>NC_064923.1:403491489-404107989 GCF_023897955.1 Schistocerca gregaria | reverse complement strand
CGCCCCTCCCCTCCGACCCTCGTCTCCACCCCTCCCCTCCGACTCGCGTCTCGCCCGCTCCCCTCCCATGCCCCTCCCCTCCGACTCATGTCTCCTCCCCTCCCCCTCGACTCACGTCCCCTCTCCTCAACCCACCTCACCTCGACTCACGTCCCCTCTCCTCAACCCGACTCACCTCGACTCACGTCGTTTCCCCTCCCCTCACCCCGACGCACGTCCTCTCCCCTCTCCCCGACTCTCGTCTCCTCCCCTCTCCCCGACTCTCGTCTCCTCCCCTCTCCCCGACTCTCGTCTCCTCCCCTCTCCCCGACTCTCGTCTCCTCCCCTCTCCCCGACTCTCGTCTCCTCCCCTCTCCCCGACTCTCGTCTCCTCCCCTCTCCCCGACTCTCGTCTCCTCCCCTCTCCCCGACTCTCGTCTCCCCTGCTCTTACCTCGACTCATGTGCCCTCTACTCAATGCCTTCCACCTCCTCTGAACCCCGTCTCCTCTCCCGACCCCACCTCCTTTCCCGACCCCACCTCCCCTATACAGGGTGTATATGACGCGGGAGGTCCAGGAAGAAGCACTGGATTTTTTTAGAATACCGGGAAGTTTTCATTGTTTTTGCTTTCAGTTTTTTTTTTTTTTAACTTTGACTGGTATGAAGCGATACTCTACCAAAGGATATTACTGTATCCCCCTACTGCAGAATAATACTTTAAAAATAAAACATAGACAAGAGAAAATACGAAAATAACTTAAATTGCAGAGGAAATGTGCCATATACAACGTAGACACACAGTGCTCTTACAAGTGTCTTCCAACTGGAAAATGTGCCAAAGGCTTTAGGAAGACCAAGCAATGCTTCATAACAACAAATTGCCTCCAATGAGCATGACGTCACAACCGTTTACATTAGATTACTTTCAGCCATTACGATCGGGTTCTTGCGCATGCGCAGTTGAGTTGCATTTGAGCAGTAGAATATCCCGCTTCTGGCTAGGGGAATGTGGCTGTTAGCTGCGCAAGCAGTCGCAGCAAGCAGTTAGATGCTACTGAGAAAAGGGGCACCAAATTCATATTCTTGAGGAAAAAACTTTGTTTCATAAAGCTCCGAGCATCCAGCGCATGTTTGTCTATTGATTATTCATATGACTTTGAAACTCAACCCTGTTGGTTTTTGAACATTTTAAGTTGATTTCTGAACGAATCAGAAGTTGATTATGAATGCATGCATAGTGTACGTGACGTCTCTGTCAGGAGAATTTTCCGCAGACGAAAGGGGATGGGTCTATACGAGCTGAGCAGAGTAAAACCGAACGGATGAATGCCAATTGCTGTCTGATTGTAGTTTATTGGGTTTGCGAATGATCAGCGTTGTTACAATAACAAGCAAAATCCATAGATTCAGACTACCAAATAAATGACTGACAGGAATAACAGGTGAGAAAGATTACGTATTATCTTCCGGTTTATCCAAGAAAATGAAATTCTGACAGAAAATTTTTGGCCAGATCACTGCACTATTAAGAACCAGTGGTGCAGTCTCCAGCTAGCCGCCACTTAAGTTTTATTCTGGAAGTAACGCGGAAAACGTGTTGTATGAATACGTAATAATGCCTAACTGGAAAATAATGGAGGGATAACTAAACTTGTGATTCTGGCAGGGTTAGTGAAGTTAATCGACGAGTAAATTTTGACAATGGCAGGAATAGCTAAGGAATTGGTGATGACAAGATTGTTTGTAAGAACGAGGAAGGAGAAGAAACGGGGACATCACACAAATTATGGAAATATAAAATGATATGAAATTTATATAAAAGTTTTGTAATGCTACTTTACGATCTCACGATTGAGAAACTGGTGCATATGAATGAAATGTGAACCTATTTCCTAACATAAAGCTGTTGTTTGTAGTAGGCCTAATAGACATTTGATATTGGTATGAGGGTCACTCCTAAAGAAATGCACACTATTTTTTGTAAAAATACAGTTTTCATTCTGCATTTGTGAAAGTTTTACAGTGTGTAGATACAGCCTTCCTGCTTGTTTTCAAACTTAGTTCAACCTGTTCCCATGAGTGGCGCTGTCACAGCATGTCTTCAAGATTGCTGCTACACTTGACATTCATCAGAAGCAACGTGCTGTCATAGAATTCCTGTTCTGTGAAAACGAGACAGTGGCAAACATCAACAAGAGGTTGAAAAAGGTGTATAGAAATGCTGCTGTCAATCTCAGTATAGTTAGTTGGTGGGCAAGCAGTTTACGTGATGAAAGTGGTCATGGCAATATAGAGGATTGTCCTCGCAGCGGCAGGCCTTGTACTGCACACACTCCAGACAATGTGCAGAGAGTTAACGAAATTGTGACTGCTGACAGACACATCACAGTGAACGAATTGTCACGCTACATTTGGATTGGGGAAGGAAGTGTGTGCAGAATACTGAAAGTGTTGGCATTAAAAAAAGGTTTTTGCCAGGTGGGTTCCCAGGATGTTGACAGTGGCTCACAAAAAAACAAGAAAAACTGTATGCAATGAACTTTTGGAGCAGTACGAGAATGTTCTTGGAAGAATTGTGACAGATGATGAAACATGGCTCCATCATTTTTCACCAGAGATGAAAAGGCAATCAATGGGGTGGCATCATGCAAATTCACTCAATAAAAAAAAGTTCAAAACCTCACCTTCTGCTGGAAAAGTTATGGCTACAGTGTTTTTTGATTCCAAAGGACTCTTGCTTGTGGATATGATGCCAAGTGGAACCACCATAAATTCTGATGCATATGTGATGACACTGAAGAAACTTCAAGCTAGACTGAGTCATGTTTGACCACATCAGCAAAAGGAGGATGTTTTGTTGTTGCACAACAATGCACGGCCACATGTCAGCCAAAAAACCATGGAAGCGATCACAAAACTCAGAAGGACAACACTGAAACACCCGCCTTACAGTCCTGACCTGGCTCCATGTAACTATCATCTCTTTGTGAAACTGAAAGACTCTCTTCGTGGAACAACGTTTGAAGATGACGACTCCCTTGCGCACGCTGCCAAACAGTGGCTCCAACAAATTGGTCCAGAATTTTACCGTGCAGGTATACAGGTGCTGGTTCCAAGATGGCGTAAGGAAGTTGAGAGGGATGGAAATTATGTGGAGAAATGAAAATATTGTTCCTGAAGTATGTATCTACACACTGTAAAACTTTCAAACATGTAGAATAAAAGATGGATTTTTAAAAAAATAGTGTGCATTTCTTCTGGAGTGACCCTCGTACTTCGTGAGAAATGTGTAATTTCTTGCTTATCTCTTGTCTTTATGGGTTTTATGTAACCTATATTTGATTTTATGTCACACAAATAATAGCAAGTTATTAGCTAATAGGCAATAAAGAGTTCAGAGGTTTCAATTCCACAAAGCGAAGTACAGTGACGTGCAGTACAAGAATGCTTTATGAAGAGGCGTGTCCCGGCACTTTGGCATACTTAAGACCAAATGGTATGTCTCACATTTCCTCGAACACACGTTTTATGTTTCAGACTTTTCAGAAATATGTGCCCTACAAGATGAACATGTTTTTGAAAATTCGATGTTTTTGAGTATTGACTTGGTTCGCAAATATCGTAGATCAGGGGCTGACGCGCAGGGCAGTCAGAGTTATAGTGGATAGTCTCAACATGATCTGTGTTTACGTTTAGTGATTTTGCTGTTTGCCCTTCATTTACTCTCATGTCAAATGAAAACAAAACAGATATCTGTGGCCAGGAGATATCAAGTGAATTAAAATACATTCACATAATTACGGAAGGCTAAAATATGTCATGAGTTTCAGATTTTATTTTATTTCCACCTTTCTGGCAGTCAAGCATTAATCGCCTTGCGGAACAATGAACTTATTTTTGTCTGTCCGCGAAAGAAATTCGACTTTCATTAACCTTTTCCGCAGAGGCAGTCAATGTATTTGAAACGAAATGTTTAATTCCACAATACTGGCTAGTTTCAACTGTTCTCTGCATTTCAAGTGCATGTTTTCATTTTCTGGCACGTATGGCATTATCCCATAATAAAGAACCAAACGTGATATAATACAGTACTGGTGCTCCAAGAAAATTTACATCCCGTAAACCACACTGAAAAGCGCAATATCAGGTCAAGGTCTACTTCATTGGCAATCTTAACATACAAATGTGCATTTTCAATGTGTACATTTTAATATGGTTCACAAAATTCCGATTCTCTTGGAGTATCCTTTGATGTCTTGTTTCTTTTATGACATAATGTATCATCTTTCAGTGTTTTACACATACGTACATCGAGATAGCTCGAAAGCGCGATGTCGCCTGATATCTCTGGCAACTGTTGAAGACGAACTTATTTCTAACAGTTTACAGGAAAATGTTGCGAGTATTGGTTTGAAAAGCGTTACCTACAAAGTAAATATCCTTTTATGTAAGTTGAACTACATGCAAGAATGTACCATGAATTTATTAAATCACAGAGTGTTTGACTCTCGTTTAAAAATCAACTCCTTGATGACGAGCCATTCCCCCTTTTCCTCCTCTTCCTCCCCATTACCCTCTTCCTCCCCATTACCCTCTTCCTCCCCATTACCCTCTTCCTCCCCATTACCCTCTTCCTCCCCATTACCCTCTTCCTCCCCATTACCCTCTTCCTCCCCATTACCCTCTTCCTCCCCATTACCCTCTTCCTCCCCATTACCCTCTTCCTCCCCATTACCCTCTTCCTCCCCATTACCCTCTTCCTCCCCATTACCCTCTTCCTCCCCATTACCCTCTTCCTCCCCATTACCCTCTTCCTCCCCATTACCCTCTTCCTCCCCATTACCCTCTTCCTCCCCATTACCCTCTTCCTCCCCATTACCCTCTTCCTCCCCATTACCCTCTTCCTCCCCATTACCCTCTTCCTCCCCATTACCCTCTTCCTCCCCATTACCCTCTTCCTCCCCATTACCCTCTTCCTCCCCATTACCCTCTTCCTCCCCATTACCCTCTTCCTCCCCATTACCCTCTTCCTCCCCATTACCCTCTTCCTCCCCATTACCCTCTTCCTCCCCATTACCCTCTTCCTCCCCATTACCCTCTTCCTCCCCATTACCCTCTTCCTCCCCATTACCCTCTTCCTCCCCATTACCCTCTTCCTCCCCATTACCCTCTTCCTCCCCATTACCCTCTTCCTCCCCATTACCCTCTTCCTCCCCATTACCCTCTTCCTCCCCATTACCCTCTTCCTCCCCATTACCCTCTTCCTCCCCATTACCCTCTTCCTCCCCATTACCCTCTTCCTCCCCATTACCCTCTTCCTCCCCATTACCCTCTTCCTCCCCATTACCCTCTTCCTCCCCATTACCCTCTTCCTCCCCATTACCCTCTTCCTCCCCATTACCCTCTTCCTCCCCATTACCCTCTTCCTTCCCATTACCCTCTTCCTCCCCATTACCCTCTTCCTCCCCATTACCCGCTTTCCCCCACTTCCCCTCCCCATCCAGCCCCCCCTCCTCTTCCCTCTGCTACTCTTCACCATTGTCCTCCCCTCCTCTTCCCACTCCCCCTCCCCCTCCTCTTCCCTCCACTCCCCCTCCCCCTCCCCCCTCCTATTCCCTCCACTCCCCCTCCCCCCTCCTCTTCCCTCCACTCCCCACCACTCTTCTGCTCCCACCTCTTCCGTCTCCACCCCCACCCCCACCCCACTTCCACCTCTTTCGTCCGCATGTTTGTTTCTCTGCCCCCTTCTTTCCCTCTCCCACCCCTGTCTTTCCCTCCTCTATCCACCAAATCCTTTTCACTTTCTTGATAGGCACCAATTCAGTAGCCAGCCAGTGTGGTGGGACTGTTATGTTCTCTTCTGGCTTAGCCCCCTGATACCAGAGGGATGACCCTGCTGTGAATGCTGTGTGCAAGCCTAGAAGTGGTTAGCCATCTTTTTGGGCCATTGGAACTACCAGCAACGACCGTCCTGCGAGGCAGACATTGCTGTGGCTGGGTGGTGCCCACAAGGTGAGCCCCTGTTCGGAGTGGGTTGTACCAGGGTGGATGTTTGGCGCATGGAATGTGTTAAACACTCTGGCCGCTCTACTATGGCCGCGTCTCTTCCTTGATATAGTTCTGTCTCAGTTCCCGTTTCTGGCTTTCCAGCCTTACCTTCCTAGGATATACCCTGAGAGGAGGGCCAGACAAGCCGCCTTGGGCGAAACCCTTTCCACGGTTCTTGGTCTGTAACAGGATCGACAGGATGACTTTTACTGCCATCAAAACTGTTTTCTTTGTATAACATACCAAGGACAATTTCAGTGTAGTTGAGCTATTAAGCATGATGAGACCTGGCACTCTCCTTCTAAAAAACTTCTACCAGTCAGCCAGCTTCCCTCTGTGCATGCGACCACTTAGGAGACAACCCCCTTGGTTATTGCTCCTCACAACTCACTCTGTATGACACAGGAGGTAATTTTCCATAGGGATCTTCTCCTTGAGTTCGATGATGAACTCAATGCTAATCTGGAATGAAATGGCGTTCATTTCATCCAGCGTCTCCAGAAAGGCCCTAACAGCCATCATGTAGACACAGGCACTTTCATCGTGGCATTTGAGGGGGATACCCTGCCAGAGAAGGTCAAGGCAATGCTTCCATTGCCTGAAGTTCGGGCACATATCCACGCAATGTGATGCCAATCCCATCTGTTGCGACTGGTGGCCACCCTCTTCATGTGGGGAACCCTTGCACCCCACTGCCTAACTGTGTAAACTGCTCTGGTTGCCATTCTCCCCACTAACTGGAAGTCCATTGTACGCGAAGGAAAAACATATTCAGGAAATAAAGACTCTTGACTGTCTCTACTTTGAGGCCCAGAAGAAATGTGACAGACTTCACAATGTAAATCTCTCCCCCCTACCTATGCCTCAGTTATGCCTTCCCATCCTCATCCATCCCCCTTATCCCCATCCTGCTGTCCTCTTTCCTCAGTCTCAGCGGCTCCCATCCCTTCCCCTTCAGGAACTACTACTACTACTACTACTACTACTACTACTACTACTACTACTACTCCTCACCACCACCACCACCAGGGAAAACGTCCTCTTCTCTGGTTCCTGTTGGGGAAGGGTCTGTCTTGGAACACCCCTCCCTGGTGTTCTCAGGACAGGATGCTTACACCCTTGGTTTGGAGGAGGGACCCACACTCTGAGGGCCCCAAATTCACTTGCTCTCTGACTGATCCTGACATCACTGCCACCTATTCCCTTACTGATAACCTCTTCCTCCCTCTGAGGTAGAAGGAGAAGCAGTGCAAGTCAAGGGACATGGCTTTCCCAGAGGGCTTTGCCCTTCATGTCCTCCTGAATTGGACCCAATTTTTATGGATGTCACCACTTCCTCATTGGTGACGACCACTGACCAAGTGACGTGATCTCCCCTCGGCTTCTTTGTCTCACCTGGACCCTCACCACATGATAATCCAGTGGAACTGAAATGGATATTGCTCCACCTCCCAGAAAGAAATAAACTACATTGTTTCCTCCTCTTCTTCAGTCTGTCTTGCTCTTCAACAAACTTACTTTCGTGATGACCACTCTCTAACGTTTCATGTTATTGGGCATTCAATTGGAACCATGCAGGCCCCGGGATAGCACCTGTAGGGGTCTGCTCTTTAGTTTGCTCCAATTTCATTAGTGACTGGATCCCCCTTCATAGCAATGTGGAGGCGGTGGTGGTTAGAGTGCAGATGGCTCTGGAAATCACTATTTGCAATGTCTACCTCCCTCCAGGTAGGCCACTTCCTAATGTTGAACTGTCTACCTTGACACAGCAACTCCTGCTCCTGTATTTCGTCCTTGGGGACTTCAATGCACACCACCCCATGTGGGGGAGTGCCACTTCATCGGGTAGGGGTCCCCTACTTGACCAACTTACTGCAAACATTGATTTGTCTCCTCAATGATGGTCCTCCTACCCACTTCAGTTCCACTCATAGTACCTTTACTGCTATCGATCTCACAGTCTCCTCTCCTGCTCTCGTGGCTTGCCTACATTGGTCACCCTGTAATGATAATTAATTAATGTGCTCGTGCAGGACATCTCTGCCACTATTCTTCATGCTGCTGGCACTGCTGTCACCCTATCCACAGGTCTCCCCCCATCATCAAACAGTACCGTGGTGGACCAAGGATGTAGCAGTAGCTTTCCAGGACTCCCGACAGATGCTGCAGTCATTTAAACACCACCCTTCACAGACCAACTTTCTCACTTTTAAGCATCTTCTTGCTAAGGCTCGTTGCCTTATTAAGAGGTGTAGGAATGGATGCTGGGAGTGCTGTTCCCTCCCTGGGGATGTACAGTTCTTCATCGCAGGCTTGGTCCAAGCTCTGTAGCCATCTGGGCTGCCAGCGACAGTCAACCGCCCTGGCACTTATCCTCCAAAGTGCTCTGTCTGCTGATGATCCATTGGTCCTTGCAGAACACCTGGCATCACACTTTGCGACAACATCAGTGTCCTATTCCTGTCCTGCCATCTTTCTCCAGCAGAAACACAGAGTTGAACAGATCTGCCATCTGTTTCAACCATCACCATGCTGAAAACTTCACTGAATAGGAATCCTTGCAGGCCCTTACCTCTTCACATGACATGGTCCCAGGCCCAGATTCCTTCCACAACCAGATGATCAAACACTTGGACGTTACGCAGAGGCAATATCCACTCAGGGTCTTCAACCTCGTTTGGCTCACGGATGCCTTCCCCTCACAATGGTGAGAAAGTACAGTTATCCCCGTCCCTAAGCCTATGGGAAGAACCCAATTAGCCTGACGAATGTACTTTGTAAACTGCTTGAAAGGATGGTTAGCTTCCAATTATGTTGGGTACTCAAATCTCAGGGTCTTTTGCCCCTATAGCAGTGTGGCTTCCGGGAAGGACTGTCTCTAACTTACCATTTACTCACACTGGAAACTGCAATCCAACAGGCTTTTACTAACTGTCAGCTTTTCACGGTTTTATTTGACCTACATAAGGTGTACGACACAACTTGTCACCATCACATTTTAGTTACCCTCCATGACTGGGGCTTTCATGGCCCCCTTCCAATTTTTATTCACGAATTTTTATTCCACTGGCTCTTCCCATTTCATTTGGCACTTCACTCTGGATTCAGGAGAACAGTGTCTCACATGGTTCTGTATTGTCACACTCTTTCTCATAGCCATCAATGGGCTTGTAACCTCTGTTGGCCCTCAGGTTACCCTGGTGTTGTATGTCTATGATTTTTGCATCTGGTGCAGCTCCCACTTGGTAGCATCTGCTGAGTGCTGTCATCCATGGCTTCCAATTTTCTCCCTCCAAAATGCGAGTTTTGCATTTTGGTCATCAACTCGTAGTACATCCTGATCCAGAACTTTATTTAGGTGACCAGCTCCTAAATGTTGCAGCACAGTACCATTTCATGGGCCTTTTTATTTCTTTATTTTCTATTTAATTATTTTATTTACTATTTTTTTTTTTAATGAAAAGCTGACGTGGTAGCCCCATATTCGCCACCTGAGGACTACATGCATGCAGAAGCTTAGTGCTTTCGGTCTCCTGGCCCACACATGTTGGGGTGCAGACCATGCTATTCTTCTCTGTCTTTACTGTGCTCTGGTCTTGTTCAGACTAGATTATGGAAGTCAGGTTTATAGCTCAGCAGGTCCTTACACTCTGAAAGTACGCGATTCTGTTCACCAATGTGGGGTGCGTCTAGCAATAACCATTTGCAGATTCCCTGACCATCCCTTGTACTCTGTCCTCTTTGCAAGTGAGGGACATCTCCCTCCTGATCACCACCTTTGATTGGGATTGGGATTGGGATTGGTGGTTGGAATGCGTCTCACATCCCTCTGTCAGGATCTCCATCTCCGTTCACTGAAATGCGCCCTGTGTATTTCCCCTCATAACCCCCACCCCCCTTTGGATGGTGCCTAGACCGTGGATTAGGACTGACCTATTCCAGGGTCCTGAGGTCTCTGTATCCCTTATCTCTTCTGGCGTCTTGCACATTTCATCCTTGCTGAGTTCCAGGGTGCTACCATCTTCTACATTGATGGTTCGAAGACGATAGATAAAGAAGGGGTATGCTTTCATGTCTTACTACTTGCTTAAAACACCATTTATTGTCACAATCATTTAGTGTGTTCACAGTATAGCTACTAGCCATTACCAAGGCCCTCCATTTTGTTCCTCATGCCTCTCTCCACAGTGTTTTAATATATACCGACTCATTGAGTAGCCTGCTACTTTCGTCATCCTTTGGTCTCTGCTATCCATGACCTCCTCTCCTCCCTTGGGTGTGCTACCTGCTCAGTTGTCTTTCTCTGGGTCCCAACTCATTTAGGCATCAGGGAATGAACTGGCTGACTGGTTAGATAAGCTGATACTCAATATCCATTTCCTTTCATGACTCCAGCTGTGGATATGCAGATCTATGTCATCTCTCTTTGCCCAAAAGTGGAATGACATCTCGTGCACCACTGCTCTCAGTAATAAACTCCACACAATCAAGGAGACTACTATGCTTTGGTGCTCTTTCTTCGGTTCCTCTGGGAAGGAGTCCACTGCTTTATGCTGTCTATGCATTGATCCTACCAGGCTCATCCATTGTTTTCTCTTGTGTAACAAACCACCGCCACAGTATGGTTGTGGAGTCAGACTGACAGTATCCCACATTTTGTTGGAATGTTTCCCTCTTTTGGCCCTTTGTACTAAGTATAGCCTTTCTTAATTTTTATATTGGCAGATAATTCATGGATAGTTGAACTGGTCCTCAGTTTCCTATGTGAAAGTGCTTATTTCCAGATATAAGGTTTTCCTTTACTCGTGGAGCAGAGGCAATGTGGTTGTGGTTGGGGTCTCTCTTCACGTTTTCTCGGCCTGGGATCCTATGACCACTCCCCCGCAGAAAGACCATTCTTTTTTCCAGTTTTTAGATTTAGTCTAACCTCTTATGCTTTTACTGTGTGTGTGTGTGTGTGTGTGTGTGTGTGTGTGTGTGTGTGTGTGTGTGTTTCAACTTTCTTCTTTTTATAGTTGACCCCCCTGAGTGGATCCTCTTTCTTCTGTGAGTAACTTTGGAATCGCAGGACTGATCAGCTCACCATTTGGTCCCATAAACCCTCTCAATTAATCAATCAGTCTCAAAATTTGTCAGGGATAAATGCTAAAACTTGTCTTAAAATCAGGGAAATATCAGGGAATTTTATTACGGGGGGAAACTTATGACAACCCTGATAATGCTTCTGCTGTTTAAAGTCTGTATTCAGTCTAATTCTGTTTTTTTATGTTGTTTTTTGTTGTACAGAATATATGATTTACAAAATGCCATATCAAATATGTAAAAAAGATTTTTCTGTACTCTTTCAAATATTTCCTCAAACAGAGAAACCCATGAATATGTAATCCTGGCAGTCAATACCTGTCATTCATCCATTGTGATCAAAAGTATATTGTTAGTTTGAAAGTACGGTTTTGCTGACTTCCATTGTGTTCAGTCATTTCCACACTTTCATGCATTGTGGAAATAATGTGGACATTGCATTTTCTTCTGTTAAAACGTAATGTCCTAACATCATCTGTTCTGTTTTCAACTAAAGTTAGAAAGAGTTTCTGATGAAGAATGCCAATTATCCATATACAAAGTGTGTACTTTTATTTAATACTGACTTTGAAGAATCTATCACAACAGTTTCAGATGCATTGTAATCAAGATCTGTTTTATTATTTCCTGAATAGATTTTAAAAATTATAGCAATAGCCTAATGTTGACCCGCATTGTTTATAATGTTTTATCCAAAGTGTCACCAACTTCGAGGGATTAAATTGTTTAAAAGATGTGTGTCCCTTAAATTTCATTACTAATTCATCAGTCATGATGTTCTCTTGCTTTACATGTACTAATTTGAATTTTTTATTGAAATATTGTATCACAGGTGTGACTTCACTCAGTTTATCCATTTTGTCAGTCATATCATGTAAATGTATCTAAAAACAAAGATGCTGTAACTTAACAAACGAAAGTGTTGGTATGTTGATAGAGACAATAACAAACACAAACACACACACAAACTACAAGCTTTCGCAACCCAAGGTTGCTTCATCAGGAAACAGGGAAGGAGAGGGAAAGACAAAAGGGTATGGGTTTTAAGGGAGACAGTAAGGAGTCATTCCAATCCCGGGAGCGGAGAGACTTACCTTAGGGGGAAAAAGGACAGGTATACACTTGGACACACACACACACATCCATCCGCACAAAAAAGGTTTAGCTTTCTGAGGTGAGTAGATTTTTTTTATCTAACCATTAACATTATATTGTCAATAATTGATTATTTTCATCGTCAGTCATATCTTTGTTTGCAAAATGTAAAAACCTAATGATTTGCAAAATCTTTTCAGAGGCACAGTTTTCCTGAATATCGTTGTGTCTGTGGTAATCGCAGCTGCTGGCATGAATTATGCCGATACTAAATCAATTGCTAAATCTAAAATCACTTGATAATTAAATCAAATTACTCCAAAATGAACATTTAGTCTAACAAAACGTACATATAATACAAAGAAAAAGTGAATAAACATTCAAGAATAAAACTTTTAGGAACAAAAAATACAGACTAATAAATCTGAATTTTTAGTTTCTTTACTTGAGCCATTATTGTGCATAATGTAGAGTATATTGTAATTTCATTGTAATTGAGAGGGATCCATGTCACATCAGTTTTCCTTCTTGTATTTTCATTGATCATTGTTCTGCATACCAATTCATTTCCATGGGACTATCCCAGAACACATTGTCAAACATTATACAGTTAAAAAAAAAGGCTAACTTTCTTGTAGTTTCACATAACTGTTCTAAAATTGGTACCTTTATGCCAGGAGTCTGTGTATACTCCCAGATTTTTGGCCTGTTATGTTCTTCTTTCCAAATCTACTGTCTTCATCATCAATGCCACATTCAGTGATTGAACTTCTTCACCACTAGTGTACAGAAAACACAATACTATTACCATCACTATCATTATTGGCTGGATCCACCAAATCACTGTCCACAAATGGGTGGTTTAATTGTTTTAAGGAATTACAGCCAACACATGTGAATGCAATGAAGGACTATGCATAACTGAAGGAAGAGATTATGGAGGACTGTTGAACCACAAGTCTGACTCGTGTCACATGATGTACCACCGTCCAAGCTTATCACGTTCAAACATGGCCCATTGGAAGTACCACGAGGCAGGCACATGCTTATTGTTTATGGCCTAACTTTCTTTCCACAAGTCTCACTCATGGTTCGAGACCAAGGTGTTAAGTAAGTTATTCTGCAGCACCCTATATTGGAGATTGAAATAATGTTAGCTATGGTTGTGTCTGCAAATGAATACATTTGAACTTCTTTGTTGTGGAGTGCTGCCTGGATATGTACCCATTGAAAATGGTTGCTTTTTACTGTGACATTCACTCTACTTTCTAGTTAATCTATTTCACTTTGTGCAGGTAGTGTTCATTTCTTCCATGGAATTTGATATAGTCTTCCCTTTACAATCCATACCTCAACTCGTATTTTTCAGTTTACAGGAAATGTATTTGCAGTTGTGAAAATGATCCACCATCTGTATATTGCAATGATAATGACTACAATTTTTTTCTAGACTGGGTCTCTGACATGGATTTCTCGCTTTACTGGAGTGGTCACCTTAACCGCTTTGGCTATCCATGCATGAATTATTAGCAGGCCCAAACTTCCATGTGTCATCATCGAAGTGTCACAGCCTGCACTCGCACGTTATGTATATTCCCATGCAGGAAGCAGCTGAGAGCCTGGTGTTGGCAAAGAAATATGAAATAACAGTACCTGTGTTATTAAAAAGTATAATGCAATGTTTCTACAGACATGTACACACCACCACAACAAGAAGAATGCCAACAGTTTTGGTTTGTCTTTGTTGGAGCAGCAACAGAGAAGATAAACACCAGAGTGAGAGAGAAAATGATACCATGATTGAACAAAAGGGTAAAGGATGAAATACACCTGAAAAACCAAAGCAAGAAACTATTAGATAAAGAGAAATAAAGACCAGAGACTCTAAAAATGAAGAATACATCAAAACACTGACCCAAGAGTAGATACAGCGAAAACTAATTGGAAAACAAGTAATACATAAGGAGAAAAACAAATGTTAGAAGGAACTTACAAACTCACAGTAGACTGCAATGGCAACAAGAAACTTAGAAAGTAATAAAAAGAAGAGGAAACAGCAAGGCGCCATAAAACAAATGGAAGGTAAAGATGGAAGTCTAGTCTGACACATGACAGATATTCAATCAGTAATGTAGGAATGCAGTAAATTGCGAAATGTGGTTTATTTATCTCACAATGTAAATAATCTGATTCAGGTACAGGAGACACGATAAATTTCTAATAAAATTTCATCATATGTGTAGAACAGCTGATGTTAAACAGAATAATAATAATAATAATAATAATAATAATAATAATAATAATAATAATAATTCACTCAACGAAAGTACAATGCCAAGAAATCGCACCTGCAGAGATTCGACGTAAACAGTCTCCACAAAACAAACATAAAGGACAAATGGGAGAGAGAGGAAGCAAACACATGAGAAGAGTTCAGAAACAAGATTATATGTAAAGCAGAGGAACTACTACCACTGAGAAAAAAGAAAAAACATGCATAGTGGAACGACAATTGTGAAAATGACCTTAAAGCATGCAAATTGGCCTTCCAGAAATACAACAGTTAAAATAAAAAAGCCAGAAACAGAACAGAATTTCTTCAAAGTACAGAAAGAAACAGCCAGAACCATCAAACAAACCAACAGAAGATACCTAAATGAATGACTGGATAGTGACTTTCAGAATTACAATTTGAGATATTTCTACTGGACATTAGCAAATAGAATGTGAGGAAACACAGCACAGAATCTCTGCTTTAAAAAACAAAATGGAAAAGTAGCACTTACTAATGAAGAAAACTGCAAAGAACTGACAGTTTACTTAGGCAATTTACTAAATTATCCAGAACCCACAGAAAGATTCCCACTTATAGAATCTGCACACACCAACCAATACTCAATGCCACTCTCAAAAGAAGAAATCCTTAAGCACATATACCATCTCCAAAACAACAAAGCGGCTGGTGAAGACAACATAGTAGCAGAACTACTGAAAAATTAGCAGCTAAATCACTTGAGGAGCTCACGGAATTTATCAAAGAAATTTGGACAGCAGAAGAATTACCTGACAATTGGAAGTGTGCACTTATCCACCCCCTGCACAAAAGAGGAGACAGAACGGATGTCAACAATTACTGAGGCATTTCACTACTACCAGTCACCCACAAGATCTTCTCTTCATGCCTACTGCAGAGAACACAGGAACAAATTGAACACAAGAGTGGGGAGTGGGTTTCCGACCCAGACATTCCTGCCCTGCACAAATTTTTAATCTAAAAACAACGTTGAAATACAGAGCTGTTAGACATAAGCCCACCATATGTATATTCATCGACTTCAAGAAGGCGTATGACTCAGTCATCCATAAAGCCCTTGTCAACACTCTAATAGAACTTGGACTTGACCAGGAAACACGTAAGCTTATTGAACAATCACACTCCAACGCAACCAAAGTAAAATTCATGGGGGAAATCTCGGAATGCTTTGAGATCAGAACTGGAGTAAGACAAGGAGACGGACTATCTCCAATTCTTTTCAATATACACTCCTGGAAATGGAAAAAAGAACACATTGACACCGGTGTGTCGGACCCACCATACTTGCTCCGGACACTGCGAGAGGGCTGTACAAGCAATGATCACACGCACGGCACAGCGGACACACCAGGAACCGCGGTGTTGGCCGTCGAATGGCGCTAGCTGCGCAGCAGTTGTGCACCGCCGCCGTCAGTGTCAGCCAGTTTGCCGTGGCATACGGAGCTCCATCACAGTCTTTAACACTGGTAGCATGCCACGACAGCGTGGACGTGAACCGTATGTGCAGTTGATGGACTTTGAGCGAGGGCGTATAGTGGGCATGCGGGAGGCCGGGTGGACGTACCGCCGAATTGCTCAACACGTGGGGCGTGAGGTCTCCACAGTACATCGATGTTGTCACCAGTGGTCGGCGGAAGGTGCACGTGCCCGTCGACCTGGGACCGGACCGCAGCGACGCACGGATGCACGCCAAGACCATAGGATCCTACGCAGTGCCGTAGGGGACCGCACCGCCACTTCCCAGCAAATTAGGGACACTGTTGCTCCTGGGTATCGGCGAGGACCATTCGCAACCGTCTCCATGAAGCTGGGCTACGGTCCCGCACACAGTTAGGCCGTCTTCCGCTCACGCCCCAACATCGTGCAGCCCGCCTCCAGTGGTGTCACGACAGGCGTGAATGGAGGGACGAATGGAGACGTGTCGTCTTCAGCGATGAGAGTCGCTTCTGCCTTGGTGCCAATGATGGTCGTATGCGTGTTTGGCGCCGTGCAGGTGAGCGCCACAATCAGGACTGTATACGACCGAGGCACACAGGGCCAACACCCGGCATCATGGTGTGGGGAGCGATCTCCTACACTGGCCGTACACCTCTGGTGATCGTCGAGGGGACACTGAATAGTGCACGGTACATCCAAACCATCATCGAACCCATCGTTCTACCATTCCTAGACCGGCAAGGGAACTTGCTGTTCCAACAGGACAATGCACATCCGCATGTATCCCGTGCCACCCAACGTGCTCTAGAAGGTGTAAGTCAATTACCCTGGCCAGCAAGATCTCCGGATCTGTCCCCCATTGAGCATGAGCATGTTTGGGACTGGATGAAGCGTCGTCTCACGCGGTCTGCACGTCCAGCACGAACGCTGGTCCAACTGAGGTGCCAGGTGGAAATGGCATGGCAAGCCGTTCCACAGGACTACATCCAGCATCTCTACGATTGTCTCCATGGGAGAATAGCAGCCTGCATTGTTGCGAAAGGTGGATATACACTGTACTAGTGCCGACATTGTGCATGCTCTGTTGCCTGTGTCTATGTGCCTGTGGTTCTGTCAGTGTGATCACGTGATGTATCTGACCCCAGGAATGTGTCAATAGAGTTTCCCCTTCCTGGGACAATGAATTCACGGTGTTCTTATTTCAATTTCCAGGAGTGTAGTTGTGGACAAGGTCATAAGGAAATGGGAGAGTGAGATTAGAAAACATGGCCTGTGGAAACCAATGAAGATTGGAAGGAAAACTGAAGTCACGTGCTTAGATTTTTTCGATGACCTTGCAATTTTGGCAGACAATGAACAAAATGCAAAACATCAAATAGAAATACTCAAGGAATCCGCCGAGAAGGTTGACTTGCAAATTCATTTTGAGAAAATGGAATTTATGTGTACACTCTTAAAAATACAGAATCTGACCACAAAATATGGACAGATAAACAGAGTTCCACATTTTAAATACCTGGAACCCACTGGACTAGAAAAAAAGTCTCAAGAAACTCTAGCAAAGAAACTAAAGAGAGCCTATGGTTGAACACGCGAACTTTAGAACAACAAGTGCATGTCCAGGCATACAAAAATCGGGCACTACAGCACTGTCATTAAACCCGAGGTGCTATATGCAGCAGAAACCTTGTCACTCCATAACAAGGTGCTACTACAAAATGTACTAAAATAAGAACAAAAGATCATTAGGAAAATCCTTGGCCCATGAAAAACTGAAGCTGAATATAAACTTCAAACCAACAAAACTACAGAGGAAATTTCATATATTGGTGCTGACATTAGAAAAAAGACGCCTTAAATTCTATGGACACAGACTGACTCTCTGAGTATAGTCTCACATGCCAGATACTCACAGCCACTGAAAACCTTAAAGGTATGACATGGGCCGAACATGTACGAAGAGAGCTTACTGATGCTCAACTCCTCATTCAGGACACTGCAGACTTAAACATCTACAGAAGCAAAATAGACAAGTGGGAAGTTCAGCCATAGACAAGAGCCAAAAGGACCAGTACAAAGTGGACGGATGAAAGAAAGAAAGCCATGAGCGAGGAAATGGTCTCCTGAAAAAACTGCTGGAAGAACTGTAGAAGCTTCATGTGATCCACAAAGGATCTACTGTGTGTATAATAATAGTCGTAGTAATAATAATAATAATAATAATAATAATAATAAAATTTTGTTATATATACCTACAATAAAATTCAACACTTAATTACCCCTTGCTCAAACTATCTTTTCTCTTCCTCTATGAATTCTTTTATTGAATAGTAGCGTTTCTCCCACAGTATTTGCTGCAGCCTCATTTTTAAAATTTCTGATCTCGTATTTAATGTGTTTTTGCCCATTAATTTGTTATATATTGTCATCCCCATATACTGTGGAGTCCATGCTTATAATTTCAACTGCTGTGAGGGTATCATGAAATTATTTTTATTTCTTGTGTTATATGTGTGGTTAAAATGATTCTGCTCAAATAATTTTTGCCTGTGTGTAGGAAGATTGTAATTTCATATATGTATGAACCATAGATGTTGTTGTTGGTGGGGAGGCTTGTGTGTCTTAGTGATACGGATAGCTGTACCGTAGGTGCAGGCACAACTGAGGGGAATCTGTTGAGAGGCCAGACAAATGTGTGATTCCTGAAGAGGGGCTGCAGTCGTTTCAGTAGTTGCAGGGGCAAAAGTCTTGATGATTGACTGATTTGGCCTTGTAACGTTAACCAAAATGGCCTTGCTGTGCTGATAGTGCGAAGAGCCATAATTTGTCCCAAGGGCACGTGGCTTTCTTGTATTGGTAAATGATGATGGTGTCCTCTTGAGTAAAATATTCTGGAGGTAAAATATCACCCAATCAGATCTCCAGTTGGTGACTGCTCAGGAGGACGTTGTTATCAGGAGAAACAAAACTGGCTTTCTGCGAATTGGAGCATGGAATATCAGATGCCTTAATGAGGCAGGTAGGTTAGAAAACTTAAAAAGGGAAATGGACTGGTTAAAATTAGATATTTGTGGGAATTAGTGAAGTTCCGTGGCAGGAGGAATAAGACTTCTGGTCAGGTGAATACAGGGTTATAAATACAAAATCAAATAGGGATAGTGAAGCATAGGTTTAACAATTAATGAAAAAAAAAAAATTGGAGCGCAAATAAGCTACTGCAAACAACATAGTGAATGCATTATTGTAGCCAGGATAGACACAAAGCCCACGCCTACCACAGTAGTACAAGTTTATATGCCAACTAGCTCTGAAGATGATGAAGAGATGGAAGAAACGTATGATGTGATAAAAGAAATTATTCAGATAGTTAAGGGAGACAAAAATTTAATAGTCAGAGGGACTGGAATTTGATATTAGGAAAAGGAAGAGAAGGAAAAATAGTAGGTGAATATGGATTGACAGTAAGGAATGAAAGAGGAAGCTGCCTGCTAGAATTTGGCACATAGTATAACATACACATAACACTTGGTTTAAGAATGATGAAAGAAGGTTGTATGTTTGGAAGAGGCCTATTGACACAGGAAGGTTTCAGATAGATTGTATAACAGTAATTCAGACATTTAGCAACCAGGTTTTAAATTGTAAGACATTTCCAGGGACAGATGTAGACTCTGACCACAATTTATTGGTATAAACTGTAGATTAAAACTGAAGAAACTACAAAAAGGTAGGAATTTAAGGAAATGGGACCTGACTAAACTGAAAGAACCTGAGGTTGTAGAGGGTTTAAGAGAGAGCATTAGGGAATGAACGACAAGAACAGGGGAAAGAAATACAGTAGAAGAAGAATGGGTAACTTTGGGAGATGAAATAGTGAAGGCAGCAGAAGATCAAGTAGGAAAAAGGCGAGGGCTAGTAGAAATCCTTGGGTAACAGAAGACATATTGAATTTAATTGATGAAAGGGGAACATATAAAAATGCAGTAAATGAAGCAGGTGAAAAGGAGTACAAATGTATAAAAAATGAGATTGACAGGAAGTGCAAAATGACAAAGCAGGGATGCCTAGAGGACACATGTAAGTATGTAGAGGAATATATCACTAGAGGTAAGATAGATACTGCCTACAAGAAGATTAGATAGACCTTTGGAGAAAAGAGAAGCACCTGCATGAATATCAAGAGCTCAGATGGAAAACCAGTTGTAAGCAAAGAAGGGAAAGCAGAAAGATAGAAAAAGTATATAGAGGGTCTGTACAAGGGCAGTGTACTTGAGGAAAATATTATGGTAATGGAAGAGGACTCAGCTGAAGATGAAATTGGAGGTATGATACTGCATCAAGAATTTGACAGAGCACTGAAAGACCCCTGGAGTAGACAACATTCCATTAGAACTACTGACTGCCTTGGGAGAGCCAGCAATGACAAAACTCTACCATCTGATGAGCAATGTGTATGAGGCAGGTGAAATACCCTCAGAATTCAAGAAGAATATAGTAATTCCAATCCCAAAGAAAGCCAGTGTTGACAGGTGTGAAAATTACTGAACTACCAGTTTAATAAGATATGGCTGTAAAATATGAGGGTGGTTTGAAAAGTTCTCAGAATCACCACGAGAGGTCAGTGCTAGTGCAATGAGTCATTCATGTGATATTCATTAGACTGTTACCTGTAAACACGAGCAATGTCAGTGCTCTTGGAAGAGAGCTGTGGCGGTGACACAGCTCTGTTGCTGTTCCTGCATAGTGATTTGTGAAGATGAGAGAAATCGAGATTTGAGCAGTGAGTAAGTACTTCATAAAAAAAGGTATGAAAGCACTGGGGGATTCTGCTTCTTCATATTCAACTGTGTGAGTTATATTGAAAGACAACATTACTAACTCCAGTAAATGTTTACTGGAAGGTTGCATTTGAAAATCTGTATTGAAGTCACCAGCAATCAAAATTTCTTTGTTTCTTCCTGTTAAATAAACCCAAAAGAGCTTCTCGATGAATTATGAATAGATTATAATTTCCCACAGGTGCTCAGTAAATAGTTACTATTATATAGGATCTGTTATGGATCTCTACTTCTGTTACACATGCTTCTAGATACTGCTCTACACAGAATTTATTAATGTCAATGTTCTTGAATTCATGGCAGTTTTTAATAAATGTGGCAACTCCTCTTCCATCCATATTTACTCTGCAGAAGTAAGAAATGGCTAACATATCTATACCAGTGGTCACTTGATGTTCAGAGAGGCAGGTTATGTCAATTTGGTTAGATGAATTCATTTTATCAATACAAATGAGTAGTTCATCAACTTTATTTCGGAGTCCCGGAATGTTCTGGTGTAATAAAGATAATTGATACTGCATACTAATGGGATTATAACTACTTTGGCGAAGATGAACTGGCAGTTTCTGATTACTTTCTGTTAAACATTGTTTAAATGGAGGCTGTATGCTAAAATCTGACTCCTGTTCATCTGTTTTCTCAAACTGAGTGTGTCAGCCAATCTCTCTTAAAACTCATTTTCTTTCCCCTTTCCCTATCCTAAAAAAAGGCATCCCTCTGAAACCTGTGACCACTGGTATTTTACTGCTTGTGGCAGTGTCCCCCCCTTAAGTTTTCTGCAATCAACCCAGACAGTTTCCTCTTCCCTTTCCTATTTAGGTGAAGGCCATGCCTAGTGTAGCCCCACCTATCGATAGCATCCACAGGAATCAAACCAGTATGGGACACTATATCCGTCCTAAGTAGCCACTCCAAGTTCACCCTCCCTACAGAAGAGTTCAAATGAGGCCAATCATGGTGTCTCAACACAGTCACAAATCCCACACTCATATGCTTCATTGCTGATGCTATCTTCGCCAGGTCACTCTCTATGGAATATTCAGAGTCCTTGTCAATGCTATTTCCCGGACCACCCACTATAACCATGACATCCTCCTTTGTGAAATCCTTGCATAAAGAACCTACATCCTCTGTTACCTGACCCAGATCTGCACTAGGCTTGAAAAAGTTTGTGACCTGATACTCTGGACCTAGATTTTCCTGCAGTAGTTGGCCAACACCTCTACCATGGGAGCTACCTAACAACAGAACTCTCTTTCTCCTCACAAATTTCCCTGCCTTTTTCGAGGCCTTGAAAGCTTATTGTGCCCTTTCTACAGCTTCAGCTACATGAGGCTCATCCAATTCTGACTGAAGCAACAGGTCAAATCTATTTTCAAGATTTTATGACAAAGCTGTCTGATGCTCTCCTTTGCCTGTTTCCCCTATTACCTGTCCAGATCCTCCCTTGCCTTGTTTAAGTCAGCTTGAAGAGCTGCAATTTTCTCTTCCTGTTCCAGTATTTTCGTATCTCTACTGCAGATCCTACAATACCACTGGTGAGCCTCATTTATGTCCCCATTTCCCACTCCACTACATTCGCCCCAATGGAAGAAACTACAGCACCCATCACACCACACCCCAGAACTAACGATCCTATGGCATGTCACACACTTCTCACACATGGTAAAAACAGAAATTGTATAAACTGATTTAAGTACTGACTAATACGTAAACAAAGGACCCTAGAAATGATTCAGGCAGATATAAATAAATTGAAAGATTACTAAATAAAAAAACTGGTGATTACATATAAGTTAAAGTCACTGTTTACTTCCAATACGCGCATGATATTAAGCCTAAAATCCGTGCTATAGGCTCGAGAAGGAAAATAAACTTCTTCCCTGTTTAATCTTCTTTAACACTTTCACTAATGTAACAGCACCTATATTATATTTATACTAACTGGAAACGTTTGCCTATAAAGTTTAATTCATTGCTTACTTAAGATTCATGTGCATGAAATTAGGCCTAGGATTCGTGCTACAGGCACGAGAAGAAAAATACGCTTCTGACCCCATTTAATCTTATTTTATACTTCATTAACATTTTCACTAATTTATCAACACTTAGATTATATTTATAACAACTGTAAACGTTTAAAAATAGCTTAATAACAACGCTTTTTATAATTATTTATTGCAGCAAATACTCAGTCCATGTCAGTGCAGTGTTGCCAACCTAGATACCTGCAACTTTAATTCTTTGATCCAATGATTTGCCTATCTTTCCAAGAAAGTTATTCACTTCATCCAGAATGTTTTTTTCCTGGTTGAAATTCAAATTGGTTACATATAGTAATGTCATTCTACTTTCTGTAACGCTTTTGATAGGACTGGAAGAATAGAAATAGGGTGATAGTTTCCATTGTATTCCCTTAAGCCATTCTTGGTTGGAGGTCTCACTTTGGCATATTTCAAAACATCGGAAAAGCATCCCTGTAATAAGTCTACACCTAACTCTGAACTCCAGTTATTTGGATGACTTGGAACTGGACCCAGTATGGACACACTAGTATCTGGGTAACTGGAAGAATCATTAAAATGGATCATTTCTTTAAAAACTAAATTTGTGCATACATATTACTGTAATATTAATTTTATGACTGCAAAACAATGTCTTTCAAATTTTGTGCAGTACTGTACTTATAAACAGTATTAGTTCTTGAATGTATCAGTCAGATTCAGTTGTTTTGTTGTCTTCAATTATTATCTTGCAGCCAGGTCTCGCATATGCTTACAGTGAGCAGCTGTGTGTTGTGACACTCAGGCTGCAGCTCCATCCATGTTAACACAGTGTCAAGACATGCAAATTCCCCACCAGGTGACAGTCCTGCATCTGGTGCAATGACAATGTCATCCTCCTGGCTATAAGTTTCTTCCCCCACACTTTGAATGATTTCTTTATCACTAAAAATGTGGAATCCAGGGTCCAAAGAATTGTGAACAAGCCACTTTCCTATTTCTTTTGCTCTGCAGTCGGAATGTCCAGGAATTTTCAGAACGATTTTCATATGTCCTCAAGTGATATTTCTTCCTCTTCCTTTTCACACTACTTCTTCTCATCTTTGTATTTCCATACCTCATCTTTGATTGAAATCCCTTCAATTTATTCCAATCTCTCTTTAATGTAGTTGTCTTCAACAAATTTCATGTTTGTACCACCATGTAAGAGCAGTCTTTTAAATTCAGTTTTTGGTGATGGGCTACAAAACCTTCATCATTTTCATGTTCTGTCAAAAGCTTTCAAAAAGTTGCCTTCTGTAATGTTTCTTCATAGCTTCGATAACTGTCTGGTCCATTGGCTGCTGCAAACTCATTACATTCTTTGGCAGGAAGTTTGTTTTAAAGTGTCCATCTTTTCTACCAGGAAGGCGGCTTTCAGCAGGGGATCTGTCCAGAATTAACATCTCTTTACTGCCTTCTTTTCCTGTTGCCTTTTGGTATTTTTTACTTCAGTTATAAAAATTTATTCCTACCATTCACTAAATAAAGTAGCAGTCATCCAGGTCTTTGGCTTATTCTTGTAAAAGGTGTGAAGTTTCACATTTTTGAAAAACCAGTCTTTCAGAGTTTGATATCAACAGAAGGGGTATTTTGTGGTTTCCAGTAAAGTTAGCACGGTAACATGGCTGCAACCAATCATATGGCCAAGAGCACTAGTTTCAGTTTTAAACACTAAAGTTGTTTCAGGCAGTCTTCCAAATATGGCCCATCTTATCTGCATTTAATAAAAATTCAAGGTCATTAGCTTCTGATTCAATTTTGAATTTTTCAATAGCATTTTCTGCTGGTTTTTGATCTGACGATACTTTTACACCATTTAACCTTTTCGTGGGCAAAATTATTGAGCAGTTTTTTTTAATGAATGGAGAGCAGATAGTAGTTAACAGATATGTATATTTATCAGATAGAATATCAAATTTGCTCCAACTGTGAAAGTGAGGTCACACAACACTGCCCTTCCTTGTAGTTAAATGACAAAAACAACTTTTTAAATATATGTCATATTTATTTGATAAATTTACTTCTCTTGTTACAATGATTGTTCACAATTACTTGCCATGAAATTTTCTGAAACATGGGTCTATTCAAAGTGATATTTGACAATATGTACAAACACAGTGAGTGCTCTTTTCCACAGCTTTGATACTACAATGATGGCACATCCAGTAGATTTCTCCTAAAATGGGTTGATGCTCCCCTACAGCCACATGACCAAAATCTTCAGGTTGTTTACCCCTTTTGCCAGAAAGACAGGTTTTTGTCCACACCTTTTTTGGGATGAGCAGCCAGCGCTCAATTGTCTGGCTAGGTGTATCCTGTATGTGAGCTGATCGTGCTGGCCACTTTCTCTTTTACTTATTTTCCACAAATAAAACTGTTCATTGCAGCAAAGTCCACCAGGAAATAAAATATTCTGTGCCACCATTTTACAGAACATCTGCCAATATCATACCTTTCTTTGTAATTGATCAAACTTATCGACACCATCCATTATTTTGTTGTATTCTGCCACAACTTCAGGACAAGAAATCTCTGTACTAGTACCATCCTTGTTTTTCCTTTCAACTGTGGCTGTTTCTCAAGGGTCATGAATTGAGAACAGGAAAGTGACTGGACGGTTATCAATCCATTTTACTGCAGAAATGGCTCCTTTTGTTTCAAACTGGAATTCTCCTCATTCCAATTTTACGTTTTCCTTCATAAATTTGGGTAAATCAAAAGTATTTACCTTATACTATAGCATTGAGGAAAAAAATCATAAAATGTCACGCAAACAGGACTGAAAGGCTCCTCTACAGAGCACACTCAGCTATGCAATGCCTCTCCGTGAAGGTACAGCAAAAACGGAAATTCCGATTGGAAGTAGTACCCTATACTGTTCACTAGGTGGTAGCACAGTACAGAGGTGAGAACTGTGAATCCCATGGGACTAGGAGCGAGTTCATTGTAGTGGAAAGCATGTTTCCCACGGCTCACGAAAGAGTTAAGTGCAACTCACGACACTGTGCCTTGCCTTGAAATTCTGTGTTGCTCACTTTAAATGAAAACAAACTGTCAATTTTCTCAGCTAAAAGTTTGCCTTTTTGCAAATAATTAACCCTGAAAGAGTGTTTCTTAATGCTGGCTGCTGCAAAAACCTCTTCAATATGGCCTGTTTGTTTTCTGCTTATTTTCACAACTTTTCTCAACAAATGCCCATCTTCATTCACATGGACAGACGCAAAATTTAAGATTTAAGAGTTTTTTTCTGAAATTGTTGATGCTCTCACACCAAACATCTCAGCTAACTGCTTACCACTCACCGTCTTTGTAGCCATACAGAACAAGCTTCTTTTACCTCAAAGTGATCCAGATAATTGGTGATCCGGATAGTTGGAGTTTCAAAAATTGGAGTTCTACTGTATTTAACCAACTCAAGAATAGAGATGTGAAAAACAACATGAATGATATAGAAATGCAGAGTGGGTGTTTGAGAAGAAAGGAAGTGACAAAGAAGAACCACCACTATTTTGGTTGGAAGTAGTGCAAGGTTTGAAAACTGTGAGCAGAGAAAATCTAGTGGGGTTGCTGAATCATACAGATATATCAAGGTGGCTTGAACATATGGAATCCATTGGCTGTACCGTACGTTACATGTAATTGGGAGAGAGAACAAGATTCCTGATGATGGGATGAAACATGTATTTATACCACTATTCAAAAAAGGTAATAGGTAACTTACAGAGATGTAACATTGCTTTCACATGGGTAAATATTTTTGGAGAACATAGAAAAGGGGATTCAAGGGATAATTCAACTGCTCCTGGAAGAAGTTTAGGAAAAACAGGGTACAGCTGATCTGATCTTCACAAGATAAATACTACTTGGAAAATGTATCAAAAAAGATAAAAGCATCACACTTGACTTCCTAGACATAGAAGAAACATATGACAGTGTATGAATGTCCAAATTTGCTACACCTAGAGAGAAGTGTACCCAACATACTGACTGAGAAGGTGAAGATGCTCAACAGATGATGTTAGCTGTGTTTGAGTAGAAAACGGAGAGAGAGCACACAGTTTAAGACCAAGTGTAGAGTCCAGCAGAGGAATGCTTTGTCTCCATTGCTTATCATCACTTTGATGAATGATATCATGGAATGGATAAAAAGCAATAGGGATCTGATGCTTGCTGATATTATGATATGGGAAGATACAAATGAAGTCCAAGAAAAACTGCATATGCAGAACAATGACTTTGGGAAGTTGGGTCTCAGTCAGTGAATCAAAGACTGGAGTCATGAAGGTAAGCAAACAAGGACAGCCTGATCTATAGCTAATTGGAAGACCTTCAGAGAATATACAGTGTTTCCTATGTTTGGCCAGTGTGAAAGATTGTAATAACTTGGGGTGAAGTTCTAAACTGAATGCATAAAGCTGCCCAGTTTTGCTACCAAGTAAACTGTTCCCTTTTGGACAACCAGATGTCACGTAAGGAAAAATTAATAATATTTAGATCCTACTCTTTTTCTCATTTCAACTTACTCACTAGAGGTCTGTGCTCTGACAGAGAATAATCAAATCCAGATTGTTGAAATTTTGAAAATTGTTAGATGAATTTGAAAAGGATAAGATAATGTATGAAAGGAACAGAATGGATGCAGGTATGAAACTCAATGTATTGGAAGTCTCCACTCCACTCCGCTCGCCTCCCCTGCCCCCTTCCCCCCTCCCCCCCTCCCCCCCCCACCACCACCACCAACAACAACAACAACAACAACAACAATTTAGATTAAGATGGTATGGTCGTGTGAAACAATGGAAGAAACCAGGAGAGCTAAAAAATGTCTTGAAATGATTATAAATAGGAAAAGAATATTGGACAGGAAAGAGGAGGTGGCTCAGCATTCTTTGGATCCATGAGAAAGAGATGTAAAAGGAGAGAATAAGTTGGAAGAGACTCATCACCAGCTCCAGGGAAAATAGAGCTGGGATGTGGAGGCAGTGATGGTGGCAGCGGCGGTGGTGGTAGCGGGGTGGCAACAATGAGAAAAATCAGTGCTTAGTTGTAAGATACAATTGGAAATTAATTTATACTTTCCTCGTGATAGTGAGATCTCGTCTCACGAGTCTGAAGATTGCAGCCAAGACACTACATCCTAGAGCACAGTGGCCAAATCATCATGTCCCTCATTGTTGGGGGCTCTGAATTATTATTCTGCACGAAAGCAATCAGACTTCTGTGGAAATTAATTTAAGTTGTATCTCTTATCTCATTGTCAGTTTCTTCTTGGCAGGAAAATTTAGTGAGACTCTTTTCTTTGCTGATGCAAAAATTTGATGGATTCAGAATTTCATTATGGTTGTGACTCATAGATTTGCATTTAATAAATAATACTTTTATAAAATCATCGTTTTTATTTGAAGCGCAATAAGTGCCTTTTCACAGTAATTTGATGTTAGCTGGTGCTAGAACACACAGTTGTGTCCATCTGTTACAACTAGAATGTTAGAGAGTGATTATTAGTTTCTAAAAACCTTCATTTGTTCTTAAAAACCTAAGCTTGAAATGTTTAAACACCGCTGAAAATTATTAATATTATAGCTGAAGACTGCTCTTCTTGTGTCTTCACTTAGTATTACTGTGTAATTGTGAAAGTTCACTGCCTGAGGTTGTTACAAGAGGATCTATTCATTCATTACAAACATGACGTGTTTGAGAAAGGAAATGTACATATACCATGCTGTCAGACTAGACCTTTCAAAGTCTGGACATGATCATGAACTTTAGCACCACCTTGTCCTATGAGATCATCCAGTATCAGAAATATTAACCACTGTTTCCATAAATCACTATATGCCAATACTAACAGGATTATTTGGAAAGGGTAATGACTGATTTCCTGTTGCATCGCTGGCTATTCAAAGCATGTACCCCATGGCCAGTGACTCTACACATCTTTCTTTTCCCAAATACTTCCATTGTTTTGCCTCTTTGTGTTACCCAGTCCTACTATATGTGTTGCTAATCATCATCTTCACTCAGTCAGTTATTTTACCTGAATCCACCCAACGATATTATTGGAGAACGTGGTGGAAGAAATTTTAGTGTACAGTTCCTCATTTGCATAGAATCATTTCAGTACTCAGTGGTAAGTAATACTAAACCCACACACAGTTTTCTTCTTCATATCTCCAGAAGAAATAAACCTTCCACCCCCCCCCCCCCCTTTCCCCTTTTCTAAAATGACAAATATACAGTGTGTGACATGGAATTTTCAGTCCAGAGAGGTTTCTGTATTACTATCATTTGCAGAAGATTTACACAGTTGTGCCTCGAAGGCCATTCAAAGGTAGCTTGGTGATCAATAATAAATATATGATTTCCTTCATTCTGCAGTTGAAAGTTTATAGGTGAAGTAATCAGACAGTTTGCGGAGGCCTATTGCCAAGTGGTCATTGTGATTTATAACAACAGTGGTGGAACCTTTGTCTGCAGATTGGTAATTAGGTCAGGATTCGTTTTGAGGTTGTGTATGGCTGTTCTTTCTTCTCCTGAAAGGTGTGTGCTCTGAGGAAGAGACCTGGGGAATGATGGTGAGGCTAAGTTGGAGGTAAGGAATTTCTGGAAGGTGACCAGCAGGTGGTTAGGTGTGAGAGGGGGAGGATCACGGTTGGATGGTGGTACAAACTGGAAGAGGTAAGGTTCAATGTCAATGTTGGAATTATGGTGGTTTTGGTTGGAGAGTTTGGCAGCAAAGAAGTGCTTCCATTACAAGGATCGGGAAAAGGAGAGCAGGTCTTTGCTTATACATCTGCCCATGTTTCCCAGCTCCTCTCCTTTTTATCCCACATCCCTGCCCCAAAACCTCATGACACTGCATCTGTTGGCAGTCTAGTACCTGCACACTCTGTCAGACAGCATTCATCTCTCTCTCCATCTATACATTACTATCCTCCTTACCCTTACACTTAACCTGACCTTGCGCCCCTTTTTACCCTTGCGCCCCTTTTTACCCTTGCGCCCCTTTTTACCCTTGCGCCCCTTTTTACCCTTGCGCCCCTTTTTACCCTTGCGCCCCTTTTTACCCTTGCGCCCCTTTTTACCCTTGCGCCCCTTTTTACCCTTGCGCCCCTTTTTACCCTTGCGCCCCTTTTTACCCTTGCGCCCCTTTTTACCCTTGCGCCCCTTTTTACCCTTGCGCCCCTTTTTACCCTTGCGCCCCTTTTTACCCTTGCGCCCCTTTTTACCCTTGCGCCCCTTTTTACCCTTGCGCCCCTTTTTACCCTTGCGCCCCTTTTTACCCTTGCGCCCCTTTTTACCCTTGCGCCCCTTTTTACCCTTGCGACCCTTTTTACCCTTGCGACCCTTTTTATCATTACCCACCCTCTCCAGTTTGCTGCTTGCATTCCACCTGATACTGCATTTCAGCCCAAGGTACTGGAGTTGGTGTTCGTGTGTGCATGCTTGCTTGCTTCTGTCTGTCTGTGTGTGTGTGTGTGTGTGTGTGTGTGTGTGTGTGTGTGTGTGTGTGTCTCTTTACTGTTGAAGGTTGTGGCCGAAAGCTATATGCGAGTGTCTTTTAATCGTGCCTGTCTGCAACTTGATGGGTCTTCTTATGGTACATAGCAGTCTGTCTTTTCCTACATTGTTCACATTTATCTGTGATAATGTTGTAAGCCAAAGCATTGATTTAAAATTTGTACCAGCACCAGGATTTGAAACAGGGTATTCTGTGCAGCTGTGGTATCTGTAGTGCCTGTATAGTATAATGGATAACAGATACACCTAGTAAGCAGATGAGCTGGGTTTGAACCTTAGTGCCGGTACCAATTTTAAATCATTGCTGTGGCGTACATCATTGGCAGCCTCTGATTTTGTCCATTGATGATTTACTGTGATGGTCATATACAAATAGCATAACAAAGGCTGAGGAAAACTTTATTTCTTTGTTGCCAACAAGAAACCACAAACTAATCTGCCCTGGTTACATTATTACCAAACTGAGTGTCATATTATGAATGAAACACACACAACACTGGTGTAATATTGTTCAATATTTATTTTTTGTTACCCAAACCGATTTTCAGCTGTTACACCATCATCAGATACAAAAATAGGTGGTGTAGTGAAGTTTCATTGGATCGAAAGATTTTAAATTAGTACATCTACAGAGTATTTCCAGAGATGAAAAGTATTAATGCTATAATTAGAACTAAAACAAAAGGATTATTTCAGTGTAACTATGATGTAAGATTATTTAACTTTGACACATTAACTAATGTTCATGGTGTGGGTTCCTGTTGTCATGTCGTAGTTCATGGACCACAGGCAACATATGAGTGGCCAAGTAAGGGGTCCCGACAGTCGGGATACCAGTTACTTTGGAATAAGGCTGGGCATCTCGGACATATTCTGTGTCATGGTCACCTTTGTGCTCAGAAGGCAAAGACTACCAAATCCATCGGTTAGTCCCTCAACCATTAGGGATAAAACTCAATGGGACCTGGAGCAAGTAAGGCCAGCAACGTGCTTCCCTGGTACTTTAAATATGATGCTGGCAACAATCAGAGCAAAATGCCTCGGACCTTTGGAGGTGACGGAGTCCCACCTCTAATTGACAAACCAGGGACTCCTAAGATACGATTCGGCAAACGAATGGCAACGAGATGGGAAGCTATTAATATCAACGGGGCTACTCTGGGAAGAAGGTAGACCTGGCAGAGGCTGCAAGTAAGATGGGGTTGGACGTTTTAGCTATTAGTGACATTCGGGTAAGGGGTGAGAAAGAAGTAGTGGGAGAATACAAGGTCTACCTATCAGGAGTCAAAGCAGGAATAGCACAATGGGGTACAGGGCTTTACATCAGGAAAGAAATGGAACCCAGCGTAGTTGCAGTAAGGTATGTAAACGAACGACTGATGTGGATAGATTTGACAGTGTCTAGCAAGAAAATTAGAATTGTCAGTATATTCGCATTGTTAAAAGGACAGATTAAGAAAAGATGGATAGTTTTTATGACGCACTCAGTGATGTTGCTGTTAGAATAAAGGACAAGGACAGTGTTCTGCTCATGGGTGATTTTAATGCCAGGATTGGAAATTGAACAAAAGGGTATGAAAAGGTTATGGGTAAATCTGGAGAGGATATGGAGGCCAACAGGAACGGGAAACAACTCTTGGATTTCTGTGCCAGTATGGGCTTAGTAATCACAAACTCCTTTTTTAAACATAAGAACATTCACCGGTATACTTGGGAAGGCAGGGAACCAGATCTGTCATTGACTATATAATAACAGATCAGGAATTCAGGAAGGCTGTGAGGGACACATGTGTATTCAGGGGATTCTTTGATGACACTGATCACTACTTAATCTGCAGTGAAATTGGTATTGTGAGGCCAAAGGTGCAGGAGGTCAGGTCCATATGTAGGAGGATAAGAGTGGAGAAACTTCAGGATAAGGAAATCAGGCATAGGTACATAACAGTGATCTCAGAAAGGTACCAGTTAGTTGAATGTAGTCAATTACAGTCATTGGAAAAGGAATGGACAAGGTACAGGGACACAGTACTAGAAGAGGCTAAAGAATGTCTTGGATCAGTAGTGTGTAAAGGTAGGATGAAGCAAACAGCTGGGTGGAATGACACAGTCAAGGCAGCCTGTAAAAGAAAAAAGAAGGTGTATCAAAAATGGCTACATACTAGGACTCAGGTAGACAGAGAAAGTTATGTTGAAAGAAACAAAGCCAAACAGATAATTGCAGCATCCAAGAAGAAATCTTGGGAAGACTTTGGAAACAGGTTGGAGACTTTGGGTCAAGGTGCTGGAAAACCATTCTGGAGTGTAATTAGCAGTCTTCGAAAGGGAGGGAAGAAGGAAATGACAAATGTTTTGGACAAGTCAAGAAAACTGCTGGTGGATCCTGTTGATGCCTTGGGCAGATGGAGGGAATATTTTGAAGAGTTGCTCAATGTAGGTGAAAATGCGATCAGTAATGTTTTAGATTTCGATGTACAATGGTATAGGAATGATGATGGAAATAGGATCACATTTGAGAAAGTGGAGAAAATGGTCAATAGACTGCAGTGCAATAAAGCGTCTGTGGTGGATGAAATTAAGTCGGAACTCACCAAATATAGTGGAATGTCAGGTCTGAAATGGCTACACAGGATAATTGAAATGGCGTAGGAGTCGGGACAGGTTCCATCAGACTAGACGAAAGCAATAATCACACCAATCTTTAAACATGGAAATAGAAAAGATTGTAACAACTACAGAGGTATCTCTTTAATCAGCGTTGTGGGTAAAATCGTCTCAGGTATTGTTGAAAGCAAAGTGCGAGTATTAGTTGAGGACCAATTGGATGAAAATCAGTGTGGGTTTAGGCCTCTTGGAGGTTGTCAGGACTAGATCTTTAGCTTACGGCAAATAATGAAGAAGTGTTAAGAGTGGAACAGGGAATTGTATCTATGCTTTATAGATCTAGAAAAGGCATATGACCAGGTTCCTAGGAGGAAGTTATTGTCTGTTCTACGAGATTATGGAATAGGAGGCAAACTTTTTGCAAGCAATTAAAGGTCTTTACTTAGATAGTCAGGCAGCAGTTAGTTGACAGTAAATTGAGTTCATGGTTCAGAGTAGTTTCAGGGGTAAGACAAGGCTGCAACCTGTCTCCACTGTTGTTCATATTATTTATGGATCATATGTTGAAAACAATAGACTGGCTGGGTGAGGTTAAGACATGTGAACACAAAATAAGCAGTCTTGCATATGCGGATGACTTAGTTATGATGGCAGATTCGATTGAAAGTTTGAAAAGTAATATTTCAGAGCTAGATCAGAAATGTAAGGACTATGGTATGAAGATTAGCATCTCCAAAACGAAAGTAATGTCAGTGGGAAAGAAATATAAACGGATTGAGTGCCAGATAGGAGGAACAAAGTTACAACAGGTGGACGGTTTCAAATACTTAGGATGCATATTCTCACAGAATGGTAAAATAGTGAAAGAACTGGAAGCAAGGTGTAGCAAAGCCAATGCAGTGAGCGCTCAGCTACGATCTACTCTCTTCTGCAAGAAGCAAGTCAGTACGAAGACTAAGTTATCTGTGCACCGTTCAATCTTTCGACCAACTTTGTTGTATGGGAGCGAAAGCTGGGTGAATTCAGGTTACCTTATCGATAAGGTTGAGGTTACGGAAAGTAGCTAGGATGATTGCAGGTACTAGTAGATGGGAACAATGGCAGGAGGATGTCCACGATGAGGAAATCAAACAAAAACTGGGAATGAACTCTATAGACATAGCAGTCAGGGCGAACAGGCTTAGATGGTGGGATCATGTTACATGCATGGGAGAAGCAAGGTTACCCAAGAGACTCATGGGTTCAGCAGTAGAGGGTAGGAGGAGTCGGGGTAGACAAAGGAGAAGGTACCTGGATTTGGTTAAGAATGATTTTGAAGTAATAGGCTTAACATCAGAAGAGGCACCAATGTTAGCACTGAATAGGGGACCATGGAGGAATTTTGTAAGGGAGACTTTGCTCCAGACTGGACACTGAAAGGCATAATCAGCCTTAGATGATGATGATGATGATGATGATGATGATGATGATGACATTAACTAATGAACAACAATTGTACATAGAAGGATATAATTGAACAATAAACTTTGGTGACATAGTCCAAAGATGTGGCTGAACAAAATAATCTTGTCCTTAATAGGTCCTAAAATAGAAACAGACAAAATATAATAGTGGTTGTAAGGTTGTGAGTGAAGCAGCTGTGATTATGCAAAGTTAGGAGAGAAATTATATTAACTGAAATAAAGGAAATGCATTTTACAACATGACCTGAATGGAATTATGAGTAGTATCTGCAGTTAGAAGTGGCGAGTAAGGGAACTGTGTCTGGTCATTCAGTACTAAGCTTGGGTTAATGGAAATGTGTTGATTAATTTTCATTGTTTCAAGATAATTCATCTTCTTTCCCTTATGGATGTGATGTAATGCTTCACGTTTCACATTGTAACTATGACCTCCTGTAACCAGGTATTTGGAAAAGTGGTGTCTCCTTTTCTAAGTTTCCAAGTTCTATGGTGTTCTTCAAGCAGGTACATAATGTCCCGCCAGACTGACCCACATAGAATTTGCCACGTCAAGCAGTGTGGTGCACGTAAAATTATGGTTTTATGTTCCTAGATTTAAGCTTTCCATTGAGACTTTTCCGAAGTATGGATTGTGCACCATTTATTGCATTTTTGAGGTGGTGGTCCAAGGACAGGGTTAAGAAAAGAATATATCTGTTGTTTTTGCTTTTTGTGCATTGTGGAGTCCACTACGGTAGGAGGATGCTCTTTGTTTGATTGCATTTAATTCCATTAGGAAGTTGTCTTCTATCATGGAGATGGATATGAGGCAATTTGTGATTGAATGAAAAGCAGCATGTTTATGGGACACTGGATGTTGACAATTAGCTAGTATTACCATACCTGTGGTGGTAGGTTTGCTATAAATCATGAAAGTATGGTGTGGTCACTGATGTATGGTTAGATCTAAATAATGTACACAAGTGTTCCTGAACTCATATTGCAGCAGACATTAAGCATCTTGTCATCTTGCAGTAAAAATTATTGTAAGTCCATAGATAATTTTAAATTTTGGTGGCCGTAAATAATAATTGCTAGTAACCATCCTGGGTCCACTTATGAAGACAATTCACAGGTGATGTAGTATCTGGTGGAGGAAAATATTTGCATGATTGTTCTTACGTCCTCCCAACAAACTGTGGTACTTGAAGTACGAGGGTAGTTTGAAAAGTTCTCGGAATCGCCACGAGAGGCAAGTGCTAGCACAATGAGTTGCTCATGTGATATTCATTGGACTGTTGCCTCTAAACGCATGCCACATCAGTGCTCTTGGTAGAGAGCTGTGGCAGTGACGTGGCTCTGTTGTTCCCGCGTAGTGATTTGGGAAATGGAAAAAATAGAGCACTGATTAAGTACTTCATAAAGAAAGTTATGAAAGCAAAGGACATTCATGCTGATTTCCAGAATACACTGGGGGACTTGCTCCTTCATATTTATTCATCTGTTGCCAAGTGGGCAAATGAATTTAAATTTGGTCAGGAGAGCTTAGATGGTGACCCATGCACTGGTCAGCCAGAAATAATTGCAAAAGTGCACAAAACGGCCATGGAGGATAGCCAATTGAAAGTGTGAAATTGCTCGTGCATGCCAGATGTCGTCTGAAAGGGTATGTCATATTTTAACTGAAGAATTAAAAATGGAAAAAATTTCTGCAAGATGGGTGCTGCGACTTGACGCTGGATCAAAAACGCAAGAGAATGGAAATTATTAATTACAAAAACTAATGAATTGTTGCCATACCCGCCTTATTCGCCTGTTATGGTTCCATCAGACTTCTGTCTCTTCCCAAAACTAAAAAGTTTTTTTGGTGAATGAAGATTCATTTCAAACAAAGAATTCATAGCCAGAGTTGACAACTATTTTGCAGGCCTGGAGGAAAGCCATTTTTGAGACGGGATCAAGGCACTGGAACATCGTTGGACCAAGTGCATTAATTGACAAGGAGACTACATTGAAAAATAAAAAAGTTTCAGTGACGTAAGTACATTTTTACTATTCCGTTCTGAGAACTTTTCAAACCACCCTCATAGTAGGCTTGTTTGAGTGCATCATCTGATGTAAATAGCCATATTGTAGGTCCAACCACATCAAAGGATTCTCTGGGGAGAAGTCACTGTAACAGATGTTTTTTGAAAAGGAGCAGCAGTCCTGGTAGTTTCAGGAGCAACAGTCTGGATGATGACCTGATCTGGCCTTATAACATTAGTTAACATGGCCTTGCCATGTTGGTATTGCAATTGGCTGAAAGCAAGAGGAAAGTACAGCCATTATATTTCCTGTGGATGTACTGCTAACTGTATGGCTTTTTGATTATGATGATGGTATTGGTGGTTGCTTCCTCTTTGATAAAGTAAAATAGTTCCTAATTCAGATCTTTGGGCAGGGACAAACTTGGATGGAAAAGCACATCTGGCTTCCTACAGGCAATAGTGTGGAATGTTAAATTCTTTAATTCGGGAGGTAGGATGGATAATTTGAAAAGAGTAATAGAGCATGTGGAGTAAAAGAATGCATTCCCCCCCCCCCCCCAAATCTTTGCAGCAATATCAGATCAGTTAAACATGCAGCATCAAGTTTGACATCTTGGCAACATTGTGTAAAAGTATCATTGTCATCCAATTATTATTAGAGGAGTAATAAACATTTTGCTAAAAATAATTTTGCATAGTCTTATGCCATGGTGTGGGGTAAGAGTACAGAGTGCGTACTGAAGAAAGTAGGAAGTATTACAAATTAAGAGATGGAACAACTAATTAGGAATTCTGAAATAATCAATTTTTGACAATATAATTTTTTGCCAATTACATTAAATTAGGAACTCTTTATTTTTCAACAAATTGGAAAAGTAAATACTGTAATGATCTGAGAGTAATTCTGAAAAAATGTTTATCAAGGGAAAAACAGTGCTGCTCTATTGCTTGTTGTTTTACTAATGAACAAGTTTCTGTGAATCGGCCAAGGTAGTCACTACCTTTACTGCTTTTAAGACATTTTCATAAGCCAGCCTTTGAAATCAGATAGCTCTGAATACTTGCCTATTGAGTACTTATTTTTGATAAGGCCAAGATCTGATGGTAGAGCAGCTGTGTTGATGTTATCAATCAGTTTACGGGTGGCACTAAGGAAGTCATTATTATATTGGAAGAATGTTTGACAGGTAGATAGGTTTGGAAAAACACTACCCAATTAAAGAAAAACTACAGGAAATAAAAACTAATCCAAGTTATCTAAGGTGAGTAACATGACATCTAAACACCAATCAAAATGCTTGAATACACTAGAAGGGAATACACAAGACAAAGTACAGGTAGTATGGTAAAAGTTTGCAAATAGTTCCTTGAAGGCATAAAAGCACCAGATACAAACTTCTACTCCATTTGACCTGTGTACCTTTACTGCTCTCCTCTACTATCTAGATATAACACACAACTGAAGTCATGGAAATAAAGGAATATATTGGAAGCTTATAGCTGCCAGTTCCAGGACCTAACTTTTAAATATATTTACTTTCATCTAATACTCAGTCAAAATTATACATAAAAAATGTACAAAAGTGATGTGCCACATTTTCTCCAGCTGTAAGCACCTGACTGCCAGGAGGTTCCAGAATAGAACTGAGGATATGATGACCTATGCACTGGGAAAATGGTAAAATTCTACTGTAGGTATTAGACGGCTTGATGCGTACTTTTGATTCAAGCGTAGTTTTATTTAGGCTGAAGTTAGATATAGTTGGAGTTAGTGAAGTATGGTGGCAGAGAGAACTATATTTCTGGACAGGTGAGTATCGGTTATCAATACAAAATCAAATAGGAGTAAGGTAGGACTAGATCTAACAGTGAATATGAGTATAGTAATGTCAATATAGCTACAAAGTCGACACCCACTGCAGTATACTTCTTTGTATGCTAGCTTTTGCAGATTCTGAAAGTAAGTATGATGAAATGAAGTAAATTATTCATACAGTTATATGAGTAAAAAATGTAACTGTGATTGAGAGACTGGAATTAGACAGTAGGTCAAAGAAAGAGAAGGAAAAATACTAGAACACGGACTCAGGGAAAGAAATGAAAGGGGGAGGGGTCTGGTAGAAATTTAAAAGTAAAATTTAATCATTGCTAACACTTGGTTTGAGTCATGCAAGAAAGCTGTGTATGTGCCAGAGACCTGGAGACACCGAAAGTTTTCAGATAAACTACATTGATTAGATTTTGAAACCAGATTTTAAACTGCAAAATGTTTCTATGAGTAGATATGAATCCACAGATTAAAACAGAAGAAACTGCAGAGAGGTAGGAAATTAAGGAGATGGAGACTGGATAAATTAAAAGAACCAGAGCTTGTTGAAAGTTTCAAAGCATTAGGAACTAGTTGACTGCAATGGGAGAAAGGAATATGGTAGAAAACAAATTGATAACTTCAGAAAGACAAAGTAGCGAAGGGACCTGAGTTTCAAATAAGCAGACAGGGTCCCAGTAGAAATCATTGGCTAACACTAGAGTTCAGGGTTCTGAAAAAATGTAGCAACACACAAGACAATACAGCCCCTACAATTTACCATGGAATATCGGTTGACTAAAGACAACCATATGTTTATTGCATTTGTAGATTCAGAGAGAGCTTTTGACAATGTTGACTGGAATATTCTATGTGAAAGTATGAAGAAAGCAGGAATAAAACATGGGAAGCATAAGGTTTCCATGACTTGTACAGAAACCAGACTACAATAATGGGAGATGAAAAAGATAAAAGATTGTAGATTGTATTTTATTGGTCCTGTTGTCTACATAGCAGCTTATGCATAAGACATTGGACAAGTCAAGTTATAAATATACAGGCTGAAAGTAATTTCAAGGCATACATATGTAAGCTTACAATAATACACTTTACACGTAAGTAAGTATTTATATAACACATTTCATAAATTTAAATATTCTTCAATGGAGTAAAAGCAGTGATGCTGTAAATATGACTTTAGAGATTTTCCAAATGTATTGACCTCAGTGATAGCTTTTATGTTTTCAGGAAGTTTGTTATAAAGCTTAACTCCCATGTGAAAAGTACCTTTTTGGCACAGTGCTGTGCTGATTTGAGTCATATGTAAGTTTCTGTTTTGTCTGGTAAAGTGCTCATGTATATCACAGTTTTTTTTTGTAGTCTCCGGTCCTGCCTATTACATTTAATTTAAAGAACAAAAGGGTTTCCATAATGTATACACATGGTAATGGGGGAATACCAGATTTCTTAAACAGGGGTTTACAAGAGTCTCTAGGCTTGCACCCAAACAAGATTCTAATGGCCCTTTTTTGTAGTTTAAAAGTGCTATTAGCTGTTTTAGTGTTTCCCCAGAAGGTGACCCCATATCTAAGACGAGAATGAAAGTACGCATGATATGCATTCAATACTGTTTTCTCACTACAGCATGATTTTAATGAACAAAGAAGATAACATGTTTTTCTCAGTTCAGAATTGAGATATTCAATATGCTTATTCCATCTGATGTTACTCTGCAGCCAAAGTCCTAAGAATTTGGTTTCAGTACTGTTACCAACTGGCTCATCATTGATAGAGACTGATGGGATAAACATGTCCTTGTTAGGAACATTGTGGAATTTTAGAGCAACAGTTTTCTTACTGTTAATTACAAGCTGATTACTCTGTGCCCAGTTACTAAGTTGTTTCGTGACCGTGTTTACTGTCTGCTGTAACTGTTCATCGTCGCCTCCTTTTAGTAGAATCTTGGTGTCATCTGCAAATATGATTGTTTTGTGTGCATCAATATTTAAGCTTAGATCATTTATGTACAGAAGAAACAGAAGGGGTCCCAATACGGATCCTTGGGGTACACCACATTTTATTTGTTTATAGTCAGATAAGTGAGTAGATACAGTTTTTAGTTCAATATTTGTGTGCTTGACGCACACTGCGTGCATATGATTTGTCAGGAAGGAACTGATCCACTTGTTGGACAGACCTCGAATACCATATCTTTCTAGCTTTGATAGCAGAATTTTATGGTCCACCATGTCAAAAGCTTTTGACAAGTCAATAAAGACTCCTATTGTTTCCTGTTTTTTGTCCATCAGGTTTAGAATGGAATTGATGCACTCATAGATAGCAGTTGTTGTTGACCTCTTATTTCTGAATCCATGTTGTTCATTACATAGGATGCTGTTTTTATTAATAAATTTCATAAGTTTCTCATACATCACTTTTTTCAGTACTTTAGAGGTGCAGGAGGAAATTGTGATGGGTCTGTAGTTATTTACATTGTCTTTATCCCCTTTTTTAAATACAGGAATAACTTTTGATGTTTTCAACACATCAAGGAAAGTGCCTGCCTGAAGTGAGCAGTTGCATAAATGTGTGAGTACTTCAATCAGGTTTGATGCGCTCTTCTTTAACATTGTTGCAGGTATACCATCAATACCTGCCAATTTTGAATTTTTTAGTCCTTTTATTGCTTTAGCTACTTCATCTTGTAATACAGAACTGATGTACATTGATCCTCTACATGCACTTATTTTATGTTCATTTGCCTGGGTGCTCTTAAAGTTTGACTGTAACATATTTTCAGCAACACCTGTGAAAAAGTTGTTAAATGTGTTGGCTACTTCTAAGGGGTTTGTTACTTTTTTATTTTTATGTGATAGTGTTATATTTTTCCAAGGTTGTCTGTATTCTCCGCATTCTTTTTTTATAACACTCCACATAGCCTTAGATTTATTAGCTGAATTATAAATGATTTCATCATTATGCATTATTTTTGCTGCTTTTATTACATTTCTTAATATTTTGGAGTATTTTTTATAGTATGCGTGTACTACAGGTGAGGAATTTTTTGAGTTACATATTTCATTAAGTAGTCTTTTCTTCTGGCATGAAACTCTTATTCCCTTTGTGATCCAGCTGTTTGTTCTAGAGTTTCCCCGTATGGTTAATGTTTTCAGTGGGAACGCAAGTTCAAAGAAATGGGTTAATACATCAATGAAAGTGTTGAATTTTTCATTTATGTCGTTCATTTTGTACACTCCTAGCCATTTTTCTTTCTGTAATAAGTTGTTGAAGTAATTCACATTATGCTGATTATAGCTTCGATATGCTGTTCTGAAAGACATGTTGTTAATAATACTGCCTTGTACTTTTATGCTTAATATTTGAGTAAGATGATCACTAAAACCTGCAGTGAAAATTCTTAGTGAGGTGTTGTGTAAACTCTTCTGGACTAGAAACTGATCAAGAGCTGTTTGGCAAGTTTCTGATACTCGGGTAGCTGCTTTTACTTCAGCCTTTAAATTGTAGGACGTTGCAAGGTTCAAAATGGTCTCCCTATTTCCACTATTCGTGAGGAAGTCAATATTGAAGTCCCCACAGATTATCAATTCACAATCCATTTTATTTACTTTATTTAGTAGTGACTCCTTTTTGTTTAAGAAAAGTTCAAAATTCCCGGACGGTGATCGGTAAACTGTAGCAATAACCAGGTTGAACTGAGTAATTTTTATAACTGCAATTTCATAATCCTTTTCGACTTTTGCCCTAGTTAAGTCAGGTAGTGTAATAAATTCTACATTATCCTTTGTGTAAATTGCTACCCCACCCTGCTTGCTGTTTTTCCTGCAGTAGTAAGTAGCCAAGACAAATTTGTTTATTTTCGTATTCTGGATTAATTCTGGGTTAAGCCAGTGCTCAGAAATGCATAACACTGAGATATCATTAAGTTCGTGTGTTAATAGAACATTAATTTCATCGATCTTATTACGCAGGGATTGCACATTATGGTGATAAATTTTTAGTTCGGGCGTATTCACGGTTTGGTAATTGGGAATCATATTTACAACATCACATACCTCTAGTTTAAATTAGGAACGTCAGCAGTTTTGTATTTTCGTTCTTCTTTCTTGTTTATTTTGTTTTCCTCGCTTTTGGAAGGTTTTTCAGGAACCTGATAAATTGTTCTATCCCTTACAAGTCTTTCTTTAATTATTTCACTAACACGATCACAAACAAATCTTTTCCCTTCATAGTTCAAATGCATTCCATGCTTCGTGTGCAGATTTCGATGCAGCTTGCTTATATCCAGTACATCGCACTTACTTTGTTGAGAACACAATTTCCTTATTTTAATGTTTGTTTTCTGAATTTCTTTGTTTACACACAAACTATAAAGATAAGCCATAGTTGGAAAGAATAACACAGTGTTGTAGCCTATCCCAGATGTTGTTTAATCTGTGCACTGAGCTAGCTGTGAAGGAAAAAGAGGAGAAATTTGGAAAGGGAATTGAAGTTTATGGACAAGTAATTAAAACTTTGAGGTCTATCAGTGACATAGTAATTCTGTCAGACAGTGGTGAATTTGGAAGAGCAATTGAAGGCAGTAAATAGTGTCTTGAAAAGAGGTTATAAAATGAACAACAACAAAGGTAAAACAAGGATAATAGCTTGTAATCAAATTAAATCAGCTGAATAGGAAATGAGACACTGAAAATAAAGGAGTTTTGTTATTTGGGCAGTAAAATCACTCGTAGTGCCTGAAGTTGAGGGTATTAAATGCAGACTAGCAATATCAAGGAAAGCATTTCTAAAAAAAAAGTTTTTATTTACTGTGGATTTAAGTACTAGGAAGTATTTTCTTTCCTGAAGGTATGTTTCTGGAGTGTAGCCTTATGTGGAAGTGAAGCATGGGTGTTTAATAGTTCAGACAAGAAGAGAATAGACGCTTTTGAAATGGGGTGCTATAGGAGAATTCTGATGACGGAAGAGTCAACTATTGAGGTTCCGAATTAAATTAAAGAGAAGAGAAATGAAAGGAGGAATTGGTTCGTAGAACACATTGTGATTGTGAAAGCATAATCAATTTTGTTATGGAAGTAAGTGTAAGGGGTAAAAATTGTAGAGGGAGACCAACACCTGACTACAATAAGCAACCTCAAATGCATGTGTGTTGCAGAAGCTATGCAAAGACTAAGAGACTTGTCAAGCCTGCTGAAGTTTAAAATGTAACATTACTTACTGTTATCATACAGAGGCAATAAAAAGTAATTTTAGTGTAATAAAAGATTTCTAGTATCTGAGTAATGAATGTTCCATAGCTCTAAAATATTTTATCTTGTAATTTATCAGTTAATAAATAACATATTGCGATCTTAATCCTGATACCAGCACTGTGTTCATCTGTGAATGTAACATAGTTAATTTGTGAAATCATTAATTGCAGCTTTCTATGTTCAGTTTCAGATGCAAGACTGACAAAGTCCATGCAGAATACTGCTGTTTGGCAGAGAGAACATATTTGCATTTATTCATATTGTGCAGAAAGTGGAAGAGATGAGTTAAGGAAAAAAAGGATAAAATAGTAACAGTGACTTATGATACCAGAATCTTCCTGGTGTTTAAGAACATAGTGTAAATGGTCTTAAAATGTGCAATGACTGAAAATAATGTTAAAGTAATATATAAATTGTTTTCAATTATATTTGCTGATTCAATAAAGTGAAGGACTGCTGAAGTGTTAACCAGTGCATTTTTAATTATAGAGTGATTTACTTTGTAAATAATTCTTACATTATTTTAAATGCAGGTTGCTATTATTAGCAAATAAATTTTAGGTTAATAGAATTCAGAAGAAATTTTAAAAAACTGACATAATAACAATATTGATATGGTGCTTCAGTTTGTTCTTATGAATTGTACATTTTTTAGAAGTAATATTTTTTCTACTCAAATTTTCCAAGAAGTGCTGACATGCCAAAGATAGTAGCAGATTATTTGATAAGGTCAATTTTTTATCTGTTAGTTGGGATTGAGTTAAATTTCTTCAGCAGTCCACATCAAGGAGTTGTGAGCTTCAGTAATGATTCTATCAGATATATATAATCTCAGATGTATTGGTCACATTTTTTACCTTCCTTCTCTGTATGTGGAAATCATTTTCTCAAATGTGTAACTGAACATATAGGCAATACTCAAAAACTTCACTTGACTCTTTACGTGAAAAAGAGTAGTTAATTAATGGTTTTAGATTGTCTGTAGCAAGAAGTTTTGACATCTCTGTACACTCAAAAAGCTTCTTGTTCTCCTATTTTAACAGTCTTATGGGAAAAAACTTTCCTATTAGGTGTTAAGGAAGCATGAGTGTTTTTGTTAGACTTTTTTCTCTGTGACTGGAAGTTATGAGAAGTTTGCTGGCACATTAAAAAATTACTGAAGCTATTTATTACCTGTTCAAAAGCATTCCACATTATCTATTAATGTCATAATGGCTAATTTTCTTTGAACAGTGCAGTTCCATTTTATCAGCCTTTAAATTTAGACTTTTAAATGATAAATATTTTCTTGTCCATATCTTTGGTCTACAAAGAGAAAGTAAACCTGCAGTGGAAATGCACTCTGAGTATCTCATAAATTTACTCAAAAGCACAGTTAACTGCAACTTTACTTCAGCAAAATAAAATGTTGCTTATGTAAAACTTTTAGCTCTTAACTAGAGCATCATTATAATAGCTAAGTGTTTTGTCAACCTTCAGTATACTAATATGTATGCTATGTCCAAAATACAGCGTCAGCACATTTTGGAATAGTGATAAGGCAGACATTTTGAAAGGCAGTCACCACAAAAACTTGGTTTATGTATTATTTGCTGTTGCATCTTTTCTTTTTCTCTTGTAAATAAGGATGGGTAATCAAATCCCTTCAGCTCGGCAGTGCATTACTGCTGCTTGTTTGTATGATTTCTGATTGTGAGAAATGGAGCATTTTGCAGATGCTAAATTTGAAAGAGGCCCATGTTAATTATTATAATACATTGTTGTATGTTGTAAATTGTTGCTATTTACTTATTGTAACAGTGGAAAACTTATATGTACATTATTACATGCATTATAAAATAATACCTGGCGTTTTCATTTGAGTTCCTGTAATCCCCTGAAAACATTTCACATTTGTATCGTACAATACATATCTCTTGAGCTTTACCATATCAATTATATGACACTTAAAAATAGAAATTATTTTTGTTTTTTGTAACTATTGGCCTGTTATGATACAGGGAAATTTCAAGGTTTGGTAGAAGAAAATTACATATGTTCCCAAGACAGTTGTGGCTCGTGAGTATACATTCTGGGTGTTCCCAAATTTTTAGATAAAGTAAAATATGAGAGAGTGATATAGCATCTGCTGTGTAATAGTTTATACAACTACAGTCACTGCCAATAACAACTACAACAGGAATAATAATAAAATAAATGAAAACACAACTATGGTAAAGTTACAACTACTGGTTTATATTGGAGCACTCAATACACTAAATATACACACTAGGCAGAGATCAAAACCAACCAACACACAGAAGAAACCCACGAAAGCAGCATGACAACACAGACTACATATCAGAATAGAAAAACTGAGAAAAGACATCGGACAGCGAACACAATTTATAAGAAATGAAATATCAGACAAAAAAACGAAAAAGGTTAGGTAAAATCTCACAACAAGAAGCGATAGAGCAATTAGATGAAAAGAAGCAGAAATTACAAGCATTGGCCAAACGACTTAGAAGTTACAAAAAAAAGTGAAAATAGAAGGAGACAAAACCAAACATTCAACACAAACCAAAAGAAATTTTACCAGACAATAGAAAACACACACATTAAAATAGACAATCCACCAAACATAAAAGACATGGAACACTTCTGGAGCAACATATGGTCAAACCCGGTACAACATAACAGGCATGCACGGGGGATACAAGCAGAAACAGACACATACAAGATGATACCACAAATGCCTGAAGTGATAATTTTGCAACATGAAGTCACCAAAGCAATTAATTCTACTCGCAATTGGAAAGCCCCCTGGAAAAGATAAAATAGCAAATTTCTGGCTAAAGAAGTTCACCTCAACTCACACACATCTAACTAAATTATTTAACAGTTACATTGCAGACCCATACACATTCCCTGGTACACTTACACATGGAATAACTTATATGAAACCTAAAGATCAAGCAGACACAACAAACACAGCTAAATACCGCCCCATAACATGCCTACCAACAATATACAAAATATTAACTTCAGTCATTACACAGAAATTAATGACACATAAAACACAGAACAAAATTATAAATGAAGAACAAAAAGGCTGTTGCAAAGGAGCACGAGGATGTAAAGAGCAACTGATAATAGATGCAGAGGTAACATATCAAGCTAAAACTAAACAAAGGTCGCTGCACTACGCATACATTGATTACCGAAAAGCTTTTGATAGTGTACCCCACTCATGGTTACTACAAATATTGGAAATAGAGTAGATCCTAAATTGATACAGTTCCTAAACATAGTAATGAAAAATTGGAAAACAATTGTTTCTTTCTTATCTCAGATGTTATGTCTGGTCAAAAGTAGAAAGTGATGCAGACCTTGGTCAAGCACGACTTCCTTTTAACTGTACGGTATATGTTATATTGCATTTAGGAACTTTCAGGTAATTGAACATGTATCAATAATTATGGATTTCTGTAGTTTTATAAGTCCGTGGAGGCTCGGGAAAAGAATAGGCCTTCGGTATGTTCTGCCAGTCATAAAAGGCGACGAAAAGAACAAACCACTAATAGGGCTAACCCCCCTTTCAGTGTGATTAGTTAGTTCAAGACAGAACTAATGAAGCCTCGGACAAGCGCTGTCATGGTCGGGGACGATGCTTGAACCCTATGCCCGTCCACAATGTTAATGACACTGCTAGCCACAGGGAAAATGATTTAAATCCAAAAGGAGGTTTTTTGCAGGACACGCTTCCTGCAACCACTCTAGAAGGAAAACAAAGACAGAGGATGAGATGGTCAGATGAAGTTAACTGATACCTCATGGTCTGTTATTACCAAGCAACAAACTTAGGAACGAACACAACTGGATACAGATCACAAGTATAAACAACATTTATTACCAGATACCCAGAATTAAAATTTTTAACAGAACAACGACTAGCTGATAAGATCCGTGTAATAAACAAAAATAACAATATACCGCAGCCAGAATTAGAAAACCTCAAACAACAAGTACAACAAATCCTGGAACAAAATAATGTGCAATCAGAAGAAGAAATTTATACAGTAATGGACTCAAACATCCCAGAGCAAACAAACAAGAACAACATGCATCAATTAAACAATCAGAGGAAAACGAAATCTTAAGACAGCCACCAGAACAGGTACAAATAGAACATGAAGTGACACACATGTTAGATATAGAAGAAAAATTTCAGTTGACATATATAGAATACAAAGACACAAATACAGACGTTAGACCATTCTTGCATAGACCACCAAATAACCCACATGTTGAAACGACAATAACAACTATCAACACAATCATACACAACAAAATAAATGAAAATACAACTATGGAAGAGTTACAACTACTGGTTTATGTAGGAGCACCCACTACACTAAATATACACACTAGGCGAACCAACCAACAAACAGAAGAAACCCACAAAACCAACATGGCAACACAGGCTACAGATCAGAATAGAAAAACTGAGAAAAGACATCGGACAGCGAACACAATTTATAAGAAATGAAATATCAGACAAAAAACGAAAAAGGTTAGGTAAAATCTCACAACAAGAAGCAGAAATTACAAGCATTGGCCAAACAGTTTATAAGATACAAAAAAGTCAAAATAGAAGGAAACAAAACCAAACATTCAACACAAACCAAAAGAAATTTTACCAGGCAATAGATAACACACACATTAAAATAGACAATCCACCAAACATAACAGACATGGAACACTTTTAGAGCAACATATGGTCAAACCCAGTACAACATAACAGACATGAAACTTCCTGGCAGATTAAAACTGTGTGCCCGACTGAGACTCGAACTCGGGAAGTTTGCCTTTCGCGGGCAAGTGCTCTACCATCTGAGCTACCAAAGCACGACTCACGCCCAGTACTCACAGCTTTACTTCTGCCAGTATCTCGTCTCCTACCTTCCAAACTTTACAGAAGCTCTCCTGCGAACAACAATTCTGTAAGTTTCATTTCAGCGCACACTCCACTGCAAAGTGAAAATCTCATTCTGGATAACAGAAATGCACGGTGGATACAAGCAGAAACAGACTCATACAAGATGATACCAAAATGCCTGAAGTGATAATTTTGCAACATGAAGTCACCCGAGCAATTAATTCTACGCACAATTGGAAAGCCCCTGGAAAAGATAAAATACCAAATTTCTGGCTAACGAAGTTCACCTCAACACATTCACATCTAACTAAATTATTTAACAATTACATTGCAGACCCATACACAGTCCCTGATACACTTACACAAGGAATAACTTATCTGAAACCTAAAGATCAAGCAGACACAGCAAACCCAGCAAAATATCGCCCCATAACATGCCTACCAACAATATACAAAATATTAACTTAACTCTAGTCATTACACAGAAATTAGTGACACATACAACACAGAACAAAATTATAAATGAAGAACAAAAAGGCTGTTGCAAAGGAGCACGGGGCTGTAAAGAGCAACTGATAACAGATACAGAGGTGACATATCGAGCTAAAACTAAACAAAGGTCGCTGCACTATGCATACATTGAATACCAAAAAGCTTTTGATAGTGTACCCCACTCATGATCACTAGAAATATTGGAAATATTCAAAGTAGATCCTAAATTAATACAGTTCCTGAACATAGTAATGAAAAATTGGAAAACCACACTTAATATCCAAACAAATTCAAATAATATCACATTACAGCCAATACAGATTAAACGTGGAATATACCAAGGAGACTCATTAAGTCCTTTCTGGTTCTGCCTTGCTCTAAACCCACTATCCAACATGCTAAATAATTCAAATTATGGATATAATATTACTGGAACATACCAACACAAAATCACACATTTGCTATACATGGATGATCTAAAACTACTGGCAGCAACAAATCAACAACTCAACCAATTACTAAAGATAACAGAAGTATTCAGCAATGATATAAATATGGCTTTTGGAACAGACAAATGTAAGAAAAATAGCATAGTCAAGGGAAAACACACTAAACAAGAAGATTACATATTGGATAACCACAGCAACTGCATAGAAGTGATGGAAAAAACAGATCCCTATAAATATCTAGGATACAGGCAAAACATAGGAATAGATAATACAAATATTAAAGAAAAACTAAAAAAAAATACTAACAAAAATACCGAAAACAGAGTTGACAGCAAGAAACAAGACAAATACTTATGCTATACCAATATTGACCTACTCATTTGGAGTAGTGAAATGGAGTAACACAGACCTAGAAGCACTCAATACACTTACACGATCACAATGCCACAAATATAGAATAGATCACACACATTCAGCAACAGAAAGATTCACATTAAGCAGAAAGGAAAGAGGAAGGGGATTTATCGACATAAAAAACCTACATTATGGACAGGTAGACAATTTAAGAAAATAATTTATAGAACGAGCAGAAACTAGCAAAATACACATAGCAATCACTCATATAAATACATCGGCTACACCACTGCAATTTCATAACCACTTCTACAACCCTTTAGATCACATAACATCAACAGATACGAAGAAAGTAAATTGGAAAAAGAAAACACTACATGGCAAGCACCCGTATCATCTAACACAGCCACACATCGATCAAGACGCATCCAGCACATGGCTAAGAATAGGCAATATATACAGTGAGACGGAAGGATTCATGATTGCAATACAGGATCAAACAATAAACACCAGATATTACAGCAAGCATATTATTAAAGATCCCAATACCACAACAGATAAATGCAGACTTTACAAACAACAAATAGAAACAGTAGATCACATCACAAGCGGATGTACAATACTAGCAAATACAGAATACCCCAGAAGACATGACAATGTAGCAAAAATAATACATCAACCGCTTGCCATACAATATAAACTAATAAAACAACATGTTCCCACATACAAGTATGCACCACAAAATGTACTGGAGAATGATGAATACAAATTATACTGGAACAGATCCATTATAACAGATAAAACAACACCACATAACAAACCTGATGTCATACTCACCAATAAAAAGAAGAAAGTAACACAACTAATCGAAATATCCATACCCGATACAACAACTATACAGAAGAAAACAGGAGAAAAAATTGAAAAATACATCCAACTGGCTGAGGAAGTCAAGGATATGTGGCATCAGGATAAAGTTGACATTATACCAATTATACTATCAACTACAGGAGTCATACCACACAATATCCACCAGTACATCAACGAAATACAGCTACATCCAAACATATATATACAACTACAGAAATCTGTAATTATTGATACATGCTCAATTACCCGAAAGTTCCTAAATGCAATGTAACATATACCATACAGTTAAAAGGAAGTCATGCTTAATCAATGTCCGCGTAACTTTCCATTTTTAACCAGACATAACGTCTGAGAAAGGAAAGAAATAATAATAATAATGTGCATATCTTATCTGACACAACAAAAAATCTTTTTTCTCGTGGAATTTTGTTGTGTTGTTCATAATTAAGCACAGTTTAGGGCAATAATAAAATATTGTGTAAACTTTTGCAACTATCTATTTTACATTTTTGTTAGTGGGAGTTTTCGGACAGATGCACAAGATCGCGTACGGATGTATTAGTTCACGAATTTACTCCCAGATGTTCTTACGCAATCACTGCAATAACTTGTGCTAACTGTACACTTACTTGTTAAATGTTCACTTATAGTCATGCTTATTTGATTTTGTCACTTGCTCAGTCAAAGGGAGGCCCTAGTTTCTTTGCAGCTAACTTTTCCTGGTAATTTACTTTCCTGTTCCCAGAATGAGATTTTCACTCTGCAGTGGAGTGTGCACTAATATGAAACTTCCTGGCAGATTAAAACTGTGTGTCGCACAGAGACTCAAACTTGGAACCTTTGCCTTTCATGGGCAAGTGCACCACAAACTGTACTAGCCAAGCACAACTCATAACCCATCCTCACAACTTTACTTTTCAGTTAGGATTTAAAATAGATTCAACATAGTTCATGTTTACACTGTACATGAAATCCGGTTGGCACACAGTAAAAACCAACTCCAAACGTAAAGTGGCATTTGTGGCAATTATTAAACTCGAGTAGTAATGTCTAGCAACATGCTCACTTGAGTAGAGTACAAATGCGGCACTGAGATCCATAATGGCCTAATGCACAGCAGCGTCGATCCCACATTTAAGTGAATACCAGAGAAACCAGTTATACAGCATTTCATGAATTTTCGTACATACAATGTGGACCTACAGCACAGATAAACCTGATAAGATCAACAGATTTCAGGAGCAGGAATAAATGTTACAATATTGCAACTGACTGTTATGTGCTTTAGGCCCTTATCATTCTCACGAGGGAAACACCCTATTACATCCTCCTCAGATTTAGCGGTAAGAGGACCCAGTGGACAGCCCGTCAAAAACTGAGCACAGATCAGGCATGAAAACAGGAAGATGATGTACTGAACTCTGAAAAAAAAAGCAAGTTAGAAACAGTGAACAGTCCAAGCTCAAGAAGTACAACACCGAGGACCGTTGAAGAGTCACAGCGTCATTGTTAAGCGGTGACGGATTTGGACTACAAAGCAAATGAGCCTGAATCAAAGTTGCATCATGTCTCTCTTTTTTTTTTCTTTTTTTTTTTTTCAAAATTATGGACTGTCTGTCCAGTCACTGATGGGTCTGTTCTTTGTATTCAAATTTGTGTCTGTGTTGCGGTGTAATGTCCATTTGCAACGAGGAGATATAAGGAAGAAAAGCTGCCAATGTTTGATGATAAGGCGACAAGTCAACCGAATCTTCCACCAGAAAACACATCTGGTGTGTCATACATCAACACACCTAACTTGTATGCCTGATGAGTGAGTGAGATACGCCTCCTTGCCCAGTGTAGGTGTTCATATGAATGTAATTGTGATCAATCTCAAAGAAATGATGAAAATATAATAGTCTGTCACATAAGCTGCAACAAATCAACATAACAGTTTCACAATCACACAGTTTTCCCTGTGCTCTATCAAAACATATGTTTTTAATTTTTTTTTTTTTGGAAGTGGCATTTTGTTTTGATAGCTTTGACCCTTGAATTCCTTTGTTGTAACATAGTTCGTACCCATATATTTGTTGTTTTCATTTCTGTGAGATGCCTGTATGGTATCTCACCAGTTCTCACTGTTCATCACATTTATTTGCAAAGTAATGTATTCTTACCACATGACTCATATTCTACAACCAACATATAGTATGACATTTGCCAAGACTACAGAAAGAGAACAAACATTTCAATGACCAGAAGGACAGTTGATACTTTTGTGAGAAAAATAAATAAAAAAATTGGCACAAGGAATTTTGAACATTGTTCATCTGCTTTACAGTCCAACACTGTGACCCCTTAACCACAATGCCTTGGACCTCCAAGTAAGTCTTAGTAATCAACTATCATGGAAGGTCTGTTAACATACTTGATGTATAGACATTTTTGTCACTACATATGCTCACTAAGTGATAATCACAGTAAACAACATAATTCTCATTCATGTAAGTTATAGTATGTGCAGTTATGATATTGTTAATTTTTTACTATCCTAACAAAAGTTATATTGTAGTCTATGGAATGAAATTTTGAAAGAAAGTTCCAACTGCCCAAAACAGGCAACCACTCACACACAAGTTGGCAAGCAGGGAAAGGGATTGGGGATGGATAGCTAGTGGCTTAAGAGGGAGGCGGCAGGTATGCTGGCTAGGGATGTGGGAGGGATGAGTAGCAGCTGCCTGGGCAGGTGTGTGATACACGAATACCAAAGCAGATGAAGAAGTGTGACACACGATGAAGATGACATGGAGGCATGGATTGGGAGAGAGTGAGGGGTAGAGGGTGTGGAGACAGTGGATGTAGTGTAACTTATCACTTTGGTGGGTGATGTGTTGCACAAGGATATTTTGAACTGACAAATGATATAGCCTGTATAGAAAGGTTATTTTTGTAATGAATTAGATATCCACTGTTTGGATGTACATTTTATTAATGCGCTTGTACTATGAAATGGATGGACGCAGCATTTCTGCTAGCCTGGACTTTGTATCACGTACACTGGTCACGCTGTTCACCCGGTTAACTCCATGTTGTCAGGTGGAGACAAAATGTAAGCCATAGATTAGATTAGATTCAGTTTTCATTCAATAGACCCAAAAAATGAGATGGTTCTCGTGGGTGTGGAACATGTCAGAAAGTATAACACAAAAAACATAAAACATTTGAATAATACTCACATGGAGGTTCAAATGGCTCTGAGCACTATGGGACTCAACTGCTGTGGTCATCAGTCCCCTAGAACTTAGAACTACTTAAACCTAACTAACCTAAGGACATCACACACATCCATGCCCGAGGCAGGATTCGAACCTGCGACCGTAGCAGTCCTCACATGGAGGAAGAGCGGCTGTGGCAATAACTGGTATGACACGGGTTCACAGGCAGATGCCTTGTTTCTTGACTTCCACAAGACGTTCGATACAGTTCTGCACAGTCGTTTAATGAACAAAGTAAGAGCATATGGACTATCAGACCAATTGTGTGATTGGATTAAGGAGTTCCTAGATAACAGAATGCAACATGTCATTCTTAATGGAGAGAAGTCTTCCGAAGTAAGAGTGATTTCAGGTGTGCCACAGGGGAGTGTCATAGGACCGTTGCTATTCACAATATACATAAATGACCTGGTGGATGACATCGGAAGTTCACTGAGGCTTTTTGCAGATGATGCTGTGGTGTATCGAGAGGTTGCAACAATGAAAAATTGTACTGAAATGCAGGAGGATCTGCAGTGAATTGACGCATGGTACAGGGAATGGCAATTGAATCTCAATGTAGACAAGTGTAATGTGCTGCGAATACATAGAAAGATAGATCCCTCATCATTTAGCTACAAAATAGCAGGTCAGCAACTGGAAGCAGTTAATTCCATAAATTATCTGGGAGTATGCATTAGGAGTGATTTAAAATGGAATGATCATATAAAGTTGATCGTCGGTAAAGCAGATACCAGACTGAGATTCATTGGAAGAATCCTAAGGAAATGCAATCCGAGAACAAAGGAAATAGGTTACAGTACGCTTGTTCGCCCACTGCTTGAATACTGCTCAGCAGTGTGGGATCCGTACCAGATAGGGTTGATAGAAGAGATAGAGAAGATCCAACTGAGAGCAGCGCACTTCATTACAGGATCATTTAGTAATCACGAAAGCGTTACGGAGATGATAGATAAACTCCAGTGGAAGACTCTGCAGGAGAGATGCTCAGTAGCTCGGTACGGGCTTTTGTTAAAGTTTCGAGAGCATACCTTCACAGAAGAGTCAAGCAGTATATTGCTCCCTCCTACATATATCTCGTGAAGACACCATGAGGATAAAATCAGAGAGATTAGAGCCCACACACAAGCATACCAACAATACTTCTTTCCACGAACAATACGAGACTGGAATAGAAGGGAGAACCTATAGAGGTACTCAGGGTACCCTCCGCCACACACACTCAGGTGGCCTGCGGAGTATGGATGTAGATATAGATGTAGATGTCACAGGGACAGGAGAAAACTTGTTATACATTTACTCAATTGGAATGTGTTAAATAAAATTGACTGTTTTTGGGCTTAGTTACATAATTATAATTGTGATGTTCTGAATGAAGAAATACTTTTGTATTTAGTGGTGTGAGTACAATATACGGTACAATTAATTATTTTGAAAAATGTTGAAATTGTACTCTTAACTTTAAGCAGCACTTTGAGAAATGAAGTTTCATCAAAAGAGGTTGGTGAATATGCTGTAGTAGTAACATAATCTATATTGATTAATAGGAAGTCTTAGATCCTGATCAGACTTTAATTTTCCACCTGATGTGACAGTAAAGTACCAGTGGACCATCACATAAGGTAACTGTGAAAAAAACAGAAAAAATAAAGCTGGTAGTAAGTAAAATTTACAAAGAGCAAGAATAGTAAACAAAAATTTGAAATTTTCAGGAGAGTTGGTGAGTTTTGAGTACACACAGATTTTCAGTTCATATCTGTTGTCAGTAGTAGCAAAGATCAACAGCCAATATTATAATGCAACGCAAAATCAATTTCAAGCACTGCGAATCAAAAATTCTGAAAAAGTTTAGGTAGCCGATGAACAGTTATTAAAAACTTTGTCTATGGTTAAGATGGAGAAGAAAATAACTAGTCCACAAGTCATAAGATTGACTACAACATTGGAGGGGTTTGACTGTAATAATTCCACAACCAAACTGCAACAGCAGTCATAGGTCACAGTTGCAGTTTGACAACCTACAGTGGTGACAAGCATTAACGACACACCCATTTTCGATGATGTCCTATGATCTGTACATTTATCAAGTTTCCTGTCAGCATCTACATGCGGCAAGATTCTGGTGAGCTGTATAAAAGCCGAGTTAATTAGTTGCTGATAGTTTCTTTCTTTTGCTACTTGTGTTTATGGTGTGGGGAGATTGCAAATGATTTTGCAACCAGGGCTTGTTGGTGTACTATAGCAGCTTAGCTAGCCTTGTTACAGTATTAAGCTGAGGCCTATTAAACACACATTATTGTAGACATTGTATGCCCATGGGGACAAGAAAAATGGACAAGGGAGCCCCAGCACAGTTTAGGACATTTAGCACACATTAAGTATTGACCTAAAGGAGATAACTGATAGTATATAAACAAAAAACATGAAACTTGGACAAACAAATACATCACTAGAGAATACTGAAACTGTATTAAAGAATTAAATAAAATATCAAACACCACACTATAATAGCATATCAGTGAGGTACATGGAGAAAGCAAGAAGTACAAGATAGCATACCACAGTTACAGGTGAAACTTTTGACAATTCCAGAGGAGATAAATAAATAAATATTTAAACTTCAATTTAGTTTGAAATGAAGTGAAAGATCAATTTAAAGTTGCGAACGAGTACTACAAACAGTTTAAAGAATTAACTGAGCAGGAATTTAATATAATACATAATGAAACTGCATGCTCTCAAACTTTGTAACAAAGCAAAGATTCAGATCTAGCCACTATTTCAGGCTCTGCACTTGCTAGTTTGGAGGAGCATGTAGTTGACCCAGTCGATAATAAAGTACCAGAAAAAACTGAACTGTCTCTAGATACATGTCATTACTATGTGGAAACAGGTAGAATAGAGTGTGAACTCCAAGCTGATTAAGGAATTACACCTGGGAAGTGGAATTACTCTATCCAGACAGTTCCCAAGATTTAAGCCAGATGGCGAGTTTTATCCCGTGTATTTCTTAAGAGTATTTACTAAATATTCAAGTAAATTTTTTCAATGACAGCCACATTAGGTCATTGAAATTAATCAATGATGCAAGTTGAAAATTTGTACCAGACCAGGACTCAAACCTGAATGTTCCGCTTCTCTAGAACCGTTGCCTTACTACCATGGCCATCGAGACACACTTGTCAGCTAACCCAAATTCCCAACTTTTCATACACCAACACAGTGTCCCTGTCCATGTACTCACTCACAGTGCAAGCTGCATTCTCTCAAGAGGAAACTAAACTTGGTGTGCATCTGCACTAGAGGAATCATGTTTGGCTGTCAAGCCTATAGAAAAGTTACTTCTACATGAACAGGGGCACCACATTGATGTATGACAAGTTGGGAATTTGTGACAGCCAAGAAGTGTACCTGGATGGCCAAAGTGGTTAAGGCAACTTTTCTACAAATTTAGAGCATTCAGGTTCAAGTCCCGGTCTGACACAAATTTTCAGTTTGTATCATTGCTCCCCCCATGAACCATGGACCTTGCCGTTGGTGGGGAGGCTTGCCTGCCTCAGCGATACAGATGGCCGTACCGTAGGTGCAACCACAACGGAGAGTTATCTGTTGAGAGGCCAGACAAACGTGTGGTTCCTGAAGAGGGGCAGCAGCCTTTTCAGTAGTTGCAGGGGCAACAGTCTGGATGGTTGACTGATCTGGCCTTGCAACATTAACCAAAACGGCCTTGCTGTGCTGGTACTGCGAACGGCTGAAAGCAAGGGGAAACTACAGCCGTAATTTTTCCCGAGGACATGCAGCTTTACTGTATGATTAAATGATGATGGCATCCTCTTGGGTAAAATATTCCGGAGGTAAAATAGTCCCCCATTCGGATCTCCGGGCGGGGACTACTCAGGAGGATGTCGTTATCAGGAGAAAGAAAACTGGCGTTCTTCGGATCGGAGCGTGGAATGTCAGATCCCTTAATCGGGCAGGTAGGTTAGAAAATTTAAAAAGGGAAATGGATAGGTTAAAGTTAGATATAGTGGGAATTAGTGAAGTTCGGTGGCAGGAGGAACAAGACTTCTGGTCAGGTGACTACAGGGTTATAAACACAAAATCAAATAGGGGTAATGCAGGAGTAGGTTTAATAATGAATAGGAAAATAGGAATGCGGGTAAGCTACTACAAACAGCATAGTGAACGCATTATTGTGGCCAAGATAGATACGAAGCCCACACCTACTACAGTAGTACAAGATTATATGCCAACTAGCTCTGCAGATGAAGAGGGAAAATGAAGAAATGTACGATGAAATAAAAGAAATTATTCAGATAGTGAAGGGAGACGAAAATTTAATAGTAATGGGTGACTGGAATTCGAGTGTAGGAAAAGGGAGAGAAGGAAACATAGTAGGTGAATATGGATTGGGGCTAAGAAATGAAAGAGGAAGCCGCCTAGTAGAATTTTGCACAGAGCACAACTTAATCATAGCTAACACTTGGTTTAAGAATCATGAAAGAAGGTTGTATACGTGGAAGAACCCTGGAGATACTAAAAGGTATCAGATAGATTATATAATGGTAAAACAGAGATTTAGGAACCAGGTTTTAAGTTGTAAGACATTTCCAGGGGCAGATGTGGACTCTGACCACAATCTATTGGTTATGACCTGTAGATTAAAACTGAAGAAACTGCAAAAATGTGGGAAATTAAGGAGATGGGACCTGGATAAACTGAAAGAACCAGAGGTTGTACAGAGTTTCAGAGAGAGCATAAGGGAACAATTGACAGGAATAGGGGAAAGAAATACAGTAGAAGAAGAATGGGTAGCTCTGAGGGATGTAGTAGTGAAGGCAGCAGAGGATAAAGTAGGTACAAAGACGAGGGCTGCTAGAAATCCTTGGGTAACAGAAGAAATATTGAATTTAATTGATGAAAGGAGAAAATATAAAAATGCAGTAAATGAAGCAGGCAAAAAGGAATACAAACGTCTCAAAAATGAGATCGACAGGAAGTGCAAAATGGCTAAACAGGGATGGCTAGAGGACAAATGTAAGGATGTAGAAGCTTATCTCACTAGGGGTAAGATAGATACTGCCTACAGGAAAATTAAAGAGACCTTTGGAGAGAAGAGAACCACGTGTATGAATATCAAGAGCTCAGATGGCAGCCCAGTTCTAAGCAAAGAAGGGAAGGCAGAAAGGTGGAAGGAGTATATAGAAGGTTTATACAAGGGCGATGTACTTGAGGACAATATTATGCAAATAGAAGAGGATGTAGATGAAGACGAAATGGGAGATATGATACTGCGTGAAGAGTTTGACAGAGCACTGAAAGACCTGAGTCGAAACAAGGCCCCCGGAGTAGACAACATTCCATTAGAACTACTGACGGCCTTGGGAGAGCCAATCATGACAAAACTCTACCAGCTGGTGAGCAAGATGTATGAGACAGGCGAAATACCCTCAGACTTCAAGAAGAATATAATAATTCCAATCCCAAAGAAAGCAGGTGCTGACGGATGTGAAAATTACCGAACTATCAGTTTAATAAGCCACGGCTGCAAAATACTAACGCGAATTCTTTACAGACGAATGGAAAAACTGGTAGATGCAGACCTCGGGGAGGATCAGTTTGGATTCCGTAGAAATGTTGGAACACGTGAGGCAATACTGACCTTACGACTTATCTTAGAAGAAAGATTAAGAAAAGGCAAACCTACGTTTCTAGCATTTGTAGACTTAGAGAAAGCTTTTGACAATGTTGACTGGAATACTCTTTTTCAAATTCTAAAGGTGGCAGGGGTAAAATACAGGGAGCGAAAGGCTATTTATAATTTGTACAGAAACCAGATGGCAGTAATAAGAGTCGAGGGGCATGAAAGGGAAGCAGTGGTTGGGAAAGGAGTGAGACAGGGTTGTAGCCTCTCCCCGATGTTATTCAATCTGTATATTGAGCAAGCAGTAAAGGAAACAAAAGAAAAATTTGGAGTAGGTATTAAAATTCATGGAGACGAAGTAAAAACTTTGAGGTTCGCCGATGACATTGTAATTCTGTCAGAGACGGCAAAGGACTTGGAAGAGCAGTTGAACGGAATGGACAGTGTCTTGAAAGGAGGATATAAGATGAACATTAACAAAAGCAAAACGAGGATAATGGAATGTAGTCAAATTAAATCGGGTGATGCTGAGGGAATTAGATTAGGAAATGAGACACTTAAAGTAGTAAAGGAGTTTTGCTATTTAGGAAGTAAAATAACTGATGATGGTCGAAGTAGAGAGGATATAAAATGTAGACTGACAATGGCAAGGAAAGCGTTTCTGAAGAAGAGAAATTTGTTAACATCAAATATAGATTTATGTATCAGGAAGTCATTTCTGAAAGTATTTGTTTGGAGTGTAGCCATGTATGGAAGTGAAACATGGACGATAACTAGTTTGGACAAGAAGAGAATAGAAGCTTTCGAAATGTGGTGCTACAGAAGAATACTGAAGATAAGGTGGATAGATCACGTAACTAATGAGGAGGTACTGAATAGGATTGGGAAGAAGAGAAGTTTGTGGCACAACTTGACTAGAAGAAGGGATCGGTTGGTAGGACATGTTTTGAGGCATCAAGGGATCACAAATTTAGCATTGGAGGGCAGCGTGGAGGGTAAAAATCGTAGAGGGAGACCGAGAGATGAGTACACTAAGCAGATTCAGAAGGATGTAGGTTGCAGTAGGTACTGGGAGATGAAGCAGCTTGCACAGGATAGAGTAGCATGGAAAGCTGCATCAAACCAGTCTCAGGACTGAAGACAACAACAACAACATCATTGATTAATTTCAGTGTCCTTATGTGCTCACTATTGGAAAAAATTTCCCTGACTATTGATATCCATGGCCATGGCCAGTGGATCATAATAGTGTGTGGTGTTAGTTCTGCCAGATACGTCCAACAGAAGAGACATTACACACATATTTATGTAATTTTACTAAATCTGTACCCAAGAGATGGGATGATTGATGTCACATTAAGTTATTTAGACAGTGATGCTGCAGAATGGAGTACAGCTCATGCTGACGAATTCATGTCATAATAAAAAATTTCAGTAAAGTCTCCTAAAGAAAAATTGCCACTTGACCTTCTTGCTTCACAGGATGATAGAAATAGTTGGGGAATTTATAAGAAATACTTAGTGTGGCACTTAACAAGGTCTAAATATTTAGATGATCCAATCAATTGGATTACTTTTTTATGTAAGGTAAAAGATTTGCTGTAGAATATGATTAATCGTTAATGACTTGATGACATTTATCGAAGGTTTGTGTATGTCAGACAAGAAATGTGAGGATTATACAAAAAGAGAAAATCATCAAACAGATAGTAATGAAGGGAATCATTATCCAGCACAATTCCAACGAAAGAAAATATTGTAAAGTAAAGAAGCATAATACTGACAGGCGAAGCAATCTAGGGTGTAACTAGACCCAGCATTGTCCATACATACACCAATGGGAAAAATCATAACACCAAAAAATAATTAATGTAGGATAATCATATTTTGCTAATACATTTGTCTAGGTAAAATATTTAAGTGATCAAAATTGTAAGATCACAGATTAATGTAAGCTCAAGATAATCACTACAAATGTGAAATGCTGTTATATTAACAACCAGTGTAACCACCAGAATGTTGAATGCAAGCATGGAAACGTGCATGCATCATGTTGTACAGATGGCAAATGTCAGTTTGTTGGATGGAATTCCAGCCTATTGGACTTGATGAGTCAATAGAGGAATGGTGAATGCTATCTGTGGATGATGCTGGAATGGTTGTCTGATGATGTCCCACAAGTGCTAGACCGGAACAGGTCTGGTGATGCAGCAAGCCAAGACAATACGTCATCTTCCTTTAGAGCTTCTTGTATTACAAAACGGTTTGCAGGCAAGTGTTATCCTGTTGAAAAACACTCTCTGGAATTCTGTTCATGTAGTAGTAGTGTGGCAGAGTGGTAAAAAATTATTCGCTAACTCTCAGTGAAGCAAGCTGCAAAAATAATGCCCATCTACCTCAGTATAGCATTCGTTTACCACCCGTTGCTCTGCATTCAATGGTGCTATGTAGATGATGTTAAAAGCAGCATTGAAGAAAACCACCATCCATACTTACGATTGCAAAGTCCGCGTAACTCAGGTAACAAAAGAAACCTGTAAATCTCTAGTACTAATGGGCAAAAATGGATGCTTCATTCCTTCATTTTAAATGTGCACTTATCGATACTAATGATTTTATTGTCTTTTAGTTATGTTGTCAACAAGCCCACATTTACATCGATAGCACATCCACTTCTAGTTCATGCAGTTTATACCATATGCTAGACATATAGAAATGTGCTAAGACCAACCCAAAATATTACGAGATTAATACAGTCAACACTCTGCTACGAAATGAGTTTCACACTTGGTCCTTTTCAGTGGAGTCTTCAAATAAGATGCTTGCCAAAAATGTTCTGTAAATGCATTCTGAACATGCCATGCAGAATTCATCACAAAGGCCAACAGTTTCACACACAGTTTGCTCTACAACAAACACTCAAAAATCCCCCAAACGTCACAGAACTGTCCGTAAATGCATCTGCTTACCCGGCATTATAAATTGAATGCAAAATAACAGTCACTTCTTCATTTTACAAATACCTTTTTTGGACATGTCTATCATGACTTCCTTGTCTGGCCCCTAGTCCATGACTCACTGAATCCCTTTTTTCTACAAGAGGTGGAGACCCTCCACGTCCACACCGGCATGACGGCCAACACAATAGGTCTACTGCCATCTCTGCTTAAGGGTTAGTATTCAATAACGTGAGGTGTCACAGGATGAGGGTACTGTGATGTTTGCGTACATCTGGTTAAGGTTAACCATTAATACACGCTCATCTGGTGATAGATTGGGTCGAAATCAAACAAAGGGTAGTGGTTTCAAGGGCAGAGGAAAAAAGTGCCAAGGCAAGAGCCAAGGATAAAAAACCTCTGCGATAGTTGGGTCGAGTGGTAAGAGCAGTAACCGTTGTCTTGCTGCCTGCAATAGGTCGTGCAAGGATAGGCTTTGTTAGTAGTGGGTATCATGGATGTCAATACCTTGACATTGTGCGGTTGAGCTGCTCGGATGCTGGCGCTGGGTGCTGGTGTAGAGTCCTTGTTCAGCGTCAGCAACCTGCAACAGTTAGGTTTATTATCGTTCTTGTGTCCAATAGGTCATATACCGGAAGCACAGTGCGAGGTGATCTTGGCGGATTGTTTGTGTGCCTGTGGGTGACCTCGTCGGTATCCCTGCTGTGGCCTGTTGGTCGGCTCTAGTAGCAGCTGGTAGGTACCAGTCAGTGTTGCTGATATTCAGGGGCTTGCCGACGTTTGTCGGTTGTTTGCGTATGTTAGTTTACCATAGGTGGCTATGCCCTAGCTAGCAGTGTCTTTGACCGCTTGTGCTTCCACCTATGTTTGTGATCGTAGTTTCCCAGCGTGATGAAAGGATTGTTGGAGTGTCTCAAGTTCCTGTATAGTCATGTGGCCTGTTTTTTGGATACTTCCTTGAGGTTATCAAGGCAGTATTCAAAGTGAAGATCCACAGTGTGTGTGTAGCGTGGAGTGTTGCTAATGATTCATAGCAACCTTGTGCTGTATGATCTGCAGGCATCGTAGTCGTGTAGGAGCTGCATATCCCCAGACGGGATCTGTGTACATCATCAGAGGTCTAATCAGTGTCATGTATATGGACCTTGACACCCTCATATTCAGTGTGCTTTCCCTGTTGAGCATTGGGTAGAGCTGTTTGAGCCTCGCGTGTGATCGGTTGGCAACGTACTCGATGTGGTCCCCCCATCTAAGTTTCCAGTCCAGCCAGACACCAAGGTATCTAACTTTCTCTCAGAAACATATTGGGCGTGTCGGTCTACAGTGTTGATGTTTGTGCAGTAGTTTTGGTCTACGTGTGAACAGAACTGCTTCGCACTTGTCGACATTTACTTTAATACGCCATTGCTCCAACCAAGGCTCAGCTGTTCTGAGTGCTGCCTGTACTTGTGAATTGATGTTCAACGGTTTCCAGTCTTGCACAAGGATGGTGGAGTCATACGCGTAGATGGCTAACGTCGTATTTTGTGTTGCTGGGAAGTCATTAATGTACAGGTTAAACAAGATGGGCCCTAGGATGCTTCCTTTGGCTTACTCCAGCTTGGATACCGTGTTGTGTTGATTGTTTATCCTGCACGTTAGTGTTCAAACACCTGTTCGTGAGATATGAGTGTATGAGACGTACGAGTCCATCCGGGAAACCAGCTTCACTTAGTTTGCGTATGAGTCCGTTGTGCCAGAGACAGTTGAAAGCCTTTTCGATGTCCAAGAACACGGCCCCCGTGGCTTTGTTCATGTTGTAGCTGTGTTTTATAAGTTCGACTACGCAGAGGAGTAGTTGTGTTGTCGATTGGTGATTCCTAAAGCTGAATTGCTCCAGTCTTAGGGTGTCATTGGCGATGCAATGCCTAGTGATACATTTTAATATTACCTTCTCAACAATCTTGCTGAGCAAACACAGCAGACTGATGGGCCAGTAATTTTGTGGGAGGGAGTGGTCTTTCCCTGGCTTCCTGAACATCAGGACCTTGGCTGCCTTCCAAAGTCAGGGAAGTGTTGGTGTTTCAGGATGGCATTCATTAAGTGTGTAAGGTATTCTACGGCTCTATCCGTGAACTCCTGGAGGACACGGTTTTGAACCCATCAGGCCGAGGGGCTTTCTTAGTGTTGGTGTCCTTGACTGCCCATGTGATTTCATTTGTGCTAGTACGTCTAATTTCATTGCATGAGGGCTGGGCTACAAGTCATGTAATCTCCTGGTCCATTTCAAGTGTGAATACTGGGTCTGAGGGAACCAGATACTGCATGAAAGACGCTGCAAGTGTTGTGGCCATAAGCTCTGCCTTCTCCATCAAGGAGTAGGCTGGGCCGTCTGGTCCTTGTAACGTGGGAATGTAATGTTTCTCCCTGGTGAAGTTTCTGGCCAGCTGCCACACGCCAGGATGTGTGGTATCTAGCCCAATGAATTTCAGTCCCCATTGTTTGTTTCTGAATGTTTCTATTTTACCCTGTATTATCCCCTGGAGTCTGTTGATGTGCAGTTTATAGAACGGGCCCCTGGTACACTGCCAGTATCTCCTGAGGCAGTTCATCACTGAGATAAGGCCCATGGTCTCTTTGGGCAGGGACGTCAAGTGTTGTCTTTGTGTTGTATATGGAATGACATCAGTCATTGCATCTTGGATGGCAGTTGTGAGAGCCTCCACAGCCTCATCAATTTGCTGTGTGTTGTTAATTTCGTGGGTGTCAAGAATACGACTATCAAGCATTTCCTTGAACAGTGTCCAATTCGCACGCTTGTAGTTAAGCATCCTGCGTGGTTCTGTGTCCTGCAGTGTTTCTTCTGTGTGCAGTATTACAGGCATGTGGTCTGAGCCCAGATTGTTTTCAACCATAAGGTTGAGTGTGCATGTGATGCCCTTTATGAGGGCTATGTCTAACATATCTGGCCTATGTCGGGGCTGTGTAAACATGGACGTGGGAACGTCTGGCCCAAGTATAATGTAGTTTTGGCCTAGCGCACGTTTGTACAGTTTCTTGCCATTGGAGGTTCTTATTCGTGAGTTCCAATTGGGGTGTTTTGCGTTTAGGTCTCCAGCGGCGATGTGTTATTATGTTTTTAGGAGGATTGTACATTGATACCAGTGTGGTGTTGGCTCCGTTGAACTTGACCCTGATGGCCGTGGCCTCTAGTCTTCCAAGTGCAGAGAGCTCGATGTTCGTGTGTTCTATGTCTCTGTGTATGATGATTGCCGTGCTGCCTCCCCTCCTGCCATCCGCTCGGTCGGTACGATAGATGCAATACCCTGGGATGTTTAGTTGTTTGTGAAGCATAAGCAGTGTTTCATTCACAAGAGTGAGACAGATACCCTTTGCCCCATGAACGCGGTCATTTTGGCTTTTTTGTTTGTGATCCCGTTGGCATTCCAAAACAGGATCTGTGAGTTTGTGTTAGCGTCTGCGTTTCGGGGCTGGTGTGGCATATTAATCATGTAGTAGTGTAAAAAGTGGTGTTATAGTGGCCTGGAAGCTAGTCCAGTTGTGTGTGCTCAACATGAACTGCATGAAGAGTTGAGAGACACACCCTATAATCTTCGTGACTATTTCGGTGGTCGTGCGTCTGGAGAATAATGTTTCCATTATTCTCTGGAATGTTGACATAATTTAGGGCATGTCTGCCTGTGTTATGTTGTTCATGTTAGCGGCCGCTTGTTCCTGTGTTGGCGTCCGGTGAGGGATGGCCTGTGTGTCGGCTGTTTGTGTGACAGTTGTGGGTGCCTGTGTATTCTCTGTGGTGAGTGGGTGGGTTGTCGAGTTGGTATCCGGATTGATGTTCGTGAGTATTGGTGTTGCCTGTGTACTTGTTGTGGTGTGGTCGTGTTCCTCCTGTTGCGGTTGTTTCTCCTTCTCCTCCTCTGATGCTGTGGTCGTCCCTGTATTGGTGTGTTGGTGTGTCTGCTGTAGCCTGTGGTGGGCTGCAGTCCGTGATCTCAGGGAGTAGGGCGGTGTTGTTGCTGGTGTTGTGTGGTGTGCCTGGTGCTGGTGTGGTGTTAGGTGTTGTGTTTGTCTGTTGTGTGTCTGTTGCTGGCGTGTTTGTTGTGCGTGTCCTGAGCTCTGGGGCTCCTCTGACTATCCTGCACTGCTGGGCTGCCAGCGACCACTCCAGCGAAGGATACTCCACTTCTTAGCATGTTTGGTTATTTTGCACCTCAGAGCTGCTTTGTATGCAATGCACCCCCTGTAGTTTTTGCCGGATGGGCAGCACCACAGTTGGTGCACATGCAAGGTGCTGTATGGGGGAGTTTGCAGTGCAAATGCGGCAGCGGGAAGCGAGACCGCATCGGATACCCACATCGGATACCCGCATGCGCATAGTGCTGGCAGTTGTGGCATTATTGTGGGGTGCGTGGCATGTTGTAGATCTCTACATTGACGACCATATGAAGAAACAATTTTAACTTCAACAGGTCACGGGCCTTGGCCGTGTCGGCCAATTCCGCCATGTAGTTGTGCGATGGTCTTGCTGTGCCGAACTCTGACATTCGGTTTACCCAAATGCACTCCCACCCGAGAGCAGGGAGTTCTTCATCTACTATTTTGGTTGGGGTTCGTGAATCTATCTCCTTGATCATATGCTGCTGTGTCTTTTCAAGGACTGTTCTGTACATGAAATGCTCTACCTTCCTTTCTTTAAGAAAGTACAGCAGATTCGAGTAATTTGATTTGTTTGCCGTGTACAGTGCGGCGTGTTCCCCAGTGAGTTTTGAGTAGTATGTTTGGGGTTGTGTTTCTTATTAAATTCTTTGTTTAGAAGACTAAGGTCTCTGTAGTTGTGTATGATGGTTGGTGGAAAGCCAGTCACAGTATTGTTTGGGTTCTGCATAGCTGCTTGTGTGTTTGTGGATGCTGCAGTCACAGGGTTGTTCTTGTTGGTCCCTGTGTTGCCTTTGTTGTTAATTAGAGTTGGCAAAGCACTCGGCCGTTGCCTCGTGAGTTTTTGGGCTCACTTGTTTGTGTGTTTGGTGGCTGTTTGCGTCTTGGACCGACCAGCTGCCACAGTCCATCTACTTCAGTGTTAGCTGTGTCCTCCGTCAGCTCTGGCCCCAGTTCCATCTGTGCCTGGGCCGTCAGAGGTGAAAGAGATGGCATGTCCTTTGAGTTTTCAGCAGGCACTTGTGTGTGTGGTGTGGGTGTTGCTGTCTGTGAGTGTTCACTGCCCATCAGCTCTGCGATCAGTTCTTGCAATCTGCTTGTCCTTCTAGGCAACCTGATCTTGTAAGGTGGACAGTGGGACAGAAATGCTGGTGGGAGTAGACAGCATTCCTGCCTCTTGGGCTGCAGCTTTGCTGCGGGTAAGTGGTGGGGAAGCACAGGAAAGATCAGACATCTTTGGTGCTTGGAGGAATTTTATTTGGATAGGGAAGGATGTACGACAATGTTGTTCTTTTTACAAAACGACAATATTTGCTTTTTCAGCAAAAGTGCAGTGCATCGTGTCCCTACGGAAGAAGGGGGACCCTACGACCTATCTGTGCAGTGTGCAATGCACGGTGCAAGAGAGCACGGGTAGAAGAGAGTGGCATACAGTGCGCGGGGTTATCCGACGTGAACGGGCCCCTGACACTGAGATTACTCTACAAAAGAACAGGAGAGTCCCGCTGGGGAGATTTGCAACCAAAGTTGCTGGAAGTTGAGCCGAAACTCTAGCCACTTAGCGCCTGGAAGCGTTAAGCGGCTTGCGCTGGTTTGTGCCACTCAGAAGAGCATCACTGGCAGCTACGCCAGTTGCAGCTTATTTGTGACCACTCCAAGGAGCTATCAGACGGGCAGCTACGCCAGGTGCAGAGAGCAGCGTTCCCCTCTGGTCAGCTGCTCGACTGCCACTCACTGAATGCCATTGGTTTCAGGGCATATAACTCATCCCAATGTGCGGGAAAGACTTTACTCTCATTGGTTGATCAAAATGAACAGCCAGTCAGATTAATCTTTCATGATCATATTCGTGTTCAATCTGCTTTGCTCCAATCAACATTCACAGATGTATCTATGTCATTTCCTGCTGCAAGTATTAACAAAATGTTCCAATGAACCAAACGAAATGAAAACTAAGAGAAAACTATACTTGAAATATACTTTAGAACTGATTATCCTCTTACTACCTTTCTGGCTGCCTTATTAAAAAAACCAAACACTCATAGACATACGTCCTGGTGGCGTTACACTTGTGAGTTACGTAAGGTGTAATACAGTATAGAATTTAAATCTGACATATTTCCCACATACACACTCACATTCACTTTCATTTACTCTCACCCTTACACAAAGTATAGATATTAACTTTAAAACTGTTGTTTCCATTACGAATAAAAAATTATCGAAAGTTTAGAACTGAAAATCTTTATAAAATAAATCAGCACACTAAGAGTGCTACTACTGTTTTCAAATAACAAAATAAATGTAAACTGCTATTATTACTATCTGAATTTATTTTCTTAAGTGTTGGTTAAGTACTTTTTTAATAGATTTTTTTTATATCTCTGAAACTATTATAGGTTGTTGTTGTTGTGGTCTTCAGTCCTGAGACTGGTTTGATGCAGCTCTCCATGCTACTCTATACTGTGCAAGCTTCTTCATCTCCCAGTACCTACTGCAGCCTACATCCTTCTGAATCTGCTTAGTGTATTCATCTCTTGGTCTCCCTCTACGATTTTTACCCTCCACGCTGCCCTCCAATACTAAATTGGTGATCCCTCGATGTCTCAGAACATGTCCTACCAACCGATCCCTTCTTTTAGTCAAGTTGTGCCACAAGCTCCTCTTCTCCGCAATCCTATTCAATACTTCCTCATTAGTTATGTGATCTACACATCTAATCTTCAGCATTCTTCTGTAGCACCACATTACAAAAGCTTCTATTCTCTTCTTGTCTAAACTATTTATCATCCACGGTTCTCTTCCATACATGGCTTCACTCCATACAAACACTTTCAGAAATGACTTCCTGATATTTAAATCTATACTCGATGAGAACAAATTTTTCTTCTTCAGAAACGCTTTCCTTGCCATTGCCAGTCTACATTTTATATCCTCTCTTCTTCGACCATCATCAGCTATTTTGCTCCCCAAATAGCAAAACTCCTTTACTACTTTAAGTGTCTCATTTCCTAATCTAGTTCCCTATTACAGGTAGCACTATCAAATTTCGACACAAAGCTCATCTGAATAACAAACAATCATGTACCAAATTTGGAATAAAACAACTAATAGCTAATATTTAATGTAGTTATTTAGTTTCTTAGGTGAGGTGAATAAGTGATTTTAGTACGCACCACAGTGAGCATTCTCACAGTCCACTTTAGCGACACATATGGCAGGCCACATGCTGGCTGCCACTGAATGCTACTATACTGCAGGTTCTCAAAACAGCACGCCATAACGTAACACACTTACAGTCGTGTAATAGCTGCGACGCTACACACCCCCTTAGAAACTAAAAATTTTCCTGATAATGTTTTGATGTTTCTTACAGTTTTTTCTGTAATGCTTTTCCTTAATTACACTGACACTTTTCATTAAACTGTTATCTCAAAAAAAAGATTAAATTATTTAAATTATATCACATCACAACAAGAGATATCTATTTACGTCAATTGTTAATGGCTATGGCTTGATGATGTACAGAAAATTAATTTTACAAAAGAAAGATAATTATTTTTCATCAGCTGAAAAGAAATAACACATCTAATGTTTTTACAGGATTCTTTAACAATTTAATACTTTCTTATTGAAAGAATGATTACAACCAAATTCAACCTTCAAAATTTGCTTATTACACTACTTTTATTCTCAAAATTCTTTAAATTTTCAAACCATTTATGAAGAAGATATATATATAGTTTTCTTTTGTTTTTTCATTATGTCATCTATTCTTGACACTTTGGGGGTGTTCAAATATTTCCACTAACAAAGAAAAACGAGTATGTGCCATAAGCACATACACTGGAATCACAAAATGGCTCATCACTGGTATTTAGTGTCCAGCTCAGTCTCAACCTTGGGTTCTCCCTCAGTGCCTGTAATATACCGTACATCTCAGTGTCCATTCTCAGTCTCTACATCCTAATCCTAACACACATATGTACTTTAGTCTGCAATTGCTGATTACGATTTTTTTTTTTCCAAAAACATTACTGTCCTTCACGAGATACTTCTTATTTACTCAAAGCTTTTTTTTTTTTTTCAGACAGATTCATAGCTGATCAAAACTCAACATCTCTTTACATTTAGTATTAATTAATACAGTGAAAAATGAATGAACTGCTTTTAAAAATATTAATAGTGCACCCAAAATTGGCACTACTACTGAAATCTTATTTTCAAAATCTGTGTGTAATTTAAGCGAGTTACTGTTACAAATATTGCTAATTCAAATTTGCTCTTTCTTATCCCTCTTTCAGAAAATCAAAATTCTCTGCTTGCCTTCAGACAAAAGCTACTGAACACAAAGAACAAAATATAACATAATAAAATATCCTGCCAAGTTATCTCCACCAGCATCTGCAGCTCTGAAAACATCATTACTCATTACATAAATAAATACAAAATTACTGAGCGCTGAAAACAATTCAGTCCACCTCCTGCAGTCCAGTAGCACCTCCTATCTACATCATGCCAAAAGAGAAAACAGTTTTATCACTTTAATAAAATTTACTTATGTCTACTTCAGTAGATTTGAGACACCTCTTTCATACTACTATATACCAAAACCATCTATTCTACATAAAGTCCTTATAAACTTACTGCAAATCATCCTTGTCAGCTTCTGTGGCTTTAGTAAAGTCCTGACATTAGACACACCTTTACCTGAGGAATACAGTATTATTGGCAAAGAATACCAAAAGCCCATGTAGAAAAGTTGAGCACAACCCATTCCACCTCTGTGGCGCTGCACTTCTCTTATACAATATTCAGGAAAACAAAAAATCTTTATAGAACAGTACTGAATCTCCTAGCCAGTTACTGTACCTCTTCATTACTCATTACTGCAACTATCTTCAGCCAATTTCTTTTTACTCTTTAGGAAGGCAATCCACTTTTGCCTCAGAACACATAATAACATTTCTACCAGTTACATAAAACTTCGGGAAAATTAGACATCTTAAGCTCACCTCAGTGGCTTTCAAAACTCATCACATTTTAGAAGACCTTACATCCTGGAATAGGCCCTCTCTTGCCTTAAATACATTTCTTACACTGCAATGTCTTTACAGGTTCAAAATAAAATAAATAAATTAAAAATTAAAAAAATTTAAAAAAACCTTTGAAAAACTTTTCATATTACTGTTTAGTCACATTAAAGTATTTTTTCCATATATTTTCAATCCTCTCTCTTTCTGGTTAGTCTTGATAGTCCTCTTAGTTTCTACTGGGACACTATCTCTCTGCATACCTTCTACTACTCCGCAAACTCTATTTACTGACACTATTTACAATGATAGAGAAGAAGGTGGGGTGGATGCTCAGGTGAGGTACACCAAACACCACCTTATAATCAGGAGTTTATTTATTCACCTCATCACACAAGTATGGCTTACACAGAACTGGATGGCGGACTACACAAAAATAATGTTTTGCTCAGTTCAAAGATGAATCTCAGATCGATACTGGTGTCGATCTCACCGGCGCCACATAGCCCCCCCACCCCCGCAGTATGGAGTACTCCTGAGAGGCCGGGGGGGGGGGGGGGGGGGGTGACTATGGTGTCGGCAGGGGTGGTCCACGGGGGAGCCGGACCACAGTCAGCTTGACAGCATTGTTGGGGAGCAGTGTGGGTAGATGTCGTGAAGGAAGTTCCGAGCACCGAACCTGGAAGTCGTTGAAGCGCGCCAGTCATCGTACTGAGCATGCTGTTCGTGTCGCGACAGGTAGGCCGACAGTTTGTGGGAGGAACGGAGTGACAACGATGATGTCACCGGTGGGCGTCGCGGACAAACGAAGAATGTCCAGGTCGATGTCAGGTGAGAGAGGAACAAATTTCACCAGGTGACCGGGAATGGCGGAGGTTGTGTCCCGAGCATCCGGTGGAGGGAAACATACTATGAACAGTGTGTCATTGCATAGTATTATAGAGATGTCATGGATTATGTCCGGAGGGAGAGGCACAAACACCTTGAGCGAGGGCACGTACAAGATGATGTGGGAGGGGGGGCGTGAGAAACCTCGACAGAGCAAGGCAGGCGACGGGTGGGAGGTCGAAGGGACCGGAGAAGAGCCTGGTGGTGAGGGTGTGATCATAGGTAAGGTAACAATTGATGCAAAATAAAAGTTGCAGAAAGCGATAAATACAATCTTGCACTTAAAATAACTGGCACACAGGCGTTAAAATAGATAACTCTTTGTTTCTATGCAGTAGCAAAGAGCAAATAAGCCATACTGTCCGAATTTGCCCCAGTGTCCAAAATCACCCCGTCTGACGGTACTGCTCTACATCTGTATTCTATCTTTCGGCATTATTTTGTACACCGTTTGGCAGACTTTATAGTAGGTTACAAAATATTGTAAACACATTGTTCGCAAATTTTGTGAGGGGGATATTGTAAATGGACCCCCCCCCCCCCCCTTTCCTCTAGCATTACTTTTCCTCAACAGAAGTAGTCAATACCAGAACTAATTTTCGAATTTGGACAGGTCAATATTATCTCAATGGCTTATCTGAAAAAATTCATATAATTTTGTATACAATCTACATTAAAAACAAAGATTCCAAGACTTACCAAGCGGGAAAGCGCCAGTAGACAGGCACAATAAAATAACACACAAACACACACACAAAATTTCGAGCTTTCGCAACCGGCGGTTGCTTCGTCAGGAAAGAGGGAAGAAGAAGGAAAGATCAAAGGGTGTGGGTTTTAGGGAGAGGGTAAGGAGCCATTCCAATCCCGGGAGCGGAAAGACTTACCTTAGGGGGAAAAAAGGATAGGTATATACTCGTACACACACACACGTCCATCCATACATATACAGACACAAGTCTGTGGATATGTGTGTGTGTGTACGAGTATATACCTATCCTTTTTTCCCCCTAAGGTAAGTCTTTCCGCTCCCAGGATTGGAATGACTCCTTACCCTCTCCCTAAAGCCCATATCCTTTCATCTTTCCTTCTCCTTCCCTCTTTCCTGATGAAGCAACCGCCGGTTGCGAAAGCTCGAAATTTTGTGTGTGTGTTTGTGTGTTATTTTATTGTGCCTGTCTACCGGTGCTTTCCCGCTTGGTAAGTCTTGGTATCTTTGTTTTTAATATATTTTTCCCATGTGGAAGTTTCGTTCTATTTTATTTGTATACAATATGTTATATTTCAAGTTAAAAAGCATGAAATTGAATTAATTTATATTCATTGTTACAGTTGATATGTACTAGCTCTGTATGTACAGTTAAATCTGTTTTTTATATAGAAACATTTGAAATTACAAAATATTTGGTACACTTAAAATGCCTTACATGCAAAACAGTTGCAGTATTGAGCAGAATGAATATGTATAATTATTGATTGCCACACTTATATCCTGCGAGGTTAATTCAGCAAAGACATGAAAGTGAGTTTGTAAGAATTAATGTAACTAACACTTGTACCACGCTCCTCATGGAATGTTAAAGTACACATAAATCAATGAAGATTTAAACTTGCTAAACACAGTGCAACACTGCACACTGTGTGTGTAATAAGGGAAAATGAATTTATCATTTGCCTCACAGAATATGGAAGGTGAAATGATAGTAGACTACTGACTGCTGTAATTATTCATTAGGAAATTTGTACTTCCAGCAATTAGTGGGAGCAAATGTACAAGGGTTGTACCAAAAGTAAGGTTCGTAATGAGCTACAGCCTTGAGGGAAGGTGCTAGGCTAAATCTGACAACAGTGCCGTGTGCAGTGGTTCCATGATTTGCTACATCACTCGGTATTTGCTTGGCAGCTGTCAGAGATGGAAGCGTTGATCACCACTCCCACCAAGTGTGAGGTTCGAACAGTAATCTGGTTTCTTCATGCAAGGAAGTTACTGCCCATGGATATTCATCAGCAGCTGACTGAGGTTTATGGTGAAGAGAGCATGTCCATTCAGCACATCCGCAAATGGTGCAGGGTATTTGAGGAACTGAGTGGAGGACCACTGGTTTCAGATGCGATTATCCAGAAGATCAACAGTACGCTGCTCAAAGATCAGAGGGTCACTGTCTGTGAACTTGTTGAATGCATTCCTGAAGCTTCCCATGGCACAATTGGAAGGAATTTAACAGAAACGTAGGGTTATCACAAGGTGTGTGCTCACTGGGTCCCCCAGATGATGACTGACAGACACAAGGAGCAACAAGGAGAAGTTGTTGGACTCTATCATCATGGGAGATGAAATGTGGGTGTTTTATTACATCCCTGAAACAAAACAACAATCTTGTCAGTGGCATCACTACGGTTCACCACAACCAAAGAAATTCAAACAAACGCAGTCAGCAGGAAAGGTTACAGCAATTGTGTTTTTGGATTGGAACAGGGTATCCCTCATCAATTTCATGCAACCTGGGACGAAAATAAACTCGGACAGATATTGTGAAACATTGACCCAAGCTCGGCGAGCAATCCAGAATCACCAGAGAGGATGACGATGGAGGGAGTAGCGCTTTTCATAACAATGCTTGACCCCATGTCACTTGTCAAACACAGGAGCTTTTGAAGAAATTTTGGTGGACTGTTATGCCCCATCCCCCGTACAGCCTGAACTTAGCCCCCAGCAATTATCACATATTCCCCAAGCTAAAGGAACGCTTAGATGGCAAATGCTTCAAGAATGATGATGAGGTCTGAGCAGTGGTCACATGCTTCATCAACAGTTTGGCATGAGGCTTCTTTGACTTGGGAATAAAAAAGGTGGAGCACTGTCTTCAAAAGTGTGTCAAAAGAAATGGAGACTATTTGAAAAATAGACAAAATGTGTAATCTTTTCCATGATGTATAAATTAGTAACAATAAACAATGTTTTCTATTTGTAAAAAATATGGGAACCTTACTTTTGGTACAACCCTCATAGTATACAAATAAATAGGGAGCAGGAAAATATAACATTTTAAAAATATTATTTATTTTTCCATTTTCACAATAAGATTGCTTCAGTGCAAATACAGCAAAACAGATAAAGGTACATGTGAATGTGTACCTATAAATACTAACGAGGTCTCTTTGGGGAAAGGATGTGAAAAAACACCTTCAGATTTTTCTTTTACACAGATTAGGCCTGTCTGTCTTTGTCTGTTCTCCATACCAACAGGGCAGCATGTTTCCTGGGTTGCTAAGTGTATTTAGCATGTGAAAAATGTAATTTAGAGTTACTAAAAGGTGTGGTGTCAGTTTATTGGTCAACTGATCCACTACAACCTGCTGGAGAAGAGGTCACTGCTCCCTAGCAGCAGAACCCTCTTCTTTCTGTTAGACGTTGTAACTGACCTAGGCTTCCTAACTGCTGTGAAGACTACTGCATGTTTCCAACATCTAAAGCTACATGTGGCTACTCTCCACTCAACTCTGACAGTTGGTCAAACTTACTGCACATACACAAAGTATAACTCTCTGAATACCTCACATGGTTCGCATGGTAGAGGTATATATCGGAGCACCACTTAAATAATTTGACAATTCAGAGGCTTCCTTACCAGGATACAGGTTAGCTGATTGTTTTTCAAGGAGTTCCTTGCAGGGCGGGGGAGTGGCCATGTATATAAAAACAGTATTCCATTTGAGTCCGTAGACATATCACGACACTGCACTGAACAGATGTTTGAATGTTGCTCAGTGGCAGTTGAATTTAGTGAAACTAAACGTCTAATCGTTGTTGTTTATAGGTCCCTTAACCAAGGGCGTAACCAGGATCTGAACTGGGGGGGGGGGGGGGGGCTGGTTATACTAGTCTCAGGGAACAAGGACTCGAGACAACATAAAGCACTTCTTATTAAATAAAACAGTAAACCAGTGAAAAACTGCTTTTAATAAACATTTTAAATACAAGAATGCACTTGTGCAATCCGAGAAAACATGCAGCATTTCTTATTCTGCTGCCCCTCGCTGGGTACGCTCATGCCCTTAACTCTGACTTGAGAGCATTTCTGCTCAAGCTAGAGAGGGTTCTTGATTCAATTTATAGGAATTACCAGAAATTAGTTATATTCAATACAAATTTTGTCTATGATGGTGCAAGAAAAAGGAATGGCAGGATGTTTACTGAGCTGATAACATAGATGCCAAATATAATGCTTTCATTAACACATCTCTCATGCTCCTTGAGAGTTGCTTTCCATTAGAATGTTCTAAATGGGATACTAGCAGTAAAAGGCAACCTGCGTGGCTGACTAGTGGGATAAGGATATCATGTAGGACAAAGCTGGAATTATATCAAAATGTTAGAAGTAGTCACAATCAAGCTACAGTAGCCCATTACAAACAGTGCTGTAAGGTGCTTAAAATGTTATTAGGAAGGCAAAGAGTATGTGGTACGCAAATAGAATAGCTAATTCACAGGATAAAATTAAAACCATATGGTCAGTTGTGAAGGAAGTGTCAGGTCAGCAGCACAAGGTCAATCATGTAAAGTCAGTTTGTAGTAAAAATATTTCTGTTATTGATAAATCAGATATATGTACAGTATTTAACAATCATTTTCTGAGCATTGCTGGTGAATTAAACGAAAATTTAGTTTCTATAGGGAATAATATAACACTCTTGGCAGATATATTTCTGTGATTGATGTCTGAAATGCTCCACTGTGATACAGACAAGGGGGAGATTGAGTCAATAATTAAATAACTGAAGACTAAGGACTCTCATGGATGTGATGGAGTGCCTAGCATAATATCAAAGTACTTTGTTGCTCATGTTAGCCCAGTATTTAGACATATTTGTAATTTTTCCTTCAGGAATAGTTAGTTTCCTGAACGATTAAAGTACTCAGTAGTAAAGCAGCTTTATAAAAAGAGAGAAAGGTATAATATAGACAATTTTAGACCTATTTCTATGCCATCAGTGTTTGCTAAAGTTATTGAAAAGGCTGTGTATGTAAGGATAATTGATCATTTTGTATCACACTATCTGATATCAAATGTACAGTTTGGATTTAGAAGTCGTTTAACAACTGAAAATGCTATATTCTCTTTTCTCTGTGATGTACTGGATGGGTTAAACAACAGGTTTCAAATGTGAGGCATATTTTTTGATTGAACTAAGGCATTTGATTGTGTTGATCACAAAACATTGCTCCAGAAGTTGGACCATTATGGAATACAGGGAGTAGCTGACAATTGGTTCACCTCTTACTTTAGCAACACACAGCAAAAGATCATTATTCACAGTGTTCAGCATGGCTGTGATGTGGGGTCTGAATGGGGTATGGCCAAGTGGGGGCTGCCCCAGGGATATGCCCTCTAGTATTACAGGTAAAGGTAACTCTAAAATATTTCTTTTTGCTGATGACACTAGCTTGGTAGTAAAGGATGCTGTGTACAACATTGGCTCACTTTCAAATAGCGCAGTTCATGACACAAGTTCATGGCTTGCAGAAAATAAACTAATGCTAAATCACAATAAGACTCAGTTTTTACAGTTTCTAACACACTATTCAACAAAACCTGACGTTTTAATTTTACAGAATGGGCATATGATTAGTGAAACTTAACCGTAAAAATTTCTGTGTGTTCAGAAAGATAGTAAACTGTCATGGAAAGCCCACGTTCAGGATCTTGTTCAAAGACTTAATACTGCCATTTTTACTATTTGAATGGTATCTGAAGTGAATGATCGTTCAACACAAAAATTAATCTACTTTACGTATTTTCATTCACTTATGACATATGTTAAAAACAAAGATTCCAAGACTTACCAAGCAGGAAAGCGCTGGTAGATAGGCACAATGAATAAAACACACAAGAAGCAACCACTCGTTGCGAAAGTTAGAAATTCTGTGTGTGTGTTTTATTCATGCCTATCTACCGGCGCTTTCCCGCTTGGTAAGTCTTGGAATCTTTGTTTTGCCTTTACAAATGTCTGCTTATACCTGTCCTTTTTTCCCCCTAAGGTAAGTCTTTCTGCTCCCGGGATTGGAATGACTCCTTACCCTCTCCCTTAAAAACCACATCCTTTCGTCTTTCCCTCTCCTTCCCTCTTTCCTGAAGAAGCAACCGTTGGTTGCAAAAGCTTGAATTTTGTGTGTGTGTTTGTGTGTCTATCGACCTGCCAGCACTTTCATTGGGTAAGTCACATCATCTTTATTTTTAAGTATATTTTTCCCATGTGCAATGTTTCCCTCTGTTATATATAGCTTCATCCTGACCCACAACTTCTTCACTTTTGAAGGCCAGACATACCAACAATTAAAGGGAACAGCCATGGGTACCAGGATGGCCCCCTCGTATGCCAACCTATTTATGGGTCGCTTAGAGGAAGCCTTCTTGGTTACCCAAGCCTGCCAACCCAAAGTTTGGTACAGATTTATTGATGACATCTTCATGATCTGGACTCACAGTGAAGAACAACTCCAGAATTTCCTCTCCAACCTCAACTCCTTTGGTTCCATCAGATTCACCTGGTCCTACTCCAAATCCCATGCCACTTTCCTAGACGTTGACCTCCATCTGTCCAATGGCCAGCTGCACACATCCGTCCACATCAAACCCACCAACAAGCAACAGTACCTCCATTATGACAGCTGCCACCCATTCCATATCAAACGGTCCCTTCCCTACAGCCTAGGCCTTCGTGGCAAACGAATCTGCTCCAGTCCTGAATCCCTCGACCATTACACCAACAACCTGAAAACAGCTTTCGCATCCCGCAACTACCCTCCCAAAGTGGTACAAGGGCAGATAACCAGAGCCACTTCCTCATCCCCTCAAACCCAGAACCTCTCACATAAGAACCCCAAAAGTGCCCCACTTGTAACAGAATACTTCCCGGGACTGGATCAGACCTTGAATGTGGCTCTCCAGCAGGGATACGACTTCCTAAAATCCTGCCCCGAAATGAGATCCATCCTTCATGAAATCCTCCCCACTCCACCAAGAGTGTCTTTCCGCCGTCCACCTAACCTTCGTAACCTCTTGGTTCATCCCTATGAAATCCCCAAACCACCTCCCCTACCCTCTGGCTCCTACCCTTGCAACCGCCCCCGGTGTAAAACCTGTCCTATGCACCCTCCCACCACCACCTACTCCAGTCCTGTAACCCGGAAGGTGTACACGATCAAAGGGAGAGCCACATGTGAAAGCACCCACGTGATTTACCAACTGACCTGCCTGCACTGTGATGCTTTCTATGTGGGAATGACCAGCAACAAACTGTCCATTCGCATGAATGGACACAGGCAGACAGTGTTTGTTGGTAATGAGGATCACCCTGTGGCTAAACATGCCTTGATGCACGGCCAGCACATCTTGGCACAGTGTTACACCGTCCGAGTTATCTGGATACTTCCCACCAACACCAACCTATCCGAACTCCGGAGATGGGAACTCGCCCTTCAGTATATCCTCTCTTCTCAATATCCGCCAGGCCTCAACCTCCGCTAATTTCAAGTTGCCGCCACTCATACCTCACCTGTCTTTCAACAACTTCTTTGCCTCTGTACTTCCGCCTCGACTGACATCTCTGCCCTTACTCTTTGCCTTTAAATGTGTCTGCTTGTGTCTGTGCATGTGCGGATGGATGTGTGTGTGTGTGTGTGTGTGTGTGTGTGTGTGTGTGTGTGTGTGTGTGTGTGTGTGTACACCTGTCCTTTTTTTCCCCTAAGGGAAGTCTTTCCGCTCCCGGGATTGGAATGACTCCTTACCCTCTCCCTTAAAACCCACATCCTTTCATTTTTCCCTCTCCTTCCTTCCTTCCTGATGAAGCAACTGCCAGTTGCGAAAGCTCGTAATTCTGTGTGTGTGTTTTGTTCATGTGCCTGTCTGCCGGCGCTTTCCCGCTTGGTAAGTCTTGGAATCTTTGTTTTTAAGGACCTGCTGACTGATGATGATGACCCAGTATCTGCTAAATATATAGGGGAAGCATACCTACATGCAGACAGGATGACCTGTGACCTGAAAAATAGGGATGTTTTATAAAGGGGCTTATCTACCAGAATGTAAAGAGGAAGTGCAGACATACGGTCTACCCACAAGTAAGGTATAGGTACTGATCCTAGAAGGAGGGGACAGTATCATGACAGAAGTCACACATTTTATAGGGATTATTCTGGTAAGTTTGAATTCTATACACAACAAGCATTATTACATGCTATGACAGTTTACAAGTGTCAAAAGGAACACTTTCATGTGAAGTGTCTGCTTGGGTCTGTGTATGGGCAGATGGATATGTGTGTGTGTGCGAGTGTATACCTGTCCTTTTTTCCCCCTAAGGTAAGTCTTTCCGCTCCTGGGTTGGAATGACTCCTTACCCTCTCCCTTAAAACCCACATCCTTTCGTCTTTCCCTCTCCTTCCTTCCTTCCTGACGAAGCAACTGCCAGTTGCGAAGCTTATATATATATATATATATATATATATATATATATATATATATAATACGCACAAAATCCAAGCTTTCGCAACTGACGATTGCTTCATCAGGAAAGAGGGAAGGAGAGGGAAAGACGAAAGGATGTGGGTTTTAAGGGAGAGGGTAAGGAGTCATTCCAACCCAGGAGCGGAAAGACTTACCTTAGGGGGAAAAAAGGACAGGTATACACTCGCACACACACACATATCCATCTGCCCATACACAGACCCAAGCAGACACTTCACATGAAAGTGTTCCTTTTGACACTTGTAAACTGTCATAGCATGTAATAATGCTTGTTGTGTATAGAATTCAAACTTACCAGAATAATCCCTATAAAATGTGTGACTTCTGTCATGATACTGTCCCCTCCTTCTAGGATCAGTACCTATACCTTACTTGTGGGTAGACCGTATGTCTGCACTTCCTCTTTACATTCTGGTAGATATGCCCCTTTATAAAACATCCCTATTTTTCAGGTCACAGGTCATCCTGTCTGCATGTAGGTATGCTTCCCCTATATATTTAGCAGATACTGGGTCATCATCATCAGTCAGCAGGTCCTTTGCCTCTCCATTTTCTGCAAATCCATTGCTTCCTTCTTAAGGCTGCTGTATGTTGTACTGCCTATCACGTCATCCAGTATCTGAAATCTCTTCCTTCCTCACTTCCTTTTCCCTTCTACATAACATTCTAAAACTGTTTTTATCAGACCATCATTCTTTCCTAATATATGCCCAATCCAATTTATTTTTCTTCTTTTTATTACATATAGTAACTGTCTTTTCTCTCCCACTCTTCTCAGCACCTCTTCATTTTTTACTGTGTCCATCCAACTTATTCTTTCCATCCTCCGCCATGTCCACATCTCAAAAGCCTCCAGCTTTTCTGTCTTTATTCCTCAAAGACCATGTTTCAGTGTCATACAGAAGAACACTCCACACAAGACATTTTATGAGTATTTTCTTGAGTTCTCTGTCCTGCTGCAGAAAATTCTCCTTTTCTCATAAAATGCCTCTTTTGCAATTGCCATCCTGGTTTTAATTTCTGTGCTGCACTTTCAGTTGGTGTCTATCCTGCTTCCAATATACTTAAAATTTTGCACCTATTCTAATACTTCTCCATTCAGCATAATTTTTATTTCTTTATTTCCTCCTAGTGCCAATACTTTTGTCTTCTTTGTGTTAATTTTCATTCCATAATTTTTCCCTTAGCTTCAATGGTGTTCATTAAATCCTGTAATTCTTTTTCCCCTGTGACGAGAAGGACCATGTCATCAGCAAACCTCAAACACCCTACTCTTCTTCCTCCAATTTCTAGTTCTTTGTCATCTAATGAGCATTGGTCAATCATATTTTCCAAGTAGAGGTTGAGAAGGGTAGGTGATAGACAGCATCCCTATCTTACTCCTTTTCCTAGTCCAATCCAGTTTGTACTTTCTCCTCTCACTTTAACTGAGGCTTTCTGATTAAGGTATAATGAGTTAACAAGTCTTCTGGTTTTCCAGTCCACTCTCTTTTCACTCATTATAGTCACCAGCGTGTCCCAAGCTGCATTGTTAAATGCTTTTTCTAGATTGATGAAGCACATATATAGTTATCTTCCTTTCTCAATAAACCTTTCTCTCAAGATTCGTAGGAGCCCTATTGCGTCTCTGGTGCCCATATTCCATCTAAATCCAAACTACTCCTCACCAAGATTCTCCTCCATTGCTTTTTCAAGTCTCTTATTAATTATTCTTAACATCACTTTGGCTGCATGTGAAATGAGGCAGATTGTCCTGTACTCACTGCATCTCTTGGTTCCTTATTTTTCAGTAATGGAATCATTACTGTTGTCAAAAGTCCTCAGGCAATTCACCACTGTCATATATTTTATTACATAACCTCAATATTTCTCTTATTCCATCATGGTTCAAGCATTTTAATATTTCTCCCGGTATTGTATCTGTATCTACTGCTCTGCCATTTTTCATTGCAGCTATGTCAGACTTTACTTCTTCCATTATGATGGTTGGTCCTTTCTCGTCATCACTTACACTGTTGAGTGATTCAGGTTCCAGAGTTTCTGGTTTGTGATCTGCGTCATATAGATCTTTTAGATATTCTTCCCATCTCTGGAGAACATCCCCTCACATGATCTTTGAACACTATCTCTTCATCTTTACTCAAAATTTCCATAGCAGCACTTCCTACTCTGTTGTATAGTAAGTCACATCTTCCCTTCCTGTCCAGTTCTTCAATTACATCACATTCCTCTTTTAGCCATTTTTTCCTAGCCTGCTCTGTTTCTCTTTGCAGTTCATTATTTAACCTTCGGTACATATTTCTTGCATCTTCAGTGTTCTTGTTTTTAAATTTTCTTCTCTCCTCCATCTTGGAACTAATTTCTTGTGTGACCCATGGTTTTTTTGCCCTTTTCCCTTTTACATGTCCTATATTTTGCTGTCCTGCTTTAATGATTCCTTCTTTCATCATATTCCAGTACTTGCTGGCATTATCAGGAGGCTCTTTGTCTCATAATGTGTTTAGAAACTCACGTGACAGCATTTCTGTAATTTGTTCTTTGTTGGACCTTATCTTCTCTAGATACCATTTCTTCACCATGGTTGCCTTCTTCAGTTTTTTCATTCTTATTTCTATTTCTGCCGTAAGTAAGTTGTGGTTGCTGTTAATATCTGCACCTAGTAATGTGTGCACCTGCTTGATTCCATTCCTGTATCATTCTTCTATCAGTATAATATCGATTTGGTTTCTGTATTTATCCCATGGTATTTCCAAGTGTAGAGCCTCCTCTTGTGGTTCTTGAACCCTGTATTTGTCACCATCAGCTACCTTTCCCTGCAGAAGTTAATTAACTATTCATCTCTATCACTTCTATTTCCAAGACCATGATCGCCTACTACATTTCCCTCTTTCCCTTTTCCCACAATGATGTTCTAGTCTCCCATTACTATTATGCAGCATTTTTTTTATTTTCATCCATTATTCTCTCTACTACATTATATGTTTCCTCTAAAATTTGGTCATCATGTTCTGAAGTTGGCATATACACCTGGACAATCAGTAAATCTTTTTGTACTACTTTCAGCCTTACAGCAATAACCCAGTCATTTGCATAGTCCACATATTCCACACATTTAGCCAGTTCTTTTGACATAATCATTCCTACTCCATTCATTCATTTTACTTCTCCTCCCGAGTAGTACTAAAGATATTCATCTGACTGTAACTATCCACATCCATACCATCTTACCTCAGCAACTCCTACGAGGTCCATATGATTCTTTTCCATCTCTCTTTTAAGGTTTTCTAGTTTTCCTGCTTGTAGCAGTGTTCTAACATTCCAGGTACCAATTCACATTTTGATTTTTTGCCTCCTTTCAAGTTGTCCCCCCCCCCCCCCCCCCCCCAGAGATCTGAATGGGAGACTATTTCACCTTAGAATACTGATTTAACATTAGAGGAAGCCAGTTTTGTGCATAAAATGGAGACTGGTGTATGCAGGGAAGACAATCTGTGGTGGTATTCCATTGCCTTCTGCTGTTCTGGAGGCCACCCCTAACATGGGATACAGGCACCTTTCACAGGCACCCGCTCCAGGTTAGACACTGCATGAGAAGTATAGGTGGGAACATGAAAGATCCCTAGCCCTCAAAACCTAATAGCGTCAGCGTCAGAAAAGAACAAGAGTTGGCCAAGGGTGGCCAGGTAGGAAATTTAAAAGTAAGGAGCCTGGCATAAGTAAGTTGAAGCAATGCCAGGACTGAGCTCGCAGCCCTATGGCCACCAGCCATGTACTCACTAGGTGTGAGTCCCTGAGGAAATGCCAGGTACACCCCTCTTGTTCTTTCTGAGTAGGCCTCATGGCTCATTACCCCCAGTATACATTCCTATGTATACTATAATTAAATATTTTCTGGTAAAAATAGAAAATCTATTCTTCACTTTGCATTTGCTTCTTAATACTTCATCTAATCCCTGGAGTCCTCCTCTACTTTTCCATTTCTGTACTCTTAATAGATTGCATGTCTACACTCCTGGAAATTGAAATAAGAACACCGTGAATTCATTGCCCCAGGAAGGGGAAACTTTATTGACACATTCCTGGGGTCAGATACATCACATGATCACACTGACAGAACCACAGGCAACAGAGCATGCACAATGTCGGCACTAGTACAGTGTATATCCACCTGTATATCCACCTTTCGCAGCAATGCAGGCTGCTATTCTCCCATGGAGACGATCGTAGAGATGCTGGATGTAGTCCTGTGGAACGGCTTGCCATGCCATTTCCACCTGGCGCCTCAGTTGGACCAGCGTTCGTGCTGGACGTGCAGACCGCGTGAGACGACGCTTCATCCAGTCCCAAACATGCTCAATGGGGGACAGATCCGGAGATCTTGCTGGCCAGGGTAGTTGACTTACACCTTCTAGAGCACGTTGGGTGGCACGGGATACATGCGGACGTGCATTGTCCTGTTAGAACAGCAAGTTCCCTTGCCGGTCTAGGAATGGTAGAACGATGGGTTCGATGACGGTTTGGATGTACCGTGCACTATTCAGTGTCCCCTCGACAATCACCAGAGGTGTACGGCCAGTGTAGGAGATCGCTCCCCACACCATGATGCCGGGTGTTGGCCCTGTGTGCCTCGGTCATATACAGTCCTGATTGTGGCGCTCACCTGCACGGCGCCAAACACGCATACGACCATCATTGGCACCAAGGCAGAAGCTACTCTCATCGCTGAAGACGACACGTCTCCATTCGTCCCTCCATTCACGCCTGTCGTGACACCACTGGAGGCGGGCTGCACGATGTTGGGGCGTGAGCGGAAGACGGCCTAACGGTGTGCGGGACCGTAGCCCAGCTTCATGGAGATGGTTGCGAATGGTCCTCGCCGATACCCCAGGAGCAACAGTGTCCCTAATTTGCTGGGAAGTGGCGGTGCGGTCCCCTACGGCACTGCGTAGGATCCTATGGTCTTGGCGTGCATCCGTGCGTCGCTGCGGTCCGATCCCAGGTCGACGGGCACGTGCACCTTCCGCCGACCACTGGTGACAACATCGATGTACAGTGGAGACCTCACGCCCCACGTGTTGAGCAATTCGGCGGTACGTCCACCCGGCCTCCCGCATGCCCACTATACGCCCTCGCTCAAAGTCCGTCAACTGCACATACGGTTCACGTCCACGCTGTCGCGGCATGCTACCAATGTTAAAGACTGCGATGGAGCTTCGTATGCCATGGCAAACTGGCTGACACTGACGGCGGCGGTGCACAAATGCTGCGCAGCTAGCGCCATTCGACGGCCAACACCGTGGTTCCTGGTGTGTCCGCTGTGCTGTGCGTGTGATCATTGCTTGTACAGCCCTCTCGCAGTGTCCGGAGCAAGTATGGTGGGTCTGACACACCGGTGTCAATGTGTTCTTTTTTCCATTTCCAGCAGTGTATATACTATTCAGTAGGTAACATGTTTACTTAGGCTATATGAGTCACACTATCTTACACTTCTTTGGTTTATGTTCTCTTTCATTACTCGTACCTCATTCTTATGTATGCTTGGTATATAATTATCATAGCTCATAGTTCTTTTTATATTAATAAGTAATGTAGAACCGTCATAATAAAAAAAAAAAGACGTGTGCCTGTTTCCTGATGTACACATATCTTTCCCCTACAACACTTGGCAGTTGGCAGTTCTCACATCTTTCTAATCTGTTACCTCATTGTTTGTGTATCCATCTCTTTTTGCACGTATGTGGAGATGTGTTCATGTAGTCTCATTCTACTGCCTTCTTATCGAAAGATAAGATGTAGGTTATTAGAAACTATGGAAAGTAGGAAGGACTTCTGCAATAGAAGTATGTGAATACAGAAAAGAGGGAAAAAATAGATAGATCCTCAAATTAGAAGTAAGAAAGGAAATAAATAGAAATGATTGTTAAGACAGAAGAAGAGAAAGAAGATAGCACCAAAGACAGGAAATCATTCCCACTCCCCTTCCACAAGAACTCTACCTCGCCGGAGGAATGGACATTCTCACCTTCAGCCATGAGGTCCTTGAAGGAAATATTAGTAACCCTATGGAAATGGCAAGTGGTGAAGAATCACTTACACTTGTTTGTGAGGGTTGTTTGAAAGGTGTGGTGCGTGTATTGTGTTAGTCATGATTTATGTGCTCTCGTAAACCATGCTGTTATCCACAATACCCACCCCTTTCAAACTGATACAAACTCTCCCATCTGCATCACATCTCATAAAAGGTATAAAATAGTTTGTACAAAGTAGAAAATAATATGCTATAGTACCATCATTATTTAATTAGTCATCCAATATTGTATGTTCTGCTAATGTAATATTCACTTCACTACATCTACATTTATACTCTGCAAGCCACCCAACGGTGTGTGACGCAGGGCACTTTACGTTCATTTAGACAAATATGAGTTAGGAAATATAAATTTGAACTCTGGCCCAACTATGGCAGTAGATCACTCAAAGAATAATGCAGTTGTCCTAAGGCCAGCTCTGAGAGGATGAAAACCTTGTGTAGAGCAAAAAAGGCAGATGCTGGTTTGACTATATTACACTCAGTCTGAGAATAGTATTCCCATGACTGAAGGAGATAAGAACTGACCAGGCACCTAATCTATCCTGTCCCAAGGCTGTGCCAAATGACTGAGATTGGAGACAACATGTGTACAAATTTCTGCCTCGTGCTTCAACCGAGCAAATTCAGGACATCTAACTGAGTGGAACAAGAAAATCTCTTACCAGGAGCAATTTTAGATGATGTAATCACAAATTCTCACTGGTATGGTTTTTCCAGTACCTCTAAGTGTTGGATGATAGAATAGTTTAAGAGGTTTAGGAAAATTATTACAGAAAAACCACTGAAAACAACTTGGGACCTGACGTTCATGACTCCGCCTGTTAACTAAGAATGTTAATGTCCCTGGGGACAGAGGACTCCACCCGGATCCCATGGATCTAAAATTAACTTCACTTGAGCAAGTGCAGACAAATACTTCTTTTTACATTTCCTTGGACATTTTTCCCATTGCAAACAACCACCACTTCACTAGGTAACACCATGTAGACACTACGTAGCTCCATTCTATTAATGATAGTGTCATTCCTATTCTTAATGTTCAGCTCTATTCTGAAGCAATGAGCCAGACATTAACATGGAACACATAAGAAAGAACAAACAAAAAGCAAAGAGTAAAAGATTATGTGCACACTAGAGTCTTTGCTGCTGCCTCTGTACTGTGCACACCCAACTATTCGTCTGTGTGTTCGCACACAGCCCCCTCCCTGAAGAGCGAAGCTCCAGGAATGTGCGGAAACTTGTACCCTTCGCCCGGCTCTTGTGCGAATTTCCAGCTGTACTTCCTCCATCATCATATCCTCTCGCAGCTTCATCTGGCTTGCTGTCCTACCATCCATTGCATCCTGCAGGGGCCCCTCATCTTGCTGCAGGCCCGCCTCCTCTTCTTGTCTTACATCTTCTAGCAGTGAGTGAATCGGCTTCACCTGGTCTATTGACACAGTAACACTCTTATCGCAAACTAGGATAGTCATGGCCTGGTCCGTACGGTGTAGTACTTTATAAGGTCCCGTATATGGTGGCCACAATGGTGTTCTGACTGAGTCGGTTCGCAACATTACATGCCGTGTCACTGGTTGTGGCCTCAGCTTGGCCAGTTGGGCCCTTACTCTTGTTAACAAGTATGGTAGGTCTATCTCGCCTGTACTCTTCTGAAAAAACTCTCCGGGTAGGCGTAAGGTTTCCCCGTATACTAATTCTGCTGTAGATGCTCCGAGGTTGGGTTTGAAAACAGTGTCTAACCCTAGTAACACTAGTGGTAAAGCTGCTGACCAGTTCTTGCCATGGCACATTAATGCAGCCTTAAGTGTTCAGTGCCACCGCTCTACCATGCCGTTGCTTTCCAGATGATAACCTGTGGTACGGTGATGGCGGCACCCACACGTTTGCCAGCTCCAGGAACAAGGAGGATTCAAACTGACGTCCTTGGTCCGTCGTGAAATGTACCGGATATCCGAACCGTGCTGTCCACATTGTCAAGAACACCCGAGTGACTGTCTCTGCTGATATGTCTGAAATGGGGATTGCTTCTGGCCATCTCGGAAATCTGTCAATTGCTGTCAATAGTTACCGATAGCCTTCGGACATTGGCAATGGTCCAACAATATCCAAATGCACATGTTTGAAACAACCAGTTGGCCCGTAAACTTTACCCACTGGCTTCTTCACATGGTGTCCCACTTTACATTGCTGACAATCCAGACATGTCTGCACCCACTTCCAACAGTCTCTCTTAATTCCTGGCCACACAAAATGCTCTGTCATTAATTTTACACTCAATCGGGGTCCCAGGTGAGCCAAACCATGTAACCCGTCGAATACTTCCCGGCGCAAACTATCCGGCACAAAAGGTCTAGGCCATCCCTGTGAGATATCGCACCATAACTGTATTGTCTCACCTTCTGGACGCAGTTTTTTTAACTTCAACCCGGTGGGCGTGCTCTGCCGAAAAACTTGCAGTTGTGCATAATCCTGCTCTCTCGCCACTGTAGCATAGTTCACTGAATACTTCATTGCCGCAACTCGTAATCTGTCACCATATTCTCTGCCCATTAATAAGTCATAAATCAGTAGTGAACTGGATTATATATTCCAGTTGCCTGAATTGTTTAGGTGACAAAGTATCTGTACATTTTCAGGATGCGAAAGTGAATGGTTTGTGATCTGTAGGCATTGTAAATGGTCTGGCTTCCACATAAGGCCGGAAATACCTTATGGCTTCGTAAGCAGCCAGCAGCTCTCAATCATATGCACTCCAATTCTGCTGTGGGTCTCTGAGTTTCTTGGAGAAGAATCCTAAAGGCTGCCAGTGACCAGCAGTCCACTGATGCAATGCTGCCCCAATCACCACCTGACTTGCGTCAACAACAATAGCTAGCTTCGCATCATTCTCTGGGTGAGCTAGTAAAACCCCTTGCTTTAGGCTTTCCTTGATCTGCTCGAATGCACACTTATGCTTGCTGTCCATTGTAGCTTCTGATTTTTCCTGGTGTTCGTGCCCACCAAAGCCTCCATGAGTGGTGCTTGTAAAGCCGCAGCTCCTGGCAGACGTCTGCGGTAAAAATTTAAAACACCTAGGAACCTCCGCAACTGTTGCAAATCTAATGGGTGAGGCATCTGCTGTATAACCTCGACCTTCTCCTCCAAACGATGGATGCCAGCTGCTGAGACTGTGTGGCCCAGATAAGTCACCCGATCTTTACGCAAACTGCATTTGGTGTCATTTACCACTACACCATAAGTACGTAGACTCTCGAAAACTGTCCTGAGGTGCTCTTCGTGGAGGGCTGCTGTCTCTGAGAACACCAGTATATTGTCTAAATAGGCGAAAGTGAAATCTAGCCCTCGCAGCACCTCATCGATGAAACATTGCCATGTCTGTGCAGCATTTTTTAAACCAAATGGCATGCGTAAAAACACAAAAAGACCGAATGGTGTAGTGACTGCTGTCTTTGGTATGTCACTGTCAGCCAGTAGTATCTGGTGGTATGCTTTTTTACAGTCAGCTACACTGAAACATTCAGCTCCAGCTAATTTATTTGTAAAGTCATGAATGCTGGGAAGCATATAACGATCAGGTATCATACGGGCATTCAACAATCTATAATCACCACAAGGTCTCCAACTTCCATCTTTCTTCCTCACTAAATGTAAAGGTGAGGCCCATGCATTATCAGACCTTCGTATCACTCCCATTTCCAACATCTCTTTGAACTCAGCTTTTGTGTCTGCAAATCTGTCTGGGGCCAACCTTGTCGGTCTGAGGGAGACCGGAGGCCCGGCGAACTGTATGATGGGCCACCCTAGCTATCGGCTGCGCTGACGGTTCTCTAAGTCAGCTTACTTCTGTCACTCCAACCAAACCATGTATGTTCTCTGTGATTATTCCTACATGACCATGCACCACTTTTTTGCGCCTTCTAAGTTGCGATAACCGAATGTCCACTGCAATACCGAATGCATATAGAAAATCTGCTCCTAATATGTACTCTGCCACATCTGCTATGACAAAAGTCCAATGACAAATAATACTAGGTCCTAAATTCACTTCTTTGACACAACTGCCATACATCATTATGGGCTGTTTATTTGCAGTCTTGAGGCAAAACAATGTGCTGTCACTGAGGGAAGTACATTTCCCCTTTGGCCACGTGCTGACATCAGCCCCCGTGTCTATCAAATAATAACATGAAGCCGTCACATCCCAAACATAAAGTCACCGAGATGCCATTAACAAAGAAACATCTGTACTTACAGTGTCCACGTTATTTACACAGCGAGTGAGACTGCATGGTAGAATGCAAAAAAATGGTTCAAATGGCTCTGAGCACTATGGAACTTAACTTCTGAGGTCATCAGCCCCCTAGAACTTTGAACTACTTAAACCTAACTAACCTAAGGACATCACACACATCCATGCCCGAGGCAGGATACAAACCTGCGACCGTAGCAGTCGTGTAATTCTAACTGTAGTGCCTAGAACCGCTCAGCCACTCCAGCCGACGGTAGAAAGCACTTTGAGGCTCGCTCCCCGAATCATTGATGATACCAACACAACTGCTCCTTCCCGGCATCTCCTCTGTCCTTATGTGTCAGCAGGACCTCTGAAATGGTAGCTCTCAATGCCTCCATCTGCATCTGCAGCCTGTCTAGCTGCTCCTTGAGTTTTTGAAGTTGTGTACCAGTAGCAGCATGCCGCTGCTTATTAATTGCCTCTGCTTCATATTCTTCCGTCGTCGCCTCCACCTTTGCTATACTGAGAGAATTTGTTCGTTCAACCATCGCATGAACCCTGTCGGGGAGTTGGAGTAGTGCTTGTATATCGTATCCGTCATTCGCTGCCACAGCTGCTCTTACTGCAGACGGAAGCTGTGCTGCCCAAACGGAATGAAGCATAGTATTCAAAAATTCATTTTCCGCCACGAATCCATGCAAATGCCTCCAATATTCAGAGGTAGTTCTGTCACCTCGTAACACTTGGCAGATTCTTTGATCTAGCATTTTAGTAAGCCGGCTTATTAAAAAGCCCTTCAATGTTGTATATTGCTGCGTTTCTGGTGGCCATCTAATTATCTCTTCAACCAATTTCGATGCCCTGGTATCCAGACTGTTTGCCGTTATCATGAACTTTTCCCGGTCATCAGTTACCCGATTATGTATGAATGCCAGTTCTAACATGGAGAACCAAAGTTCTGGTTTATAGGCCAGGAGCGGCAGCAGGTGTACTTTCATGCATTGTCCAAACAAATCCTCCTCTTGTATATGTGTTCCAGCCGCAGATTTTTTCCTAGTAATATCACTGTCCCACTCCACTGAATCCATTCCGTGGTGTCGAATGTCATTCCATAAATCCCGAACCTGATCGCACAGCGTACCCTGCCGGTGTACTGATCATGCTGTAGAGCTTCTGGCGTTTGGCATATGCTGTAGTGTACCTTCGTTTTCCTTCTCCTCTGCCTCTTGCTGTACGTGTTCTTTTGACTTTGGGGTCACCACTTTGTAGCCACTACATAGCTCCATTCTATTACAGATAGACTCGTTTCTATTCTTAATATTCAACTTTATTCTGAAGCAGTGAGCCAGACATTAACATGGAACATCTAAGACAAAACAAACAAAAAGCAAAGAGTAAATGATTATGTGTGCACTTGAGTCTTTGCCGCTGCCCCTGTACTGTGCACACACAACATTTCATCTGCTTGTTCCCACAACCACATTAGGTGAAGTTGTTCTATGTTCTTCTCTATCCTGGATAAGTTTGAATCCTTTCCACAAGTCATCTATAACCTTGCTGGTATTATTAAGTTTGGAAGAAGGAATAGTCGAAATGTTTCTGGAGGTCACTCTCTGGTAATTTTCGATCTATAATTTGTTCAAATGGTTCCTCCAAACTACATACATTTATAATATCGAAGTTGCACATATTCTCTTTGAAATTCCGTGCTACGTTATCTACTCGTGAACTGAAAACTTGTGTACTGACACCTGTAATTTGCAATTGACTAATTGACATTAACTTATCTAGCTTATCAATGCATTCTTTTAAATTATGCAATCCCTTTTAAATTTTGCAATCCCTGCTTTACAGCATAAAACTTAAAAATGCATATATTTTCAAATGATCCTAACTTTTCATTAATTTCAGATTCGATCATATTACATCTTTCCTCAATATCAAATTCTAATTTCTTTGTCAAACCCTGAATTTGATCATTCAGTTTCTGACTAAAGTCAGTGAACAGTTGATTTACATGGGGGTTTATGGAGTTAGTTACTTCATTCTTTAATTCTAATTTCATATCCTCTACCTTATTATTTAAATCATCAAATTCAGTATTTAAAACTTCAACGCTTTTGCATAAACTACCAAATTCTTTGAGTTTGCATTTAGAAAATTTAATTGAGAATTTCTAGTTCCTTCTTTAGAGTTTCATTCTGAGCATTAGAAGCTACCTTTAGTTCCTTTCTTAAAGCGGCTGAATCTGCACTCTGGGCTTTAATTAAATTTACTAATTCAGAGCAGTCTGGCTTCTCTTTACTAACTTTGATGGCCATAGCTAGTTCTTGAGCTTTTTTTACCATTTGTCCTAAGTTATCCATATTTTTTACTAGCTTTAGACCAAGTAATCATTAAAAAAATCAACTCTGAGTATAATAAATAGAGTAATATTGTTAACTTAACAGTTCTTACTAAATTGTACTAAAACAATAAAGTTCTGTTTTACGTTCACCCAGTGAAGAGTTGAGGCTGCATCAGCGAGCAGGTGTGTAACCACCACCGGTGAACAGCAACTGGTGCTGGTGGCATCAGTTGTTGGTTTCCACATAGCCACTGGTGAGTGGATATGGAAGCAAGCCAGCACCAGTGGACAGCAACTGGTACCAGCGGCATCAGATGCTGGTTTCTGTGTCTGCTTACCCATGATGTGTGACAGCTGTATACTCCCTACACCAGATCTTCTCAGTCGACCTCAGCGTATCACTTCTGAGTCTAATACATCGAGATCTTCTCTCCATTCTTTTAATGTTATTACTTTCTTATGTCTTCCCTTTTTGCATATCCTAATTTTCACCATTTGAATTTTTAGGCAGAAATCAAATCCGTGAATTGGTCCTTTTGTCTTGTTATGTTCGGTTGCTATGACAACACCTAATATCTTCTTATCTCCTTTTCATCTCAAAATTCCTGTTTTCTTCTGTCCTTTCACACAGGTGGCCAAGTTCCAATGCTTTTCGATGTGTGAGGAAAAAAAAAATTTTTTTCTTATCTTCGTAATCTGATGATCACACATACAAACTTTAGTGTCACCGGACTCATCGATTAATGATGTATTTGACTCAAAACCAAACCGAATTTTCTGCAGAACATAGATATATGACTGCCAGAAACCAACTAAATAACATTTATGAGAGAGTTGGTTTAAAAACCATTTCTCTTCTCACTATGAACCTCAATAGACTTCTTATCCTCTCCATGTTCAAACAAACAATAATTAACAATATTTCAACTGTTCGTTTTTTCCCAATACAATAGTCAAAGTTATAAAATAGCACAGAATACATAAACACTCCTTGTTTTTTCACTACAGCTTCCATGGTGTGACTGGCAAACACTTGTTGGTGCCATTCGACCACCATGTCTATGGTCTTCTTGAAGTTAAAATCTTCTGGGTTATTAGGGCATGTCATGTTTCTTCTAAAATGTTCGACATTTCGACCCCTCTGCTGGAATCTTCCTCAGTATCTTTTGGTGTTCACTACTAGCAGAACACTGTCAGAGACGAGTGTCGCGTCCGCTTATAAAGGGGGAATTTTCTGGCGATCGTGCTGGAGAAGTGATAGTATTGGTTAAAATACATGTGACTACCATTAGTGGGCCATAGTCGTAGGATAATACAGAAGAAGGGCGTTGGTGGCTCATCTCCTGTGAATACCATTGGCGGTCATCGTCATTGGAGAGAAAGGCACTGTTCCACACTTATGCTGGAGAAGAGTGAGGTCGGTCTCCTGTTCCTAGATGTGTTGGTATACAGAAGATCTGATACCTCTCTAGGTCACAGAGTGTACAGAAAGCTGACTAACACAAACGGGTATTTAGATGCCACTTCGCACCACCACCCAGCCCAGTACTCAACACTCTGTCTTCACGTGCCTTCATAGCTACAGAAAAAGTTACTGGTATAGTGACAGAGGATTTTAGAGTGTTTTGTGTGTACAGATCACCATGTGGCAATATTAGCATGTTTCTGAAGAAACTGCTAGCTTATTGAGAATGAATATGAAGAGAAATCTTATTATATATGGAGACTTCAACATTAACATGAGAAAAGACACAAAAATAAGACAGGATTTTGAAGAATCGTTAATACAGCATAACATGAAAGTAACAATAACTGCACCAACAAGAGTGACTTCACGAAGTGAGATAGTTATTGACAACATAATTACTAATATGTGTAACTATGAGTCACATGTAGTTCAGACAGAAATATCTGCTCATCATCAACAACTAATCAGCTTTTGCAGAAGTAATGACACAGTATCAGAACCAAAACGAACAACCAAAGAAATTAGGATCATCTGTGAACAAAAAATATCTACATCTTTAGAACAATATTAAATAAGGAAACCTGGAATGAAACCGTACAGGCCCAGAGTGTAAATGGAAAATATGATGCATTTATTTCAACAATTAAATACCGTTTTAATGTAGCGTTTCCCTAAGTAAAGAGTCAAGAAAGGCTGCAAGATCAAACACAGTGGATTACCAGTGAAATACTAGAACAGTGAAGGAAGCTGCAGGATCTGAGACAGATGGGCAAAGCTGAAAACTATAAAATGTTGAAAAAGAAGTATAGAAAAACAATAAGAGAAGCAAAAGCAAGAGCAATTGACAACACCATAATGAACACAAAAAAAAAAAAAAAACAAGGCAAAGGCAGCTTGGAATGCAATTAATGCTGAAAGAAAGGAAAAAAATGCGTCAAACAAAGAAGAAGGTATTAGGTCAATTAAAATAGACAACACAGTGGTCACAGATGGTATGGAAATAGCAAACATACTGCATAATAACTATATCAGTGTAGTAGAAAACTTAAAATTGGAAAGAAATAGTCAAAAACAGAAGAGCCTAAGGTACCAAAAAGATCATGCAGTACTATATTCTTAAGACCAGTCACGGAAGATGAACTATGGAAAACTATTCAGAAACTGAAGTCCAAGAAATCAGCTGGTGATGATGAAATATCAGATCACGTAATAAACCTGGTAAGTGAGCAGATAATAACACCACTGCTGAACACAGCAAACTGTTCTTTCAGAGATAGAATCTTTCCAGAAAAACTGAAGATAACGAAGGTGGTCACAGTGTAAAAGAAAGGGGATAAGAGTGATTCCAACAACTACAGACCAGTTACACTCAGGTTTCTCAAAAATCCTAGAAATGCTTATTTCTACCAGATTAGTTAATTATTTGGACACACATAACATTCTCATACCCTCACAACATGGTTTCAGAAAGGGTAAATCTACAAAATCAGCAATTACCAGTCTAACAGAAAACATATTACAGTCCTTAGATGAAAAAAAGTTTGTCTCTGCAATGTTTCTGGATCTTTCAAAAGCATTTGACACCATTGACGATGAAATGCTGATACAAAAAATAGTCAACTATGGCATTCCAGGGTAACCAGGTGAATGGATAAAATCATACTTGTGCAACCACAAGCAGTATATACTCATACCAATCAGAAACCAAACCCATCAAATATGGAGTGCTGCAGGGTTCAGTAATGGGGCCATTGTTATTTAATGTGTTTATTAATGATATAGATGTTGAGGAGGAAGAAAAGAAAATATTGTATGCTGATGACATGGTAATACTAAATAATGACCAAAATATGGAACAGCTTGAGAGAAAGGGCATACATATCTGCAAATGTCACAGCTCAGTGGCTGTTGGAAAAAGAACTTGTTATAAATCAAAAAAAGACTCTGCATGCAGTGTTTAAAAACAAAAAGACAGCTGTAGACATGGATTTAGAGGTTGATGGAACAAGGCTGGAAGAAGAAGAATCTGCTAAATTCTTAGGTATTCTTGTGGATAATGAACTAAAATGAAAAAAAAAAAACATATTAATAATGTCTCTAAGAAATTGAGCACTGTCATATTCTTAATGATGTAGCTATCACAGTATTCAGACAAGAACCTTCTGCGTACAGTGTATCATGGACTTTTCGAACCATACTTACAGTATGGACTGACTGTGTGGGGAAACTCAAACAAACAAGAGACAAAACGAGTGTTCACATGACACAAAAAAGCAATAAGGACCATTTTAAGAAGAAAGACCTCTGAAACATGCAGAAACTGTTCCAAGAAGTTAGGTATCTTAACTTTTTCATCATTGTATATATACAAAACAATAATGTACATCACAAAAGGTAGTGAGAACTGGATTACAAATGCTAGTGTACACACCCACAATACAAGAAGAAAGAATGAAGTATGGAGCATACTGCACTGACTAGCAATACTAGAAAAAGGAGCCCGGTACTCTGGTATCAGACTTCTAAGAAGTCTGCCTAAAAACCTGCAAGATAGTGTACTTGACAATGACTTTACAAAGAAACTTAAAGACTATGTCATTGAAAAAGAGTTTTACAGTGTGGCAAAATACTTATGCCATTAAATTTGTATATATTGTTATTCATTATCAATTATGTTAATGTAAGCTAAAGGGGTAGAAAAATAAGTGATAATGAATGTTACTACTTTGACATGTCCTATATTACATGTAAATTTACTGTATACAATGTAATCTTACAGGATCAGATAAAATTCAGTTCAATTCAATTCAATTCTTACTACATAAGTGTCATAAAGAAAAAGGAGCCACTGGAATAACGTGCCAAGTTAATCACTTGAATTACTAATTACCTCCTTTGTCAAACTAAACATATTAATTTTTGACATCTGAGAGAAAATCAACAATTACAGCACTAGTGGCAGACTGGATACAGGTTTTCCAAGACACAGACTCACAAAGACCAATAATTCTTGTAATATAACAATCTGAAACTTTGTAATAGGTTACAATAATCTGCCGATATAGAGGAATGTTCAATATGAGTCATCAGCTTTGTCCAGTGACATAGGAGAGCAGTGACAAATGCCATAAACAATATGGCCTCTTTAACATGATGTTATTGGCTATTTCATCAAAGAGGCTAAGCTACACATCAGTCTGTCACCACAACCAGGTTTTTTAGTATCACGTATGTTGGTTTCAGCAATGCACAACCAAATTGTCACCTCCCAACTCAAACTAGACTTTGAGCAAAGCTACAGATTAGTGTGTCACCATAATTATATTTACTTAGTTTCATATTCATTTGTTTCACCAACTCACAACCAAACCGTCATCTTCCAATCTAAACAATACCTCAGACAAAGCTACAGACTGATCTGTCAACACAACCAGTTTTTTTCTTTCATGTTTGTTTGCTTCACCAACTAACAACAAAACTGTGACAATGTATACCTAAGGTGATGTGACAGTAGCCATTAACATTACATCACCAGCCAATGCTGAAGACTCATATAGAAATTTCCACTTGACTTTTATTTACTTACATCCCACTTTTCAATGTTTTTAAGATAATGTTTATAACTGGCTATTGGGACACACAAAGTGTGCAACACAATATTACTTTTCCAAATAAACTGTTGCTGGCTTTGGATTTTAAGAATAGTGATACAGAAGTATCTGTTCATTTTAAGAATTTTTGGTGTGAAATATTCCTTGCTTCCTAAATTAATCTTTCATTCTGCAGAGGAGTGTGCAATGTTTAGAAACTTGCTGTAGATTAAAACAGTGCTAGATTAGGACTCTTGCACAGAACCTTCCTTTCAAGGAAAAACTCTTACCAACTGAATTATTAAGATATGCCATCACAGCCTGTATTATAAGAGCTGAGGCCAAAATACTGGATCACTAGCACGCTTGGATAGTTCAGTAATTTTCAAGGGGTAACACCATTGTAGAATTTTCAGAAAATCAGTTTTTTAGATTGTCTTGAAAGATACCTTGAACCTTCTAAAATATGAGGCAAAAAAGTCCATAAACACTGAAAAAAATTGTGTTATGCAATTCCGAGCTATTCCTCTATTGCCTCAGATGATCCAAATGGTCTACCTGTGCCAATTTGATAGTGCCTGCAGCCTGAGTATAGTTATAAGCATTTCAAAATAACTGTATGTTACCTTGGCATCAGCAAGTGTCCGTACAAGCAAGAAAAAGACATTTCTTCTGATTTGAATCTTGATTTTTGTGTGCAGTATTGATTTCTGATAGTTTGTGATCTTATAGTATAGCCGGTGGTCTACGTGTAGTATCTCTGATTTGTAATCAAAACATCCTTGGTCCCAGGTTCAAAAACCCCCTCAGCTTAAGTTTTGATTAATAATCAATATTGGCAGCTGAAGACTTACAGCATAAGAAGTCACCCTCATTCTGCCAATGTCCTTGTCAAAGAGGGCAAAGGAGCAGACAGAGGTTCAGGGCACTCTCTTGTCCTTGGGGTGGGAAACTGCCCCTAAAGGTGGAAGAACCAGCAATGATCGATAACATGAAGATGCAGAAGACAATGGAAACCACTGCATTAAACACACATAATATGTATCCACAGGACATTAGCCTTGTAACTGAAAAAGTGTCATGATGATCTCTCCATTCCAGAATAGTCCCCCCTTTGGATCACTGTGCGGGGCTGCAAAGGAGGAGGTGACCATCAGAAAAAGATTGAATAACCAACAACAGCATAATGTTCTATGAGTTGGGGTATGGAATGTCAGAAGCCTGAATGTGATAGGGAAGCTGAAAAATCTGAAAGGGAATTGCAAAGGCTCAATCTAGAAATGGTAGGGGTCAGTGAAGTAAAATGGACAGAGGACAGGAATTTTGGGTCAGATGGGTACAGGGTAATATCAACAACAGCAGAAAATGGTATAAAGGTAGAAGGACTCATTATGAATAGAAAGGTAGGTCGAAGAATATGTTACAGTGAACAGTTCTGTGATAGGGTTGTTCTTGTAAGAACTGACAGCAAACCAACACCAGCAAATATTTCAGGTATACGTGCTGACATCGCTTGCTTAAGATGAAGAGATAGACAAAGTCTATGAGAATACCGAAAGTGTAATACAGTACATAAAGGGAGATGAAAATCTGCGAGGGTAAGTCATTATTATCCACAAAGTTGTTATAAAATTTTATTGTAATCAAATAGGAAACTTACAAGAACATCATTTTTTGACATAGTCTCCTTGCCAGAATGGAAGGTAGGAGGCAAAGTACTGGCAGAATTGAAGCTGTGAGGACAGGTTGTGAGTCGTGCTTGGGTAGCTCAGTTGGTAGAGCACTTGCCCGCGAAAGACGAAGGTCCCGAGTTGAAGTCTCGGTCTGGCACACAGTTTTAATCTGTCAGGAAGTTTCTAGTCTCCTTATGTTTCAATGCGCTTGGTCCATAATTGCACAAGCTTCATGATGCCCTCATAAAAGAAAGTTCTCAGTTGAGCTGCAAGCCAGGAATGCACCACTTCTTTCACTGCTTCATCCAAGGTAAATCAATGGCCCCTTAATGCCTGTTTGAGTGGACCAAACAAGTGATAGTCAGAAGGGGCAAGATCAGGACTATATGGAGGATGATCCAGTACTTCAAATTTGAGTTTCTGGAATGTTTCAGCAGTGTGCTCAGCAATATGCTGACGGGCATTGTTATGCAAAAGCACAACACCTTTTGACAGTAATCCTCAGCGTTTGCTTCGAATTGCAGTCTTTAGCCTGGCAGTAAGCATCTCACTGTAACAGACACTGTTTATTGTTATGCTCCTTTCCCCTTAATGTTCCAGTACTGGACCTTGTGCATCCCAAAAAACCATAGGCATCTGTTTTCCTACGGATGGTTAGGTCTTGAACTTTTTCTTGCATGTTGAATTTGGATGTTTCCATTCCATACTCTGCCGTTTACTCTCTGGCTCATTATAACGGATCCATGTTTCATCACCAATAATAATCCTGTCTAAGAAGTTGTCCCCTTCATTACCATAGTGATCCAAATGTTTTTTGCAGATGTCCAAGGTGTTTGTTTATGCAACTGTGTGAGTTGTTTTGGGACCCATCTTGCACAAACTTTATGAAACCCAAGTCTGTTGTGGATGATTTCATAGGCAGAACTGTGAGTAATTTGCAGATGATGTGCCACTTTGTCAATAGTTAATTGTCTGTCCAAGAGAATCATTTCACATGAACACTCAATGATTTCTTCATTTGTGGTGGTAAATGGTTGCCCAGCTCCTTCATCATGCTTAACATTTGTGCAACCATTACTGAATTTTTCAATCCATTCATAGACACTCTGTTGTGACAAAACACTGTTCCCATACTGTAAAAGAAAGTCTTCGATGAATTTTGGTCCTTGATACGCCTTCCGACCACAAAAAACAGATCACTGAACGTTGCTCTTCTTTGGTGCAAATAGACAGTAGAGCAGCCATGATTAACAGTGTGGCAGCAATAACAAATCAACCTAGCAGCTTGAAAATTGCAAAAATATAACAACAAATAAACAAAGCATGTGTCATCAATGAAAAATGACAGTACTTCAAAATAAACAAAAATATAACTACATTGTAGGTAATAATTGACTTACCCTTTTAATAATCATGGGGGACTGGAATGCAGTTGTGGGGGAAGGAGTAGAAGGTAGGTTACAGGAGAATACAGACTGGGGACAAGGAATGAGAGAAGAAAAAGACTAATTGAGTTCTGAAATAAATTTCAGTTACTAACAGTAAATACTCTGCTCAAGAATCACAAGAGGAGGAGTTATATTTGGAAAAGACTGGGTGATATGGGGAGATCTCAGATAGATTATATCATAGTCAGACAGCAATTCAGAAATCAGGTACTGGATTGTAAGGCATATCCAGGAGCAGATATAGACTCAGATCACAATGTAGAAGCGATGAAGACTGGGCTGAAGTTCAAGACATTAGCCAGGAAGAATCAATACACAAAAAAGTAAGATACAGAATAACTAATGGATGAGGAGCCATGATTTAAGTTATCTAAGGCTGTAGGTACAGCAATAAGGAATAGCTCAAAAGGCAGTACAGTTGAAGAGGGATGGACATCTTTAAAAATGGCAATCATAGATGCTGGAAAGAAAAACATACGTGCAAAGAAGGTAACTAAAGAAATACTTTAGTTGACTGATGAAAGAAGGAAGTACAAAAATGTTCACAGAAATTTAGGAATATAGAAAAAACCATTCGCTGAGGAATGAAATAAATAGGAAATGCAGGGGAGCTAAAATGAAATGTCAGCATGAAAAATGTGAAGAAATAAAAAAAAAAAATGGTTGTCAGAAGGACTGACCAAGGGCAGTAACATTAAGAGTGCAATGAGAATTCCACTGTTAAATGCAGAAGAGAGAGTAGGTAGGTGGAAAGAGTACATTGAACACCTCTATGAGTGGGAATATTTATGTGATGTAATAGAAGCAGAAATATGAGTCAATTTAGAAGAAACAGGCGTCCAGTATGAGAATCAGAACTTAAGAGAGCTTTGGAGGACTTAATATCAAATAAGGGAGAAGGGATAGATAACTATCCATCAGAATTTCTAAAATCATTGGTGGAAGTGGCAACAAAATGACTACTCACATTGGTGTGTAGAATGTATAAGTCTGATGACATACCATCTGATTTTCAGAAAAATATCATCCACACAATTCCAAAGACTGCAAGAGTTGACAAGTGCAAGAGTTATCACACAATCAGCTTGACAGCTCATGCATCCAAGATTCTGACAAGAATGATATACAGAAGAATGGAACAGAAAATTGAGGATATGTTGGCTGATAATCAATATGGCTTCAGGATAGGTAAAGGCATCAGAGAGGCAATTCTGACATTGCGGTTGATAATTGAAGCAAGACTAAAGAAAAATTAAGACACGTTCATAGGTTTTGCTGACCTGGAAAAAGTGTTCAACAATATAAAATGGTGTGAGATGTTTGAAATTCTGAGAAAAATAGGGTGACCTATAGGGAGAGATGGGTAATATACAATATGTACAAGAGCCAAGAGGGAATAATAAGAGTGGATGGCCAAGAAAGAAACACTCAGATTAAAAAGGGTGTAAGACAAGGATGTAGTCTTCCCCCCTACTCTTCAATCTGTACATCAAAGAAGAAATGATGGAAATAAAAGAAAGGTTCAGGAGTAGAATTAAAATTCAAAGTGAAAGGATATCGATGATACGATTTACTGATGTCATTGCTATCCTGGGTTAAAGTGAAGAAGAATTACACAATATGCTGAATGGTATGAACAACCTAATAAGTAAAGAATATGGATTGAGAGTAACAAGAAGTGGCGGAAATGAGAAAAGCGAGAAATCTAAAATCTGGGTTGGTGGTCACAGAGTAGATGATGTTAAGGAATTCTAATACCTAGACAGCAAAATAACAAATGACAGATTGAGCAAGAAGGACATCAAAAGCAGACTAGCACTGGCAAAAAGGGCATTCCTGACCAAGAGAAGTCTACTATTATCAAAAATAGACCTTAATTTGAGGAAGAAATTTCTGAGAATGTATATATGGAGCACAGCATTGTATGGTAGTGAAACATGGACTGTCGGAAAACCAGAACGTAGGACGATCAAAGCATTTGAGATGTGGTGCTACAGGTGAATATTGAAAATTAGGTAAGTGTCAGGAAGTCGTTTCTGAAAGTATTTGTATGGAGTGTAGCCATGTGTGGAAGTGAAACGTGGACAATAAATAGTTTAGACAAGAAGAGAATAGAAGCTTTTGAAATGCGGTGCTACAGAAGAATGCTGAAGATTAGATGGGTAGATCACATAACTAATGAGGAGGTATTGAATAGAATTGGGGAGAAGAGAAGTTTGTGGCACAACTTGACAAGAAGAAGGGACCGGTTGGTAGGACATGTTCTGAGACATCGAGGGATCACCAATTTAGTATTGGAGGGCAGCGTGGAGGGTAAAAATCATAGAGGGAGACCAAGAGATGAATACACTAAGCAGATTCAGAAGGATGTAGGCTACAGTAGGTACTGGGAGATGAAGAAGCTTGCACAGGATAGAGTAGCATGGAGAGCTGCATCAAACCACTCTCAGGACTGAAGACCACAACAACAGCAACAACTACATAATACATTTATTATATGTACAAAAAGAAACATGAATTACAGGCACTAAAAATGCCTCATAAATAAAAGAAGCAAAATGTGTATGGCAAAAAGCAAACTGCCTTTCATTTAGTTGCAGAGACAGAACACATCTACATAAATTTTGCAGCAACTAAGGGATGGAAGAAAATGAAAAATAAAGCGAGTTTTGAAAAAGCAGGCAAAAGTGAAACTGGTTGATAGTTTGATGGTATCTCTTTATCCCCTTTCTTGTAAAGATGCTTGACTTCAGAATATTTTAGCCACTCTGGAAATATTCCACTGATAAGAGATTGATTACATGAAGAACTTAAGATAGAACTCAACTCACATGAACAGTCTTTAACTAACTTCATTAATATGTTGTTATAACCACTATACTATGTTGATTTTCAGGATATTATGATGGATGGCACTTCTTTGTAAGAATTGAGTGTCATTTCCATTTTACTGAAGTTATTTGTAGAGACTCATGTCAGATATTCCATTGCACTGTTTACTGAATGTGATAACCCCAAGTTGTCAGTAACAGAATCAAAATACTTGTTTAAGAGATTTGCAACACCAAAAGCACTTGTTAGTAATGTCTCATTTATTTTTAGCGGGATCTGTTCCTCTTCCATTTCAGCCCTGCCTGCTTCTGTCTTTGCTATATCCCGTACAATTTTTATTTTGTTGTGTGATGTAATTATTTTTTTCTGGATTACTTCCTTCAATATTTTGCGGTACTCTTTGTAACACATTACACTGCTAATATTAGAGCTGTTTGTTACACATGATATCTTTATTCCTTGTGTAATCTATGGTTTATTTTTAGACTTCTGTTTGGTTTGAAGTATCTTTAAAGGATAATAATTTTCAAACGAGGAGCTAACTTTATTAATAAATGCATTGTATTTTCCATTTGAGTCAGAAGTATTGCAATCATCGATGTTTTGAGCAATCTCCTAAAATTCTCAACTTTGACTTACTTATTAACCTCCACTGCTCTGATTTAATAAATTTTATGTCCTGAGAAATTTCAACATTTAACATAAGATAGTGCATGTCATGTTCAGATAGCCCATTTACTGTTGGTCTTGTGATACGACTTTTTCCCCTAGATTTTCTGACGAAGATATTATTGATTGCAGTCTCACACCATTTACATAAACTATTTGCAAAGTTCACAGTAGGAATTAAATTGAATGACAGTGTTAGTGATTCCAATAATTGTTCACTGACAGAGCTTTTCAATAAATCCACATTAAAATCACCAGCAACTATTATTTCCTTGTTTTTTACTGAGAGACGGCACAACAGAGCTTCCAGTTTTTATGAAGAGGTTAAAGTTTTCTGAAGGTGTTCTGTTTGTACTTACTAATATAAAGGACTTCTTATGAAATACTGCTTCTGTTGCACAAGCTTCTAAGTGCTGCTCTGAGCAAAATGTATTAATATCAGTATTCTTGAAATTAAAACAGTTTCTGACAAATGTGGCAACTCTCCTTTCTCCATATTTTCTCAGCAGAAATAAGAGGCTAACTTGAATACTGAAACATTTAACATATCTGTACCAGTGGTCACATGACATTCGTAGAGGCAGATTATATCAACTGGTTTGCTCAACTGTAATTCTTCACCAAAAATAAGCAACTCATTAAGCTGACCCCTCAGTCCTCAGATATTCTGATGCAATATGGATAATTGATTTTGTGCAGTGGCTGAATTACAGCTGGATGAATCTAATTTTTCTGTCAATTTTTTTAAATATTCCAGTTTTAATCAGAGGCTGTTTGCATGAATTGTGTACATTGAAATTTGCTTTCTGGCTGCCTGTCACATCAATGTGAATGTCATTTTCAACCTGTCTTTGAACATCTTTTGTTTATGCCCTCCCTACACTAAAAACTGCTGCTATATAATTTGTATTCACTGGTACTTTACCACATGTGGTATTTCCTCCCACCCCATCCCCTTTAGCCCAGACAGTTTTCTCTTCCCTTTCCTGTAGAGGTGAAGGCCATACCAAGTATAGTCCTCCTACTGATAGAGTCAGAAGGAACCACACTGACATAAGACAGTATATGTGATCCAAGTGGCCATTTCACCTCTAAATTAACTCTCCTAACAGAAAAGTTTAGAGATGAGGCCTGTCATGACACCTCAGAGCAGACACAAACCCAACACCAGTATGTCTCATTGCTGAAGCTATTTTTACCAAGTCACCATCCACTGAATAATTAGGGTCCCTGTCTGTGCTGTTGCCTGCCCCACCCATGGTGTTTTCCTTCGTATTGCAAAGTGAACCTACATCCTCTATCCTCTATCACTTGACCCAGACTTACACTAGATTTTTTAAAAAAATCTTGTGAGTTGATAACTTGAACTTTCCCCCTTAATCTTCCCAGATCTTCTTTTGCCTTAGCTAGTTCCTCAAAGGGCAGCAGTATTCTCCTGCTGCTCCACTATCTTCCTGTCTCTAGAGCAAATACTACAAACCAATGAACCTTGCTTATTTCCCCCAAGCCCCATGCCACTACAGTCACCCACATGAAAAAAAAAAAAAAACTGCAACAACCCTCACACCACACCCCGGATGTAACAGTCCTATGACAAGTCATATATTCCTCACTCACGGTAAACAGATTTTAGCTTTAGCCTAAATTAAACAAGAATAACTTCCTAGATGACTCAATTAATATATTAAATTTCTTAGAAAGTTTAGGCCTACGGTTTGGATACTAATCAAAAATTCCAGAGAAATGGAAGTGATTAACTCTGCATTGTTTAAATGACAAAACAAAAGTTAGCAAAGAACTGAGCCTACAATATACAAACTTTTCACGTATTTCTGAACTTTTTCACTTTGACAACTTACTAGAACCTTAAGTGGATAGTGTGTAAGAATATACTAACAACACAAACTGTGTTTTTTTCAAATAGCCACATAAGTTACAGTATACAATAATTTAAACAAAAACTAGGCCACAATTCGGTGGTTTATGAAATTATCTCTTTTTCAGAGAAATGCACAAATAAAAGTGAAAGGCTCAATAGATAGCTTATTTACAATATAATATTGCTGTAATTGTTATTACACAATTAAACACTTATCTTTACAAGAGCTCTGAATGTACACAGCTCATCACCAAAGACACTATTACCGGATGACCCTCTGGATGCTTCAGGCAGCTACCTCCTTTTCAACACCTTGCAGGATTTGCACTAGCTAGCTGTGCTAGATGTGGGTTTTAAGGGAGAGGGTAAGGAGTCATTCCAATCCCGGGAGCGGAAAGACTTCCCTTAGGGGGAAAAAAGGACAGTTGTACACTCGCACACACACACATATCCATCTGCACATACACAGACACAAGCAGACATTTGTAAAGGCAAAGAGTTCGGGTAGAGATGTCAGTCGAGGTGGAAGTACAGAGGCAAAGAAGTTGTTGAAAGACAGGCGAGGTATGAGCGGCGCCAACTTGAAATTAGCGGAGGTTGAGGCCTGGCGGATATCGAGAAGAGAGGATATACTGAAGGGCGAGTTCCCATCTCCGGAGTTCGGATAGGGGGGTGGTGGTGGGAAGTATCCAGATAACCCGACAGTGTAACACTGTCCCAAGATGTGCTGGCGGTGCACCAAGGCAAGTCTAGCCACAGAGTGATCCTCATTACCAACAAACACTGTCTGCCTGTGTCCATTCATGCGAATGGACAGTTTGTTGCTGGTCATTCCCACATAGAAAGCGTCACAGTGTAGGCAGGTCAGTTGGTAAATCACGTGGGTGCTTTCACACGTGGCTCTTCCTTTGATCGTGTACACCTTCCGGGTTACAGGACTGGAGTAGGTGGTGATGGGAGGGTGCATAGGACAGGTTTTACACTGGGGATGGTTACAAGGGTAGGAGCCAGAGGGTAGGGAAGGTGGTTTGGGGATTTCATAGGGATGAACCAAGAGGTTACGAAGGTTAGGTGGACGGCGGAAAGACACTCTTGGTGGAGTGGGGAGGATTTCATGAAGGATGGATCTCATTTCGGGGCAGGATTTTAGGAAGTCGTATCCCTGCTGGAGAGCCACATTCAGAGTCTGATACAGTCCCGGGAAGTATCCTGTCACAAGTGGGGCACTTTTAGGGTTCTTCTGTGAGAGGTTCTGGGTTTGAGGGGATGAGGAAGTGGCTCTGGTTATTTGCTTCTGTACCAGGTTAGGAGGGTAGTTGCGGGATGCGAAAGCTGTTTTCAGGTTGTTGGTGTAATGGTCGAGGGATTCAGGACTGGAGCAGATTCATTTGCCACAAAGGCCTAGGCTGTAGGGAAGGGATCGTTTGATATGGAATGGGTGGCAGCTGTCATAATGGAGGTACTGTTGCTTGTTGGTGGGTTTGATGCGGACGGATGTGTGAAGCTGGCCATTGGACAGATGGAGGTCAACGTCAAGGAAAGTGGCATGGGATTTGGAGTAGGACCAGGTGAATCTGATGGAACTCCTTTGGTTCCATCATGGATGGATATATATGTGTGTGTGTGTGTGTGTGTGTGTGTGTGTGTGTGAGCGCGCGCGAGTATATACCTATCCATTTTCCCTACTAAGGTAAGTCTTTCCGCCCCCGGGATTGGAATGACTCCTTACCCTCTTCCCTTAAAACCCACAACCTTTCATCTTTCCTTTTCCTTCCCTCTTTCCTGACGAAGCAGCTGCCGGTTGTGAAAGCTCGAAATTTGGTGTGTGTGTGTTCGTGTGTTATTTTATTGTGCCTGTCTACCGGCGCTTTCCCGACGAAGCAGCCGCCGGTTGCGAAAGCTCGAAATTTGGTGTGTGTGTGTGTGTGTGTTTGTGTGTTATTTTATTGTGCCTGTCTACCGGCGCTTTCCCGCTTGGTAAATCTTGGAATCTTTGTTTATATATATATGATGTAAATAAAATAGAAAGAAACTTCCACATGGGAAAAATATATTAAAAACAAAGATTCCAAGACTTACCAAACGAGAAAGCGCCGGTAGATAGGCACAATGAATAAAACACACACACGCATGCACACACACACACACACACACACACACACACACAAAGAATTTCGAGCTTTCGCAACCGGCGGCTGCTTCGTCAGGAAAGAGGGAAGGAAAAGGAAAGATGAAGGGATGTGGGTTTTAAGGGAGAGGGTAAGGAGTCATTCCAATCCCGGGAGCGGAAAGACTTACCTTAGGGGGGAAAAAGGATAGGTATATACTCGCGCGCGCACGCACACACACACACACACACACACACACACACACACACACACACCTACACACACACACACATATCCATCCATACATACATACACAGACACAAATTTCTTATATTTGCCTATTCTGCAATATTTAATGATTCAAAATGTAACAGCAGTCTCCTTCCAGGAGGCAGTTCCTGTTCTGTTTGTATGTTTGTGTCTGTAGTAAATGTGGTTTTCAGTGTTGCGCATTATACTTCGCTCGTGAACCTGCTTTTGAACTTGTGGCTATGATGTGACAATATTGTACATAAAATAGAAAGAACTTAGTGGAAGCACACAGTTAATCAATCTTACTGAGTAAGAACAGTGCCCACAAAGACAAGGTTCAGTTTTCTGAGTTTCACCCCTAGGCTGTGACTCAACCATTTCTCCATGACACACCTTCATCTGGGAGTGCCACTCCAGCGAGGTGTGCAAGAGAGCTGTGTGAAGTTTGGACAATAGAGGTACTGGCAAAATTGAATCTGTGAGGGCAAGATGTCAGTCATGCCCAGATACCATTATCTCCACTGGCAAGACAAAGTTCTGGATTTAAGTCCCAGTCCAGCACACAGTTGACCTCCTCCTGCCCCCCCCCCCTCCCCCTCCCCCACACACGCGTACTTCTGGGTTCACTGTAACCAATATACTTATAAGAATGGAAAGTATTAAACATTTCTTTTACAAATGCATGGTGCAGATTAATACTGCCAGACATGTTTGGATTGTTCTTGTTACAAACTGTAGACTTTCTCTAAGGAACTGTTCCATATACAGTTATGTGCTACTGAGAACTGCCTGCAATTTGCAGTGTTCAGTACTTGTGGGCAGCCATGATCCCTTACAATGGACAGCATAAAATATATTACATAGAATTTCCTTGTTGAACCACAAACAGCACAGTTAGTCTTGTCAGCCTCACATGAAGGCCATGTAAAGCACTGTCAGTTCTCTATGCCCCGTCTGCTGAAGCAGCTATGGAGGTGTTGCATCCAGGTCAATTTACTGACAAAATCAGAGCTCAAAAACCATAAAATATTTTTAAGTTACGAATAATGTCTCCTGTTTGCAGTCTCGTAGCAGCGAGATCTTTTTACGAAATTTCAGTCACCAACTTTCTCTTCTGAATGCAAAAATATTTTGTTGAGCCCAACCTACATAGGTAGGAATGATCATCAAAATAAAATAAGAGAAATCAGAGCTCAAACAGAAAGGTTTAGGTGTTCGTTTTTCCCGTGCGCTTTTAGGGAGTGGAATGGTAGAGAGATAGTGTGATTGATGAACCCTCTGCCAAGCACTTAAATGTGAATTGCAGAGTGGTCATGTAGATGTAGATGTAGGTGAAATGGACAATAAAAAAACCACAAAATTACTAATAAGAAAATTTAAAGCCATATATCTCATACAGACTGCTGCCTAAAATTCATATAAAACTGTGATAGTACTAGAAGATGAAGAGTATACAGAAAAATGATGCACAAAGCAGCAGTAACTTATTGCCTTTTTGACAGTGAACACTACTATACTGCTGACTGCCTGCACATAATTCCCCCTCTGTTCATGCTATTTTCAAGGAGAAAATAATGAAAAAGCAAATTTCACTTTGTTGAACCAAGCAATCAGAATAGGAAATGAGGGAATACCTTGTTGGTATTCAATACAGCTTCCAAACAACTCAGAATGGATAAATACAAGTCATGAACAGTTTTCAAGAGAATCTTTTATCATTCTTCCCACAAAATAGAGTCAAGTTCAGATAAAGATGATGGAGGTGTAGCTGAGGTGGGACTTGGGTACCATTCCAGTATTCAACTAATGGGACATGAAAAACTGCCTAAAAACCACATTCAAGCTGGCAGGTACAATGACTCTCATCATCAATCCACCAGGTAGATTCGAACCAGGGCTGGTGCACCTCCCCACTCTAGAGGCAGCACTTCAACACATTTGTCTATCCGGGCAGCTCTGGGTGCTTTGTGTACTGTAATGTCTACATCTACATCTACATCCATACTCCGCAAGCCACCTGAATGCACCATTAGAGAGAGATAGAGCCAATCTTGAAAAAGAGTTCTCTATTCTCATGAATTGCTTTGTTCTTACTAGAATGTGGGACACATTGCAAGGAAACTCACGGAAAGACAATGTATTCACAGCCACTGAATAAATTCATCCTTCTATCATGTCCACAAGAGGCTTTCTTTCAATGCTTGACAGGGAAATAAATGGAATACATAATAGTCATAGGGAGGACATGGATTGCTAAAGCAATTGCTTGAGGTTCCTGTCTCTGAAAAGGTGTCCCATTCCATTCCCAGTGCTGCTACCACCAAGGTCATTTTGCCATTGGATACTGGAGTCTTCTAGTAAAGGAATGTCAGTTTCTTTGAAATGTGTTTCTTGCAAATTCACATAAATGTTTCTCTGTGCCAGAAGCTTGAAGTCCTGGGACTTCATAGGGAGAACTTACCACTTGTGTTTTCTTGTCAGTTTTCAGTATGTTTTTCCACATATTCCTCCCATCCCACTAGGAGTTTTAGAAGAATAATCTGAAGGAGTCTCCATTAAAAAGCTAAGTAACTATAAAGCTTTGAGAGATGAAGTAGTGAAGGCAGCACAGGATCAAGTAGGTAAAAAGACGAGGCCTAGTAGAAATCCTTAAGTAACAGAAGAAATATTGAATTTAATTGATGAAAGGAGAAAATATAAAAATGCAGTTAATGAAGCAGGCAAAAAGGAATACAAACGTCTCAAAAATGAGATTGACAGGAAGTGCAAAATGGCTAAGCAGGGATGGCTAGAGGACAAATGTAAGGATGTAGAGGCTTATTTCACTAGGGGTAAGATAGATACTGCCTACAGAAAAATTAAAGAGACCTTTGGAGAAAAGAGAACCACATGTATGAATATCAAGAGCTCAGAGGGAAACGCAGTTCTAAGCAAAGAAAGGAAAGCAGAAAGGTGGAAGTAGTATATGGAGGGGCTATACAAGGGTGATGTATTTGAGGACAATATTATGGAAATGGAAGAGGATGTAGATGAAGATGAAATGGGATATATGACACTATGTGAGGAGTTTGATAGGGCACTGATAGACCTGAGTCAAAACAAGGCCCCGGGAGTAGACAACATTCGATCAGAACAACTGATGGCCTTGGGAGAGCCATTCCTGACAAAACTCTACCATCTGGTAAGCAAGATGTATGAGACAGGCGAAATACCCTCAGACTTCAAGAAAAATATAATAATTCCAATCTCAAAGAAAGCAAGTGCTGACAGATGTGAAAATTAAGAATTCTTTACAGACGAATGGAAAAACTGGTAGAAGCCAACCTCCTTTGGATTCTGTAGAAATGTTGGAACACGTGAGACAATACTGACCCTATGACTTATCTTAGAAGAAAGATTAAGGAAAGGCAAACCTACGTTTCTAGCATTTGTAGACTAAGAGAAAGCTTTTGACAATGTTGACTGGAATACTCTCTTTCTAATTCTGAAGGTGGCAGGGGTAAAATACAGGGAGTGAAAGGCTATTTACAATTTGTACACAAACCAGATGGCAGTTATGAATCGAGGGGCATGAAAAGGAAGCAGTGGTTGGGAAGGGAGTGAGACAGGGTTGCAGCCTCTCCCCGAAGTTATGCAATCTGTATATTGAGCAAGCAATAAAAGAAAGAAAAGAAAAGTTCGGAGTAGGTATTAAAATCCATGGAGAAGACATAAAAACCTTGAGGTTTGCCAATGACATTGTAATTCTGTCAGAGACAGCAAAGGACTTGTAAGAGCAGCTGAATGGAATGGACAGTGTCTTGAAAGGAGGGTATAAGATGAACATCAACAAAAGCAAAATGAGGATAATGGAATGTAGTCGAGTTAAGGCGGATGATGCAGAGGGAATTAGATTAGGAAATGAGACACTTAAAGTAGTAAAGGAGTTTTGCTATTTGGGGAGCAAAATAACTGATGATGGTTGAAGTAGAGACGATATAAAATGTAGACTGGCAATGGCAAGGAAAGCGTTTCTGAAGAAGAAAAATTTGTTAACATCGAGTATAGATTTAAATGTGAGGAAGTCGTTTCTGAAAGTATTTGTAAGGAGTGTAGCCATGTATGGAAGTAAAACGTGGACAATGAATACTTTAGACAAGAAGAGAATAGAAGCTTTCGAAATGTGGTGGTACAGAAGAATGCTGAAGATTAGATGGGTAGATCACACAACTAATGAGGAGGTATTGAATAGAATTGGGGAGAAGAGGAGCTCGTGGCACAACTTGACTAGAAGAAGAGATCACTTGGTAGGACATGTTCTGAGACATCGAGGGATCACCAATTTAGTATTGGAGGGCAGTGTGGAGGGTAAAAATCATAGAGGGAGACCAAGAGATGAATACACTAAGCAGATTCAGAAGGATGTAGGCTGCAGTAGGTACTCATAGATGAAGAAGCTTGCACAGGATAGAGTAGCATGGAGAGCTGCATTAAACCAGTCTCAGGACTGAAGACCACAACAAACAGGTAGTATATGATTGTCCTAAATAAAAACACTGTCTCAGAATACTCCATTATGTTTCATATCTGTTCTTGCTGCAGTACAAGTACTAAGTTCATAAGACTAGCAACAGACTGCGACACTGGTGACCCTGCAGTATCCAGACTTGCAATGTGTGGCTACCATCATTTTGGCTACAAAACCCAGCATTAAGGTTCACACAGGTAGAGGCAAGTTTTCTCTGTGCTGGAGTGACTACAGACTCCACCAAATTCATACTGATGGTCAGCCAATTAGATCATCGTTACACAGCATATGTGCAAGATGTAATAACCTCAACACCAGAAGCATACACAAAGCTAAAGGTTGAGTTAATTTGTAGAGAATCAGCTTCACAAGAAGAATGAGTGAGACAGGTACTGATGCAGGAGGACATTGGAGATAGAAAACCATCTGAGTACCTCTGCCATTGACGAATCAAAGTGGGCATGTGCACAGTGCCAGATACATTGTTTTGCACATTATGTAGTAGTCACCAGCCAGCAAAGCCATTACAGCTTCCAAAATGGAAACGCCACTAGACATTGTGGCGGACAGCATTCAGCATGCAACTGTGCCGACCTCCTGCATTGTAACTACATTACAATGACATGGTACAGCATATCAGTAGTGATGCATGCAGATTACAACAGCCTCACAAACCAGGTCGATGCACTATATAAACAAATCAGTGAACTACTCTCTCATGAGCATGTTAGGGGGCATTTCCAGAAATTATCAAGAAGCTTTTCCCCCACAAACTTCTCAGCAGCATATGACGCCACCCAGCCACACACTTGCTGGTATCATCAAAAGTTCGGAGACCAAGAGCACAAGTGCAATTCACCATGCTCTTTCCTTAATTGGAAACAAGCTTGAAGTAACGCGCACCTGACTTTGTCACCATCTCTGCCACTCTTCATAACAGACTGCAAAGCAGGTTGAAAATTTTAGTGGACTCTGGTTCTGATCTATGTATTTTGCAGCAAAGCCTGTTACACAAGTATCAACCACCGACCTTGTTACACTTCTCTGCAGCTAACAACTCCACCACCATGACTTATGGAACGAAACACATGGCATTATGTCTGCAACTAAGTCAAGAGTTTATGTGGAATTCTACTGTGGCAGATGTGAAGGAGCCAATCACCGAGGCTGACTTTTTAATGCACTATCACCTACTGCCAACACGTGCCTCTTCGACAGCATCATCAGCCTTTCTGCCAATGGGTTTTGATGCAGCACAATGGAACACAATGCCAAGCTGAACTGGCTGAAAGTCAGTAGGTACGCTGAGCTACTGGAGCTGTTCCCAAGTATCATGCATCCTCCAGGTGCCCCAAAAGAGGTATATCACAGCACCATATATTATATTAACGCAAGCCCACCGATTTCAAGCAGACCCAGATGCTTAGCTCCAAACTGTTATGCCACTACAAAAGCCAAATTTAATTCCATGCTGAATGAAGGCACCATTCATCCATCTAGGAGCTTAAGGTTATTGCCTCTTCACCTGGTCCCAAAGAAGAGTGGCACATGGTGCCCATGCGGGAGTTACCATGCCCTTAATACTAGGACAATGCCAGATCATTACCCGATACCGCTATTGAGAGACTAAAACTAAGCATTACTTGGCGCATCAGTATTTAGTGCAATAGTGTGTGCGAAAGCTTATACTCAAATTCCTGTAGCTGAGAAACATATTTCAAAGACAACTATCATCATGCTTTTTGGCCTCTTTGAAGGACTATTCATGATATTTGGATTAAGAAATGCTGCTCAGATATGGCAAAGATTCATAGAATCAGTGCTACACAGCTGTCATATTGTTTTGCATGTCTTGATGATTTTCTCATTTTTCAGCAACAGCAGAGAAACACTAGCAGGACTTACTCGAGGTTTTAGAAACCTAAACAAATACAGCATCATGCTGAACTTTGTGTATTTTCAGGCCCACCTTATATTACCAGTGGGATCTTTGCGACTACCAGAAAAGTTGAAGCCATATTACGTATTCCATTGCCACAGACTACTAAAAACTGTCCAGATTCTTAGGAATTCTCAGTCTTTATTGGTGCAATCTACTTTATTTAGCAGAACTTCAAGAGCTTCTTACCATGGCATTGCCTGGTCCTAAAGTTAAAGGAAGAACACCGATAAAGTGGACATACACAATGAACACAGCTGTCACTCCAGCTAAACAAAGCATAGCAAATACAGCACTTCTTGCACACTCAGAATTAGAAACAGCTATGACACTTGCAGTTGATACCAGCCAAACCACAATCAGTGCTCTGCTACATCAATAAGTACACAATGCCTGGCAGCCCCTTGTGTTTTGCTCACATAAACTCTCTCCAGCACAACAAAAATGGAGTGTGTACAACCGCGAATTACTCACTGTTTACGAGTCCATAAGATGTTTTTGTATGTATTTGGAAGCGAGGGAATCTGCAATTTGTACAGACCCCCCTCATCTATGCCTTTTGGCAAAATATTGACAAAAGCTGACTAAGATAATGTAATCAATTGGAGTTTGTTGCACAATTTACCACAGATGTGCAATACATGTCAGGAATGGATTACGTAGTGGCACACTGCCTTCCCCAAGTGGGCGATATCATGGAAATGGTAGACTTTACGCAGCTAGCCAAGTCGCAGTAATCTGATCAAGAGCTACAGGAATGTTTAAAAGACACAGCATCCGGTCTTGAACTGAGAATTACTGATGTTCCAGGCATGAATGTCAAACTATACTGCGAGGTTCTGAATGGTACAATGTTTTGCTCTTTCGTATCTTCATGCTTTTAAAAGCTTACACAACCTATGTCACCCCGGCATCGAGGCAACGAAAAAGATAATAACTAGCCATCTTGTATGGTCAGGAATACAAAAAGATTGTCAAACCTTAGCTTGTGCATGTTCACAAAGCCAATCCAGCAGGATTTCTCACCATATACATGCCCCAGTAGGTTATTTTCAAGACAATAGCACGATTTGCAAATGTTCACAATGATGTGGTAGAGCCATTACCCCCTTCAGATGGACAACAATATCTTTTGAAATGACTGACTGTTTTACCCAATGGTGGGCCAGAGGCCATCCAAGTGGAAAAATTTCACCCAAGACATTGGCCATTGTCTTTGTTTTATAGTGGGTATCCTGTGTTGGTTGCCTACATCACATCGCAACAGACCGAGGATGTCAGTTTGAGTGCTACCCAATGGTATGATTGAATGCTGGCACCAGCTGTTAAAAGCTGCACTACTGTGCCACGAGTCAAATTGGTCATCTGTGTTACCATTAGTCTTACTCGGCCTACATAATATTTGTGAGCCAAACCAAGATGCTTCTCTGGCTGAGAAGTTCTACAGCTACCTGATAAATTCATCAACCTACGTACAATCATGTTGGATATCTCAAAAGAATCAGGTTTTCATTACTCACTTGATAATGAATGTCACAAATCTGGCCATGTCAAGCATCGCGTCACAGAACCTCACAAATCTTTGTGCATCAAGACTCAAACCTGTCAGTACGTAACGTTGGGCAGAGATGGGGTGAAACCTGCACTGATGCCTCCAAGTACATCCTGAATCATATCCTTAGCCAAAGTGGACGAACATTAGAAATTCCCATCAGTGGCAAGCTTAACACTGTCTCAATCGATAGAGTGAAGACAGGTTTCATTTTGCAAGAAATGTCACAACCAAATGCTCAATGCAACAAGCTGCAACCTCTGCTTGAAGTTCAACAACCTCAACTGGAACCATCGGCGGCTCAAACACAAAGCCATACACATCCGGGTGGCACAATTCCTGGACGAGGTTCCCAGTGCAAATTGAGAATGACATCCCATTTTCCCCAAGGAGGATCGTGTAGTGACACGCATTAGATCGTAGTGATGACAGGTCGACGAGCTGTTAACAAGGTTCGTACACTGGCTGCTACGAGTGCTGTCATCGATTTCTTCTTGCAGCAGAGTGAAGTTCTGTGACTATTAATTTCTGTGTATTAATTCTCATTTGGTTACCAAACAAACTTGACAGTACTCACTTTATGTTAGCTAGTTACACAGCAGCTTCCTTGAACTGGTCTAACTTGTTCTATCCATGAAATGTGCGATTGTTCTAAATAATAACACTGTCTCAAGGTAACGCATTATGCTTCACATCTGTTCTCGCTGTATCAGATCTCAGCATGTATTAAGTTTTGTAAGTCTAGCAACAGACTGCAACAATAATAACAGTAATAGCAGCAATAATAATAATAATAATAATAATAATAATAATAATAATAATGGACCAATGAGTTCATGGAAGAAAAGTGTCGTATTTTTTTCCTTTAACATTTGTTGTATATAACTTCTATCGGTCAGTTTGTTACCAGACAGCATAAATTCTACACGATTTCTTCCTTTCTATCTTTATTTATTTAATAAAGAAACTACTGCTTCCCTGCTAGCAATAATTTTTTAAAATGTGACTGATTTTCACATCTGTTCTGTCAGTGTACCTTTAACTTCCTCATACAATGTTTTTAAAACTTGTCGTCAGGTCTGTTAGATGTTTCACTAACCATTTACTCCTTTCCAATTGTTTGTAATGGTCTTAATATCTCCCCACTGCTACTTTATTTATGGTGGTGATGTTTTTTTATTTGCTTTAATTATGACAGACTGTTTATGTTAGGCACTACAATAATAGAGTCAGTACTTTTTAATATATAAACCTAACAATTATTCTCACAATGTTTTTTCTTTGCCATTTCTATTGTTACCTCATAAACCTCTAAATTCTTTTGCAATTAATGCCTAAATTTGTGTCCAATGTGTAGAACTGCTTATTAGGAATATTCACCCATAAAGTTTACAAGACTTTATAAAGCAGCACACAGTGTCAAAACAATTCAACAATTTTCTGATTTTCTGGGACAGTTATTGTCAATAGATAAAGACACAAAGGAAAAATGTGTGCAGAAGTGAAATGGCGAAGAGACTTTTTAATCCCAGTAGCCGTTTGAAAAACAATTTATTTACAAAAATACAAAACATCTAATTCAAAATATAAATATTTTAACATTTAGTGTGTGACAACAGGAACATTGACAACCAATTATTAAATTATATTTTTTTTTATAAGAGCCCATCTCTGATCTTTTTGCTTCTTTGGCAATATCACAGGATCAGCGAGTAAAGGTGTTTAATGTTTTTCACTAAAATTACATCTACTACTTCTGCAAGTCTGTTAACTACTGATAATACTAGGGAATCACATACTAATTGCCACCACATTCTTTGTTCACTGAAGTAGGTACACTTAAAAAAGGATATCACAGCTACTTTAAACTATTACAAAATAAAAACAGAATATTTTATATTCAATTGGCAAGAAGGTATATCTATTCTACTCTTTTTTTCCATTGAGTATCATGTGTACAGAATAGGTTCTTGACAGAGTGGATAGGTCTACTTAATGAAAAACATCAAAAGAAATCTGGTGATTTATGGTTTTCAGTTGTGTGTAACCATCTCATGGGAACAACCTTCAGATACTCTACAAGCAAAATCATCCACTCCAATGTGAAAGAAGAACAAACTACTGACTAAGTATTGCATCATTAAATTTTTCAGTAAGTAGTTATAACATAAATTTACAGTTATAATGTTTTAAAACATCATAATAGTCCAGAGACACACAGTTTGTAGAAAGAGACATGAGTCATATACATTGTTTTTTCCTTCATTAGCGTCTGTGTGAAAGAGGATTCAGAGATAGGTAGGCATCATACATTAGCTTTCGCAAACACTTGCATTTTGTTATATCCATTGAGTGATGACAAAAATCCACTTATTACAGGCCTTCTGCCATACTTAATACGACAGTTGCAATTTTGTAAACATGTTTTCTTGCACTCATGCTACATAACCACAAATTTTCTATAAGCACTAATGACTTATGCTGACCTGCAAACAAAGTAACCAAAATGACTACAGGATCGTACTCTATAGATTTTACACCACATGTTGCCATATTGTGATATCATTAGCATCTGTAAACAAAGTAACCAAAATGACAACAGGATTGAATTCTACAGATTTTACACCATATGTTGCATATCATTAAGATCTATCGAGCAACCAGGGGAAGTACTTCTAAAATGGTTGACATCAATGTTTTGTTTCAACAACATGCTGTCACTGGATTCCTCATTAAAATGGGAAAATTTGCAGCTGAAATTCGTATCAGACAACAATGTATGTATGGAGATGTCCGCATGGGTGTAAGCCAACAGTGTTAGGAGATGGATGAAACATTTCCAAGATGGAAACATAAGCATCCAAGATGAGCCATGTGGCACTCATCCTTGAACTACCTCCATGGGACACAAGCAAAGGGCCGATGGGTGCATTAGAGAAGACAGGTGTGTTACAGTGAATGAAATCATGCCAAATCTTGCAATAGAATACAGAGCAGTGAAAGAAATGATTCAAAGCTTAGGTTGCCAAAAAGTTTGTGCCTGTTGTGTCTTACATTTACTGACAGAGGACCACAAAATTCAGAAAAGAACTATTACCCAAAATCTTCAGAGATATCAAAATGAAGGTGATAATTTTTTAATTAATGTTGTGGATGTAATGAAAGCTCATTCTATCATTCCTGAAACAAAACACCATACCCGTTGGATTAGCAATTGAAGAAAAAACTGAAGACAGTGACTTCTGCTGGGAAAGTAACGGGCACTGTCATCTGGAAAGAATGGGGTTGCATTCTGATTCAGTTTCTTGAATCTGGCCAAATCATAAATGTTGCCCACTATATCAAGACTTTTGAAGCTCCATCATGCATGCTGTGGTAAAAACTCTGAGAAGATCATCCTGCACCAAGATAACACACTTTCTCATTTTGCTCTTTCGCTGTGGAGAATGTCAGGATATTTGGGTGAAGAAACTCTTCTACATCCTCCCTACAGTCATGACGTGGCACCCACTGACTACCACTATATTTTGTATTTTGTTTGTGTCTTTGAGAAATTGGAACAGTTCTAGACAAGAGTACTTTCAAACTTGCATGATGGAAAAATGTGTGGACAGGAATGGAGACTACGTTGAAAAGTGGCAGAAAGTGTGTAAATTAAAATTATGTAGTTGGTTTTTCTAAAAATTAACATTTTAAAAACTGTTACTCTTACTTTCATATGGCCCACATATGTGTAAAAAAAGGAATAAAAGCTTAATGAAATGTATTACTATTAGATCTCTGTAGTTTACATGCATATTTGTTTGTAACTGAACAAAATATAGTAGCGAAACCTATGGCCAATAATTTAACATACTCCATTTAGATTCAATATATGTAAATGGTGTATAATTGCTAATGACGTATAACAGAAATAAGACACAAATATTTTTTCTTGTTCACGAACGGATATTTTTTCATGCTCACAGACAGCATTAAAGCTGACACAGTATTTCATCTATGGCAAGAAACTAATTGTAGAAAATGTAGTCTATGTGCATCCTGCATGTCTTGTATAAAAGCTTACTAAAATTATTCTTGACTGAAGCATTTTTCACTTGTGAATTCCTCGACATCCTGCTATCAGCAGCAAATTGCTTTTGCTTACGTAGTACAAACAACAACAAAATTTTAACTAATTAAAATCTTGAAAAAGTGTTCCTTCAAACATAGAGAGCCAAGTGAAGGGTGAAAAGATTCTGACTGTTTGACTAATTATGTGCATTTTCTTGTCCTGTTATGACAGGCTATAACATAACTGCAACTTAGTGACATTGCTGAATGCTCTATTCTATTTATTTTAAGAAATATCAATTTTTTTAATGGAGAATGAGTGATAAAGCAATTTTTGGTACATCACAGGTACTGGACTGGCTCTTCCTTATGCTTGGAGAAACAATTACAACTTCATTTACAGAAAATGTTTTTTGAATTCACTAACATTGCAGGTCAGTTTAATCTCATAGTATGGTTACTATTTCTTTTTACTTACAGTTTCTCATGAGTGAAGCCACATCCCTTCAGTCATTATAGACCATTCTTCTCTGAACACCTCATTACGCTAAGGAATAAGACTTTATTAAACTTGCAAATTTTTACGTTTTTGTATTGTGTCAATTGGATTGAATGGTCACGTAGAGATGAATTGAAAACTGACCATACACAAGGGACAGCCATATAGTTTTTTATTTTTAGGAATCCTTAAACTGACACTGAATTTTGCAGCGCTAATAGGGGAAATGTCTTAAGAATTTGCCTATGAGCAAAAGTAAATGAACTCAACTGAAAAAATCACAAATATTATAAATATGTTAGTTGTTTTATCCATTACAAATGACAGCAACACCCTGTTTTAACACTAGATAAAAGTTACCACTTTTCTAAAGGAGGTTGCTTACAATTGCTCTTCTCCAGCTCCTCATCACTGTCAACATTCATGCAATTTGGAGCTTGGTTATAATGATGAGTTGAAATATAACTGAACTCATTATCCACAAAAAGTCTTTCTAATATACTACTTCCATGAATACACACAGAAAAAAATCTACTTACCACGTGGCAACAGAGTTTCAGACAAACTGTTACAAAGAAACATCAGCTTTCACATGGAGAGTGCCAGTACTCTTCTGATAAAATTTTCTCTGACTTTCAGTCACATTGAGTGATTGAATATTCACAATCTTTTGGCCAAGGAGCACTAAGCTGAAACCTTACAGATATTCAACCACTTGACACAGCTGAAATCTCATGAAAATTTTATCAGTATACTTTGTCATGAAACTACACATTTGTACATAGAATATTCTTCATTTTCCACCAGGGAGCAAAGGGTTGAATGATGTCGGTGACAATCATAAAGCAAAGAAGATTGCCTAGAGACTGGGTTAGGGATAAAAAGGCACAAAAGAGAACTGTTGCTTATACAAGACACCCTTTATTGTTGTCGCTTGGTAAGTAGATTTTTTTTATCTATACTATATTACACTGGATGATTTGCATGTTTGTGAAGGTTAAACAAACAAAAGCTTGGAAAATCAGAGCAACATTTTGCTGATAACTACTGGCCAATATGACAAGGTATCACCAGACCTATGTGCTACACTGCACACATAAGAACTGACAAAAATTTACAACAAAGAAGAAAACAAAACAATATTATGCACATATAACCGGGAGCAGTGTGCAAGAGAGCTTAATTCCTGTACTTTAAAACAGTTTTTACATATGAATATCACAAGTAGCAAGCAAATCAATTTCCATGAAGAACATACTGCTTCAATTAAGTACAACTGTACCCACATATTCCAATGTTCATGTTAAAAATAAGGACAATGCATTTTTCAGTCATGACAAGGTGAATGACTATGAGAATGACAAGGACAGTTGACAAACTATTACCCGTTTTGTTTCTTTAAAAACAGTTGGTGTCAGCACATGCACTATGTTCTTGTCTAGAATTTATGGAAACATCTATCCATTTTTTGGGACATTGTTCATGTTGTGAAAAATATATGATGTAGAACATGAGTAGATTTTCTTTTCTTCATTGATGCTTAGTGCTGACATTTCTGTTATATGTCATGAAAAATTTGAAGTTCTTATTTTCATATTGAACCTGAATATATATACAAAAACTATGATACCACACACAGTGCATTCTTTGGATCATCTTTCATCTATGCCGCTAGTCAAGATAAATTTTTTTTGTTGTTGCAGAAACAACAGCTATTATAAAATGTTTCACCGGTAATGAACTTACAGTTCTGACTTGAAATAAATACCCATTATAGGTCATTGGCATCTCACTGTCTGATGCCCATCATCATCTGGAATTATCCATATAAAAATAAACTGTTCAGAGACAACAGACAGTAACACAATAAGCTGCCTCAAGCTTATAATAGTAGGCTTCATATCTTCTCAATGCACAGAGCAGCACTCATCGCTCATGAAACTGGTGCTTCCTGCTCATCACTCAGCATCATCACCGCCTCACTTGGTGCAGCGTATCTTGGGCTTTCAGAATCTAAAATCATCAAAACAAAGGTTAACAATTTTTTTATTTACCTGCTACTGGTTTCATTTTTATTGCACCAAAACTACCATTCACAAAAAATAAGAATTGAGTCAATAATTTAGAAAGAACTGCGAATTTTTTTTTTTTTTTTTTGTTTTGTTTTTACAGGTACATATGGTGTATAAAGTGAATGTATTTGTACTGTAATGAATACAGGTTGTCTTAAGTAATGTAAAACCAGAATATGAATTACCCATCACAGATGGAGCAATAGTATGTGGACAAGCAAGCTTAATGGAATAACATAGAAGTGATGTGAGTATTATATGGCCAACATAGTTGTAAATAATGAAACAATGTGAGACAGTACTTCTTAAGTGTATGGATGACAGAGGCAAACTGAAATAAATAAGGAATAAAGATGCACATAAATGTGGAATAAAGATGCAGAAAATAAAGAACAACATGAAATCATCACTATAAAATGGCTAAGAATATTTAGAATGATGTATATTTGAAAAGCATATTTAAACATTGTCAGCCTCAGAATAAAGTTGCACAGATGTAGTGTTATTCATGATCATTTATGAGACCACAGGAATCAATGTTTTCATTCAGAAGATAGTTGACTGTGGGTAAGAGCAAACAGCAGCAGCTTTGAAAATCATCGCTTCTGTCAATTCCAAGGACCATAATGTAACTTGATTTTGTATGCAGGACGCTCTACCGCTGCTCAGCTTAGTCTGAATTCGAGTTTAGTTTATTAGCCTACAGAAATGAGAGAAAAAAAGGTTAGACAATGGTATCAAGAATCTAAAAATTGATGTGATAAAGGGCAAATTGGCAGGCCCAACATCCAGGTGTGTGAAGCTGAGCAGTATGTGGACCAAAAACTGTGATTTGATCAACAACTGATGGTCAGTGTTATAGGTGATGCATTTCCTCATGTTGGATGCACCACTACTCACACCACTATCATGGAAAAGCTGAGATATCACAAACTGTGTACAAGGTGGATACCAAATAAGCTTACAAAGACAAATAGCCAGAGCTGTGAAGCGGGAAAGTGCTGACAAGATGGAGCTTCTTTGTTCTCTCACACTGTTATGGGAATTGAGACATGGATATCCTACACCAATACAGAACCAAAACTGCGTTGAGTGCAGTGGCACCAACTTCTCAAAATGGAAAACATTCCAGTAATCTCCTTATTCAATTTGAAACATGATGGCTACTGTTTCTGGAACAAAAAGGACAGCCCTCTGATTGATTTCATGGAATGTGGGTCAACAATTGTACTGCAAAATAGTCACCAAACTGAGGAGATAAGGCATAGTTGTCAATGTGGGAAACTGCCACATCCTCAAGAGTGCTTCTGTATGCACCACTGCCCATACCAATGAAACAATTTAATGTTGTCTCTGGGAACTTTTTGGCCACGTATCCTACAGTCCCAACCTGGTAACCAATGAAAATTACTTCATCCTGCATTTGAAACAATAGATTGGTGGATAATGATTTGAAGATGACCCAAACTCATGACTGCTATCGTCAACTGGTTCCATTCCCAGACGGAGAACTTGTATGTACAGGACCCTGATGAAACTAATGCACTGTTACAGAAAGAGCTTAGAAGTGAACTGCGATCACATGGAAAAGTGAATGTTTGTAGCAAACTAAAACTGGCAAAAAAAACTCTTTCTAGTTAATATTTTTTATAACATAATGGCCCTTACTCTTCAAATATCCCTCCATATCAAAGGAGAATTCACATGACAAAACTGTAATATTACAAGGAGAAATAATTGCTAGCCAATACTTACCTATAAAAGGCAGAATTTCAGTACTGATGATACACACATTAAGAACTAGTCCTCTTTATGACAACTGGTGGGTTCATCTCAACCTCTCTCCCCTAAACATAACCCTTCTGTCTACCTGGTAAAAGAACTGACTGTTCTGAAAGCAGGAATAGCTCCTTTTTCTACTTTTAATGTGTCCACTGAACAGGATTATGTGTCTGACTGAGTTATCTTAAATACTGTGATGGCATATCCGAGGGACTGTATTAAAACTCTCTAGCCACATTCGTGTGTGTGTGTGTGTGTGTGTGTGTGTGTGTGTGTGTGTGTGTGTGTGAGAGAGAGAGAGAGAGAGAGAGAGAGAGAGAGAGAGAGAGAGAGAGCACAAACAGTAATCAGACAAAAACAGTTCATTACTTTGTGGATTACACTACCTAATAAACAAGGGAACTCCATTCTCACCTCAGACCATTGTCAGTATGGAAGGCATATTAGAATAAAGTAAGGTAAGTAAAAATGACAGAAAAGATAGAACAAAATAACTACTATAAAATGTGATAAACAAAGGTGAAAAGGCTTACAACACTGAGGAATACAACATTTTTATTTATTCCACAGCACAAATGGCTATTCATTAATCATAAACAGAAAGTCCTTATTCTACATTTCATACATAAATGTATTTTTGAAAGCGGAATAAACGTATATACATGGGCACTAAAACACTACTTATGTCAGAAACTGTTGCAAGTTAAGTAATTTATTATACCAACTGTTATCTAATCTGTATTTAGCAGTGATAAAAGTTGAGCTCCTGGATAAATGAGATTATGTGATAACAATCAATTGTCTCTAACTGTAGTTAGGACCTTTCTTTCTCTTTAGCCAACTTACTGCATCTAGTAGAAATTTATTTACGGGAGGATGCATGTTACACACAGACAAACTATGTAGCTCAATACTTCTGCTGAATGCTCATAACCCAACTCAACATTTATTGTTTGTAAGTACCAGTTAATAACTACATTTGTTAACTATTTCTAATACAAACGAAATGCAAGATTCTTTTACTTACATTCAGTTTACCTGTGAAAAAATAATGAAAAGTAAGTGTGTGTGTGTGTGTGTGTGTGTGTGTGTGTGTAAACAAAGTACGATTAGCACTGATGTTTCCTCATAAGATCAGTCTTTCACTTGAGTTGACTATTCAATTTTCTTCTGTAGCTTTGCTACTATTCCCATCCATTCCTAGTGATAATTACCACCTTGTTTCCTCTGTTCTTCCTATGACCTGAAGATTTATTGTTATGCTGAATTATCAATATATTTCATCATTTTTTCTCACAACTCTGAACTTAGACCGTGCCTCTTCTCTTTATTAAAAATGTGTGTTAATTTAACACTAAAATGTCATGGGTAAAATTTCAATGTGCACAGTATCACAGGAAATGAAAAGCAGAGAACAATTATGATTATTACAGTCTATTAGTAAAGAGCAGTTGCAAAAATTGTAAGTTACTTCCGATTCTGCGGTTAAGATAAATATGATCTGAGAGAGGCACTACTAGATTGTTATGAGTTGGGCAGCACACCAGACACTGTACCTGCCAGTAGCAGCATTTCAAGGGTCTGGGTTTCTATGCCAAGTCCTGCAAATAGTTTGTAAGTCTCATAAGGTTTTAGGTTTCAAATATTATCTGTTTCTTTCCCATTGATGATGGTCTTCTGTGATAAAAGGCACGAGTTCACCTCATTCTTCAGTTTTCAAATCATATTTCTAAGTAAATGTTATAATCTATACCATGTCAGTATAAGACATATATGTATTAATTTGAATTTCCTTTTTTGCAACCTCCTTTCCTGCACTTGGAGAATGTTACAGTTTTCAAAAAAATCACCATTTGGTTCTCACAAAAATACCATCGTTTTCCATTCACCTGCATATTCACAAAGAGAATCAAGCTCACTCCCATCTGATCGCATTTGTGTCAGGTGATCCCATAACTGCTGGTTTCGGAGAGAAGCAACTAATTCCAGTAACAGCTTCTCTTGTTGTCAGTTTTGGTTTTGGTCTCAGCAATTTTGTGCATTAGTGTTATTACATACATTTTATGACAATAAAAAGATACCAAGGTCAGTTATCCTACAATATTACCATACATCTCTGAAACTTACAACCATGAAAATGTTATATTTGGAAATTAACAAATGTCACTATTATTGACACGAATCCATCCTAAATACAAGTCACAATAATGAAATGTCAGTTTATAATGTAATCTTTTCATCTTCACATTTGCTCCCAAGTCAACAAAGAATTTGTAATTAGTAAAGATGTTATTTTCCTATAAGATCATAATGTCTATGAATAGAGTATCAAATGCTTCATTTGCTAGTTAGTTAATCCTATTTTTACAGATTGCTTGCAAAACTTTTCTAGAATTCTTGTGTAATGATTCATTTTACATGCCGCATATACAAAGCTGGCCATTAAAATTGCAACATCAGGGAGGAAAGAAAATAATGACATCTTACCGCTCCCAGGATTGGAATAACTCCTTACCCTCTCCCTTAAAACCCACATACTTTCGTATTCCCTCTCCTTCCCTCTTTCCTGATGAAGCACCCGTGGGTTGCGAAAGCTTGAATTTTGTGTGTGTGTTTGTGTGTCTATCAACATACCAACACTTTTGTTTGGTAAGTTACATCATCGTTTTATATATAAAGTGTTGGAGCTGTTAGAATGACAAGCTCATCATCAACTTATATACGTCAGGTGATGAATCTTGTTCGTGTGGAACTATGGTTTCCTTCATAGGGGGAGACAAGAATATTCAGAACAATAATAATCTTGTGGTTGTGTAACTGTTGCTTACTTCATACAGGGACACAAAGAATATTTATAACTGAGGTAAAAATCAGATATGATTTACAATGGTGATTATGGTAGGACAAGAAAGGACAAGCCACAAATGGCAACTGCTCAAAAGAGATAAAGAATAAAAAAATACACACACACACACACACACACACACACACAGAGAGAGAGAGAGAGAGAGAGAGAGAGAGAGAGAGAACATTTCAAATTAGACTCTGTAAATAAAGAAGTGTAAACATGCAGCTGATTAAAGATTAGAGAAAACCCCTGTCATACTAGTATGCTGAGATACACTGAAATGAAACTTAATAGAAAACACACACACACACACACACACACACACACACACACACACACACACACACAGGGCAGAATTATTTTTTGCTAAGTAGCTAGGAGGAAATAAGCACACAAATAAAAATATGTTGACTGGAATATTTCGGGATTGTTCAAAATACACCATCTTTTCATAGGAATCTTTCAGATTCACCTCATTTAATTTATGAGAATAATGTAAACCCTAAATCTGTACAAGCCAATCAGTACTGGAACAGTGCTTTTCACAAAAGGGAGACCAGTGTTTTAACCATGTTGCCTCCAAATCCATTCTTTATCAATTGAATTCCTCCACATTAATAGATTTTGGGTAATTTCAGACTCTTCAACAAACAAATCACAACTCAAATGAACAGGCTGGGAGGGGTGGTGGTGGTTGAGAAAGATCAGAAATACTCTGCTACATCTATAGTACCAATGTTTAAAAATGATCTAACATAAAGGAAAAACAAACCACATGCAATGCATAAATTAGCATATCGTACATCCATAGTCTCCTAAAAGAAAATCATTCAAAATAGAGGATGGTGCGTCTTCACTCAGTAACATAATCAAATGACTAACATCTAAATTTAGTTTAAAATCCCGAAACGACACAGAAGTTTAAACTTCCACAGCTGCGCCCCCCCCTCCCCCCCCCCCCCCCCCACACACACACACTCCTTACCACGTAAAATAGTTTGTGTATGTCCACATATCTTGTAGGTTGCTTTTTTATTTTTAATTATTTTAAAATACAGTTAAGAAAAAGCATCAAAACACAGATTTGAATAAGAGGTCTCCTGTCAGGCATGTATATCCTGTACACATGCACATGAAAAAATAATCATCTGTATGAATGGGAAAAATGTAATTTGCTTCCATGTCTACAGAATATATACTTAACTCTGTTGTGGTGTCATCAGCTCGAGCTTATTGTATCCCACATTTAGATGGATTGGGACATGAATCTTTTTACTTTAATGAGCTAATAGCAAACACACAAATTACACAACTGACCACAATGTGTTTCCCATAAACCTTCATTACTTCTTTATCAGATACTCGATTTTTTCAATAACCTCAGCACTTATCAGAAGGGATATTTTTTTATGATACTGTAACTAGTAAAAATCAAGTCTTGAATACATTGGTTAAGAGCTCGACAACAGCTGCATGATAGTAGCAAAACCAGATTTCATGAATTTCATATCTAACCTGCTCCAGCAATTCCAGAATTAATTTAAACATAACAAATTAAGCATCTAGAATGTAGTTTTAGTTCGAGCCACTATGTAAATGTTATTGTTTTCTGGTTTCAGTATACAATATGTATTCTGTCATCCTCAACTTCAGTATTTTTGTACTTCAGAAAGATTAGATAATTCTGCTCTAAACAGGAAGGTGTCCTGACAAGCTGATGCACATTTGAGGACATGGACATGGTGTACCTTATTTTTGTACTGACATACAGCTACCCACAGCCCATCCACATTCTTAGAGGTGAACCCAAACCTTTAGCAATTAAAACATCTCACAGGGTTGTCAAAATAGTGTTAAACTTTAGACAGAAAAATCCACTCTTAACATATTTGTAGAGATACACTGAATTTCAAGGGTAATTTAATATGGAAGGGTTCTGACATTTTAACAGATGCTGTTCTCGGAACCACAGACTATTTCACCCAATCACACCACTTGTTCATCCACTATTCCTATGTTCACTATATGCTTGCATGTCACAACATATTTACTGGAAATCAGTGTGTTATGCAACTGTATTGTAACTGAGGTTTCAATTTTTTTTCACTGGGTGGTTCATTTAGACTATATGGTCATATAAATCTATTTTACAAACTTCAGAATCACCACCAGGCTCTCAAGTTCAATGTGTACAACCAGGAGGGAAGGGGGAGGGGGGGGAGAGAGGCGCAAAACATAACTAGTCCAAAAAATATTTATATTTGACCCTTACAATGAAGCACAGAACCATCCATCACAGGAAATGCTGAATTCAGTACACCATTCGAATGCTGTCATGATTGCACATGCTCATCTCCTGCACACTCTTTCCCGAATATCCCACTTTGTTGTTACACATGAGTGAGCGAGAGTAGCAGATGTGTTAGTGACCAGCCAAATGCAACACCAAACAGTGCCAGCCGAATGCAACACCAAACAGTGGTCATAATAAAACAATGTGTGTTTACTGTTGAATGTTATGCAAAGCGCAACTTGTGAGAAATATATGTAACTGCTTTTGGAAGACTTTACAGCTGGAAGTGTTTTGACAAATCCTCCAGCAAACTCTCCAATGCAAAACTTAGTGGAAAAGATGGCATAAAAAGGGCTCAATAGCAAATAAAAACCGTATTGACCCAAAAAGAGTTCAAATACAAGAACTGGCTGTGATCAGTTTTACTTTGCTAATCTTGAATAAGATTATTTGTTATTCATTAAATTTTCTTCCATTATTATTACAATAAATATGTAATGGAATACACTAATTAACAAGACCATAATGGAAAAACTACTGATTGTTATAACTGGATGAAACTTTCTGTTGGGCAAGTTGACAATCTTGGGGACAAATTTCGTCAGCTATTTGAAAGAAATGAAAGCAAACATGACCTCTGTTCACTTCAAAATGTCAGCTCCTCTCAAAATATGAAGACCAAGAGAGAAATGTTCAGTGATAAGATTTTTCTTATCTGAAGGTTTGACATAAAGTAATATTTATTTGAGAATTGCATCACTGAATTTTTATTTCAGATTGTAAAGCAAACAAATTGCATTTTGTTCCACTAATGTTTGTTTAGTTACAAAACAGTTTTCAGTTTATTACACTGTTAAGTAACAACTGACTCATGTCCGTAAGAGCAGACGGGTGGTCTACTCTTGTGGACATGAGTCAGTTCAGCACAGTGAAAATGTGTAAAGGCTCAGTAGACTGAACACTTTAAAAGAGATAGAAGACAGTCATACAAGAATTATGACAATTGTATCTGTACATTCAATTATAGATGACAAGTTATTTGAGAATGGTTCCAAAACAGTTGACTCAATCCATTGATACACTGCTTCTTGTTTGTCCCAAACTGATGAAACAGTTTGCAGTGGAAAGTTTTAACTAATCAGACTCTGTTATAACCAGTGATGAAACAAGGGTTCACTAACAGGAATTTGAAACAAAATGACAAAGTCCTGTTCTTCTAGTATACATATTATAAGAAGAGCTGACATTTTGAAATTATCAAAAGAGTTTAAGGTTTGATTTTATTTGTTTCATGTAGTGGACTGAATTTGTAACCAAGATTATCAACTTCAATTCACAAATTGTTTCATTTAATACTTTTCAGTAATTTTCTTGCTAACACAGTTTTGTGATGAATTACTGAGTGCTCCTCATATTTTGATGTGCCAGATGCCAGAGATCTCTCTATTTCAGTGATTTTGGTTAGCTAGGTATAGATACACCTGTGAATGACCACTCATAGTAAATTTTGATCTAAAAAATTTAGTCAATCTTGACCCTTGAGAAGCTGTATAATGAAGAAACCATACCTCATACTTATAACTGTGGTCCCATACTTAACTGTTTTAAAAATGCAATGAACAAACAACATTATTTTGATTCAAATTACTTCTTTGTTTCTCAGAATACTCATATTTAAAATTTACATGCTTTTGCATGCACTGTAACCAATACTGGAAGCTGCTTTCCTCTCTGATGTTGATGCCTAAAAAACATTATTTTGAAAGGATTCAATAGCTTCTTGATGTGGAGAAAATCAGTCTTAAAAAGTTCGTCAGGTGAATATGGAGCAATGAGATGATAATTCCACGTTTTTCTTCATCAAAAAATCACTTGTTCGATATGCAATGGCAACAACTGGCATTGTCACTATGAAGAATGATGTTACATTTTCTGTTGTTTTTCTCAATTTCATCCATTACTTGTGGCAAACAAATTGTTGTACACCATTTAGCATTAACTGTTCTTATATCCTCCAAAGCAGTTGCTGCACCAAAAACTACTTTTGTTGATTTTGGTTCATCTAGGAACATACAAACAATTGATTACTGCATAGTGTCTTATTCATATGAGCACATCTATGTTTCATCTCCTATTATGATGCTGTATATAGATTTCGCATTAACTCCGTCTATTATTTTTAGGCATTTCCTTACATCAATTGGCTACAGCCCATTTTTGAGCTTCAGTCAGCAAAATCAAATGATGTTCAGTTTGCAATATACTTAAGGGCATCCTAATCTCACAGTAAGTCAAATGCCAATCCTCCTCCACCATGTTGTACCTACCATCGAAATTTTGGAGCAAAAAACAATTTTGGACAGCGTTCATCACCGAGAGAAGTACAACCGTGAAAAAATTCTGCAAACCTACTGTACATAGTCTTTTCTGAAGGTAGCTGATAACCAAAAGCTGAGCAAAGCAATTTGAGACATTCTTATTGAGTTACGTCTTTAACGCAAACTGTAAAATAGTCATACTATGAAAACTTTCAAGTAAAAATTCTATTTCCTTCACAATGCTATTTCTTTAAATGCTCACTGTAAACATATTTCTTATTCAACTTCTGAGCTGTCATTGTTTCAATAATAACAAATTTTACAACAATGGCAATGTCACATCTAAAGAGTGTCATTTAGGGGTCACTTGTAAAAGCTTACAAGGCAACTCTTATACAAGAAGGATGTGGTAAGTGTCTCCAAGGTTGACAGCGTTGCAGCTGAACAGTTTGACATTCAGTTTATTTTTCATAAAATTTTGTTTTTCATAAAATTTTGTGCCTCTTTGTTACATTATCACATCCAACAATGATTGCTGAAGTGTGTTACAGGGTTATGATAACAGATGTTAGGTGACAATTCTGAAGCCCAGATATGGTGAATCTGACATTTGTCACTACTACTTAAGGAAACATATGGTACTGATAGAAGATAGAAAAAGTAGTACAACAAAGAAAAACAAAGAGTGACAAAAATTACTGTAAAAATGCTGGTGGTTGATAAGAGTGAACACTGAGAAAACCAATTTCGATCACTAATGTGAACAGGCACAAATGATTCAAGTGTGAACACACACTATCCACTTTTTGATGATGGGTTGTTGTGTGTGTCCTGTAGAAAGAAGTGTACAGAACTTCGTACAGAAAATCAGGTATAGACCAGAAATAAAAGTACATACCAGAATATTTCCTTTACTGATTGATGTACAGGATCTATTAAAAGGCAAAAAGTATCGATCTTCTATTCCAATATCACAAAAAAGTACTTTTCAGTTCCCCAATGTAAATGTAGTGAGTACAACATGGACAAACTACAGTAATTACAACATAAGTGTAAGTTTTTGGAGGACAAAATGTGAAAGATATGCGTACCTATGTCAAAACAGCACACAACCATTGCTGAAAATTATAACACCTGAAATAATCCAAGCAGCGCACTGTACTAGCAACAAGGGAGTAACAGCACAGAGAGATATCTTTTTTAATATTTTTTATTTTTTTTTAAGGGTGCTCAACTAATGAGGTCATTAGGGCGTAGTCACAATTGTAAGAGCACATAAAATCTAGTAAAACTCAAGGAGGGGGGGGTAGGGGGGGGGGGGAATCCAGAAAGTTCTTACAAAGATGCAGATAAAATAAGTGAAAGAGTTAGATGTCTTTGGACAAGCCAGTCAAAGTAATAAAACGAAGAACACGAGCAGCTGCTTGAGTGTCATCAGCTAAAATATCCTGTTAAGTAGATGGCAGAGACAGGACAATACGAGATTGACTAAAACGGGGACACGACAATAAAACATAGCGCACTGTCAATGCATGACCACAAGGGCACTGCGGGGCTGGGTCACCGGAGAGCAGGTAGCGGTGGCTAAACTGGCAATGCCCAACCCGCAACCTGGTCAGAAGGACCTCTTCTCATCGAGATGGTCGGGAGGAGGTTGTCCAAGCAGTTGGGAACAGTTTTACGGCCCGGAGCTTGTTTCCTTGAAGTGATTACCAAGTATCCCACTAATGTCAGATGACGGGACACAATGGGAGGCTGGCCGAGGCAGGAGGACTGCAGCCTTTCTGTAGCATCAGCATCCTCATTCCCAGGCACTCCTACATGGCCGGGAACCCACAGAAAGCTGACAGGAGGGCCATCATCAGCAAAAGAATGGAGGGACTGCTGGATCCGTTGCACCAAAGGATGGACCGGATATGGAGCTCCAAGGCTCTGAAGAGCACTGAGTGAATCAGAGCAGAGTACATACGATGAATGGCGGTAGCGGCGGGCATACTGAACGGCCTGATGGAGAGCAAAAAGCTCGGCCGTAAAGCTGGAACACTGGTCGAGGAGCCGGTATTTAAAGGTGATGGCCCCGACGACAAAGGCACAGCCGACACCATCATCAGTTTTGGAGCCATCAGCGTAAATAAAGGTGTGACTGGCAAGTCGCGCACGAAGTTCGACAAACCGTGAGCAATACACTAAAGCTGGAGTACCCTCCTTCGGGAGCGAGCTGAGGTCGAGATGAATATGAACAGGAGCCTGGAGCCAAGGTGGTGTCGAGCTCTCACCCTCGCTGAAGTTGGTAGGGAGGGCAAAATCCAATTGTTGAAGCAGGCAATGAAAGCGGACTCCAGGGGGCAGCAGGCAGACACGTACAACCCATACTGACGGTCGAAAGAATCGGCGACGAAGGACTGATAAGAGGGGTGGTCGGGCATTGACAACAGCCGGCAGGCATACTGACAAAGCAGTACGTCGCACCGGTAGGTCAACGGTAATTCGGCAGCTTCAGCAGAAAGTCTCTCGACCGAACTAGTGTAGAATGCTCCGGTTGCAAGACGTAACCCCCGATGGTGGATGGAGTTGAGACGGCGTAAGAGGGATGGCCGAGCAGACGAGTAGACGAGGCTCCCATAATCCAGCTTTGATCGGACTATGCACCGATACAAGCGAAGCAGGACAGTGCGATCCACTCCCCAAGATGAACCGCTAAGAACTCTGAGGACATTAAAGGAACGTGTACAACGGGCAGCCAAATAAGAGACGTGCGGAGACCAACAAAGTTTCCTGTCCAGTGTGAGCCCTAGAAACTTAGTCGTTTCCACGAATGGGAGAACAACGGGACCGAGATGTAAGGATGCCGGAAGGAACGCTTTATATTGCCAAAAGTTGATGCAAACCGTCTTCTCTTCAGAGAACCGGAAGCCATTAGCCACACTCCATGAGTATGGGCTGTCAAGACAACGCTGAAGGCAGCGCTCCAGGAGGCATGTTCTCTGGGCACTGCAGTAGATTGCAAAGTCATCGACAAAAAGAGAGCCTGAGACATTAGGTGGAATGCAATCCATAATTGGATTGATCGCCATGGGAAAAAGGGCTACGCTCAAGATGGAGCCCTGAGGCACTCCGTTCTCCTGGAGGAAGACGTCGGACAATACGGAACTCACACGGACCCTAAACTTTCGATCTGTTAAAAAGGAATCAATAAAAAGGGGCAGGCGACCGCGTAGACCCCACCTGTGCATAGTGCGGAGGATACCTCCTCTCCAACAGGTATCATAAGCCTTTTCCAAATCGAAGAACACGGCTACTGTTTGGCGCTTTCGCAAAAAGTTGGTCATGATGAATGTCAACAAGGTGACAAGGTGGTCAACAGCGGAGCGGCAGTGACGAAAGCCACATTGAACATTGGTAAGTAGCCATCGAGATTCAAGAATCCAAACTAACCGAGCGTTAACCATGCGCTCCATCACCTTACAGACACAGATTGTAAGAGAAATGGGGCGGTAACTAGAAGGAAGGTGTCTATCCTTCCCAGGTTTGGGTATAGGAACAACGACGGCAACATGCCAACGCATGTGGACGTGACCTTCAGTCCAAACGAGATTGTAGGTACGTAGAAGGAAGCCTGCCGGAGAAAGGTGTGTCAGCATCTGAACGTGAATGGCATCTGGCCCCGGAGCAGAGAACCGGGACACTGCAATTGCACGTTCGAGTTCCCGCATAGTAAAGGGGGCGTTATAGTTTTCCATATTCAGCGAGTGGAAGGAAGGTCGACGAGCCTCTTCTGCCTCTTTCCTGGGAAGGAAGGGAGGGTGGTAATGGGCGGAGTTTGAAACCTCCGCGAAAAAGCGGCCGAAGGTGTTGGAGACATCCACAGGATCAACAAGTACCTCATTACCTGAAGTCAGGCCAGGTACCGAGGAGTGGGCCTTAATGCCCGACAGCTGGCGTAGGCCACCCCAGATGACAGAAGAGGGAGTAAAACTGTTAAAGGAGCTGGTGAAAGAGGACCAAAAAGTTTTTTTGCTGTCTTTGATGACTCTACGACATTGAGCTCGGAGTCGTTTGTATCCAATACAATTCGCCATCGTAGGATGGCGGCGAAAGGTGTGTAAAGCACGTCGTCGAGCACTGATAGCGTCTCTACAAGCCTCATTCCACCAGGGGATGGAAATGCGACGTGAAGAAGAGGTAGTACGAGGAATGAAACGTTCGGCAGCATTGATGATAACAGCCGTGAGGTATTCGATCTGACTGTCACAACTGAGAAAATCGTGGTCTGGAAAGGTCGCCAGGGAGGAGTAAAGTCCCCAGTCAGCTTTCGGTATGTTCCAGCTTGAAGGACGTGGGGATGGGCTGTGGTGCAGGAGATGAACGACACAGGGGAAATGGTCGCTCAAATAGGTGTCAGAAAGGAGATACCACTCGAACCGACGGGCAAGAGTGGTAGAACAGATCGAAAGGTCCAAGTGGGAGTAGGTATAAGAAGAGTCCGCGGAGAGCCAGGTTTCGAGGGAACAACGCTACAACCAGTGGGAGACGGATCCTGTTCCATCGAGTCGTTGCCAGCTGCGGCCGCATTCCTGGGTTGCATAGGAGGGGCAGCATCATTCGCCGACGACAGGCCAGCTAAGCGCCTGGCAACAGAGCGTAACAGCGAAACTGAGGACGGCTGGGAGCAGCAACTCACGGATGGAGCGTCAGACGAAACGTGCCGGGGTGGAGAGGGAGATAAAGACTTCTTCTTGGAGGCCTTCTTGGAAGTTCGATGAGGCACGGGGATGGTGGGCTGGACGCGAATAAGGTCTTCACGCGCGGGGTCCGTTTCCGAACGCCGGACCTCGGAAGTCGGGGTCCAAAACGTTTCCCCGATGGATGCCTGAGAAGAGGATCGTTTCTCAGGCGGTGGAGGGGGAGGAGGAGGAAGGGTGGCCCCTGCCACAGAGGGGGCAGGGGCCACGAGGGAGGAGGATTTGGAAGGGAGGGATTTGGGAGGCGGAGGCATAGACCCCAGATGGGGTGAGGAGGTGGAGGGGGGACAGGATACGTGTGAGGATACTGTGGAAGGAGTGGACACGATTGAGGCAAACAAAGTTGTCAACGTCGCTGGATGGAGGCGGTCATACTTCTTCCTGGCCTCAGAATAAGAGAGACGGCCAAAGTTTTTAATTCTTGAATCTTCTTCTCCTTCTGATACGCGGGACAGTCTAAAGATCTAGGCGAGTGGAGGCCAGGACAATTGAAGCACCGAGGTGGTGGGGTGCATGTATGTTCCTCACGAAGAGGACGTCCACAATTGCCACAAAAGGGCTCAGCCTCACATCGGGACGACATGTGCCTGAAGCGCAAACACCGAAAGCAGCGCATAGGAGGCGGGACGTAAGGTCACATGCTGCACCGGTAGCACATCACCTTTACCTTCTCCAGGAGAACGTCCCCCTCGAAGGCGAGGATAAAGGCCCCGGTGTCAATGCGAGGGTCTTTGGAACCACGCTGGGATGTCCCCTAGTTGGTCGCACACCTGGAGCACCGCCGACTGCGTGGCGGAGATGGTCTTTATAAGAACGAACCCCGAACGCATTTTACTGAGAGCCTCAATTTCCCTGAAGATGTCCTCGATGTGCTGGACAAAGAACATGGGCTTAGAAGTGGTGAACGTCCCGTCATCGGTCCGAGAACAGACTAAATAGCGGGGGAAGTACTTCGCCCCAAGCCGGCAGGCCTGTCCTTCCTCCCAGGGAGTGGCCAAGGGAGAAAGGGCAGGAGAACCAGAACCAGAGACAGTACCTTTCTTTTTAAAAGACTCAGCCGCAGATCAACCTGATATATGTTGACGTTTCATCTGCGAAACGTCCGCCCCGATACCACCCACTCCGACCAGGGGCTCTCCCCACGGGCGCCACCCAGCCTCAGCAAGGGCCACCTGGCATGATGACCGTTGCCAGGAGTCCTGATGCCCCAAGGAGACGGGCATCTACTCCTTGGCCGACGTGGGGAGGGTGCAGCTCAGGTATCAGCAGTACGATCCCTGTGTTGTCAGGGGGCTACAACCTAGAGGGTACATGACAACCCCACCACAACGGGCTGGCTACCGTGCTGGATTTCGGGTGCCATGGAAAGTTCATCATGATCGTAGGTGCAGATGGGGACACACTATGGGTGTAACTTGTGCAACCCATCAGGCGTTTTGGCCCAATTTGAGGAATAGTGGGTGCAGTTACAACGGTGAGTGCCAAGGTCTAAGTGCACTGAGGACCAGTGATACACCATGTAAGGCGACCATCTCCGAAAGGCTCGTACTTCTGCAGAATTTTGAAAAATGGGGGTCAAACCCCAAGGGGGGCCATCACATGGAAGGCCAAAACGGTTGAAACTCCTTTTAGTCGCTTCTTACGACAGGCAGGAATACCGCGGGTCAATTCTTACCCCCGAACCCACAGGGGGGACAGAGAGATAACTTGCATGTACAAGTGACCAGAAAAGTTGGTTATGAGATGCTCACATGGTGAAGAGCTCTCAAACCATGTGGAAAGACAAAAATGAGTGACAGAATGATCTATGAAAGTCAAAGTGTGGAATACAAGTGTGTGTGCAAGTTCAGGCAGCAGAATAATCAATATCAAGTTAAATGGATATGTCCTATCATGGTCTTTTGACACACACAAAACATGATAGTAAAAAGCAATGCACATGTTGAAGAAGTGTATGGAAAAGGCTCCTCCTATGCGACACATGGCTGCTGAGCACACAACATGTTATACAAATGGTTATAATGCATCTTACAGCCCTCAACAACAGTGGTACTGTCTGTGCTGGAGGACTGCAAGTAACCTGCTACACTTACACCCCAAAAACACCACTTATAAACTTGCATGCATACTGTATTTACTTGAATCTAAGCCGCCCTCAAATCTAAGCCACACCTGAAAAATGAGACTCGAAATCAAGGAGAAAAAATTTTCCCGAATCTAAGCCGCACCTGAAATTTGAGACTCGAATTCAAGGGGTGAGAAAAGTTTTAGACCGACCCTCCAAATCGAAACAAAGTTTGTCTGTTCTAACATGAGAGACAATTGAGGTCGCATGGATGAATATACAGCTACAGTAGTTCGGTTCGAGTTGTAAGCTTAACAGTTAAGCTTTACCAAGTGGCCATTGCTATGTGTCAGGCGCTCCGTCTGTATTTATACGGGTACCCTTCCTTTTTTACATGCTTCCTCTGGTTTGAATCGATTGCTTATTTTGCTTCGATCTGATAAGTGCCGTTCTCTGTTATAGGTGTTTACATCACTCTAGGCTGAAAATGCATTATTGTAATGTGTCATGCATTGTTTGTTGCATTCTGATAATGTGTGTTTACGACCTGTCATCACTCGTGGCATGGCTTGCTTTTGTGCGCGCTACCACGGCTTACAATAAAAAAAATAGAGTAATTGTCTTATTAGCAACACAATGGCAAGAGACTGCCATTTGTTGTTACTTACACTGTTGCTTTCTTTGATAATGTTCAACAAGAACCAAATAATAGACTGTGTATGATAGAAGATGTTCTGAATGAGAGTTTAGCGAAAATTTTTCTCCATTTGATAATCTTCGCAGACGCCTCTTTAATACATTACATTCTGCACAGAAATTAGAGACATCTTAGATTTAAAAATCTAGTCACTTGCCATGCTTCATTTCTGACTGAATAACTATTCAGTTTAAGAATAATACGAACATAAACATGACACGATATAAAAACAAAGATTCCAAGACTTAGCAAGCGGGAAAGTGCCGGTAGACAGGCACAATAAATAAAACACACAAACACACACACAGAATTTCTAGCTTCCGCAACCAAAGGTTGCTTCTTCAGGAAAGAGAGGGAAAGACGAAAGGATGTGGGTTTTAAGGGAGAGGGTAAGGAGTCAATCCCGGGAGTGGAAAGACTTACCTTAGGGGGAAAAAAAGGACAGGTGTACACTAGCACGCGCACGCGCGCGCGCACACTCACACCTCACACTCTCACACACACACACACACACACACACACACACACACATCCATCCGCACATACACAGACACAAGCAGACATTTGTGTCTGTGTATGTGCGGATGGATATGTGTGTGTGTGTGTGTGTGTGTGTGTGTGTGTGTGTGTGTGTGTGCGAGTGTACACCTGTCCTTTTTTTCCCCCTAAGGTAAGTCTTTCCGCTCCCGGGATTGGAATGACTCCTTACCCTCTCCCTTAAAACCCACATCCTTTCGTCTTTCCCTCTCCTTCCCTCTTTCCTGAAGAAGCAACCGTCGGTTGCGAAAGTTAGAAATTCTGTGTGTGTGTTTTTGTGTTTTATTTATTGTGCCTGTCTACCGGTGCTTTCCCGCTTAGTAAGTCATGGAATCTTTGTTTTTAATATATTTTTCCCATGTGGAAGTTTCTTTCTAAATTATTGACACGATATAAATATATTCTTCCGCGTTTGCTGCTGTGTCACTCTAGTTTCGTAGATTATTAGGCAGTCAGGATTTAAATGAGATGGCAGCAAACACGAAAGAATACATAGCATAATGTTTACATTCTTCTACCTTTTCTTTTAACTTATTTACAGATGAAGAGGTATGGCGCCAGTATTTATCTTTGTGCCTGCAAAGCATGCCTGTGTAGCGCTACATGTATTCGACGGCGGAAGTTAGTTGTGGTGGCACCTACAAATATTTTTCAGAACTTCCACTTACTTTGCACTCGATTCTAAGTCGCTGGCAGTTTTTTGGATTACAAAATCTGGAAAAAAAGTGTGGCTTAGATTCGAGTAAATACGGTATACCTCTTTACAACGGTTGTGCTTATATTAACAGAATATTTTCACTTTCTATACTCTTTAATAGCTGTACACATTTCTTGTATAAAAATGAAAAAGATAAAGAAGCTGAACTGCAGCTGCAACATTTTCTAAAGACAGACTGGATACACTGAATTACCTGACTTTACTCAACCATATAAATGTATAATATTTCCATTATTTGCAGAATATTCTTCTTCAGGCCTTGTAGTCATCAAACTCTTAGCTGCTTACCTGAATGAAGTTTTACATCTGAGAACACTATGTTAACCTTACCACTGAATTTTCTTACCAAAGGTTATTTTCCACAATTCTCTCTGTCCTCTTGTTGTTCTTCCTTAAATATGTTATGACAATATTTATTCTTCCATGTTCAGTTATAAACACAGTTTTTTACTCTCTAGCCACCTTGCATCAAAAAATGATTCAAATGGCTCTGAGCACTATGGGACTCAACTTCTGAGGTCATCAGTCCTCTAGAACTTAGAACTACTTAAACCTAAGTAACCTAAGGACATCACACACATCCATTCTCAAGGCAGGATTCGAACCTGCGACCGTAGCAGTCTTGCGGTTCCAGACTGTAGCGCCTAGAACCGCACGGCCACTCCGGCCGGCCCACCTTGCATCATTTACTATAAAAGGCACTATGCTGCCTTTACGAGAAAGGCAACAGAATACATAAAGATAAACATTCACTATATAATGGAGTCTTAGAATGACAGATGGGCATATATCAAGAACTAGAACTTTGTAGCTAATCTTAAAAATTTTCATTTCTATTGCTCTCTGACATTATGGTTTTATGTGCCCTGAAGAAAAAAGGATTTTAAGCTGAGCTACCTCATTCCAGTTATTGGGTATGTGCAATTTACTGTGAACGCCTCCATTACATGGAGAGTTGTTAGTTTCACTCATTCCATTATTTCTATAGAAATATATTTCTTGTTGATAAGTTGGAACAACCCCTCTCGCAACTGACACAAACACAGTGGTGATGAGATTCCATAAAATGTATGGTTCAAATGGAGTTACAGAACACAACCCAGAATAGGAAGTCAGTAAACTCATAAATGGCCTAATCCATAAACTGCTCTGAAAAGAATATGCCTTGGAATTTTTTTAGAAAACTGTGTTAAATGCAAGAACAGGTCGAGCAAAACCTTGGTATACAAACAACTGGTATGACAGACTGATAGTAGGTTAATGGTTTTACCATGCAGCATGCCTGCTACACTATATGTTCATGCGATCTTGCTCTGACAACTAAGAGTACATACCACTTCAATATTCTTTCTGGTGATGATGGACTATCTGCTGTTACTCCACTTCTTGATATAACACCTCATTAAAGAAATTATATTTTTTAAAAATACATTTTTAAATATGTCATACAAATAACAAAAACAAATTTACAAATATAATATCTTGGAGACACTTGTGTTTGGTAGATGACAAAAGACAAAGACCGGTAGTAAATAAAACAAAAAGATTCAGATTGCATTGGGTAACTCTGATAGGTGAATAATTTGACTATAAATAGAATTATGGTTTCATTTAATAACACTATAGTAGTCATGCAAGAAATATGGCAACTGAAAATTTCACCATTTAACCCTCGAGCAGGCGTGCCTGTGTATAGAGTGTGCCAAGCGCAAATAACATTGTCGTGCAAAGTTCCATGGCTGCTTTACAATAGCAAGCCTTACCTATTCCTGCATTACTGTTTCAGCTAGCACAGTGAGAAATTGTGTTCTCATATATTCATGTGAGCTACAGTAATTTAAAATAAACTGCGAGTGTGTCACCGTATTAGTACAAAGCACGCCACACATCTGGTCATGTAAGTAATTTTTCTTTTACTTTTATTTAGTTCCTTTTTAACTGCAAACATAACACGTAACAAGCGGTATATCACTGTGCAGGGCAAGATCAAAGCTGACAGACAACGAGCATGATTGGTTACTTAACGAAGATCCAGAGTTCAACACTGTATCAGACATTGAAAACGTTGATGACTCTGAAGACGAAGAGGAATTTATCGCACGAAGTGACCACGATTCAGATCCTGATCAAGTCCACGATTCAGGTGATGACTGTGAAAAGCCAGTCTCCACTGATGGTATTGTTATTGGTAGTGACAAAACATGTAAATGGAATAAAATGTGCCCTAATGTGACCTCGAAAACAAAAAGAAAGAATATTGTTAAAATATTCCCTGGGCCTAAACGTGTCGCCAGAGGGGTCACAAGTGAAACAGAGGCTTTATGGACAATACTGGCTAAAAAAGATTGAGAAATTGTAAAATACACGAACCTATACATTCAATCTAAGAGCAAATGTGAACAATATTCCAGAAAAAGGGATGCTAAGGAAACTACATGGTGTGAAATAATGGCATTGCTGGGATTGCTTTATCTCATGGGGACTAAGAAAGCAAACCAAACATATGTCACCGATGGTACTGGTATGGAGATTACGAGAGCTGTTACGAGCTACAGAAGATTTCTATTCCTTTTATGATGTATCCATTTTTACAACAAGAGTAACTTATAAACTTGCTGCAATAAGGCAAATATTGGATGCCTGTGTGGTAAACTGCGGGATTGCTTATAGTGTGGGACAATTTGTGACAGCAGACAAAAAGACAAAAAGTTGAAAGGTTTCCGGGGTCACTGTTCTTTCATTCAGTATATCCTAAACAAACCAGCGAAGTAAAGGACAAAGATTTTTCTTTTAACAGATGCTAAAACCTTCTTCAATAATAATATTGAAGTATATGGTGGCTAACATGCATTTTACATTGATAAAAACAACATGAGACCCCACAAGAATTCTACCTGGGAAATGTAGGGCTATTCACTTCTCTTTATTTGCTTTTCAGAATGTTATGACGCTAGTTTTGTATGTGCTGAAACAAAACAAGGCCAATATATTCCTTTCAACTATACACAATTTTGGACTCACTGACAAAACTACAGGTAAACCAGAGATAGTTTTGGATTACAATATAACAAAGGGAGGAGTCACTATACAGTCAATGAACTGGGAAGTGAGTATTCTGTTGCATGGGTGACAAGAAGATGGCCAATGGTTGTACTCTATGTTCTAATGGATGTAGCAGGAATCATTGCTCAAATAATTTTTCATGCAAATGAGGCAAATCCAAAAAACAGGAGAAGAATTTTCTTGAAAGATTTAGCACTGTCTCTTAGGAAGCCTCTCTTAGTGGAAAGAGCTAATATTCCTTCACTTCCAGCCAACATTTGAAATGTATCAGCTGATTAAGACCCAATTAAAAACGAACATTTGCCAGTGTAAATCAGGATTTCAAATGTAAACAAAATATGTAATTTGTCTAAAAAATTATTGTTACTAAACTAATTATTACACTCCAATTACTTTAAAGTATAGAAACTCTGTAAATAAAGGGAACATTTTCCATGAAGGAAACCACTAGTAATTAATAAAATATGAAAGTACATTATTGTAATTTCTTATTCAAGAAGTTGCATTCGAATAAAATAACAGACATGTACTAATATCATAGTGTACTAGCTGTTCTAGAGTAAACATAGGTTTATATATGTATTTTCAGTTGTTATATGTCAATTTTAATTGTTAATTAATCAAAAAAAGATTCTAAACAATGCCAAGGATTGTTCGGGATTGTTACGAATGTATAAATAGTTACCGCCACGTTGGCAAAGGGGGCCTTACTTTGACTGTATTTGGACAGAAAGCATGTATCTTGTTGACCATAATTTATTTTAAGTATGTTACAACTCCCCCCCCCCCCCCCCCCCCCCCAACCCCATGAACCATGGACCTTGTCGTTGGTGGGGAGGCTTGCGTGCCTCAGCAATACAGATAGCCGTACTGTAGGTACAACCACAACTGAGGGGTATCTGTTAGGACGCCAGACAAACGTGTGGTTCCTGAAAAGGGGCAGCAGCCTTTTGAGTAGCTGCAAGGGCAACAGTCTGGATGATTGACTGATCTGGCCTTGTAACAATAACCAAAACGGCCTTGCTGTGCTGGTACTGTGAACGGCTGAAAGCAAGGGGAAACTACAGCCGTAATTTTTCCCGAGGCCATGCAGCTTTACTGTATGATTAAATGATGATGGCATCCTCTTGGGTAAAATATTCCGGAGGTAAAATCGTCCCCCATTCAGATCTCCGGGCGGGGACTACTCAAGAGGATGCCGTTATCAGGAGAAAGAAAACTGGCGTTCTACGAATCGGAGCGTGGAATGTCAGATCCCTTAATCGGGCAGGTAGGTTAGAAAATTTAAAAAGGGAAATGGATAGATTAAAGTTAGATATAGTGGGAATTAGTGAAGTTCGGTGGCAGGAGGAACAAGACTTCTGGACAGATGACTACAGGGTTATAAACACACAATCAAATAGGGGTAATGCAGGAGTAGGTTTAATAATGAATAGGAAAATAGGAATGCGGGTAAGCTACTACAAACAGCACAGTGAACGCATTATTGTATTATTGTGGCCAAGATAGATACGAAGCCCACACCTACTACAGTAGTACAAGTTTATATGCCAACTAGCACTGCAGATGACGAAGAAATTGAAGAAATGTATGATCAAATAAAAGAAATTATTCTGATAGTGAAGGGAGACGAAAATTTGATAGTTATGGGTGACTGGAATTCGAGTGTAGGAAAAGGGAGAGAAGGAAACGTAGTAGGTGAATATGGATTGGGGCTAAGAAATGAAAGAGGAAGCCGCCTGGTAGAATTTTGCACAGAGCACAACTTAATCATAGCTAACACTTGGTTTCAGAATCATGAAAGGAGGTTGTATACATGGAAGAACCCTGGAGATACTAAAAGGTATCAGATAGATTATATAATGGTAAGACAGAGATTTAGGAACCAGGTTTCAAATTGTGAGACATTTCCAGGGGCAGATGTGGACTCTGACCACAATCTATTGGTTATTAACTGGAGATTAAAACTGAAGAAACTGCAGAAAGATGGGAAGTTAAGGAGATGGGATCTGGATAAACTGAAAGAACCAGAGGTTGTACAGAGTTTCAGGGAGAGCATAAGGGAACAATTGACAGAAATGAAGGAAAGAAATACAGTAGAAGAAGAATGGGTAGCTTTGAGGGAAGAAGTAGTGAAGGCAGCACAGGATCAAGAAGGTAAAAAGACGAGGGCTAGTAGAAATCCTTGGGTAACAGAAGAAATATTGAATTTAATTGATGAAAGGAGAAAATATAAAAATGCAGTAAATGAAGCAGGCAAAAAGGAATACAAACGTCTCAAAAATGAGATCGACAAGAAGTGCAAAGCAGGGATGGCTAGAGGACAAATGTAAGGATGTAAAGGCTTATCTCACTAGGGGTAAGATAGATACTGCCTACAGGAAATTTAAAGAGATCTTTGGAGAAAAGAGAACCACTTGTATGAATATCAAGAGCTCAGATGGAAACCCAGTTCTAAGCAAAGAAGGGAAGGCAGAAAGGTGGAAGGAGTATATAGATTGTCTATACAAGGGCAATGTACTTCAGGACAATATTATGGAAATGGAAGAGGATGTAGATGAAGATGAAATGGGAGATACGATACTGCGTGAAGTGTTTGACAGAGCACTGAAAGACAGGAGTCGAAACAAGGACCCCGGAGTAGACAACATTCCATTGGAACTACTGACGGCCTTGGGAGAGCCAGTCCTGACAAAACTGTACCATCTGGTGACCAAGATGTATGAAACAGGCGAAATACCCTCAGACTTCAAGAAGAATATAATAATTCCAATCCCAAAGAAAGCAGGTGTTGACAGATGTGAAAATTGCCGAACTATCAGTTTAATAAGTCACAGCTGCAAAATACTAACACGAATTCTTTACAGACGAATGGAAAAACTAGTAGAAGCCGACCTCGGGTAAGATCAGTTTGGATTCCGTAGAAATACTGGAACACGTGAGGCAATACCGACCTTATGACTTATCTTAGACGAAAGATTAAGGAAAGGCAAACCTACGTTTCTCACATTTGTAGGCTTAGAGAAAGCTTTTGAAAATGTTGATTGGAATACTCTCTTTCTAATTCTGAAGGTGGCAGGGGTAAAATACAGGGAGCGAAAGGCTATTTAAAATTTGTACAGAAACCAGATGGCAGTTATGAATCGAGGGGCATGAAAAGGAAGCAGTGGTTGGGAAGGGAGTGAGACAGGGTTGCAGCCTCTCCCCGATGTTATTCAATCTGTATATTGAGCAAGCAGTAAAGGAAACAAAAGAAAAATTCAGAGTAGGTATTAAAATCCATGGAGAATAATAAAAACTTTGAGGTTTGCTAATGATATTGTAATTCTGTCAGAGACAGCAAAGGACTTGGAAGATCTGTTGAACGGAATGGACAGTGTCTTGAAAGGAGTATATAAGATGAACATCAACAAAAGCAAAACAAGGATAATAGAATGTAGTCGAATTAAGTCGGGTGATGCTGAGGGGAATTAGATTAGGAAATGAGACACTTAAAGTAGTAATGGAGTTTTGCTATTTGGGGAGCAAAATAACTGATGATGGTTGAAGTAGAGAGGATATAAAATGTAGACTGGCAATGACAAGGAAAGCGTTTCTGAAGAAGAAAAATTTGTTAACAGCGAGTATAGATTTAAGTGTCAGGAAGTCATTTTTGAAAGTATTTTTATGGAGTGTAGCCATGTATGGAAGTGAAACATGGACGATAAATAGTTTGGACAAGAAGAGAATAGAAGCTTTTGAAATGTGGTGCTACACAAGAATGCTGAAGATTAGATGGGTAGATCACATAACTAAAGGAGGAAGTATTGAATAGGATTGGGGAGAAGAGAAGTTTGTGGCATAACTTGACCAGAAGAAGGGACATGTTCTGAAGCATCAAGGGATCACCAATTTAGTATTGGAGGGCAGCGTGGAGGGTACAATCATAGAGGGAGACCAAGAGATGAAACACGCGATCTAGTGTAATACCCTAAGCAGATTCAGAAGGATGTAGGTTGCAGTAGGTACTGGGAGATGATGAAGCTTGCACAGGATAGAGTAGCATGGAGAGCTGCATCAAACCAGTCTCAGGACTGAAGACAACAACAACAACAACAACAACAACAACATGTTACAACTTATTTCAGATTAGTCAAGATGCTTTTATTTACTTTGAGATTGTAAGAAATGTTCAGCGCAAACTTTATATTGGATTAACTATTTAAATAACTTTACAGCTCCCCCCCCCCCCCCCCCCCCCCCCCCACTCCAGACGCCAGATTGCCAGCTACGATGAGTAAATTAAAGCATAGTAATATTTTACATTGCAACTTTCCTTGTGAAGTACAAAGATCAATGTGTTGAAAGAACTGAGGAGCCTATAACCAAGAAAAGAGATCGGTGTGTGACATGTGGACGAGCAAGAAACACATCTACTACCATAAGGTGTAATTCATGCCATACCTTTGTTTGCAAAGGACATGTAAAAACTGTGCATATATGTGAGAAATGTAAGACAATTAACTGTGTGTATGGAAGGAACTTTGTGATATCTGATACTTCTTCAATATATAAAGCCTTTGTCTTTTTATATTGCAATGAAAGAGTGTTATTGTTCAGTATGTGCTTAAAAAAGTATTGGAATAGATTTGATATGTCAGCTGTAGCAATAGAATGATATTAAAGTTTCTTATTTGTTTATTCAAATAGTAAATTAGTGATGTAATATAAGTTTCTTGTATTATTTAAAAAAACTAAAATTAGACTGTGATTTAGTTCATACATTTTTCCCTTGGTAGCATAATGACAGTTTTTGACTGCATGTGTACAAAGTGCACTGTGCATCTACACATGTTATGAAAATCTGTGCACCTGCTCGAGGGTTAATGTCTAACTCACAGCAGCTTCACTATGACAAAAATGCAGCAGTTAGGATTTATAAAATATAAGAAATTATAAGACATTAATTTTGTTGGTTTGAATGTTGATTTTATTTTGAATGGTAAACCAAGTCAGGTTGTCCTAACAAGAAAGATACGCATGAGGGAGAAGGGGAAGCAAGGAGGGAGGAAAATGTAGAACACCAACTGACATGGATGTATCTGATTAAACTATGCAAATATCACTGTTTACCTAACAATAAATCTGGAGTCTTTGGGTTCGAGCAAAGAGCACATACTTGAGGAAGGGGGGGGGGGGGGGGGGGCGGGGGCAGGAGCATATTAATGAAAAATGAGAAACAGGAAAACAAGGTAAGGCAATACAATAAATACTGAAAATGAAGGGATTATCACTCAGAAAACAGTAGTGCACATTTGAGGTGCTGCAAATTGTAATGCACAGTCCAAATGAAACATAAAAGACTGTGAAGAATATGTTATAATAGAATCAGTCAGTTACAGTGAAATTTCTCCGATTATTTGAAATGAAAATATTGACACAACAAGATTTCTATAACAGAATGATACAAAAGCTGAGAAATGATTTCTTGCATCTGCACTTAATTAGAATTTTTCAATGGACATCCATAAATTTTATCAAGATACATGCCAATAACAAAGCTCGTAAAAGGTACAGCAACTGGATTTTATAAGACATATGGTTGCATATGACGACAGACCCATATTTCACTGTCAATTATCTTTGACAACTCTTTCATAGAAGCTAGGACCGCACTTCAACTTTTATGAAAGGTATCCTAAAAATGTTCCAGTGAAATGTCAAGTGTTTCATAAACTGACCTTCACAAAAGATTTTTGATAAAGTTATTTTGTAGTGTAACATGGGCCTATTGAAGGCAAGTGAGACTTCATTTCCTACTAAAAAATCCCACAGTTGAAAAAAATCCTACTCATCAACTTTTCTTACCAAAAATCTTTTTTAAGGCCTGAAATCATACAATACAATTTACTTTTTTTGTTATAGTTATCAGCAAAGGTGCAATATTCATTTTCACTTTAACACAAGTGCATTCAGTTGGGATTTCATTGTAAATACAATAGACTATTATGCAAGTGGAGACGTGAGGTGCCATCTGAAACTAATTAATACAGGGTTTGTACATCGGTAGATACAATAAGCACTGAAAGTACAGACGGAAAAAAAAAAAAAAAATGTGAGAGTGGTTCAGGAAACGTTTAACTGAAGTCCTTAGAAATAATAGACACACATCACATGAAAATGTTTTGATATTGTTCTGAGGGATGAACTGAATTTACATTCAGGATAACCACCTTACCACCACATATCAGCAGAAGTCTGTCATCATCAATCAAAGTACTGAGACACAATGATTGCTTGGTAAAATGACTGACCTGACCTATACAAGACTATGATAAATATGAAAAGTCTATATTTTGTGGTGAGGAGTTGTTTACTTGCATAATTATAATTACTAGCAGTGGAGGGATATTGCTGAGGACAGAGGCAAGGATCATTTTGTACATTTTGGTGTTACATTATTTATAATCCAGTGACTGAGTGATAATTTTTTATGCTACATGAATATTTTCCACAGTATTTTATTCACATGGTACATCCCAGTAACTTAACTTTTATCAGTTATTGGATGGTATTGCCTTCCATTCTTTATGCCTGTGAACAGCTTGGAATCTACTTTCCAGTCTAAGTGTTTTGGTGTAGTGGCTGTGTTGAATGTCCACCAATAAGTCCTAAACTAACTCCATGTTTCTTTTGGCATGGCAAAATACAAAATGTATTGCATCAAACTGAAACCTCTTGACAAATTACTGGAATAAATTAACAAATGTAGCAAGTAAAAACCAGTGGATGTCTATTGTGACCAACCTGAAGGTATTAAATGCCTATTTGTTTAAATAAACACATGCAGTATGAATCCTTTTTCTGCTGATTTAATTAGTGCCATCATATCAAATAAAAGCATATCAATGGACAAAAATGATAAGAGATAAATTCAGTTCAGAGATTATGACAGGGGTAGAACGAGGAGCAAATACAAACTGGAGAGGAAATGAAATGTGTAACGAATAATTCAAACAGAACTAGGGTAAAATCAGAAAAAGATAGGAGCAAAAACGTAAAGAGAAAGAGAAAGAGAGAGAGAGAGAGAGAGAGAGAGAGAGAGAGCGGGGGAGGGGGGGGGGGGGGCGGAGGGCGGGGGGGGGGGCGGGTTAAGATATTAAAAAGAAGGTGGTAATATCTGAAGATATGTTGTGGAGCAAGTACCCATTCTCTAGAGTTTAGGAAAAGTAATAGCGGTGAGAGAATCTGAATGGCCACATGGTGTAACAAACACTCAGATCTCCTGTGTCTAGTTTCTAGTTATGGAAAATACTTGGCAACTGGGTACTGAGTGTTTGCAACAAACACAATTCTTCTCCATACCAACCAGTTAATGTCATGCAGTGGACACATGTTTGTAAATAGTACATGTGATTTCATACGTTGCTTTCATACTTTGATACCAGAGGATTTACCAGTGGTGGGACTGGAGTCAGTGCAGTGGTGGGACTGGAGTCAGTGACAGAGCATGAGACGAAGCGGCAGCGGAATTATTGCAGGAGTAGAAACCTTGTAGTGGGAATAATGGTCTGAGAATGTCACATGGTTTGGCAAGGGTGTTATGAATATTAGGAGGAAAATTGAAGATAGTGGGTAATACGGGAATATCAAGGGAGATGTGATGTCATTTTAGAGCTAGTTTTGAAAAAGTCTCAGGCTTGGAGACGTAATGTGTTGAGTCATTCAAATGCTTTTACTTAGTTACAAGAGAGACAACACTGGTATTTTATTTTTTTTGGACTGTGAGTTGTATTCGTCAAAGATGGAAAGGTGAGGACTGATAGGTGGGATCTGAGACGTGGGGTACGAGAGGACGGGGGAGGGGGTGACAGGACGGGGCGGAGGGCTGAGAGGATGGGGCTGAGAGTACGAGGTGGGGACCGAAGAGGGCGGGGTGGGGTACCATGAGAGGACGGTACGGGGGACCAAGATGGCGGTATGGGAGGCGGTGGTACGAAGGACCAAGACGGCGGTACGAGGGGCGGTGGTACAGGGCGGTGGCGGCGGTACGGGAGGGGGGCGCGGCAAGGGGGGCAGGGGCCGGAACGGGGAGCGAGTGCGGTACGGGGTAGGTGAGGGCGTTGCACGGGGAGTGATGAAGAGGACGGCGGTACAGGGGGGATGGCGGTACATGAGGGACGTCAATACAGGGGGACGTCGGTACAGGGGGCCGAGGGACCAGGGGCGGCGGTTCAGGGGGAGGGGGGACCAGGGGCGGCGGTACAGGGGGAGGGGGGACCAGGGGCGGCGGTACAGGGGGAGGGGGGACCAGAGGCGGCGGTACAGGGGGAGGGGGGACCAGAGGCGGCGGTACAGGGGGAGGGGGGACCAGAGGCGGCGGTACAGGGGGAGGGGGGACCAGAGGCGGCGGTACAGGGGGAAGGGGGACCAGAGGCGGCGGTACAGGGGGAGGGGGGACCAGAGGCGGCGGTACAGGGGGAAGGGGGACCAGAGGCGGCGGTACAGGGGGAGGGGGGACCAGAGGCGGCGGTACAGGGGGAAGGGGGACCAGAGGCGGCGGTACAGGGGGAGGGGGGACCAGAGGCGGCGGTACAGGGGGAGGGGGGACCAGAGGCGGCGGTACAGGGGGAGGGGGGACCAGAGGCGGCGGTACAGGGGGAGGGGGGACCAGAGGCGGCGGTACAGGGGGAGGGGGGACCAGAGGCGGCGGTACAGGGGGAAGGGGGACCAGAGGCGGCGGTACAGGGGGAAGGGGGACCAGAGGCGGCGGTACAGGGGGAGGGGGGACCAGAGGCGGCGGTACAGGGGGAGGGGGGACCAGAGGCGGCGGTACAGGGGGAGGGGGGACCAGAGGCGGCGGTACAGGGGGAGGGGGGACCAGAGGCGGCGGTACAGGGGGAGGGGGGACCAGAGGCGGCGGTACAGGGGGAGGGGGGAACAGAGAGGGCGGGAGAGAGGGAGAGGGGACTGCGAGGACGGGACAGAGGAGGAGGAACCGAGAGAATGGGACAGGGGGAAGGGGAGGGGGTACTCTGAGAGGTCTGGGAGCACTGAAAGGATGGGAGAGGGGAGGGTGGGGACACCAAAAGGACGGTAGAGCGGGAGGGAGAAAGGGGACACCAAGAGGTTGGACAGTGGGAGGGGGGACCGGGAGGTCGGGACAGGGGGAGGGGGGACCGGGAGGTCGGGACAGGGGGAGGGGGGGACCGGGAGGTCGGGACAGGGGGAGGGGGGACCGGGAGGTCGGGACAGGGGGAGGGGGGACCGGGAGGTCGGGACAGGGGGAGGGGGGACCGGGAGGTCGGGACAGGGTAAGGGGGGCCGAGCGGTCGGGACAGGGTAAGGGGGGCCGAGCGGTCGGGACAGGGTAAGGGGGGCCGAGCGGTCGGGACAGGGGAAGGGGGGCCGAGCGGTCGTGACAGGGGAAGGGGGGCCGAGCGGTCGTGACAGGGGAAGGGGGGCCGAGCGGTCGTGACAGGGGAAGGGGGGCCGAGCGGTCGTGACAGGGGAAGGGGGGCCGAGCGGTCGTGACAGGGGAAGGGGGGCCGAGCGGTCGTGACAGGGGAAGGGGGGCCGAGCGGTCGTGACAGGGGAAGGGGGGCCGAGCGGTCGTGACAGGGGAAGGGGGGCCGAGCGGTCGTGACAGGGGAAGGGGGGCCGAGCGGTCGTGACAGGGGAAGGGGGGCCGAGCGGTCGTGACAGGGGAAGGGGGGCCGAGCCGTCGTGACAGGGGAAGTGGGGCCGAGCCGTCGTGACAGGGGAAGTGGGGCCGAGCCGTCGTGACAGGGGAAGGGGGGCCGAGCCGTCGTGACAGGGGAAGGGGGGCCGAGCCGTCGTGACAGGGGAAGGGGGGCCGAGCCGTCGTGACAGGGGAAGGGGGGCCGAGCCGTCGTGACAGGGGAAGGGGGGCCGAGCCGTCGTGACAGGGGAAGGGGGGCCGAGCCGTCGTGACAGGGGAAGGGGGGCCGAGCCGTCGTGACAGGGGAAGGGGGGCCGAGCCGTCGTGACAGGGGAAGGGGGGCCGAGCCGTCGTGACAGGGGAAGGGGGGCCGAGCCGTCGTGACAGGGGAAGGGGGGCCGAGCCGTCGTGACAGGGGAAGGGGGGCCGAGCCGTCGTGACAGGGGAAGGGGGGCCGAGCCGTCGGGACAGGGGAAGGGGGGCCGAGCCGTCGGGACAGGGGAAGGGGGGCCGAGCCGTCGGGACAGGGGAAGGGGGGCCGAGCCGTCGGGACAGGGGAAGGGCGGCCGAGCCGTCGGGACAGGGGAAGGGCGGGCGAGCCGTCGGGACAGGGGAAGCGGGGGGACCGAGCCGTCGGGACAGGGGAAGCGGGGGGACCGAGAGGTCGGGACAGGGGAAGCGGGGGGACCGAGAGGTCGGGACAGGGGAAGCGGGGGGACCGAGAGGTCGGGACAGGTGAAGCGGGGGGACCGAGAGGTCGGGACAGGTGAAGCGGGGGGACCGAGAGGTCGGGACAGGTGAAGCGGGGGGACCGAGAGGTCGGGACAGGTGAAGCGGGGGGACCGAGAGGTCGGGACAGGTGAAGCGGGGGGACCGAGAGGTCGGGACAGGTGAAGCGGGGGGACCGAGAGGTCGGGACAGGTGAAGCGGGGGGACCGAGAGGTCGGGAGAGGTGAAGCGGGGGGACCGAGAGGTCGGGACAGGTGAAGCGGGGGGACCGAGAGGTCGGGACAGGTGAAGCGGGGGGACCGAGAGGTCGGGACAGGGGAAGCGGGGGGACCGAGAGGTCGGGACAGGGGAAGCGGGGGGACCGAGAGGTCGGGACAGGGGAAGCGGGGGGACCGAGAGGTCGGGACAGGGGAAGCGGGGGGACCGAGAGGTCGGGACAGGGGAAGCGGGGGGACCGAGAGGTCGGGACAGGGGAAGCGGGGGGACCGAGAGGTCGGGACAGGTGAAGCGGGGGGACCGAGAGGTCGGGACAGGTGAAGCGGGGGGACCGAGAGGTCGGGACAGGTGAAGCGGGGGGACCGAGAGGTCGGGACAGGTGAAGCGGGGGGACCGAGAGGTCGGGACAGGTGAAGCGGGGGGACCGAGAGGTCGGGACAGGTGAAGCGGGGGGACCGAGAGGTCGGGACAGGTGAAGCGGGGGGACCGAGAGGTCGGGACAGGTGAAGCGGGGGGAACGAGAGGTCGGGACAGGTGAAGCGGGGGGACCGAGAGGTCGGAACAGGTGAAGCGGGGGGACCGAGAGGTCGGGACAGGTGAAGCGGGGGGACCGAGAGGTCGGGACAGGTGAAGCGGGGGGACCGAGAGGTCGGGAGAGGTGAAGCGGGGGGACCGAGAGGTCGGGAGAGGTGAAGCGGGGGGACCGAAAGTTTGGGACAGGTGAAGCGGGGGGACCGAAAGTTTTGGGGCAGGTGAAGCAGGGGGACCGAAAGTTTGGGACAGGTGAAGCGGGGGGACCGAAAGTTTGGGACAGGTGAAGTGGGGGGGGGTACCGACAGGTTGGGACAGGTGAAGCGGGGGGACCGAGAGGTTGGGACAGGGGGAGGAGGAGTCCGAGAGGATGGGACAGGGCGAAGGGGGGGGGGGGGGTACCTAGAAGATGCAGATGCAGTACAGGGGGGACGGCGGTACAGGGGGACGGCGGTATAGGCGGACGGGGGACCGAGGCGGCAGTATAGGCAGACGGGGGGCCAGAGGCAGCGGTACAGGGGGACAGGTGACCAGAGGCGGCGGTATAGCGGGACGGGTGACCAGAGGCGGCGGTACAGGGGGACGGGTGACCAGAGGCGGCGGTACAGGGGGACGGGTGACCAGAGGCAGAACAGGTGAAGCGGGGGGACCGAAAGGTTGGGTCAGGTGAAGCGGGGGGGACCGAAAGGTTGGGTCAGGTGAAGTGGGGGGACTGAAAGGTTTGGACAGGGGGAGGAGGGGACCGAAAGGTTAGGACAGGGGGAGGAGGGGACAGAAAGGTTGGGACAGGGGGAGGAGGGGACTGAGAGGATGGGACAGGGAGAGTGGGGTACTGAGAGGATGGGACAGGGGGTGGGAGGTAACTAGCGGTTGGGACAGGGGGTGGGAGGTAACTAGCGGTTGGGACAGGGGGAGGGGGGGTACCGAGCGGTTGGGAAAGGGGGAGGGGTGTACCGAGAGGTTGGGTCAGGGGGAGGGGGGGTACTGAGAGGTTGTGACAGGGGGAGGGGGATACCGAGAGGTTGTGACAGGGGGAGGCGGGTACCGAGAGGTTGTGACAGGGGGAGGCGGGTACCGAGAGGTTGTGACAGGGGGAGGGGGGGTACCGAGAGGTTGTGACATGGGGGGGGGTACCGAGAGGTTGTGACAGGGGGAGGGGGGGTACCGAGAGGTTGTGACAGGGGGAGGGGGGGTACCGAGAGGTTGTGACAGGGGGGGGGGGGGGTACCGAGAGGTTGTGACAGGGGGAGGGGGGGTACCGAGAGGTTGTGACAGGGGGAGGGGGGGTACCGAGAGGTTGTGACAGGGGGAGGGGGGGTACCGAGAGGTTGTGACAGGGGGAGGGGGGTACCGAGAGGTTGGGACAAGGGGAGGGGGGGGGTACCGAGAGGTTGGGACAGGGGGAAGGGGGGTACCGAGAGAATGGGACAGGAGGAGGGGGGTACCGAGAGGATGGCACTGGGGGAGGGGGGTACCGAGAGGTTGGGACAGAGGGAGGGGGGGTACCGAGTGGTTGGGACAGAGGCAGGGGGGGTACCGAGAGGTTGGGACAGGGGGAGGGGGGGATTGAGAGGTTGGGTCAGGGGGAGGTGGGGTGGGGGTTACTGAGAGGAAGAGGGACCAAGAGCAGGGGAACTTCGATGCTGAGGGACTGAGAAGTGAGGAGCTGAAAGGTGGTTGCTGTGAGGTGGGGGCTATCTAGGAGATTTGTTTGTGAGCTGGTTCTTTGGGTTAGCAAGGACAGAAGGCAGCCTGAAAGAGGTTGCTTGGACAGGTGTTGAGCGATACATTTAGCATAGAAGGCTGTGTGGAAGGTACTGTCTGGCGTGGAGGGGTGGCAGCTCTCAAAAGAGAGAGATCGTTGCTTATTGCTTCTTTGTATGAGCTGAATTTCGTATGTAAGTTACCATGAGATGGTGTTCAGTGTCAAGGAATGTGGCTTTGCATCTGGGAAAGGAGTAGGTGAATCTGGGTTGGGAAGAAGAGTTAAGAAGTTGCTGTTAAGTTGTCATTAACCATGACTACAGAATATAAAGTTATCAGCATCCATACTGAGCCAGGGAAGTGGCAACTTGTGAGTGTTGAGGAATGCCTTTCCTAAGAGGCTCATGAAAAAGCTGGCATATTGGTTTCCATACACGTCCCCCTTAATTTATTTGCAGGTTCAGCTGTCAGGTGTGAATTATTATGGATAAAGATAAAGTTAACTGGGGTGACTATACATCAGGTTTTTGTGACTTTCAGATGAATGTTTGGAGAGAGAGTGTTTTAGAGTTTAGACCTCAAGTTTACGTGGGATGTTACTGTAGAGCACAACCCCCTTGTTGGTGACAAGGTAGGTTCTGAAGGAAAGGATGGTGGTTGATTTGAGGTGTCCTAGAAGTGGATTGTATCTCCAGTGTAGGACAGGACAATGGTCCACTGCAGCTGAGATATGTATGGTACATGGTTTGAAACCTGCTGCAATTGGATGGTTGGGTTGATTGGCTTGTGTATTTTGGAAAGTAGATAGAAGGTGGGGTTGTATAGTGCAGGTGGGGTTCTATAGAGGCATTTGAGAATGTCTGCAAGGAATCCAGGTTTTACAGAATTTTTTGCAGCTGTCAGACATCTCAATGTACAAAACTGTTGTTAATAATCCCATGCCTTTCATCCAGTCAATGCTGCAGAACAGCGTAAAAATACATAAGTTGGCCATAAGACTGAACTCTGTCACCAAAAATTATTTATTAACATATTTCAAGATAAAATAGAAAAAGTTATTAAATGGTTTGCGTATTATTGGTTCCTGGCGTATGGGTAGAAAGCTCTGTGACATTGGTGAAAGGCTTACATCAAGAAACTTAAAATCATTTCCTGCCATCTTCAGAATTAACATATATGGATGTGAATTCAGAAGTGGCTAATAAAGCAGCCAAAGATGCTCATAAGGGGGGCACCATGGCTCAATATTCCACTCCCTGAATGTAATTACTGTGCAGTTTAAGCAATGACATAGTGTCTCACCCTCTCCGTCATGCATACGAAGACAATTCTAGGGATGTAGTCTATATTTTTAGCTTTCACTTTTTGATCATCACTTTTCTTTAATTTTTAGTACAGCATTGTTAAAATTTTTCTGATGCTGTCTCTTTCACAGAGTTATTTATAGAATGTGTGTTATCTACAAAAAGTGCCAACTTTTCTAGGTATATGTTAAGTAAAAGGTCATTCACAATTATAAGGAATAAGAGTGAATCCAACCACAATGGGATTTCATAAGTTGTTTTTCTCCAGTCACAGATTTTTTAATCCATTGTAATTGCTTGAATATTCATCACGCCACTTTCAGCACCTTTCTGTCAAGAACTTTTCAAATCAGTTGCTTGTAGTGCCTTTGATACCATAGAATTTAATCTTTTCTATGGGAGTATCATAATCTGCACAATCAAATATTTTGGACACAACACAAAAAATAATAACTAGTGACATTTTTGTTGTTTAAGGTTTGCCACATTTGGCGAGTTAATGTCTGAACAGCAGGTTCAGACAAGCAACCCTTTTGCAATTAAAACGTGATGCACCAGGTACATTGTTTCTATTAAAATACAATAAATTATATAACAGTTATTAATAAGATATTATAATATTTAATTCATAAGGGCATTACTTATTAAATATTTTGGGAAAACATATCATTTAGGAGATACGAAGAAAGGAAATGTGCCTGAAGATGATGGTATTTCAATAGAAATGGCTAAAGTTGGTAGCAAAGAAACTTACAAAATTGTTTACTGAATATCTGCAGAAGATGGCAATTGTCCAAAATTGAAAAAGTGTGAATTTATTCTTCATTATGTGAAACATAAAAGATAAGACAAATAACTACAGAATTATCACCTTCTTTTAAATAATGAACACGATATTCGCTCAAAGTATCACCAATTGCATAGAAAGCAGCTCACTTTAATCAGACAAAAAAACAAACTGCCTTTCGCAAGGCAAGCAAAACAACAGAACAGAGCATAAGATAGGAACGACCATTTTGTGTGGGACATATATGTTTTGAGGGAGCTTTTGACGTGGCTTCAACAAAATTTGTATTAAAAAAAAAAGAGAGAGAAGAAGAAGAAGGCAAGGCTTGATTCAACCTATATTAGTATATTGAAGAATATAAGCTCACCAGACAAAAAAATGGTCAGCCCTAAAGGAATCATTGCAAGCATTATTTAATAACATTCCACTCTGGAAGTTGATAACCACCTGGATTCAGTTAGGAAGTGAATCCACAAGATTGTTCAGGGGCATCACATCCAATTCCACCAAATTGCAGGGGTGCTGATGTTGACCTTTTGCCCATTGTTCCAACATGTCCCACAGATTTTTTATGGGATTCAAGTCAGGTTACTTTGCAGGCCAACCAAGATGTAACAAGATGCTTGCCATATTCCTCCAGACTGATGAACTGTGCTTTTATCATCTTTATGTGCCTGTGTGAACAATTGCCTCTTGCAAGGTAACAGATTCCAAATGTTCGAGGCATGCACTTTCGTCCCAATGTTCTCTCACTAACAGCTTGGGATGGGCGTTAATTCACAGCCTGCAGCATTTCCTGTCTAGTTTGGAAGCAATTTTGAGTAACTATCCATGAAACATATCACCGATCACTGTTAGTCAGAATTTTTTTAGGAACACAATTCTAATGTTGTGTTTCATAGCCACTCCTTGTAGATATGTTGAACAGTCCTGCCATGAAACACTAAAAAATCCAGCAACTTCAAATACCATATGTCTATGGGCATAGCCAAATACTACTGCACCTTTCTGCAACTCTGTCACATCCTTACAACAATGTCAGCTTGAAACAAAAACATCTCACTGATTGCTACTGCCTTATTGCTTACATTGAGGCAGTGCGCATGTGGTTCAACATGTGACTTGACTGCTGCACCACCTATAAAGGTTTAACGATTCAGCAGTGTATGTGCACTAGTATATACATCTCTGCTACAGCTTCCATTAGACTTCATCATGGGAGTCAGAAATTAAAAACTGAAAGCAGGATCAGGTAAAGAGATTCTATATCCCAATACTCTTTTCAGTCATACAGGAAATTTCAACTCCTTAAACTGGGAAAACAAAGATGGAATATGTATTAGTGGATCATAACTGAACTATTTAGTTATTTGCCTCTATTGCAGATATACTTCAACAGCAAATAGAAGAATTTAATAGAAATTTGAAAACAAGTCTGTAAATCAATAGAAATAAGACTAAAATAATGTATAATTAACATACTGAAAAGAAAATGGTGCACATTAATAATTAAATAATAGAATCAGCTGACGAGTTTTTGTACCAAGGATGGCTGAAGACTGGATGGACACAAAAAGAATTAAAACAGGGGAGCAACATGGCCTAGAGTAATTTTGGAAAACTGAAGAAAACTAAATAGGATTTTCAAAATTAAGCTTTCAATGTGTTTGAAAAGAGAACTTTAAATCAGTTTGTATTACCAACTTTTATATGGTAGTGAGTCATGCACATTTAAGCTAACACCATAATGAAGAAGATGGCAATGGAAGATGTAAATGATAGTAACAAGAATGAAATTATGATGATGAGGGACATTTAGCCAAGTGATTCAATTGTAGATTCGTCAAGTAAGTTCTCTGCTGCATTCCAAGAGATAGAAAAAAGCCTGAGACAATAAAGCAATGGGAAATGGATGGATGGTATTAGCAAACAAGAAGGAGCAACACTACATAGCTGAAGACCATAACACATGGTAAAGTTGAAACGTAGCTTTTATCCAGCAGCAGATGTTACATTTCTGATGCCGATGATGATGAAAGTTATTTTAACTTGTACACCATTATAAGCCATATTTACACAGCAGAGTTTAAAGATGCCAGGTCCATCTTATTCTTTTCAATAATTTTAAATACTGGTTTGTGCCCAGGATGAAATACCATCTCTGTAACAAAGTATGTGTAAATATGGAGAGCAAAAGTCCTGCTGGTTGATTCTCATGCTTTTAAGCTATTATGGCAAAGTAACATAAACTATGAATTTAGTTAAAGAGAGGTTCTTACTATTATTAGTAGATTTTTTTGTTCTCAATCATAGAATAAAAAATGGATTTGCCATTGTACCCATTATGTCTATCTTCCAATCACATGACATTGCTCATTCTAAAGTAAATAAAGAGAAGATAATAGTAATAATGTGATCCACTTAGTTATGAACTCTGCAGTTCAATTCAATTACCAGGATTGAGCTGTAAGGTCAATTAGCTATGGAAACAAAGTTAGCTGCTAATTAAAAATAATGTCTAGGTACTTCACCAAATCTTTAATCAGTATCCATTAGTCTGAATTTAGGAAAATTAAAAACATCTGGTGAACAGCAGATACAAACTTATTAGCATAAAAACAAAAATTGTTTTTCTACCTGCTTTTCCAACTTCTGAATAGGCACCTGTGATTAATGTGTGGAGAAAGAAAGGATTTAAAAAAAAGGCAGAATACAGAAAAGCCATCCATGACCAAGGAGTACTGCACTGAAGATTTCGACACAGAAACTTAGTTGCAGTGGTAAAGTTCTAAAGGATGTGATCTTACAGGAAATCACCCTTCTATTCAAGCTGCATTACATGTTGCAACTCAGATGTAAAAAATTACATTGGGGTGTAAGAAACTTGTAAAGACAAGAAGACATTCCCAGAAGCCCCAATCATAGCTGAATGAAGGTACTAAGTCTTTTAATAAGAAACAGCACAAGTCTATTCAAGATCGACAAAAGTGGCAATCACCTAATGTCTGAAGTTAGTTGAACAGCAGCTTCCATCAACATCAAGTCATCAGTGGTGGAGTGATATCTCCTGACTCTGCACTAAAAGCTTCAAAGAAGTTGTTTACAAATTGATCAAAAATCTTCCCTGCATTGCTATCACATAACGCTTCAAAAACTTTCCAACTTTTCGCTCTTTTCCATGTTTCATGAACAGAAAATCAGCACTCTGTCTACATAAAAACATAGAAAAAGGAGTCCTTTAGCTCTCTCTGTAAGATGTCACAACACACTGTCCATCCAAAAAAGTTCTAAGACTGATTTTATTCCTGATGTAAGCACAGCAACTATACTGTCAGTCTGAATTAACTACTGTAAAGAACATATGTGCATTTGACCAGTCACTTACAAACAGGCAGTGTGAAATACTGGACATGCAGCCATGTTGTGTGAATGTTATTGTATCACAAATCGCAATGGAGTGCTGTCTCTAAAACAAGTGTTCAAGACATTTTCTGGAATGTTTTGAAAAGAGAAAAAGCATGTGTAAAACTTGTCCCACACATCTTGACTCCCGAACAAAAACAACGAACAATGGATATCTGGTGTGACTTGACTGGAATGCAAAATAGGGAATTCTTTTCTGGAAAAAATTATCATGTATGATGAGACTGGGATCAAAACAAACCTACCACAAAATGACAAGTGCAAATTTCACATGAAGGGTTGATGCTCAGGTGGCATAACCAATGTGAGGCGTGAGTTGAACACCCACCCAAGCAAGGATTTTTTGACAGTTTCACGTGGTTGTATGAATGTTCTGAGCATTGTACACAAGCATTTATTTTTTATTAATACAGTCTTGAAACTTTTTGGACTAACAGTGTATGTTGTTAAGATCTTCCTCTTGCATACTTCAGAGAATGTAGAATTCTGGTCTCAGACGGAGATGGAGAAGGAGCAGGAGCAAAACTAATTTTTGGAAATTAGGTCAAAATGAACACACTCAAGAATTACGTTGGGGCACTGGAAAACAAAAACTTAACAGGTAGTGGTATTAACTCTGGTGAAATATTCAGAGCTGTCTTTCAGTTTGATCATAAGACTTTTAGCATAAGTGAGCACATATCAACTATCTCTAGAATCTGTACCATGGCCTCACCACTCACAGACCAAGTAATACAATTTACAGCATTCAGGGACACTGGCTGGCTGCATCATCTTCAATAATTTTGGAATATTTTTCTCCTGCTGTCACAAAACTGTGAGGTTCTCTGCAGATGGCCATTATTAGAACTACACAGGGCTGCACATTTTCATCTGATTACAGAGCACCACTCCTCATTGCAGAACTAGGTGTCTTCTAAGATGGCATGAATGTAGTGTAATGAATGGTCCATCAGCCAAAGAGGAACACAGTGGCCACTGTGAAATGAATTTTTTTTTTTTTTTTACCGTATTTCCCAGCCTGAGGTCACATGGAACAGTATGATGACCATTTCTGACTTCTTAATATGAGTTCCCCTCTCATAAACCAAGGACCTTGTGTGGAGTGGCTTATGTGATTCATCCATACACCAGAAAGTTATACCACAGGTGCAACCACAACAGAGGGGTATCCGTTGAGCGGCCAGACAAGCATGTGATTCATAACGAGGGCCAGCAACCTTTTCAGTAATTGCAGTGACAACAGTCTGTATGACTGACTGAGCTACCATCAATCAACACAGCCTTGCTGTGCTGGTACTGCAAGTGGCTGAATGCCAGGTGAAACTACAGCTGTCAGTTTTCTCAAGGCCATGCAGTTCTACTGTATGTTTAAATGATGATGGCATGCTCCTTCAGGTAAAATAGTCCCCCATTCAGATCTCTGGGTGGGGATAAGGGTATGTCATCATCACGTAAAAAGGAAAATGGATAGTGAGATTAGTGAAGTTATGTGGTAGGATGAACAGGACTTCTGGTCAGGTGAATACAGGGTTTTAAATACAAAATGAAATATGAGTAACACAGGAGCAGGTCTAATAATGAATAAGAAAATAGGAATCAGGGTTGGCTTCTATGAGCCACGTTGTGAATGCATTATCTTAGCCAAGAAAATACACTAAGTAGAGTAGTAAAAGTTTGTATGCCAACTAGCTCTGCAGATGATGAAGAGATTGAAAAAATATATGATAGGATAAAAAAATTATTCAGATAGTTAAGTGAAAGGAAATTTTAATTATGATGGAGGATTGATATTCAACAGTAGGAATTTGGTTTAAGATTCATGGAAGAAGACTATATATGTGGAAGTGATCTGCAAGACATCTGGAGAGGTAAATGTGGACTCTGACCACAATTTAATGGTTATGAGCAGTACATTAAAACTGAAGAAATGGCAAAACAGTAGGAGATTAATGAAATGGTACCTAGGTAAGTTGGAGGAATCAGAGTTTGTTGAGAGTTTTGAAGGGGGCATTAGGCATCAGTTGACTGAGTAGATAAAGGAATTCAGTATAAGGTGAATGGGTAGCTTTGACAGATGAAATAGTGAAGACAGTAGAGGATCCAATACAAAACAGCCAAGCACGAATGGTTAGAGGGCAAATGTAAGGACACAGAAATATATGTAAGTAGTGGAAAGATAGATACCTACCACCTACAGGAAAATTTAAAAAATGTATAGAGAAGTGAAAACAGCTACATGAATATCAAGAACTCGGATGGCAAAACCATTAATAAGCAAAGAAGGGAAAGCTGAAAGGTGGAAAGAGTATGTGGATAGTCTATGCAAGAGAGATGAACTTAAAGGCAATATTATAGAAAGGAAAGAGAAAGTAGGACAACATGAATTAGGAGATATGATACTGTGAGAAGAATTTGACAGAGCACTGAAAGACCTAAGTTGAAACAAGGCCTCGGGAGTAGAGGACATTTCCTCAGAATTGCTAATGTCCTTGGGAGAGCCAGCCATAACAAAACTATCCACATAGTGTGCAACATGTACAAAACAGTTTAAATGCCCTCAGACTCTAAGAAGAATGTAATAATTCCAATTTCAAAGAAAGCACTTGCTGACAGGTGTGAATATTATTGAACTATCAGCTTAATACACCATGGCTGGAAAATTCCAACACAGATTATTTATAAGAGAATGGAAAAACTGGTAAAAACTGACCTTGGGGAAGATTAGTTTGGATTCCAGGGAAATGTAAAAATACTATGACTTATCTTCGAAGATATGTGACAGAAAGGCAAACCCACATATATATCATTTGTAGATTTAAAGAAAACTTTTGACAATGTTGACTGGAATATTCTCTTTGAAATTCTGAAAGCAGCAGGAGTAAAATACAGGGAGAAAAATGTTTTACAAAACTTGAATGGAAACCAGACGGTAGTTATAAGTGTCAAGGTGGGAAAAAAGGGAAGCAGTGGCTGGGAAGGAATTGAGACAGGGTTGTAACCTATCTCCAATGTTATTCAATCTGTTTGTGGGCAAGCAGTAAATGAAACCAAAGAAAAAAATTGGAGAAGGAATTACAGTTCAGGGAGAAAAAAACAGAAACTTTGAGGTTTGTTGATGACACTAATTCTGTCAGGGGCAGCAAAGGAATTACTAGAGCTGCTGAAGAGAATTGACTGCATCTTGAAAGTATGATATAAGATGAAAATTAAGAAACACGAAACGAAGGTAATGGAATGTAGTAGAATTAAATCAGGGAATTAAATGAGGGAATTATCTTCGGAAACAAGACACTAAAAGTAGTAGATGAATTTTGCTATTTGGGCAGTAAAATAATTGATGATTGTCAAAGTAGAGATAATATAAAATGTAGACTGGCAATGGTAAGAAAAGCTTTAGAGAAGAAGAGAAATTTGTCAACATCAAATATAAACATAAGTGTTATGAGGTGTTTTCTGAAGGTATTTGTATGGAGTGTAGCCTTGTATGGAAGTAAAATGTGGATTATAAACAGTTCAGACAAGAAGAGAACAGAGCTTTTGAAATGTGGTGCTACTTAACCTTTTAAGTGGGCATGACGGATATATCCGTCCATACTCTGCTATTGCACAGTGGGTTCGACGGATATATCCGTCCTCTGCGTTCTGTGGCTAGTAGCTAATGGGAATGACGAGTTATTGGCCTGCCGTTGACACTGTGGTATTAGTTGAGCTTCGTCCACTAGATGGCAGTCTTGTCACGCAACACAGCGAGTTCTAGGCTAGTTATAACATTGTCCACCCGAGCGGGCATCGAGAAAATGCATCCTGTGAAGCAGCCACAAAAGCGTGCCTTTTTCATCTGTGTTTACCGCAGGGTTAGTGAGTGATCTTTTGCAATGGTGAAAAGAAATCGTTTATCAGATTCGGAGATTGAGAAGCTGTTTTAGAAAGTGACGATAATTTCAGTGACAGTTCTGAAAGTTTTCAAGATACAGATGTTGAGACTAGTGAAAGTGACTTCGATTCAGAAACATCTGACGACGAGACACTACTGCAGCAGACGGTACCTAGTGAATTTGTGCGTGGTAGTTCAGTTCGTATTCAATATTTGTTCAGTGGTAATAGTGGTACAGTTCTGCCTCTAAAACAAAACAATGTGATGAGTTGTTTTATGTGTTTTGTGGATGATGCTTTGTGCACAATGATAGCTGAACAGACAAACTTATATGCAGAACAGTTCATAGCTTCTCGTCCCAATTTAGCAGCATGCTTCAGGGTTCACAGTTGGCAGAATACTACACGAGACAAGGTAAAAACACTTATTGGAATGCTTGTACTTCAAGGAATTCTTCACAAACCAGACCACAAAATTTACTTTTCAAAGAGGAAATCAGTTGACACACCTTTCTTCAGGAAAGTGACGAGTGAAAAGCGGTTTCATCTTCTATTGAAATTCCTCCACTTTGCTGACAATACCACATATGATCCACTAGGCAATATCAGCAGAAAACTATTCAAAATTCACCCCATTATGGAGCATCTGCGGTGTAAATTCAGATCAGTGTACATGCCAGAAAGGAACATCACCGTTGACGAATCATGGCTGCTCTGGAAAGGACGGCTTGGATGGAAGCAATATACTCCATCAAAGCATAGCAGATTTGGCATCAAATTGTACGAACTCTGTGAAAGCAGTTCTGGGTATGTATGAGGCTTTATTGTTTACACTGGAAAGAACACTAATTATGGTAGCCACTATCCAGACGAAAAAATAACCTCTCAAATTGTTTTGGAGCTTGTACACGATATACTCGGGAAAGGCCACTGCATTTATCTTGACAACTGGTACACCAGTACAGATTTGGTGGACAAACTAACCAGCAATAATACCGATGTTGTCGGCACAATGCGGCAAGACAGGAAGGGGTTTCCTGACTTCGTAAAAAAGGAAAAACTGAAGAAAATGGAGTACATAACAGGGTACAAAGGCAAGCAGATGGTAATGAAATGGAAAAGCAAAAGAGACATTGTTATGGTCAGCACCTTCCATAACGATACATTTGTAAATGTAAACTCGAAGAAGGGAATTGTTCAAAAGCCAGGAGTTATTGTCGTTGACTACAACAAGAATATGGGGGGCATGGATAGGTGCGATTCTCAGTTACAAAGCTACCAGATGGCCAGAAGCAGGATGAAAAATACTATCAGAAGCTTTTCCGTCACTTGTTGGACATTGTATGCTACAATGCATACATTATGTACAAGAAGCATGGTGGTGAACAAAGTAGAATGAGCTTCCTGATTGGTCTTGGTGAACAGTTGCCCATATCTTCACCACATCAAGGGACATCAGTAGGATGCCCAACTCAAACGCCAAAAGCAACAAGCCAGGCATTTTCCAGACCTTCTGCCACTCACAACGAAGAAAAGACCAACAAGGAGGTGTGTGGTATGTACGAGAAAAGGCCTTCGCAAAGAGATTTCATACTGGTGCACAGCCCTTTGTTTTAAAATGTTTCACACTGAAAACGACATGTAATATTGTGAAAATACAGTTTTGTTAACATCTGAAATATATTTTATTCATTTCCACCCAATATCAATTTAAATTCAACAATGAAAACGCGAAAGAAAACGTGAGAACTGTGCGCAGCACCACCACAAACGGGCGCGCTGGCGTATATTACCCACTGGGGAAGAGGCGCGCACAAACTACCCACTTAGCAGGTTAAAGAGTGCTGAAGATAAGATGGGTAGATCTTTTAACCAATGAGTATGAAATAAATAGAATTGGGGAGAAAAGAAATTTGTGGCATAACTTGACAAAAGAAGGGACTGTTGATGGAACACATTCTGAGACGTAAAGGTATCACCAGTTTAGTATAGGGGTAAAAATTGTAGAGGGAGACCAAGAGATGAATACAGCAAGCAGGTTTGAAAGTACTTTGGCTGCTGCTGTTATTTGGAGATGAAGGGGCTTGCACTGGATGGAGTAGTGTGGAGAGCTACACCAAACCAGTCTTCAGAGTGAAGACTATAACAACGACAGAAAGTGATCATTTGGATATTATTAGAAGCGAGGTTGGTCTATCCTGTTTTGGTGAAAAAGTCATCTGAGTGACTTTAGGGAATTCAGGATGACTTTGACAGAATTTTTATATGGCCAAATGAATAACAGCTTGCTTTAAATGTAGGTTAATTTAAGTTAATGCAGATGAGTAAAAGAGACAGTCCTGCAATGTTTGAATACTGTATTAATAGTACACTGCTTGACTCAGTCAGACTGATTAACCCTTTGCACTTTGTACTGCAGACAAAGGGCATCTCTGTGTGCTCTTACACTAAACTCTCACTAATCTGGCTCTCAGTAGTCCGGGCCACGTCCAGCCTCAAAGTTGTTCAAGCAGAAATGATGCCTGCAATATTGAATTCTTATGTAGAAAAATGTTGTTAATTAATTACAATGTTAAACAATACTATACATGTATGCAATTGTGGCTTTCTTTACATTTCAGTATTATATAATCTGAAAGAAAACACGTTATGCTAAACCAAGCGTACACTCAAAAAATCCTAAATTAGACATAAGTTGAACTGAGGTTCTTCGCAGAAAGCCACTGCTGCTGAGTACAATGTTGGATGAGCAATTACTTATGACCAAACTTTAATAAACAAAGAGATGAACAAAAGCTTACATGAAAGTCAGGATGAAAGCGATGGAGATGAGGATAAAGGAGGAGAGAACATAAATATATTTCACAAAATTAGTGCTAAAGCTGTAGACATCTTTCTGGAGTACATTATGCAACACTCAGAAACATGCAGTACCATTGTAATGCTTGTAAACCTGTTGTGTGGTAAAGCATACTGTGATTGCACATCATTACTGCAAGAACTAAAATTTTAGGACATGTTTCATAGTGATACTACCTGCACATGTACACACTCAATGGCTAAGTTTTCTGTGAGAATGAATGTATCTTTGGATTTAATGGAGTACAAACCCTATGTTTTAAACTACATTTACAAGACTCTCAACAATCTGGCACTTCCATCAATCCAGCACTCATACGTGCAAGGAATGGTCGGATTAGCAAGAGTCTAGTGTATCTAAATTGGCGCATCTGGGCAGCAAGCGCACCTCAGAGACTTGCAAGAGTCTCTTTGTTGAAACAATGAAACCATTGACCAACAATTATGTTATACATTAAAACATAAATGTACTCTTACATTCAAATATATTTACATAAGCATCAAAAAACTAAAGTTTTCCTTGTCTGACATTTTTTGCAACACTCTTCACAGAAGAAAGTTGGGTTTCATGTGCATATTTCATAGTACTACATGGTTTCTCACCAGCCGCCTTTCTTTTTCTGCCAAAATACATTGCACAATTTGTGTGTTTATCGATAACGTGCAACTTTCCATACAATTGTTCCTCATCATCAGAAGTTGAATGACTTCCCTGTTTCTGTTCTTGTCTTCTTTCTTCATCAATTAAATCTGTTGTAATATTTTTATGGAATTCTTTGTGGACAGTACTGTAAAGTAGTAGTTTTTTTCACTGATTCTTGTGAAACAAATAGCTGTTTACAAGTCCTACCTCCAACCACCAGAAGTACAGTTTTTGCCACTACTTGAGACTCTTCCATTACAAGACTGTAACTGGCAATAAAATGGTCAGATCAATCAACTCTGCCCATCACTGACGCATAATCAATAATCACATTTGGTTTCATTATTTCTTCCCTTTCCTTTCCATTTCTCCTTTCTATAAGTGACACTGAGTTATTTATTCTTCTAGAAACCATGAGAACAGTTCATTTATCCTGCCATGCCAGAACCATGATTTTGTTAATACAGAGGCATTTTACTTCATGCTTCTTTAGACAAAGAACTCCTTTCTTGATTGCAGCTGTAAGGTTCTTACGATTGGCCTGGATTGTTATGGTGAGATGCACATTCTGTTTCAACTGTTCTGCAGCTAATGTGACACTTGTACAAAAACAGTCAGCTTACAAGAGATACCCTGACTGCCCTGCAGAATTTCTGATATCCAGCAATTCAAGAATTATGCTTTCAGAAAAATACAAGTCTGGACAAATCAATACACCAAAATAATATACCAAACTGCAAATATAACTGTTTGATATATCCAAAATTACGTAAATTCTGAGTCCCCATTTTGTTAATTTTTGAGGATTGTTAATTTTGAGCACTGCAAAACCCTTGAATGATACTGTAGGTTCATCAGTAGCTTCATACTTATAAGGTCCTTAAATTTCGAGAAACTTGCCAGAAAATAAGCCAACACATTTTTCACTTTACTCAGATGTGACTGAACCTGAGGAGACAGTGTAGCGTTCTCCAGATTAGAAACATGAAGTACCCAGAAACTTTCCATAAATTGTCTATGACTAAAGCAGTCTGAAAAGAAGGCAGCTGTAACAATTCTGTTGAAAAAAAGTCCTGCAAGTTTCTACACTTTTGTGGTGCCATATTCCATAACACACAATGGAAGCACTCCCATTCCTTCCATGGTAACGATTTTCCACACAGAATGTTGTGGAAGTAGTGTCACTTTCCCTACTTTTACTGTAGCATACCTATTCGTTTTGTCTGCTATTTGTTGAAATAATTACTAACAAAGAGATAGAGGGGCTGGCCAGTACTTACCTCAGCTCAGTACAGCCGATAGAGACACAAAAAACAACCGAAAATTTAAGCTCCTAGCTTTCGGAATAAATGTTCCTTCATCAGGGAGGAGAGAGGGGAAAGAAAGGGAAGAAGGGAAAGTGGATTTAGTTACTCACAACCCAGGTTATGAAGCAACAGGGAAAGGAAAACAGGGAAGGTAGCAAGGATGGAGGCATGGTTGTCAGAGGGAAATAGGTTGAAATAGGTTGTCTGTAAATATTAACTGAAAGAAACCACTTACTTGTGATAGTACATTACTAGTTTCAGTGATAAAACCAGAAAAATACATATATTCATTTACTATTTCTGCACATTCTTCATCAATCTTCTGCTGAATCACATGACTTTCACTGTTTTCATCGCCATTTTCATTTGAATTGTTTACAAATGAATTACCATCTTGATCAAAGTCATTGTCACTCTCATTTTCACTTCCCGTAAAAACTCTACAACCCCTTCTTCAGGCAGGACTGCTATGTGAAGAACTAGCCATTTCTCTCCACACAACTGCTACAGTTCAATACCAACTTAACACAGGTTTTCCTGGATGGCAGTACTAACCAGCATTGATACTTAGCACAATCAAATTTACAACTGAAGCATATGAGAGCTAAGATAAATTGTATCAAATGAGACTTAACGTCTGAGAGGAAAACAAAGTTTGCAATGGCAAGTGCCACATGCCGATAAATATCTAATAATGTTGCAGACTGAGATGAAATTGAACCAGCAGATAAAGTCAGCTGTAGAGAAAGTGAATGCCCTACTATGGATTATTGGAATAGATTTGGCATAGTTTGGTGCCCCTATAAAGGAGACTGCGTATAGAATGCTTGTGCGACCCATTCTTGAGTATTGCTCAAATGTTTGGGATCACCACTTGATAGAATTAAAGGATGACATTGAAGTAATTCATAGGCATGTTGCTGGATTTGTTACCTGTCAGTTTGACTAGTGTGAGAGTGATATGGAAATATTCTACGAGTTGAAATGGGAATCCTTGGCGTAAAGAAGACAATCTTTGCCACTGAGGAAGTTTAGAAAAGCAGCATTTGCAACAGACTACAGACCAAATGCCTTCAAAGATCATCTCGCGTAAAGACAAAATTAGGGAGAGCAGGACATCTACAGAGGCACACAAGGAATCTTTTTTTTTTTGTCCCATTTATGAGTGGAACAGGAATGACCGCCACTGGAAAAGTACCCTTTACCGTGCACAGCAGAGTGGCTTGCAGAGTATGTATGTAAGTGTAAATCTAAATGCTTTGTTTTGTGTTCAGCAAGACCAATCTCCCACATGTTTAAAATAGTGATTAACCAGTAGAAGAGACCCGTGACATATTATGTAGATTTAAATCTCCATAAAGGATAAATGGCCGAATGCAAACAGTGGAGGAGGCTGCGTGATACAATCAAAATCTCTCGGTCTAGATTTGAAATTTCATGAGGGGTAGATAATAAGATATTAGGAGGAAATAGTTGTCTATATATTCTAGAACGGCAATTGCATGTAAGCTGGTCTAGAGAGGAAATGGTGAGGAAAAGTATCTGCCACTTACAGAGATAGTCATCCCTACAAACAAAAGTCTTTACTTTGTGACATATTTAAATTCCTCCTCCTGAATCTCAAACTCACTTTAATTCTGTTACAAAATGGGAGACAGTTTGTGAGGTTTTTCCTTCTCTTTACCTTTCTGATAAGATCATGAAAGATTTGAGTGACTGGCCAAGAGGTTGGATGGTTCCTTCAAGCAGATATCACATTTCACAGATTCTGCAGCAGAATCAATATTAGACTGTGTTTTGAACTTTGTTTATAGTGTTTGAGACTCTTTTGATATTTCTCTTTCAGTGGTAGTGACAAGTTTCGTAAGAGCCGTTATTAAAGTAGCAAATTCAGGAGGTTATGGTAGGCCTTTTCCACTTGATTGTACATATTATTCCCCTTGTCAGACAATGGAAAATCTAGGATGAAATGTAACAATATTACGAAAAGGATAGTCACTACTCACCTTATCGCGGAGATGCTAAGTCACATATAGGCACTGATCGAAAGCACATTCTGTGTCAGTCTTTTTGTTGTGCCTATCTGCGACTCAGCATCTCCGCTATATAGTGAGTTGCAACTATTCTTGTACAATATTATTACCCCTGTCAGTTTGATCTACTGCATTTTCATATTTCAAGGTATAGGAGAGAAACAGTCCAAAGGATAGTGTGATTTCCAAAACAAATTATGCACACTTATAAAGATGAACCACTAGTAGATTTGTGTAGCTTTGTCACTTTTTTTAAACTTGCCTCTTCCTTAAATGTTAGTGTCATGTGTCCTATTTGTTAACATTTATATTAGTATAACTGTAAATGCTTTCACCATAACAAGGATGAATCCTACCGTTATGTGATTTAGAAATACTGGCATGTCAAATGCCATAACAAAGCCAGCTGTTTTAAATAGTTAATCATTTACCCACATGTCTAACTCCTCTATCAATTTTCTTAATATGGCAAAACATAGGTTTGAGATGCTCAGCAGCTTTCTAAGAGCAGTTTAGTGTTATGAGTTTCTCAGTTACTTTTGAGTCTAATGTCCATGTCTATACTAATAAAGTTCTATTTCACAAAAACTACATTGATATTGATGTACTAGCAAGTCCCTTCAGACTGTTTTGATGTATGAAAGAGACTTCTTGAATTTATTGCTCTCTTTCTAAACAAATACAAAGCCATCCTGGTGAACAATCTGTGTTCTGTTATTTTACTGCAACTATTTTCCTAAAGAGTTTCTCAGGAGACAAGCCATTTAAAATCACTTTACTGGTTGGCTACTTACATTCCCTGGTATTGCACCCAAACTGCTGAAACAGTGTGAAAGTACTAGATAATTCTCAAAAGCAATTAAGGAAGAAACAGCTCCATCAATGATCAATCTGCCTGGGTATTCCCAGCACACATGGAGAATGGCATGCGTCTCAGACATTATCAGCTAACAAATAATACCCAATTAAACACCAATTTTCACAACTGATTCTCCGCTAGGCTTGAGTTTATGATATTTTATTATACATGTTTTCATTATCCTTGTAGTCCAGACCATTAAGCCTAGATCCCCATACTCCGGATAGTAAAAAGTTGCATCATAATGTCTAGGGTTGCTTGATGAAAGATGTTTAGAAACTACAGTAATAGAATAATGCCTGCAAAGTAAAAAGGGGTAACTTGGTAAACTCAGTAGATGATCAATGTGAATGTGCGGAAAAAAAGATGATTTAACATTTTCTCACATGCCCAAGGATGGAATTTGTTTGCACATCGGAAGATCTATTTTTATGCAATGACGAAGCTATTACAGCTGCAGAGCAATGGAAGAAGAGAGTTTGGACGTTCTCACCCAGACACAGAAGGGCAAGTATGTAAGCTGCACTAACTGGTGACTACTTTGGAAACCCTGTGTTTACCAACACCATATTCATCCACGATTCGCTGAGCTTCCCATCCCAAGTGACTTACCATTAGGTATGATTCAGATGAAACATGTAGCTCACAGAACACTATGGATATTTGCATGCACTGGGATCTACCGGTAACCTGAACATTATGTCACTAACTCAAAATACTTTTCTCTAATAAAGTTTCTACAAGATTACGGGCATGTTCTGAAAATATGCAGAACCAACAATTTAGCTATGAAACTTGAAATTCAACATGATGAAAGTTAATAAAGTTTTCCTAATGAAACAAACAATTTTTGTGCTTGCATTCATTTTAATAGAATCTGGATCTATTATACTGAAATTAATGGGTGCAATTCCAGTTGTTTATTAAACTGACCATAATGTCCCAACACCCCATGAGTTGGTACAAAAAAAAAAAAAACCTTAATGAACTAAGCAAGTTTCCAGAATGAATTTTTCACTCAGCAATGGAATGTGCGCCTATATGAAACTTCCAGGAAGATTAAAACTGAGTGCGAGACTGAGACACGAACTTGTGACCTTCACCTTCCTCGGACAAGGGCTCTATCAAATCGGCTACGCAAGCATAACTCATGGCCCTTCCTCACAGCATCACTTCCACCGATACCTCATTTCATACCTTTCAAGCTTCACAGAAGTTGTTCTGCGAAACTTGCAAGGCTAACATTCCTGGAAGAAAGGATGGGGCATGCTTCCAGAATGAATTTTCCACTCTGCAATGGAGTGCGTGCTGATATGAAACTTCCTGGCAGATTAAAACTGTGTACTTGACCAAAATTCAAACTTGGGACCTTTGGCTTTTAAAAGCATGTTCTCTACCGACTGACCTACACAAGCACAACTCATGACTCACGCTCCAGTACCTGTCTCTAGTACCTGATCTTGCACCTTCCAAACTTCACAGAAATTCTCCTGCAAAACATGCAGGACTAGCACTTCTGGTACAAAGGATATTGCTGAGACATGGCTTAGCTACAGCTTGGAGGATGTTTCCAGAGTGAAATTTTCACTCTGCAGCAGAGTGCACTGATACAAAACTACTTGGCAGATTAAAGATGTGCGCTGTATCAAGGCTCACACTCAGGCGCTTAGCATTTTGTAAGTGTTCTATGGACAGAGCTACATCTGCTGATTCATCCTCAAAGCCTCTTTTTCCCCAGTACCTCATCTACAACCCTGCAAACTTCACAAAAGTTCTCTTGTGAATTTCTTTGAAGTTTGGCAGGTAGGAGACAAGGTACTGACAGAAGTGAGACTGTAAGGATGGGTTGTGAATCTTACTTGGGTAGTTCAAGCTGAAGAGCACTTGCCCGCAAAAGTTACCGAGTGCAGATTATGTAGTAATATTTCAAATGGGATCAAGGTACTGAAATACAACTCCACGTAAAACAATAATATCTGAGAACCTTGAAAGATTATATGGTAACGTTACAAGAAATGTCACAATGACCTGCCCGGCAAACCATGTGCTTTAGCAAGCCACTACTGGGATTCAGAGAGGCACAGTTCCACTAGACTGAATCAGCCTGGTGGGTTAACAATGAGAGTCAGTATGCTAGCCAGTCTGGATGTGCTTCTTAGGTAGTTTCCCCACATCTGAATAGGTGAATACCAGGCTGGTACAACGTCTTGTCTCAGATACATAACAAACATACATTTAAAAAATGTTTGCAAAATTTCATATGGGATAACACTAGATGTAGACAGTTGTGGTACACAAATTCTATCACACACAGGGGTGGGGAGGGGAAGGGGGTGTGGGTGCAGGGTAAGGGGTGGCAAAGACCCCTCTCTAGCACTAACATTACCGAATCCAATAGATAACACATCAAGCCCGTGGAGATATGGAATAAAGGTGAGAAAAAAAAAGTTACATGAAATGTCACTATGTATACTGTTGTTCAACTTCGGTGATGAGGCAGACTTCAGCCTGAAACTGTCAAATTCAAATCTACATTAGGTGTAGTCCCTAATATAATAGGTGTGCTGTGGAAGTAACCAGGTTGGAGAGGTGTCTATAGAGAGGCCAAATTAACATGATGGTACTGTGGACTGCTGAAAGCATGAGGAAACCACAGTCACTATTTTTCATAAGCTCATGCAGTTCTTCTGTGTGCTTTAATGCTGATGGCACCCTAGAGGGTAAAACATTCTGGAGGTAAAATAGTCCCCTGCTCAAAACTCTGGGTGGGGACTATTCAGAAAGATAATGCCATCAGAAAAAACAAACCTGGCTTTCTAAGGGTTGGCTCAAGAAATGTTAGAACCCTTAATTTAAGAGGTAAGTTAGTCCACCACATCAGATGAGTAGCCACTGCTCAATTGCACAGAGAAAAAAGCACAAATTGGGAGCCTCAGCTGCAATACCAGGAATGGTTTACTAGAAGCTGGAGAAGGAGCAATGGCATACAAATTTCTTATGACATATTACCACCATGAAGCTTGCTTTCAGTAATAAGAGTAGGTCTGCTCTGGTAGCAGCAATGGTTGTGTTTGAGTGTGGCGTTGTCCACAAGAGTGGCAAATAGTGGAGTCAGGCAACAAAATCGAAAACTAACTCTGGGCATCATAGTGTGGCAAGCAATAGGCAACAATGACACTACCCTTAATTGTCATATGTCAGGGAAACAGAACAATGCAAAACACATTCAAAACACATTACAACTAATCCCACTGCCATTTCTGCAAAGTCAGAGTGATGTGTTCCTCAAGCAGGAAAATGCTTGTGCACACACTTAACCCATTACTCAATGGACATGATGATGATGATGATGATGACGATGATGATGATGATGACGATGATGATGATGTCCCATACTCCGAGGAGTGTAGGGGATGTTGCGGGAGACCTGTACTGCTGTACTAAGCAAGGTCCTAGTGGAGGTGGTTTGCCATTGCCTTCCTCCGATTGTAATGGGGATGAATGAAGATGATATTTGTCAACTCATCTGGCCAGCACACTGCCCTGTTCAGTTTATGTGGGACATGGTGAGCTGACTCACCTTAATCCCTTACTTAATTGTGACAACATGTGGAAGTAGTGGAGACCAAATATCTCAAGCTGACATTCGACATCTCAATGACTGTCTCTGTCAAGATGTATATGTGAGGGGGGATAAAGGAAATCCCGGGTTTTCCCCATATATCTTGCTTAAAAATAAACTTTCTCTCAGGTGAAAATATACTACGCCCCGGGTGAAAGTAAATTTTTACCATCTCAAGTGATAAAATACTTTCCCTTGGAGGTGTCAAACTTATCTATCAATCCTTTGCATTGTAAAGGTTTTATACATCAGTGCAGAAATACCTGGTAATTTTGGGAATGAAACCTAGCAAAAAATAATGCATTTTGGAAATATCTTTGATCCATTGTAACATTAAGAAAGAATAAATCTGAATTCCACCAAATACAGCATGGTAGTTTTCAAAGCACTGAAATCAAGACTGTGCTGTGCGACACGCCTTTAGCAACCGATAATAGTTCATGTCACTTGACCTTTCCATCTAATTACAGCAGTTATTCAGATATTACACACGACGTAGTCAGCCAACAGTACTATCACTGTTAGGTAGCGTGAACACACAAGTTAATGGTTTCAGTTAATATACATACAGTAGCCTTACAAGAAAAGATAAGCTTTCACATATAATTTTGGCTGTCAAAAATTTTTTGATGGTTTTTTCCCACCGAGGGTGTGGTTTTGCAGGATCCTAAGAGCACAGCTAAAATTACAGCAGCTGAATATTTCTGACAGGTACAATAATAAATTTCACTGCTGGGTACCAAACATTTCACAGGCTACCTGGCTGAATACATGTTCCATTGAGCACTTTGACTTTTTGTATAGAAACGTCAATTACATGTTAAATTGCTCAAGAACTCACCTCATACTTTTTTTTGAAGGATAATTATGCCAGGTTTCTGCCTAAGTTCACAGTGCTTTCCTAAGTTTAATAAACACAACAGATGCACATAACAGACGCTTTAGTTATCTATAGTATATTCTCCTTCACAATTTAGAATAGGCTGCCAATGCCAGGGTAACTTATCGTGTCCGTGAGAGTAGAAATCATGTAGTTTTGAGGCAAAGAACTCACAGAATCATGTTCAGAAAGCATTTTCGTCGGGAAAAGAAGTTCCTTGAAGGTTGTTCAACAGAGAACACGAAAGGCGAAAATTTGAGGATGCAAGATCAAGTGAACAAGGTGGGTTCAGAATAACTTCTCAATCCAACTCCCATATAGCATTTTTTGTCAGTCTAGCAGAATACATGTGATATCATGGAGTAGCACCACTTCACACATTGTTCCTGGTTGTCATATCAGATTTCACCAACAAGACAGTTGTTGACAATAAATGAGAGTAGTGATAGTTACACCTCAGGGAAGCAAATCGTAGTTTACAGCATCACTGGTGTTCCACCAGACGTATAACATTATCTTTTGCAGATGCATGCAGGTATTTTAATGGGGTGGTGTTGCTTTGTTTGGGCTCAATCAACCCTTTCTTTTCCTTACATTAGTATTAAGACACCATTACTCATCAACAGTAATGATACAGGACAGTAATGATACAGGATAGTACTGGTCGGTGTTGTTGAGAAGCCTATTGATAACAAATAATTAGAGATGTGTATATGGCCACCAGCTAACTTTTGTGATTTTGGATTAGAGCATGTGGTACCCACAGACCCAATTTTAAGAATCTTCCCCAATGCTTGCAAATGTTCACGAAGATGGAATGATCACAGTTCACCATATGTGTCACTTGCCGAGTACACTGACGTGCATCATTGTGGATTAATGCATTTAAACGATACCTTGAATGTCTTCCTGCAAATGGAGAGTCACTTATTTAAAAAACTATCCTCCTTAATATAAGAAAACCATTTTTTCTTATACGTCAGAAATGTTCCAATTTCTCCACTAGGCACTCCATTTTCTAGTGTTCACAGCTTCACTCACTATCTCCAAAAGACAAAATGACAATATGTAAACTCAAATAGCAACAGTGAACCACAAATAAAAAAATGAGAATCCATAAATAAACCCATAGCAATGGGAACATCAACATGAAAAACAAAAACACTGGACTTATGCACCAACCTATTATTTTTTGCCATCGTTACTGCATAATCTGTACTGTATGAAAGAACCAAAATAAAAACGAAAAAATAACCTTGAAGTCTGGTCTTTTTCAGGGTGTGTTACCCTTTAAGATGTATCAAACACAGATGTGACAGTAAAATTTTAAATACTGGCATAAATGGCTGGTTTTCTGGGCCTAAAATTTTTCTAAGTGTTTGACCCTCAAAGTGTTAAGTTTTTAAACACAGTCAAACAGTGATTTAAGACAGTCATCGCATATTCTCACACATAACATAATTCGCCTCTTGCAAAAGGAAATTTACTTTAAAATAATGCTTCTCAAACCACCATTCACAATACTTTCCTGTAACCTGTTAGAAATGTAAACAGTTGTGACATCACATTCTTTGAAAGCAGTTTGTTGTTGTGAAGTACTGTGTAGTCTTTGTCTTAAAGCCTCTGACACATTTAGCTGTTGACTGACAATTGTGTTTTGTTGCTGTAAATGGTACATTTCTTTGCAGCAAACATTTTATTTTGGTCTTATTCTCTCATTTATGTTTTACTGCTGCAGTATTATTCTGCAGCAGGTGGCTAAAGTAAAATTCTTTGTTGGAATATCAGTTCTTACCGGCTGGAATCACAAAAATTTAACTGAAAACTAAACCAATGTAAAATTCCTGAAAATCTCAGGATTTTCTCAGATGAAAAACATTCCCACATTTCTCCAGAGGAGTATACACCCTGTCTATGCATGATTACAGGACTGCATTGCTGCTAGAGGAGGCGATGTAATAAATACTCTTCAAGATAACCTCTTTACTGGTGCATTATCCTATAAATATGACATGTCATTCTATAATCATTACAACATGTCAATAAAACTTTATTCATGTGGGACAACTCTAAAGGAGTGATAATTTTTCATTTGTGTAATTTAGGAATGTGTCAGTACGTGCAGAATTCCATCTGAATGAAAACCCATTTATAATTAAAATTTTTCCATGTAGCTTGTTTTCATCTTTATCATGTCGCTTAATGGCTAAGTGGCTAAGAGTCAAACTACAAATCCAAAGATCCAGAACAATATTTATTAAGTAATGGGATTTTTTTTCTATCACTTTTCATTTATTCCCCTTCCAATAATGATCTGCTTAAAAAATTCCGAGTTTCACTGCGGTTTGGAATCTAAAACTGTCTGTATAACTGGCTGCTTGCATGAAGGCAACAGCACGTCATGACCAATAGGATCATATCTAGCAATGCATTGTATTGTTCAAACCAACCTTCAAACTGAGGACAGTTTTTTGTAGGAATATTATCCTTCAGATCAAGTGAAAATCAGGTAAAAGTAAAATCATGTGTAAAAAAAATTTTGTCATGTAACTGCCCATCTTGAATCGTAGTACAGGGAGCAATCTTCAGAGCTACACGTGTATCGTAGAAAAAAAAAAAAAAAAAAAAAAAAAAAAAAAAAAAAAAAAAAAAAAAAAGGGTCATGTAACTGCCCATCTTGAATTGTAGTACAGGGAGCAATCTTCAGAGCTACATGTGTATTTAAGCATGTCAGTACTTTTAAAAACTGCAAAATATCCATTAAGTAATACATTACATATTACACATTTTACTTTAAGGACAAAAAGATGGTTAAAAAAGAACTAGACAAAGCCATAGAACTACTATGTACCAGACAGATGTTGCATTTGCAGGTGATGAACAGAGGTTGTAATTACTGTAGCTATAAATTCACAAGTGACTTTTCCCTTGAAAATATGAAATTAAGGCAGTAGACACACACATTTTTACTTGCTTTACACAAAAATACTATATAATAATGGGATCTTGGCCAATAATACAATGGATAGAAAAAAACTAGGAGCTACTTTATCAAAATATTAACAAACTGAGGACACAGAGCAATAGAAGATAAAGCTTGCAGTTGGAAGTAAGTAAAACACATCTGCACAAAAACAGTTACTAGAATAAAGTAAAATTATTAGTTCAAAAGGAATTTCATACATAATGTGTTCCTGATGGTAGTAATTAAGAAGAAGCCCCAAATTGAAATTATTTGGCTATCATAGGTGACACATCTGCTTTTTGAATACAGCTATATATTCATGGCTAGGACAAGATGAATCAATTCAGTACATTTTTATAACGTAACATTAGTGACAGGGACAAATGTATGCAATACTGTTGGGCTCCCTTCAAAAGGAAGTAATTAAATCCTGTAGTAAGAAAAGAACCTTGATTACTATCAGAATAAGAGAGGGATTTTTCGATATGAAAGACATCTAGCAGTACAAAATGTTGGGGCTACATTACACTTGCATAGGCTGACTTAAATTCTAATCAACAAGAACCAATGGTTACATAAATCATGATGTATATTACATTGTTATAAATCAATATATTTTCCTTCAAATAAAGCTCTACTTCATGGTATTCCACATAACTCAAGTATTTAGTGCCACTCAGATGCAAATACTACCTGTAATCATTTCGGAAGGCTCCATAAAAGGATAACAAAAAGTCACCAAGGAATTTTTTTAAATTATTACTCTTTTCTACTGTAACTGGTATCACATATCAACATGTCACTCACCTCCAATTTCAGGGAGTTTGTCTGACTTTCCTCCCAGCCAGAACTGAACTATTACATGCAAAACGAAGCATATCAGTGAACCTATACCAAATATAAGGAAAGTATCTGCTCCACCATACTGATCTATCAGTACACCTCCAATTAAACTTCCGATGGACACTCCTGCAACAAAAACAAAATGAAATTCAATTTCCATAAAATATTTTACTTTACTGCAAATGTAGGCAAAATATAACATCAGAAGTTTCCTAATTCTAGGCTTCTGTATATATTAGAGCGAAGATTTCACCAAAAATACTTTTGCAATTTATATGTTTTCATACTTCATCTGCAAAGGTAGTTACTTTTTTCCAAATCTACACAGAAAAAAATACACTGACAGTAATCAATCACATCAACATCATATATAGCCACCATATGGTGCAATTTCTGTTGAGGAGCTAAAACAAATTGATACAACATATAATACGACACAGAAACAATACGCATCTGTGCTGAACCTAGTTCTGAATAAGAAAAATCCATTGGGATCACAAATCAAATGGTAATTATTATTATTATTATTATTATTATTATTATTATTACACACACACACACACGCGCGCGCGCACACGCACACGCGCGAGCCCGTGCGCACATGCGCATGCAAACTACACTAGAAAAGGTTAAGAAGCAAAGTGTTATGTCCTCCGGTGCCCACCACACAATATCCCTTTGTAAAAAGCAGTGTCACTCGTTGCATAGTCAGAATGCATAGCCATTCAGCAAGACTGCTACAAACAGCTGCCCCAAGGGGGCACTACGTTGCCACGTCTTCCATGTATGCAAATTGCCCATTGGATGACACCATATTCCATGGAAGAACAATGAGCAAGCAGCTAGTTATCCTGGCTGACAGCTGCCAATCGTGAGGACTGAGTTTATTCATCCATGTTATAAAATAACCAGTGCTGCCAGGCTTCTACAGTCAATCTATGCTCAGTCCACAACATGACCAGTCCATGGATGGAGACCACACTAAGAAACCAGTGAGCTACCATCTACAGCAATCAATGGAGAATGGAACCACCACCAGTACAGTGGACCTCCAGGAAGTCATCTCAGAATATAACTTGGTAAATATGAACTTTTAAGAAGCACTATCAGGCTTGTACCGACTTAGTTATTGGAGGTCACCTGCTCCAAGAAGTGCTATTTGTGTCCATTCGTACCAGAGTTCTGTCTGAGTGTTCAACTGAACGATGTTAATATACTCAGATTATTTATTAGTGTAGTTGTCTCCAATACTGCACTGGCCCAGTTGTACTGAGCTGATGAGCTACTCGACATACAGCCACGTCACAACACAAAGTAATGGGGGATCGACCACTCTCCCTCTCCAAATGCAATCAAGTGACAGGAAAGAGATTAAACTGCTATTATAATCAAATTTCTCATTAAATAAAGCAACACCTCTAAAATTTTAAGCAGACTATGCTCTGGAGGTGGAACACAGAACATACACATAGGAAGTATAACATCATCGCCTGTAAGCAGCTTAAGGTCTGGATTTCATTATAATTTCATTCTTCAAAAGCTGCAAGATCAACTGTCCCCGTCGATATTTATCAACGCCTGTAAGCAGCTAAAGGCCTGGATTTCATTATAATTTCATGATGAAACTACTGTTGTACATATCTAATAGCAACCATTTTTGAAGCAACAGCTATACCACACCAAACAATGCTCCGCAGTGTAATCCACAACTGGGTGACTTAGTTTGTTCCCGGTCACATGCCATTAAAATGTTGTACAGTAGCTGTAAACTAGACAGGTGATATGACTTCCTTCAAATGCAGCCCTTTTCTAAAATGCCAGTAACAGAGATGGTATGCTAGTGACAGAGACGGAATAGGGAGTGGTTTATGGGACAGTTTTGACCTCTGTGTCTTCATTGGTGGTATGATCCATGGGCAGATGTATAGGTTCAGGAGAGAGAGAGAGAGAGAGAGAGAGAGAGAGAGAGAGAGAGAGAGAGAGAGAGAGAGATCATAATTTAAGTTGGGTGGGAAGGGTAATTTTGCTTAGGAACAGATGGGAAGGGTAATTAGAAGGAGCTTCCTCATTTTAGGACTCAGCAAGTGAGAGACAAAGATTTGACAGAGAATGCTGTACAGTCATTACAGTCACGTGTGATATTCTATGAAAATGAGGGTGATCCTTTGTGTCTCATCTCTGATCTTTGTGTCTCATCTCAGGTGTTCAATCATGTGGGAGATCCATTTTTGAACATTGTGACAAAAGCGTCAGTCTGCAGAAGCCTAACTGATACTTGAAGAGTGATTGTTTCTCAGTGCAGATGAGGCACCACAAGTGATCTGGCAATATAGGAGTGACTTTTCGGCATATAATGGGTGACAGCTGTCAAAATGGAAGAACTTTTACTGACTGACATATTCAATGTGAACAGAAAAAGAAGGAAGATTAGGGCTCACACATAGCATTGAGAAGGAAATTAAGAGATGACAATGATTGAATTGTGGCATCAACAGAGCAGTCATCTGCACCCATACAAAGTCCCTATTTTTACGCAGTCCAATTTTTTCACAATCCAATCTAGCCACTGACACGAATGATGATGACAGCGCAAACATCCAGTCCCCTGGCAGAGATAAATCGCCAACCTGGCCGGGTATCGAACCCGAGACCCCGTGATCCAGAGGCAGCAACGCTAGCCACTAAACCACGAGCTGTGGACAAAATTAAGAGAGACAAAGCACAAGCTTAGAATGAGGATAGAGGGGTAAGGAATTGGGTCACATCTTCTATGTCATTTTCATAGGAATGATCCCAGCATTTCCTTTAAGGTGGTTAGGAAAACCTAAATCTGGGTGGCCAAGTGAGGATTTGAATTGTCACCCATTCGAATGTGAGTTCAGCATCTTACCACTCCACTATTTCTCAAGGGAGAGGCCTGCCTTGAGTGGGCCGTGAGGTTGTAGCCAACCATCCAGAGTCAAAGAGCAATAAGAAAATAGAATTAGAGAAAAGCCATAGCCTGGTCTTACTTTGAATTCAGATTATAAAGATGTCATATCAATGAATCTAACAATACCAACTTTGCACATTTATTCGCGAGTGATTTTTTCATGTAGCAGTTGGTCTGGATGAGGATATTGTTATCTGTAACTACCAGGAAAGATGTGGTTGGTTTTCAGCCAACTTGGCTATGGAAAAGGTAATGTCTAGTGATGGTAAAATAGTGTATCCTGGGGACATGGAGTGGCAGCAGTCAAAAACAACAATGGCAAGTACAGCACCAAACAATAAAGACAAAGGAGCTGTGGGGGCCATTGGAGAAAATAAGAACTTACTCTTGTTCCAGTTTAACTGTTGCACTCTGTACACACTGATTAATATTATCAGTGGAAGATGCACACTTAGAATATTTACCAACAGCACTGCTACTATCTTTAAGTTAAAAAACTGTGAACTATATAGGAAATTCAGAATGACGCAAATGGAATTTCCAGGTGGCATATTGGATAGCAGATCAAACCATGATAATATTTGTCAATAGGAAAATAAATACTGTGTTACTTGGACAAAGAATAATTAACACACCTCTGGATTTGGTCACATCAACTAATTGCATCTAGGGTAAATACTATGGAGTAGACAAACAAAACCACGTGTACTGAGAGTGAACACATGATTTCAGTTAACTGGGAAAATTCTGGGGACTGTACTTTTATCAGAAAGGGAGACCATAGATAACACTCCTTTAAATAAAGTCCTTGTATATAAGACCCTTGAAGTAGTCCTGAAGGGAGAAATCAGAAAATAGTGTGTGCACCAAAGTAGGCAGACATTATGATTGGAAAAGAAGAGACAGCAATGATTAATAGTATGACATTATCTTCGCTGTATATTGTACAAGCTTTCAAAGAGGATCACAGAAGAGATGTGGCAATGCAGGCACAGGTGTATTATAGGTGCGCAGGAGTGGGCAATGAGAAATCAGACTGCTTGATCAGGAAAACAACAACAACCACCTACCTCTATCATTACTATAATGTTTCGGAGAATGTTCAGTAACAGGAACCGTCCAATGTTGAGAAAAGTAATGAAGCAATGCTAATATGTACAATACCATATACCATCAAAGAAACAGGTGTAGAATATATACTGGACATAAAGACGCACAGAGATAACACTGTATTATGAATGTGCAAATATTAATTGTTTGTAACTATAGATGACTTACCTATTCCTTCAAATGACGCACCAACAAGACCTTGTACTGTTGCTTCTGTTCCAGGTGGTGAAACAATGCTTGCGTATGAAGTCATGGCTGAGTAAAATATTCCAAATGTAAGACCTTGGAAAAGTTCAATTGGCAAGCACCACCATGGATTTGTAAGAAAATAATACAGAATAAAGCGGACTCCAAATGCCAGTAAAACAAGAGACATTGCATGTATGTGACCAATCTTGCGTAATATATGCCCTGAAACAATTAAGTCACCAATTGATATTTGTTACAGTCAGTTTACTGTTCAGTTAGGTAAAGGAAAATATACCTTTTATTTAGGAATAATATTAAAGCAGTGAAATAAAACATTACACATTAGTCATTAACAACAGATAGATACTGTAACTTCCCAATTATATAACAGTATACATGACATTTTATAATAAGGCTCATTATTACTTGTTCTACAAAATTGTGCCACACTCACAGAACATGCTCTTTGACACAGCTGACTGGATTTAGAAAACTACTTTCCCAGATGAGCTTAAGACTTTATTTACAAATGCTCTGAAAAGAACTGCGAGAAATAAAATTTTGGTCAAATAATATACATATGTAACAATAGTTAACAGCTATGAAGTAGATTGGTCTATATCAGGACCAGCAGTATATTCACATAAGATATTAGATACTTTACTGTTAATCTCAATCCTATCCCCTCACACTGGGTTCTCTTAGTTAAGGTGAGAACAGACTCCCATCAAGCCCTTTGAAAAAAAAAAACTGTAGAGTTCTTCCTGGGTGTCATTTCAGGAATTCAAGGACGACCCTAGATTTCCTGCTCTCAACTTACAACTTCAAATCTCAAAATGGAAAATTTGTACAATGGATACAGAGGTGGTAACTCTGATGAGGAGTCCATCATTACATCCTGTAATGCATTGGAAACTAGGACTCTGGGGAGTCCCAACATTTGCAGTGATCTACATCTTCATTTACATGTATACTCCACTAGCCACCAAGCGGTGTGTGGCGGAGGGCACAATTCCCCCTGTGTTCCACTCGCGGATCGCACTATTTCCCTTAACTTTGAATGATGATCATTACGCGATTTGAAAGTTGGTGGTAGTAATATATGTTCTACATCCTCGGTGAAGATTGTATTTTGGAATTTAGCTAGCAGCCCCTTCTGTTTAGCGTGTAGTCTATCAGCAAGTGTGTCCCACTTCAAACTTTCTATGAGATTAGTAACGCTCCCACGATGGCTAAATGTACCAGTCACGAATCTTGATGCTCTTCTTTGGACCTTCTCAATGTCTTGAATCAAACCCAACTGGTAAGGGTCCCACACAGACGAAGAATACTCCAAGACTGGACAAACTAACGTATTGTAAGCTATTTCCTTTGTTGAAGGACCACATCGCTTCAGGATTCTACCAATAAACCGCAATATAGAGTTCGCCTTACCCGTTACTTGTGTAATCTGATCATTCCGTTTGAGATCATTTCGAATAGTCACACCCAGATACTTGACCGATGTTACCGCTTCCAAAAACTGATCATTTATTTTGTACTCATATATTAATGGGGATTTTCACCTTGTTACATGCAGTAGGTTACACTTACTAATATCGAGAGATAACTACCAGTCATTACACCACACATTTATTTTCTACAAATCCTCATTGATTTGTTCACAACTTTCATGTGATACTACTTTCCTGTAGACTACAGCATCATCGGCAAACAGTCTAAGGCCACTGTCAATACCATCAACCAGATCGTTTATGTAAATTGTAAAAAGCAGGGGACCTATTACGCTGCCTTGGGGCACATCTAAAGTCACTCTTGTTTCTGTTGAAGTTACCCTGTTCAGGACGACATACTACTCCCTGTCTGTTAGAAAACTTTCTATCCAGCCACATATGTCATTGACTAGACCTTAAGCGCGCACTTTTTGTAGCAAGGGACAGTGCGGAACTGAGTCGAATGCCTTTCAAAAGTCAAGAAATATAGCATCAACCTGGGAGCCAGTATCTAGAGGCTGTTGTATATCATGCACAAAGAGAGCCAGCTGTGTCCCGCATGGCTGCTGTTTCCTAAAACCCTGCTGGTTTCTGCAGATGAGCTACTCATAGTCTAGAAAGGTCATTATGTCTAAATACAAAATATGTTCCATGATTCTACAACAAATTGACGTCAGTGAAATTGGCCGGTAATTATGTGCATCCGATTTTCTACCCTTGTTATAGATTGCTATGACCTGGGCCTTCTTCCAGTCCCGTGGAACTTTTCCGCCGTTCCAATGATCTCTGATAAATGACGGATAAGAGTGGTGCTATATTTGTAGCATAGTCAACATAAAATCTTACGGGGATACCGTCTGGGCCAGATGCCTTTCTGGCGTCTAAGGATCTTAACTGTTTTACAATCCCAGATACACTAAACACTATATCAGCCTTCCTTTCGTTTGTTCGATAATTGACATGGGGAATGATGCTGCAGTCCTCTATCGTAAACACGTTTTTGAAAGCTAGGTTTAGAATTTCGACTTTCTGTTTATCATCATAAGTTACATTACCCGTACTGTCTGCAAGAGAAGGTATTGAATTATTTGTAGCGTTAATAGATTTTATGTACGACGAAAATTTTTTGGGGTTATTTTTAGAATCTGCAGATAAAATATTGCTTTCAAATTCGTAAAAGAGTCTCTCACTGTCCTTCTGACAACTGCTTTCATTTCACGCAATTTCTGTTTGTCAGCAGAGCAGTGACTACGTTTAAAATGACTGTGCAAAATTCTCTGCTTTCTCAGCAACTTCCTAATATGTTTGTTGTACCAATGTGGATCCTTTCCCTCCCCTATACTTTTGCTAGGCACGTACTTCTCTAGCACATGGTGGACAATACCTTTAAATTCCGACCAAAGATGCTTAATATCTTTGTGTCCCACGGTGAATGCTTGGAGCCGACTATGAAAATATTCATTAATGACACTTTTATTTGTTTTTGAAACAATAAAATTCTAGGCTGTAACTTCCTCAAAAAGATCAGGCCTGTTTGTCGCCAAGATATCTAATATGTTCCCATCTCGAGTTGGTTTTATAACCAATTACTCAAGGTTGTATGTTGAGAGCACTCCTAGGATAACTTCACATGAATCTTTGCTTCAGCCTCCAGTGATAAACGTGTAATTTTCCCTGTCAATGGATGCTAGATTAAAGTCTCCACCTATAACTAATGGATAATTTGGCTATTTACTTCCTATATACTCAAGACTTTCCCTGAAATGTGCTGCGACGTTTGTTGCAGATGCTGGCAGTCTATAAAAACATCCTATACAATGGTCAGTCCTTGTCTGATTGACAGCTTTATGCAGACTATTTCACAGTCAGTTGCAGTATCGATCTCAACTGCGTTTAAACAGCTTTTAACTGCAATGAACACACCACCTCCCATAGCATCAGTCCTATCCTTCCTAAACATTGTCCAATCAGAGTTCAAAATTTAACTGCTTTTTATGGCTAGTTTCAACCAGCTTTCAGTACCTAATACAATACCGTTTATTTCGGAGATTAACTTGGGGATCTTGCCACAGACACTTTGACAATTTACCAACACGAGATTAAGCATATTTAAATCCTTTGGAATGACCTGTTTAGGTGAACTAACAAGTTTTACAATTGGCACACCCACATCAGTGTCATGAACTGGTAATTTTTTGGGCCAGCGGTTTATTTCCCATGGGGAGGAACCTAATCTAAAACACCCATGTGCACGACACAAGTACTGTGCTACCCATGTAGCTGCTTCCTGTGTGTAGTGCACACCTGATCTATCGAGGGGTGTCCTACAACCTTCCACCGCATAGCGTAGGTTGAGGAATCTACAACCATGAAGAGATGGACTATACTGAAAAGCCTCTCATGCCAGGTGTGAATTACACTTTTTGTGCAAAAATAACTGCACCGGTGAACATTCATTCCCAACTGTGTATAGTCTATGGAGAAACATGTATGATCATACAACATGTGCGCAAATTGTGCAGAGAATTCAAAGCTGCCATCAGTTTCAGATGAAACGATTGCAAAAGTGGGAGAAGCTATGCTGACAGTTTGGGATTTCTGCGAGGTGATCCCTGATATCAGTGAGACCAGCACAGACAAAATTTTGACAGAACTTTTGGGGTATGCTAAGGTTTCTGCAAGGTGGGTCTCAAGAATGCTTAAGGAAGACCACAAACGTAAATGTGTGGCAGCAGCCAATGAATTTCTTAAGGCCTTTGCAACTGAAGGCACGGAATTCTTGGACTCTTGTCACTAGGGAGGAGACCTGGGTCCACTACACAACACTGGAAACGAAACAACAGTCCTGGCAGTGGAAACATCCAGCATCACTGAAGCCACAGAAGTCTAAGCAAACATCGTCAGCCGGCAAATTATGGTAAGCATATTTTGGTACAGGAAGGGATTACTCTTGTGTGAATTCCTTTCTACTGGTACAACAATCAATGTGGGCCACTACAGTGAAATGTTGAAGAACCTTTATCGTATGATCCAAAACAAGAGTAGAGGCATGCTCAAGAAGGGTGTGGCTTTCCATCGGAACAATACTCGTCTGCACATTGCATATGTCACAACCAATATAAACAACAAATGTGGATGGGAAACTACCTCGAAGCGACACATTTCACAACCAGAGAGGAGCTGAAAGAAGAGGTTTTAAGCTACCTTCGAGATGAGTGGGAGATTCTACAATGCAGGCCTACAGAAGATGGCACACCACATGCAAAAATGATTGATCTCAATGGCGATTATATTGAAAAACAGGTAAAAAGTCTAAGCTTTTCACACATGTATTATTCAGTGTCAATAAACATGTTTTTCATTATGAAAAATAATTGGAACTATATTTTACGAACAATCCTTTTAGTTGAAAGCCTTGGTGTATTTTGTTATTATATTACATCAAAACGACATTGGTAAGCTAAATGAATAAATCAATATGAGCCAATATTTTATGTTCTTCTGGGTCCACTGCATAATATACGTCTTTTAATGATACTGTGTGATTATAATTCTCAGTGCATTGTTAAGTTTGATTGGTTTTATTTTTACAATATGCCTATTTTGGCTGAAGTGCATCATCAGGTTATCTGTAAGTAAACCGTAAATAATTTTGGTACTTATTTCTAATTTTGTATGTAATTATCAAAAGAGCTTCATTATTATTCATTTTTACATAAGCCTAACAATCGAAAATCCAGGATTTTTAAAGGATAGCTGCTACTCAGCATATAGTGGAGATGCTGAGTTGCAGATAGGCACAACTGAAAGATTGTCACAAAATCAGCTTTCAGCCAACAAGGCCTTTGTCAAAAATAGACAACAGACCTGGTCTGGCTTAAGCTGCTAGAGACTGTGGTCATGTGTATATGAGCTGCAAGTGTGTGTGTGTGTGTGTGTGTGTGTGTGTGTGTGTGTGTGTGTGTGTGTGTGTGTGTGTGTGTGTGTGTGTTGCCTATTTTCGACCAAGGCCTTGTTGGCCGAAAGCTTATTTTGTGGTTGGTTTGGAGGAGGAGACCAAACAGTAAGGTCATCGGTCCCATCGGAGCAGGGAAGGATGGGGTAGGAAGTCAGCTGTGCCCTTTCAAAGGAACCATCCCAACATTTGACTGAAACAATTTAGGGAAATCATGGAAAACCTAAATCGGGATGGCTAGATGCGGGTTTGAACTGTTCTCCCAAATGCGAGTCCAGTGTGCCAACCACTGTGCCACCTCACTCGGCATTTATTTTGTGACATTCTTTTAGTTGTGCCTATCGGCAACTCAGCATCTCCGCTTTACATAAGTCTGATGGTTTTTGTCATCCATGTGATAACAGTAGTTGTGTCACAGTCTGTTTGCTTGTTAATTACATTCCTTTGACGATAATAATGGTTGATCATCTAATCAACTTATTAGTTTATGTAGTTATCAGATTATATTCTTTATATCAGTATTTTCATGACATCTTACTTGACAGTGATATTGTGTTAATACAGGCAGTTCTGTTTATCACTGCTGTTATGTAGCTGTTGATCTTTGCTACTTTTTATTTTTCCATGTGTTAAACGTACATCAATATATTTTCCTTTTTATAACTGCTCATATTTTCTTGGTTATTATTTATTTTACTTGTTATTTGCATATTCCTATGACATCGCAGCAAACTGTGACTGTAATCTTTTTTCATACACAAATTTCAGTATAGTCAGTCTTTAGTCCCACATTTGTTTGTATGCAATTATAAATGTAATTAAACATTTCTTTCTGATTATTTATGGGCTATATTTTTTAAATTAATTTTCATACTTGTGTCTTTCTACCTGCTTGTTGACAGGTTTTCCACTGATGATATATGGTTGTGGTATTGTTTGTTTGAATCTATATCTTGTTGTGAATGCAGGACTGCAATAAATACTACATATGTCAAGATGAGTAGACACCTCACCATTAGATACCAAGGACATGTTAAAAACAGTGACAACAATCCATTTACATTTTCCCACCACCTAAAGACCGAACAGCACACAATAAATAATGCAGAATAAGCTACTTAAATTTTACATATAATACCACTAATGAACATTGGAAACCTATGTACACACACATTAATACCTACAGAAAACACTAAATGAGCAAACTGACCTGAAACAGAAACAATGCATTGAAAACTTTATTAAAATTATGCATGAGGACAATGGATAGATATACAAAAACAAATGATATGAGACTACTAGAGATTACATCATAGCTAGAGGCACCCGTTTTTCAAAAAGTGTGAAATCATGAAATTTTACAAATTTTGCTCAAAATGCAAAGCTATTTACCTTAAAGCAAAATAACAAAATATTCAACGACATTGTGTGGAATCACACCACCTGAAGTTGAGGTTAACGGTAGAAATTCGATTTCAGTGATGGCAATGAACTCTGGATATCAATAACAATTGATTCTACACCACTTCGATATACAAGGTGATTCAGGAGGAATGTCATGTAATTTGTGATATGATTCTGCATGTGAAAGTAAACCAAAAAAGTCCAATGAATATGTGTCCAATTTACGATTATTATGGAACTGGAGTGGGTTGAAGACTACACATATCCACAAATAATATGAAGGCAAGTGTGAATATTACTTACTGAAATGCATGACAGATGACTGATTCATCCTACAAGAGGTATAAAGAAGTCTCCAAGCCATCTCAATGCACTTGTCAAATGTGTTGGAGGGTGTGCTGTGTTGTACATTGAACATCATTTCGGCGGGCTTTAATGTGGGCAACAGTGCCTGTGAAGGAAGTGGCCATTTCTTCACGCGTGTCCACCTTTGTAGCATACACATCCTCCTTTAAACAGCCCCATAAACAGAAGTCTAACTGTGGTTAGGTCGAGTGATCCAGCAGGCCAGTTAATGGGTCTGCCACAGCCAATCCGGTGTTGAGGAAATGTGTTATTCAGATACTGGAATACTTGTCTGGTATAGTGAATCAGTAATCCATTATGCTGCAGGTACATTTGCTGTCATTTTTCTAATCTCATGTCCATGCAGGTAGGTCTTGTAGGGAATGTGCGTATGCTGCAGCTGTCATGTGATTTGGCAGGAACACATGGCCTATCAACAGGTTCAAAAATGGTTGGTTCCAGACTGCAGCGCCTAGAACCACACGGCCACTCCGGCCGGCTATCAACAGGTCATCAAGTATATGACACCAGACCTTTACTGAGAACCTAACTTTGAATCTTATAATAAAAAGGAAAGCTGTTACACACCATATAGAGGAGGTGCTGAGTTGCAGATAGGCACAACAAAAAGACTGTCACAAATAAATGTTTCGGCCAGTAAGGCCTTCATCAAAAACAGATCACACACACACACACACACACACACACACACACACACACACACACGCACACACACACATTACTGCAGTCTTAGGCAACTAAAACCACACTGCAAGCAGCAGCACCAGTGCATGATGGGAGTGGTGACTGCGTGGGGGTAAGGAGGAAGCTGGGCCGGGGAGAGGTAAAGATAGTAGGGTAGGGGTGGTGGACAGTGAAGTGCTGCAGGTTAGATGGAGGGCAGGGGAGAGGTGGAGGGGTGGGGGTAGTGGAAAAGGAGAGAAGTAAAAAGACTGGGTGCGATGGTGGAATGAGGGCTGTGTAGTGCTGGAATGGGATCAGTCAAGGGACTGGATGGGTGAGGACAATGACCACCAAAGGTTGAGGCTAGGAGGGTTACGGGAATGTAGGATGTATTGATACAGGAAAAGTTCCCATCTGTGCAATCCAGAAAATCTTGTGTTGGTGGGAAGGATCCATATGGCACAAGCTGTGAATCAGTCATTAATATGTAGGAGGTCATGTTTGGCAGCGTGTTCAGCAACAGGGTGGTCCACTTGTTTCTTGGCCACAGTTTGTCAGTGGCCATTCATGAGGACAGACATGTTGTTGGTTGTCATGCCCACATAGAATGCAGCACAATGGTTGCAACTTAGCTTGTAGATCACATGACTGGTTTCACAGGTAGCCCTGCCTCTGATGGGATAGGTGATGTTAGTGACTGGACTGGAGAAGTTGGTGGCAGGAAGATTCATAGGACAGGTCTTGCATCTAGATCTATTACAGAGTGTGCAAGTTCAGTGAATGGTGGAATATCACTGTGGGAGGGGTGGGAAGGAAAGTGGGCACGACATTTCTCATTTCAGAACATGGCGAGAAGTAGTCATAATATTGTTATATTCCATCCTGGATTTTCCATTGTTTAACTTTCAATCTTGTTTCCCTAATGTCATGTGGATTCTCCATCGCCCATGTACAAGAATTGCTGGTGTTCCTGATATTTCTGCACGTACATGTAGCCTCATCTGTAAATAAAGTGTATTGCTGATGTCTCTTTGTACAGTACCATACACATAGCTGTCATTTACTTACTGAGTCACTTGGAGCCAGGTGTTGCTCAGGCTGCACACGGAATGGATACAAACCCTCTGAACATAATGTATACCACACTCGCATTTGTGGAATATCAAGCTGACAGCTAAAGCGCAGTGTACTGTTAGTGGGACTTCGCTGTATCATTCCAATAATGTCTTCCCTTTCCTCAACTGACTGGATGGCCTCATGTTCTGATGTTACATGTACACTGGGTAGTGTTCCATATCCAAGTGATGTTTGAAAAACCCTGGAAAATACCCTGGCACAGGGGGTTCATTGATTAGGAAAATATCTCTTGTATTCTGTCACAGCTGCATAGGCACTGCCATTACTCTACCCGTAAACAAACAACATCCCTCCATATTCTGCATGGATGAATGAACGAATGTAGATATTCGCGGACACAATGGATTTGCTCAATTAAATAATACTCACAGCACCTACACAGTATTTTGCTAAGTAATATTCACACTTGTCTTCAAATTCATTCATGGATGTATGCAGTCTCCATTTCCGTAACTATTGAAAATCGGACACATGTTCACTAAACTCCCCCCCCCCCCCCCCCCTCCCTGATGTAGAATCACTTCACAAATTATGTGATTTTCCTTCCAAATCACCCTGTATATCTATATCTGACATCATAACAAGTATAGCTAACTTCATTTCCTGCACAGGGAAGGATGACATTCAACAACGTCTGTCTCATTCTTTGATGTAGCCGTGTATTGTGTGTGAAAAATTGTTGCCAACTGCCAGTGCATTCACTCTGATATTCTGTGATTTGTTTTTGTGCTTCACTATATTAATAAGGTAGCAACAGTTTTTGCTTGAGAAAAAGAATTTTCATCGGAAAGATTTTACATTTTTGACAAAACTGCAAAGATACTTATGTGCAAATACTGCAATATGCTAATTGAGGGCCAGAAAAAGAAAACGTGGCTCAAACATATTAATACCAGTCTTTTCCACAAGAAGAACAAAGGGAGGGTACTAATGGCAATAGGTGTCAAAAGATAAATTACTCTCATGGACACCAGTGCTGCAGCAAAATGAGTAAAAACTGATAAAGAATAATTTATTTTATCAACAAGTCGATCTTTCCTCAAGGCTAATATACCACTGGAAAAAGTTGATCATCCGAAGCTGAGAGAATGGCTGGACAAATACATACCAGGTTTGTGTAATATTACACATTTTTGGAGGGGAAGAAATGCAAATTCAACTAATATTGGTGCCAGTTCAATTGTGGGCCTTCAGAGCAGCAATTTTCCTAGTATTATTAAAAATAGACAGACATTGTTTTGTGTAACAAAATGTAGCTGGAAGTGAAGATAATTTTTTCACGCTTCTCTAGATTCCACCATCCTGCCCCAAAAACTACTCTTCCTTTTATAGCAAGAATGAGATTGCCACCTTGTGAATCAGCAATATACACTTTTTTGTGCTGCCAACTGTCACACGGCAGGAATTTTAAAATGTAGAAACAGAGTTATCTACTCAACCTAACCAAACTGTCACATGTCAGGCTTTTATAATGTTTACAACATGAAATTTTGGGATGATGGGTTGAAGTTGGCAACCCTCTATTTACATGTGTGTGAATTGGCTGCAACGACTCATGAATACCATGTGGTCACTGAATTGGCAATCTGAAGTCCCACAGTCGAACCAATAGCCTTAACTTTTTGTAATATCACTTACTACATTTAAGTGCAAATTTGAATCAAACTGAATATGCTTTCCATATGCAGTACATTAACAATTTTTTTGGTAATGGGTGTGGTAAAATATGTAGACTAGTAAGCTGAATTCACTGAACACAAATGCAATTGCATACACAATACTTGCAGCACAAATAATGACTGAACATCTCCAGAAGTGTTTTCCATTCAATTTCAGCAACCCATGCAAAATAAGTAACTGTGAGATTATACTCTTTTCTCATTCAATGATGTTTAGCACAGGTAATGCATGCTGGATCCGTCATTCATATGAAAGACAAAGAAGTTAATAATTTAATTCCTTATATGGTGTTAAATATTATTCTACTATCAGGTCTACTGACATTTTTAAGGTGCTGGAGTCTTGCCCTCAGCTGGAAGATATCGGGAAGTTTCTGTAACCGGCATCATTGAGGAGGAGGAGGAGGAGGAGGAAAGATTAAAAGAAGCTGTGAAAAAATGAGTGTGTTTCAATTCTTTGTGATGAAACAACAAACACAAAAGGACAGTGTGTGTTGATGGTTCTGATAAAAATACTTAGTTGTGGTGCTGGTACAGTTCAGGTAATTCTGAAACTTGGAATTCAGTACCAAATTGTAGTTTCTATAACTTCACATTCAGCCCATTATGTGGGCAAGTGTGTAAATGCAATTTGGGTTTTACTTTCAGAAGGGTTAGTACACACGCAATGCTGGACCCTTAAATTAAATTTGTTGGGCAATATGTGGGCCATGGAACTCAGTGATTTGAAACACTCTGTTATAAAGGCAAAACACGTCTTCCTTAATAGCTTAAAGAGGAAGAACATATACACTCAGTTCTTTCAGAAATATGAAGATGAACACACGATAGATAAACTTTTCCCTATTCCTTGTGGTTTGGAAGTTTTCAATACCTTGGAGAATATCTAAATGATATAGTAGAATTCACTGAAATTGTTTAAGATAATAGTGTTGCTTTGAACTATTTTAAAGCCTTGACCTTTAACAAAGAAAATAAATTCAGAGTCTAGTTATTTTTCTTGTTGAGCAATTTGCTGCTGACATTAGAGAGCACCAAGATACCACTGATTCATGATCTACTAAGCATTGTGCCCTTTCAAAGAGTTTTAAATTACTATAGGGCACTTCCCCCCCCCCCCCCCCCCCCTCGAGACAACCTTGCATACACTTCAAATTGACAAAGCAAATGCAAGTACATTTAACATACATGTCAAAATTTGTGAGTAGAGCAAACCTGATGAAACTGAACCACTTAACGGAGTGTGAAACAGGAAAGACTGTCATTTCTTCTATTGTCAAACTGTTTGATCCAAGAAACATAATGAGAAGTGATTTAGATAGTGTTCAAATCTCTCAGCTAATGAAGCAGTTTACCATTCAAGCAAGTACTTTCAATGAAAGAATACCTAGCACCATACAAAGTGTTTAGGGATTTAGTTGCTAGTTGTTGTAGTAGAGAAGGTAAAGATGTTGATGTGATTGCTATTCTCCTTTCCCTGAAATTAGGCCCTGGCCATTTTGTGGAAGCTGCAATGAAGGCTTTGTGGACCCCAGTCAGTGATGTTGATACTGAGAAGACATTTTCAACATTTTGTAATATAATTTCTAACACGAGACTGTGACTCCCAGCAATGTGGAAGTCATAGTATCCTTGTCTTTCTGAGTGTTTTGTGGAATATCTACAAAAATGAAAGATGTTTTACAACAAATATACTATCAGTTATTTTTTATTTAGCTTTTTGTGCTGAAAACTTGAAATAAAATTTAACAAAATTATTGACAAAATGACACAAAAATCGGAAAAAATCTACCAAAATAGCTCTTTAAAAATGATGAAATCAGGCAAAAATTTTCACCACACACAGGTGTGTCTAACTATAGCTAAACTAGCTCTTATCCGCTGCTTCGCTCGGATAAGAGTAGTTTTGTTATAATAAGTTGGTTGGTTGGTTTTGGGGAAGGAGACCAGACAGCGTGGTCATCGGTCTCAACGGATTAGGGAAGGATGGGGAAGGAAGTCGGCCGTGCCCTTTCAGAGGAACCATCCCGGCATTTGCCAGGAGTGATTTAGGGAAATCACGGAAAACCTAAATCAGGATGGCCGGACGCGGGATTGAACCGTCGTCCTCCCGAATGCGAGTCCAGTGTCTAACCACTGCGCCATCTCGTTCGGTAACTTATAATAAGTGATGGTGAGTAAATAAACTAGGAATTTTGCGATATGTCTGTCTATATAATGGTGTAGAGATTCATGTATAAACAATGAATGCAGTGCCGCTATGTAGGTATATAATGAATGTGTTTCTATCATTTTATTTATGTCACATTTGAAATCATGCATTATGTTTTCTAATTGTATTTAAAAATGCCTCAACTCATTGCATTCATGCAGAAAGAGCATTTTTAGGAGTTTCTCTGGCTCATATAGTACTGGATGTGAGGTTTTGCCACCAGAGCAACACACGTCAACCTTTTCTCTCATCCATTTTAACATGTTATGGTGCTACAGTTTTAATCTATCCCACTGTGATGACTAATTTATGATTAATGTAGACAGTTAACAGATCATAATCAAATGCATCCTTACTAAAAGTCTCCCTCATTTCACACATAAAGGTACAACTCTCAGTCTTTCATACAGCCTTTAAATAACACCATTGTTCTGAGTCTTCAAGTGTCTCGGAAGCTGAAAGATACACATGATGCTCAGAATCTAAAATGCAATTGGTTTGTCACTGTTCTACTCTGTAGCTCTTGGGCTGAATAATGTTCTGCATCCAAGTTCCAGTGGGCATGAGATTGGTCCAAGGTTTGTTGGATTTGCAGCTGCAGTTCTCTTACAGGGTGTTTCAAAAATGACCGGTATATTTGAAACGGCAATAAAAACTAAACAAGCAGCAATAGAAATACACCGTTTGTTGCAATATGCTTGGGACAACAGTATATTTTCAGGCGGACAAACTTTCGAAATTACAGTAGTTACAATTTTCAACAACAGATGGTGCTGCAATGTGAAAGATATAGAAGACAACGCAGTCTGTGGGTGCGCCATTCTGTACGTCGTCTTTCTGCTGTAAGCGTGTGCTGTTCACAACGTGCAAGTGTGCTGTGGACAACATGGTTTATTCCTTAGAACAGAGGATTTTTTTGGTGTTGGAATTCCACCGCCTAGAACACAGTGTTGTTGCAACAAGACGAAGTTTTCAACGGAGGTTTAATGTAACCAAAGGACTGAAAAGCGATACAATAAAGGATCTGTTTGAAAAATTTCAACGGACTGGGAACGTGACGGATGAACGTGCTGGAAAGGTAGGGCGACCGCGTACGGCAACCACAGAGGGCAACGCGCAGCTAGTGCAGTAGGTGATCCAACAGCGGCCTCAGGTTTCCGTTCGCCGTGTTGCAGCCGCGGTCCAAATGACGCCAACGTCCATGTATTGTCTCATGCGCCAGAGTTTACACCTCTATCCATACAAAATTCAAACGCGGCAACCCCTCAGCGCCACTACCATTGCTGCACGAGAGACATTCGCTAACGATATAGTGCACAGGATTGATGACGGCGATTAGCATGTGGGCAGCATTTGGTTTACTGACGAAGCTTATTTTTACCTTGACGGCTTCGTCAATAAACAGAACTGGCGCATATGGGGAACCGAAAAGCCCCATGTTGCAGTCCCATCGTCCCTGCATCCTCAAAAAGTACTGGTCTGGGCAGCCATTTCTTCCAAAGGAATCATTGGCCCATTTTTCAGATCCGAAACGATTACTGCATCACGCTATCTGGACATTCTTTGTGAATTTGTGGCGGTACAAACTGCCTTAGACGACACTGCGAACACCTCGTGGTTTATGCAAGATGGTGTTCGGCCACATTGCACAGCCGACGTCTTTAATTTCCTGAATGAATATTTCGATGATCGTGTGATTGCTTTGGGCTATCCAAAACATACAGGAGGCGGCGTGGATTGGCCTCCCTATTCGCCAGACATGAACCCCTGTGACTTCTTTCTGTGGGGACACTTGAAAGACCAGGCGTACCGCCAGAATCCAGAAACAATTGAACAGCTGAAGCAGTACATCTCATCTGCATGTGAAGCCATTCCGCCAGACACGTTTTCAAAGGTTTCGGGTAATTTCATTCAGAGACTACGCCATATTATTGCTACGCATGGTGTATATGTGGAAAATATCGTAGTATAGAGTTTCCCAGACCGCAGCGCCATCTGTTGTTGACAATTGTAACTACTGTAATTTCGAAAGTTTGTCTGCCTGAAAATGTACTGTTGTCCCAAGCATATTGCAACAAACGGTGTATTTTTATCGCTGCTCGTTTAGTTTGTATTGCCGTTTCAATATACCGGTCATTTTTGAAACACCCTGTAGAACTAAGCACTAAATCAGACTTATGTTTGGGAAGCTTATAGTAATAATTTTAAATATGGTTCTTGGGCTTAGCATCCAATTTTATTGTTGCATCTACACCAAAACTCTCCAGCTCGGCCAAGTGGTGTTGGAACTCAATATTACAAGCCATGTGCACAATAAAAAAGGATTCGCACTGTCACAAAACATATATCATGTTTTAAAATTTTAATAATACTCAAAAACACAACTTTATAGAGTAGCCTATGATCTTCCTCAGTGTTGAAGCTATCTACATACAAAATACCACCAGAATCTGTTCAGCAGTAGACTTGTGAGAACGTAACAGAGTGAGTTACTTTCTCAATTAATAATACTGGTATTAGTATGGAAGTATGGATTAAAAACATCAGGAATTGAACAAGCATTGTACTGATTATGTGGAATTGTATTACATACAACATATCAATCAATAGAAGTATTTTCAAAAATATAATAAAGTTCAAAAGTGAAAGAGTAAACAGCTTTATCAAAGAGTGATTATTGTTCCATACTTGGCATTATATTCTTCAAATTAATAAATATGATGTACTAAACACTTTGGATAGTAAACTGTCTTTTTCATCTGGTTTCAAACTATCTCACGCCAAATTTCATGGATATCAGTTCAGCGACTTAGTTGTCAAAACATAAAAGTTACTTTCACATGTATAATGTTAGTATCGAAGTATGGATTGGCATGAATTAAACACGATGGAGGATTGTATAGTTATTGTATTCCAGCTGTTACCCATGGCTATGCTTGCATATCCACAAAATGAAATTAGGTGTGCATATGGCTTTATTGGGCAGGAGACCTTGCTTTGGATGTTTGGGAGCTTGGTGCAAGTTTCTTTATTGGATGCCACTTCGATGACTTGCACATCAATGATGATAAAATGATGATGTGGACAATGCACACACTCTGAAGCGAGCAGGAAAAAACCCAATCTGGGAGGAAACTGAACCTGGGAATCCATGAGCGTCTTACAGCAACCGTAACAGCATGACCACGAGCTGTTCATACAAATTTTAACAATATTAGCGAAGGAAAGTTGCTACTCACCATATAGCAGAGATGCTGAGTCATGACAGGCACAACAAAAAGATTCACACAATTATAGCTTTCGGTCATTAAGGTCTTTATCAGTAATAGACACACATATACACAACCAGGCGCACGCGCACACACACGCACGCGTACACACACACACACACACACACACACACATTCACACAAACGCAACTTGCACACACGTCTGCAGTCTCAGACAACTGAAACCACACTGCGAGCAGCAGCATCAGTGCATGATGAGAGTGGCGAATGGGTGGGGGTGAGGAGGAGGCTGAGGTCGGGAGGGGGAGGGATAGTATGGTGGGGGTGGTGGACAGTGAAGTGCTGCAGTTTAGACGGAGGGCAGGGGAGAATTTGGAGGGGGGGGGGGGGGTGGTAAGTAGTGGAAAGGAGACAAACAAAAAGAAAATAAAAGACTGGGTGTGGCAGTGAAATGACGGCTGTGTAGTTCTGGAATGGGAACAGGGTAACAGGGAGGGGGCTGGTTGGGTGAGGACAGTGACTAACGAAGGTTGAGGCCAGGAGGGTTACGGGAACGTAGGATGTATTGCAGGGAAAGTTCCCACCTGCTCAATTCAGAAAAGGTGGTGTTTATGGGAAGGATCCTTATGGCACAGGCTGTGAAGCAGTCACTGAGATGAGGGATATCATGTTTGGCAGCGTGTTCAGCAACAGAGTGGTCCACTTGTTTTTTGGCCACAGTTTGTCAGTGGCCATTCATGCGGACAGACAGCTTGTTGGTTGTCATGCCTACATAGAATGCAGAACAGTGGTTGCAGCTTAGCTTGTAAATCACATGACTGGTTTCACAGGTAGCCCTGTCTTTGATATGATAGGTGATGTTAGTGACCAGACCGGAGTAGGTGGTGGCAGGGGATGTATGGGACAGGTCTCGCATCTAGGTCTATTACAGGGGTATGAGCCATGAGGTAAGGGATTGGAAGCAGTGATTGTGTAAGGATGGATGAGTATATTGTGTAGGAAGGGTGGGAAGGCTAGTGGGCAGGACATTTCTCATTTCAGAGCACGACGAGAGGTTAACTTCACTGCCGGCCACACCCACCATACTATCCCTCATCTTCGCCACCCCAGCCTCACCCTTACCCCCACCCAGTCGCCACCCCCATCATGCACTGGTGCTTCTGCTCACAGTGTGGTTTCAGTTGTCAGACTGCAGATGTGTGTACAAGTTGCATTTGTGTGAATGTGTGTGTGTGTGTGTGTGTGTGTGTGTATATGTGTGTCTATTGCTGACAAAGGCCTTAATAGCTGAAAGCTATAATTGTGTGAATCTTTTTGTTGTGCCTATTGCGGCTCTGTATCTCCGCTATATGGTGAGTAGCAACTTTCCTTCTCTAATATTGTTACATTCCATCCTGGATTTTCCATTGTTTCATTCATACAAATTGTACTGCACCAAAGAAGTTATGAGTGATGCATGATGCTCAGCAGCTAAAATGTGATGTGTTTGTGACTAATATTAGCATGGACGTATGGATTAAATATATAGAGAACTGTATAAACATTGTATTCATTACACTGAATTGAATTATGTAGGACATATAACAATATAAGTATTTTGACAAAAAGGGTGCCGGCCGCGGTGGGCGGGCGGTTCTATGCGCTTCAATCTTTAACCACGAGACTGCTACGGTCACAGGTTCGAATCCTGCCTCCGGCACGGATGTGTGTGATGTTCTTAGGTTAGTTAGGTTTAAGCAGTTCTAAGTTCTAGGGGACTAATGACCTCAGATGTTAAGTCCCATAGTGCTCACAGCCATTTGAACCATTTTGAACAAAAAGGTAAAGTTCAAAAGTAAAAGAGTAAATAGCTTTTTCAATGAGTAATTATTGCTCCATATTTTGTGTTATATTCTGTAAATCAACGAATATGTTGTACTGTATACTTTCTAAAGTAGCCTATGTTCTTCCTCAGTGTTCAGACTATCTCCACACCAAATTTTATCAAAATTGTTTCAGCTGTTTCATCGTAAAAGCATAACATACAGTTATTTTCACATTTATAATATTAGTACGGATTCACAACAGCATTTACATCTGAACAAACAATACTGAAACAATAAGCATCACTGGAAAACCCATTAACAAGCAGATAGAAAGAAATACCTATGAAAATTAAAAAGAAATTATAGCACAAAAAAAAAGAAATGTTTAATTCCATTTATAATAACAAACAAACAAACAAACAGGACTAACCACAGCCCATACCAAAATTCGTCTGAAAAAATAGGTTACAATGACAGTATCTAGCAATGTTATATGGATACATAAATAATAAGTAAAATAAGTAATAACTAAGAAAACAGAATCTTCAAAATATGTGAATAATACCAAAATTTAAAAAATAGATGAAATTTTAAAAAAGGAAAAAAATGACATACAGAAACAAAAAAAGTATAACTGTAGTAAAGATTAATACCAGAATGATGGCATTGAAACAGAGGATGACACGCGTAAAGCTGAAATAATAAACATCTTTTTCCAAAGCGGTTTCACAGAGGAAGACCGCACTGCAGTTCCTTCTCTAAATCCTCGCACAAACGAAAAAATGGCTGACATTGAAATAAGTATTCAAGGAACAGAAAAGCAACTGGAATCACTCAACAGAGGAGAGTCCACTGGACCTGACGGGATACCCATTCGATTCTACACAGAGTACGCAAAAGAACTTGCCCCCCCTTCTAACAGCCGTGTACCGCAAGTCTCTAGAGGAACGGAAGGTTCCAAATGATTGGAAAAGACCACAGGTAGTCCCAGTCTTCAAGAAGGGTTGTCACGCAGATGCGCAAAACTATAGACCTATACCACTGACGTTGATCTGTTGTAGAATTTTAGAATATGTTTTTTGCTTGCATATCATGTCGTTTCTGGAAACCCAGAATCTACTCTGTAGGAATCAACATGGATTCTGGAAACAGCGATCGTGTGAGACCCAACTCACTTTATTTGTTCATGAGACCCAGAAAATATTAGATACAGGCTCCCAGGTAGATGCCATTTTCCTAAACTTCCGGAAGGCATTCAATACAGTTCCACACTGTCGCCTGATAAACAAAGTAAGAGGCTACGGAATATCAGACCAGTTGTGTGCCTGGATTGAAGAGTTTTTAGGAAACAGAACACAGCATGTTGTTATCAATGGAGAGATGTCTACAGATGCTAAAGTAACCTCTGGCGTGCCACAGGGGAGTGTTATGGGACCATTGCTTTTCACAATATATATAAATGACATAGTAGATAGTGTTGGAAGTTCCATGCGGCTTTTTGAGGATGATGCTGTAGAACACAGAGAAGTTGCAGTATTAGAAAATTGTAGCGAAATGCAGGAAGACTAGGCACTTGGTGCAGGGAGTGGCAACTGACCCTTAACATAGACAAATGTAATGTATTGCGAATACATAGAAAGAAGGATCCTTTATTGTATGATTATATGATAGAGGAACAAACACTGGTAGCAGTTACTTCTGTAAAATATCTGGGAGTATGTGTGCAGAACGATTTGAAGAGGAATGATCATATAAAATTAATTCTTGGTAAGGCGGGTACCACGTTGAGATTCATTGGGAGAGTCCTTAGAAAATGTAGCCGATCAACAAAGGAGGTGGCTTACAAAACACTCGTTCAATCTATACTTGAGTATTGCTCATCAGTGTGGGATCCGTACCAGATCGAGTTGACGGAGGAGATAGAGAAGATCCAAAGAAGAGCGGCATGTTTTGTCACAGGGTGATTTGGTAAGCATGATAGCGTTACAGAGAATGGTTTAACAAACTCAAGTGGCAGACTCTGCAAGAGAGGTGCTCTGCATAGCGGTGTAGCTTGCTGCCCAGGTTACGAGAGGGTGCGTTTCTGGATGAGGTATCTAATATATTGCTTCCTCCTACATACACCTCCCGAGGAGATCACGAATGTAAAATTAGAGAGATCTGAGCGCACACGGAGGCTTTCCGGCAGTCGTTCTTCCTACGAACCATACGCGACTGGAACAGAAAAGGGAGGTAATGACAGTGGCACGTAAAGTGCCCTCCGCCACACACCGTTGGGTGGCTTGCGGATTATAAATGTAGATGTAGATGTAGACCAACAATGATAAAACAGAACTGCCTGTAAGCATATAATATCACTGGATTATCTGTCAAATAAGCTGCTACGAAAATATTGATATAATGAACATAAACTGACAACTACATAAAGGAATAAAACAGTTAAGATGATAACCAACCATTATTAGTACCAAAGGAATGTAATTAACAAGCAAATAGTGATATAAGCACTGATATGTGATCGGAGGCTTTCCCAGCATATGTGTTATTTCCAGGGCCCTCGGGTGTCCAGCCGGTCAGTCGGGCTGACGGAGATAAATAACACTGACAATGAGCAGACAGACCATTCCATCAGAACCAGCTGACGATAGCGGAAAGTTTATTTGCCGAAATATCATGGGACTTCTAAGCGATTGCATCCGGCTGGACACACAAGAGCCCTTGAAACATAACCACCGATATTGTATAGGTGTTAAGCTCACCAGAATTACATAAAAATGTATAATAATGAAATTATTTAACAACTAACTATAAAATTAGAAATAATGTACCAAAATTGTGTACCATTTAGTTACAGATAATCTGGTGTTGCAATTTGGTCAAAATAGACCTATAGTAAAAACAAAATCAATCAAACTTAGCAGCGTATTTGAGACTAAAATTATACTAAACCAATATGAATTTTCGAAGTTCTAAAATCCTTTTCGATACATCTGTTATACATTATCACTTATCATTCCTTTTTCGGTTTAAATGCAGGGAATATCATAAGACTGTTCAAACTATTACAGAATTTCCAGCAAGATTCAGGTAATGGTTCATAGACAGGCTATTGTGCACCATTTAAGAGCGCTCCTAGCATTCAGTTAGTTTGAAAGATATTTGAAATAACAAATCTACCGTGAAGGTTTTTATATATTTTGTTTATGTTACTTTTTGTTGAGACTTCTTTAACGATCTCTTTCATGAATAACTTGAGTATTTCTTCTAATACTGAGCACAGAGGTTAAAGCTTTTCTGAACACACTGTGCTGTCACCCTGCAGTTATTGTCACAGAAGTAGCAGTTACACGAGAGTATATACTGATGAGCCAAAACAGTGTGACCACTTGTTTAATAGTGCATTGGTCCACCTTTGGAACACAATATAGTAGTGATTCTATTTGGCACGGGATCCATGGTAGTTTCCCACAGATACGTAGAAACGTATGTCTACATACTGGTAAATTAACAAGAGGTGGTTTGTGGGCCTAGAGCTCACACCGGACGGCATCACAGATGTGCTCCATGAGATTCAAACCAAGTAGATTTGATGGCCAAGCAACCAACAAGAGTGTGTCATTGTGCTTCTCAAACCAATGTAGCATGATTCTGGCCTTCTGACACAGATTGCAAGTGGCTATTGGCTTCAGGGAAGACGTCCAGCACGAAGAGATGCAAGTAGTCTACATTAAAATTTACATAGTCCACAGTGCCCAGAAAAACTATGTGGAAGGTCTTAAAACATTTTGGCTGCCCTGAACACTTGTGTTAAACTGATTCAAGCTTTCCATGATGACATGTCTGAGCAAGTGCTATACCAGCATGAAACATCCGACAAATTCCCTATTACTAATGGGCTCAAACAAGGATGTGTCCTCATGCCAATGTTGTTTGCTCTGTACCTACAAGCCATGATTTATAAGTCGTCGTCTGTAAACAAAGCAGGAGTAGAACTTAAATACAGATTTGATGGAGGGCTTTTTGATCAGTCCCAACTGCACTTTAACATGTTTACAAGCATCACTCAGGTAACTGAACTACAGTACACTGATGACAAAGCTTCTTCAGCTCACACACCCGCAGAGCTGCAACTCTCTGTAAATTGTTTCAATATTGCATACAAATGGTTTGGCCTGACCATTAACATTCAAAAAACGCAGGTAATAGCACAGCCAGAACCTGGAACTGCCTTTGAGAATCTCAATATCTCTATTTCCAGCAGACATTTGGAACAAGTAAATCACTTCCTCTATTTCGACAGTATATTATCAACTAACTGCTCATCCGTAAAGGATGTTGAGAATAGGACACACGCCGCACATGTTCAAAGCAATTCAATTGGTCTTCCTAAATAAAAGTCTGACACTGTGCACCAAACTGATGGTGTATCGGGCAGTTGTCATTTCTGATCTATGGCTGTGAAACCTAGAAACTACACTGCTACGATCTTAAGAAACTAGAATGCTTCAACCAACAGAAACTTAGACACATTATGAACATCAAATCGGGTGACTTCATATCAAACACTACAGTTCTTGAGAAGGTAAAGATGAATAGTATAAAAGCAACCATTATTGGTCACCAATTCAGATGGACTGGACATGACCAGCAGATGAGAGGTAAGTGACTTCCTTGACAAATTTTATATAGTGAAATGAGCACAGATAAAAAGCCCTGTGGTGTTCCTCTGAAGCATTATAAGGACCAATTCCAGGAGGACTTAAAAGAGTCTTAACACTGACCCAAGTAATTGGAGTGTCTCAGCAGAAAATTGTAAAAATTGACCCACACCTACTACAGCTGCTGTCTTACAGTTTTAACAGGAACATCGGGGACAGCGAAACGAAAAACACCAAGAGATGCAAACTTTGGTAGGTACAGCCACACCCTCTATTATGTGTAATGTGTGTGGCTGCATGTTTCATGCCATCACAGCCATCTCCAAGCCTGAACTGCCAAGCAATAATGAAAATGAAGGAGAAACATGTAAACTCTTAGACAAGTATAAGCTGATGAGTTCACAACTGTCAATTACTACCACAGGTATCAAGAAAGCAAAGATGAATGTCCCCATATCATAAAATTGCCCTCACTGGCTTGCATCCATGGTGCAGTGCATGTTTTGAGGATCCATTTACCTGAACCACAGCATATCTGGACAACGCCATCGACATGCAACAAGAAACTTAATTCATTTGACCAGGTGGCAAATTTCCACTAGCCAACGAACCAATCTTGGCAATCTTGCACACACCACAAATGTAACTGAATATACCACTGGGTCAAAATGGAAACACACAGATGTCATCCATTGTGGAGACCCTTTTTCACAATGCGTGCTGAAAAGTATGCTTCAAAACATTTGTACTTGCACCAGCATTGTAAACTGTCAGATCTGCCCCAACTCACCAGCTATCATGTTTTACAAAGTGGATCAGCCTTTGACCTAGACATTCCGTGCTGAGGCATGAATGTCCAATACATTATCACTCTCTCACAGTTTCATCATCCTTCAACCACTTTCTACGAATGATTATGACAGTGTCTTGTGAACAGCTGACCAGCTTTACTGCTTCCAAGATGCTCATTCCCAGGTGCTGGGCAATAACAATTTGTCCTCTGTCAAAGTTTCTTATGTCAATGGATTTCTCCCTTTGCATTTCATATCATCTCCGCACCACTCATATACTTTTCTTACTGCACGGTAGGCCTGCAACACCACCAGGCACTATACAGTCTAACAGTGGGATGTGGTTGTAATCTTTTGATTCATCACTGCACAATCTGCCTCTAGTGTAACTTTGTCAAATATAATATGATGGCGTATCAACACAGTGCCACATTCGTCAAAGATGTACCAGTCACTCAGACCACTCCCACAGATACTAGAGTCCCAGAGGAAAATAACTTTCCATGATTATGACATCACTGAAAAGCCAGAAAACTGCTCCAAAGATGAGGTATGTACATCAGAAACTCAAATTTCTTCTAAGGCTCCATTTGAGTCATGCAGACACATCACACAATGTAAAGAGTGAAACCAAACATACTTACCTGAGAGGAAGAAAAATGGTAGCTCTCCACCAAAACTCTGGACTCCATTTATTAAACCTTGTAGTGTTTTGACCCATTCATATGTCTCACAACCACTACTTTTTGCCAGATCTTCTATATGCCTATGAAACAGACCACCATTAAAGAACTTATATATCAATGGCACAAAGTCATACTTGCCAGAATAATAAATAAATTCGCTTCCATGGCATCAGTAATAACGACAATAATTATTATCACACAATGTAATTGTACTGCCTGACAAAAAAGTGAAGCATGCAGAAGGGGAGGAGAAAATAAACTGAAACTTCACCAGATGACAGAGGTTGTGAGTTATTTCAGGTATTACAAAACTGAATCAAATTTACAAAGAACTTAGTAGTAAGAGTCCATTTATCAGAATGACACTGCACCTGCTCTGGCCTCGAATACGCACTGATTTGATTGGGAAGGTGTCATAACACCACTGTGCCCTCTCCTGAGGCAAGTTGACCCTCAACTGTTGTAACTGGTCCTTAATACTGGCACTGGGACAGAGCTGGAGTCCAAGCTGGTTTCACATATGTTCTATCAGGGACAGGTCTGGAGATCTTGCTGGCCACAGGTGTACTTCAACATCATGGAAACTGTTCAATCTGTCATGTGTGGATGAGCATTATTCTGTTGAAGAATGCCACTGTGATACTGTTGCATGAGATATAATACACGAGGATTTGGGTTATCCATGATGTACAGTTGTGCCATCATAGTTCCCTCAATCACTACCAGCCATGATCTGAAGTTGTACCTGATGGCTCCTCACACCACCATACCAGGAGTAACACTGCTGTGACTCTCTGAAAACTGGAAAAATGGGACCTCTCTCCAGGTTGCCCCAATTTCAACATCGATGGTCATCCGAGTTGGCGCAGAACCATGATTCACTGCTGAGCACAATGCAAAGCCATTCATAGGCATCACTACAGATGCAGCCATTTGTGTTGAGCTGTTAATGGCAGCTTACGCATGCAATGGTAATTCCCTAGTACGGCTGCTGCTAATCCCTGATCAATGGTGTAGGATGACACAGAATGCTTCAGGGATCCATTATTTGTTCTCTAGTGGCAGGTGCTGACCAAAGCCTTGATGATGAGTCTGTCTGCCCTCCAGTTCCCATGCAGTCCATTGGGCCAGTGACACATCTGAATGCCCCACAAATCTGGATGTTGCCCAATTTAACCTGCCAGCCAAGTACAGGACCACAAAGAGACCCCTTTCAAATATTGTCAGGTGTTGGTAACATCGTCTCATTCGAGTACATGGAATCTTTGAATTCCTTGCAGTGACTACTCAACGTCTGACCCCACTCACACTTCTTATATACTCTACCTAAATTGTTAACAACACTAAACAGGAAAAACACTAATACACTCTAGTGTCATTCTACCTACCACAGAGAATTAATTTAATTGGATAGATTAAAAATGTAACCGCCAAGTGGCGGCAGAACACACACATAAAAGAAGGTTGTAATGAGGAAAGCTTTTGGAGCAAGTGGCCCCTTCTTCAGGCAGAAGGGCTGAAGGGGAAGGAAGAAGGGCACAGGAAAAGGACTGGACAGGTCTAGGAAAAGGGGTAGGTTTTGGGAAAGTCACCCAGAACCACGGGTCAGGGGAGACTTTTACTGCACGGGATGAAAAGGAAAGACTGATTGCTGGGGACTACATCATGCAAGATTTGAAAACCTGAGAGCTTGAAGGTGGATGACAGGGTATTATGCAAGACAGAGATTGCTGCTTAAACATCAGGCATGAGTTAGTAAGAATGAAAAGTTGAGTGCATTGTACGTAACAGAGGTAGGAGGAGGGCAGTGAAAAACAGACAGGTAAGACAATGAAAGATGTAGAAAACTAAAATGGAGTGAAGAAAAGGGTAGTTACTGTGAAGAAATACTGAGACAGAAAAAAATAATGCAAATTAAGGCCAAGTGGGTGGTGAGACCCAAGGACATGATCCCATCTGTGGAGTTCTGAGAAACTGGTATCTGGAGGAAGAATCCAGATGGTGCATGTGGTGAAACAGGCACAGAAGTCACAATTGTCATGTTGTAGAGCATGCTCTGCAACAGGATACTGAATGTTGCCAGTCTACACCTTGTGCCTATGCCCATTAATCCTAGCCGATAATTTGGTCATAGTCATGCTGATGTAAAAGGCCAAGTAGTGGTTACATAATAGTTGTTGCAGGTGTTATTGAACAACTCCCCCATCTGTTTCTCCCACTTGGTGATTTCAATGCCCGTAATGTATTATGGGTCTCAAACTGCACTTCCCCTGGGGGTCGAGTCTTAGAGAACCTCATGATGTCTCAGGAGCTGTGCATCCTCAACACGGGCAATCCCACTCATTTCTCGGCTGCTACTGGGTCAACCTCAGGCATCGACCTCTCTTTCTGCTCTCCAGCCCTTGCAGACTAACGACAGTGGAAGAAGCTGATGACCTTCATTCAGGTGAGCACTTCCCACTGTAGAACCACCTGCTGGATGGATGATTGGTTAAACAGAAGCCACTGAAATGGATTATCAGTGAGGCTAACTGGGTATTGTTCAGACAGCATGCTGTGTTTGAACACCCCAAAGTGTACAGGAATTGGTGGATTGTGTCACAGGAGTAATCCATTGTGCTGCTGACCTAGCTCTCCCAGTGCCCTAAGGTCATCTAGGAGGTAACCTTGGTGGCATATGAGTGCCATTTGGCAATCCAGAGCAGGCGTGTTTAAATGCCAGCCAACAGCAGACAACCTCAGAGCCTTTTGAGTCACAAGGGCCAAAGCTCAACATGTCATTAAGGAGAGCAGGAAACAAACTTGGAAAGTGTTCCCGGACTTTATCAGCCGTTCCACTTGTTCTGCTTAAGAATGGGAAGCCATCTGGAGGATTTCCAGTTAACAAAGTTGTTTACCAATACCAGAAGTGCTGAAACAGGTGTCTCTGAACAACACCCAGACACATTGCTCAGACAGTGAAAACCACTTTGAATGTTTTAATCCTATGTGGAGATGGACAACCTCTCAACTCAAGGAGCAAGGCAATTCTTATACCTCTCTTCAAACCAGGAAAGGACTGCATGTGTCCCAGTAGTTAGAAGTATCGTATTAACAGGTATGTAGGAAAAACTCTGCGCCAAATGGTTAACTGTCATCTGGCCTTGTTAAAGACCAGGCAATTTCTTAGCCGCTCTAAGTGTGGATTCTGGAGATTTCAGTCCTCTGTCGACAGGCTTTCCTATGTGACAATCGCTGTATCGTCACATCATTTGATGTCAGTAAGGCATATGGTACTACTTGGAGACACAGTATTCTCATACAGCTGCATCAGTGGGGCTTTTGTGGTTGCTTCCCCATCTTCCTACAGTCTTCCCTGTCTTGGCGGTATTTTAGGACCCAAGTTGGTGACATGTTGTCCGCCATGTTGGGCAGGAGAATGGTGTCCCTCAGGGCAGTGTTTTATGTGTTACCCGCTTTGCCATACACAACATCACATCTACGGTAAGGAAAACTGTACCGTGCTCCTTATTTGTGGACAATTTTGCTGTTTTCTGTTCCTCCTCTAGAGCTACAACAGTGAGCCATCAGTTGTATCTTACACTGCGGATATTAGAGGAGTGGGCTGCAAAGACAGGTTTTCAGTTTTCTGCAGAAAAGTGTACATGTGTTCATTTTAATCATTATTGTCATGTTTTTAATTTACCTGACTTGTATGTGAGAGACACCATTCTGCATTTTAGAATGTCAGTGAAGTTTCTGGATCTCATTTTTATTCCAAATTTTTGTGGTTCCCACACCTGACAGACCTGAAAGCCAGAACTCTCAAGGCACTGAACATCATAAAGTGCCTTAGGCATACATCTTGCAGAGCAGAAAGGGTGAATCTGCTCCAGTTTTGCAGGGCTTTTGTTGCTCACAGTTAGATTATGGGTGCTTGGTGTATGCATCAGCAAGGCTGTCTTATTTGAAGATCACTGACACTGTCTGTCATGGTGGGATTTGGCTGGGCATGGGTGCTTATAGGACCAGCCCCATACCCAGTCTCTATGTTGAGGCCAGTCTATTGCATACTGCAGAGGTAAATGCAGGGAGCAGATAGCAACCTTCTCAGCCACATGAAATGCAATGGCTACAGCTTGTTTGTAAGTAACCAAGGAGAGAACAGAGGAGTGGTGTGTTATTGGCAAACACAGCAACACCCCTCTTGGCTCCATCCCCAGTCAGGTCACCCTTTCACTGGAGGGCATAACTCAGTAACACAGTGGCTTTGACATGTGTTTCCTGTAAACAAAAGCACAGGGGCTGTGCCCCTCCAGGAGTTTCAGTTCCTCCACATGAGTCATGAAACCATCCATGTTCCCCATGATAGATGGCTTCCATGCTACAGTGGAACATGTCCTTTTTCAGCTCCATGATAAACTGGATGTTTCCACAAATGGAATTTAAATGGTCAAAGAATTAATTAATTTTCTCCTTACCACTGGGTCACACTACAGAAGTGTCTTCCATATATTCCCCAAAGATGACGGGTTTAAAACTTGCACAGCCCAACATCTTCTCAAAATCTTCTGTAAAATGGTTGGCAGCAAGAGAGACGAGGGGCCTTCTATGACAAACCCATCAACTTGTGTTGATGAAATTTATTATTAAACAAAAAAAGTTAAGTTGGGGGAGAGCACATGTTGACGTAAGGATATGTTTTTTGAAATATTTTACAACCAAGGATAAGAACTTAGCAAGTAAATAATGGCACAATGTCACAGTCACCAATACAAATTTGGACAGCAGAGCCTCAGAGTTTTAAGCCTGCTGATAAACGTGCACAATTTGGAATGTGGTGAGGGCACTTCCCAACAAAATTGTAAATCTTAAGTGAATAGGTGAGGCTGGGTGTGGTCTTCGTTCACTTTCCGCTCTTCAATTACAGGCCAGTGAGGGAGGGGGACATATTGTTACAGTGCCCATTTCCTGCATTTGCACAGAGGAATCCTGCCAAAAGAAGAGCTAGAGTTCCTTGTGATATCACCTGAACAATGACAAGCTTGAACACCCCTTATTAAGCAAGCAACTTTGCTCCCTGCAGACTGTCCTCTCCTGACGAAAAAAAGACTAATAATCTTCAAAAGTTTACAACTTCACTCCAATATGATTGTGCTCGGAACATCAAGAAAATTTTATACGAGGAAGCCACTATGAAAAACTTCAATGACTTTGCCACTTATAGCATTCATGAGTTGTGGCATGGTCACAGTAGAGTTCTCCCGTGACCCAGGAAATATTTATTTTATAAAATTCCAGCCACAGAAAAGTTTGTTCACCAATGAGGTTGTTAACTTCAATGATGACCATCTTTGGACCTATAAATTATATATACAGAGGCACATAAATATATCTATATTCCACAAATCCAGAATCAGAAATAAATTTAAGCATTGCAGAAACATTCCCATAGCTCGAGAGATGTAGTATACTTAACATACCACACCATTACATATAGAGATGGTATGACAGTACAGGCCCCAAGAAAGCAACTTTCTAACTTCAGGAATGGACACAGCCATGAACACAAAGTTTGTTATGCCCTATGTGACAGTTGTCAGCATGCAAGCTTATGTTTGAGAGATAAGAGGGATGGTAGCAAGCCATGTGGTGGCTGAGTGTGGCTGCCCACAGCAGCAACAGCTTTGTAGTTTGCCTGCTAGACGTCGACACTCTGAGCTCAGCTATTGGATTGGATATCATGTATCAGAAATTCTGATACTAGCTGACTTGCTCACTCAGTAAGTACTTGGCCGATATTTTCAGTGCTCAAAAGCTATTAGGGAGAAAAATGAGAGACTAAAGCATCATGTTAAAGACTTAAAATCAGGTAACTTCTAACAAAATGTGAAACCAGTAAGATACTGGAAAGCCAGTACAACAGAAATAAATGGAAAATTATAGCGAGTATGAGGGCATAAGTGCGTCCTCGGTTTGATGAATAGTTTTTAAGTTATCCTGTGTTAAACAACTGAAATAAACCAAAATTGCGAAAAACATTAACAATTCTGAACTATAGGCCGGAATGTGTATTTCGTGCTGAAAATCGGCAAATTTAGCCACATGATAAATTTATACCATAAAATTAACAGCAGCACTACAGAATAAAAATAGTTAGGGCAGTAGACATAGGTGCGTGTGTGTGTGTGTGTGTGTGTGTGTGTGTGTGTGTGTGTGCTGACAAAGGCCTTAATGACCGAAAGCTATAATTGTGTGAAACTTTTTGTTGTGCCTATCGCGACTCAGCATCTCCGCTATAAGGTGAGTAGCAACTTTCCTTCTCTGATATTGTTGCAATAGATATCACTGCTACATCTCAGATAAGATTTAAATAGAAGTATTCTCTTGGATTAAGTGTACAATATACTTCTGACAGGCGTTAGTGCAACTATGCTTACATACTTCAAAATTAAAAAGAGGAAGTATGTTTTAATAAAATGTAATATTAAATAAAAAATTACACAACAATTATATTACATTACAATGCAAATGATAATTGAAACACAAGCCCTGAAGTTTGTCAATACATGAAGTACAACAAAACTAGATTGCGTACTCTGCAACCGAACAATCCACTTGCCTATCACAAATTGTAAGTTACGGCTCCGAAAAATATCTGATATGGCATGCAAATGTGCCCAATTAAGGAGCAATCAAAGATTCAGTATGTATGTACTGTATACATCAGAAAAGCTATGTAAATGTAGTTAAAACACACACCAATAAAGTCAAGGACAGTGGTCAAAACCCAGTAAAATATAAAAATGAATGAACTGTTACAACACAAAGCTCACATGAAATATATAGGCCACCAAATAGCAAAATGAAAAACAAAAACATATTAATGGCCTCTTAACCACAAACAATCCAGAGCTGATAGAGAGCATCATGACTGATACAGGGATTAGTGATCACAAGGTCGTTGTAGCTAGGCTCAATACCGTTTCTTCAAAATCCACCAGAAACAAACGCAAAATAATTTTATTTAAAAAAGCGGATAAAGTGTCACTAGAAGCCATCCTAAGAGATGATCTCCATTCCTTCCAAACTGACGATGCGAATGTATTCGAGATGTGGCTCAAATTCAAAGATATAGTAGCAACAGCAATTGAGAGATTCATACCTCATAAATTGGCAAGAGATAGAACTGATCCCCCATGGTACACAAAACAGGTCCGAACGCTGTTGCAGAGGCAACGGAAAAAGCATGCGAAGTTCAGAAGAACGCGAAAGACTGGCTAAAATTTACAGACGCGCAAAATTTGGCACGGAATTCAATGTGAGATGCCTTTAATAGGTTCCACATCGAAACATTGTCTCGAAATTTGGTAGAAAATCTGAAGAAATTCTGGTCGTATGTAAAGTACACAAGTGGCAAGACGCAGTCAATACCTTCGCTGCGCAAGGCTGATGGTATTGTTACCGACGACTGTGCCACTAAAGCGGAGTTATTCAACGCAGTTTTCCGAAATTCCTTCACCAGCGAAGACAAATGGAATATTCCAGAATTAGAAACACGTACGGCTGCTAGCATGAGTTTCTTAGAAGTAGATACCTTAGGGGTTGCGAAGCAACTCAAATCGCTTGATACGGGCAAGTCTTCAGGTCCAGATTGTATACCAATTAGGTTCTTTTCAGATTACGCTCATACAATAGCTCCCTACTTAGCACTCATATACAACTGCTCGCTCACCGATAGATCTGTACCTACGAATTGCGCAGGTCACACCAGTGTTTAAGAAGGGTAGTAGGAGTAATCCATCAACTACAGACCTATATCATTAACATCAGTTTGCAGTAGGGTTTTGGAGCATATACTGTATTCAAACATTATGAATCACCTCGAAGGGAACGATCTATTGATATGTAATCAGCATGGTTTCAGAAAACATCACTCTTGTACAACGCAGCTAGCTCTTTATTCGCACGAAGTAATGGCCACAATCGACAGGGGATCTCATATTGATTCCGTATTTCTAGATTTTCAAAAAGCTTTTGACACCGTTCCTCACAAGCGACTTCTAATCAAGCTGTGGGCCTATGGGGTATTGTCTCAGTTGTGCGACTGGATTCGTGATTTCCTGTCAGGAAGGTCGCAGTCGTAGTAATAGATGGCAAATCATCGAGTAAAACTGAAGTGATATCAGGTGTTCCCCAGGGAAGCGTCCTGGGACCTCTGCTGTTCCTGATCTATATAAATTACCTGGGTGACAATCTGAGCAGTTCTCTTAGGTTGTTCCCAGATGATGCTGTAATTTACCGGCTAGTAAAGTCATCCGAAGACCAGTATCAGTTGCAAAGCGATTTAGAAAAGATTGCTGTATGGTGTGGCAGGTGGCAGTTGACACTAAATAACGAAAAGTGTGAGGTGATCCACATGAGTTCCCAAAGAAATCCGTTGGAATTCGATTACTCGATAAATAGTACAATTCTCAAGACTGTCAATTCAACTAAGTACCTGGGTGTTAAAATTACGAACAACTTCAGTTGGAAAGACCATATAGATAATACTGTGGGGAAGGCGAGCCAAAGATTGCGTTTCATTGGCAGGACACTTAGAAGATGCAACAAGTCCACTAAAGAGACAGCTTACACTACACTCGTTCGTCCTCTGTTAGAATATTGCTGTGCGGTGTGGGATCCTTACCAGGTGGGACTGACGGAGAACATCAAAAGGGTGCAAAAAAGAGCACCTCGTTTTGTATTATCACATAATAGGGGAGAGAGTGTGACAGATATAATAAGCAAATTGGGATGGAAGTCATTACAGCAAAGACATACAACATAATAGTGAAAAATAAATATGAAATTTGCAGTCAACAAAAGTCATTGTAAAAACCTTATATATGCCTCGTGACCTCTTAATAGGAGAGAACTGTCACCGTCTTATTTACATTTAATGATGTGAGACCTTCTGTACAGTGTGTTTTATTACCAACTGATAACATGTGGGTATTAGCTAAAAAGAGAGAAAGTGAGCAGCAAAACAAACTCAAGAGACCAAGTCAATCAACAGGAGTGTTAACACAAGCTAAGATTCACTTTATATTCGAGGTGTGTTACTTGTCATTGCATGGCCGTCTAACTTGTTTCAAAAATGGTTCAAATGGCTCTGAGCACTATGGGACTTAACATCTTAGGTCATCAGTCCCCTAGAACTTAGAACTACTTAAACCTAACTAACCTAAGGACATCACACAACACCCAGCCATCAGGAGGCAGAGAAAATCCCTGACCCCGCCGGGAATCGAACCCGGGAACCCGGGCGTGGGAAGCGATAATGCTACCGCACGAACCACGAGATGCGGGCTCTAACATGTTTTCTCAGTGTGTCAAGATGTATGTTGTAGTGAGGTTTACATACTCAAATTTTGTGACTTTGTGATGATGCTTACGGGGGTAATCATTTTCACTGTACCATCTATAAATGTAATGAACAATATGTTTGGTATACCACATCTATCCAGCTACAGGAATGTTTCCATGTTTGTTAAATTGATTTTTGATTCTGTATTTGTGTAGTCTGAATGCATTTGGGCATCAATCTACCTCTGTATTGTATATATGTGGGTTTGAAGGTGATCATCACTGACTGAAATTAATAACCTCATTGATGAACACTTGTGGTCTGCAAGTGGAATTATAATAAAATAGACTTTCCATTAGTTTTCAGAATTATTTAATTCATATCCATTAGTCAGCTAATACTACTTAATAAAAATATTGTTCTTTGTGTTTGATGACAGAGAATTACACACTTACCAAAACAAGAACTGCCACACCATTGCAGTGCACAGGCCAACAGCAATAGTCCATACCAAGAAGACAACAATTCGGATTTCCGTGAAAAGCCTTCCAACATCACGAATAATACTAGCAGACAGCTTAGTCTGGGTGTACTAAACAAACAGAAAACCACATTACACTTTATTCTTTCCATACAGACAAAAGTTAAAGGAAAAAAAATGTATACAGACAATGTAACTAATTCAGTAAAAAAGTTACACACTGAAAAATGTTTGCAAATTTTACCTTAATCATTCATGAAAGACAATACTGTTCGACTATTACTAAAACAAAAATACCCAAGCTTACCTAAACTACGAAATAAGATGTAAAGGAATGTTCTCAAGATAACTAAGGCAACCCCTGATTTTTAAACAATGCATCATTTGCAGTTAACATGTAAATGACTACTACTTTCTTCCACTACATTTTCTATTGCACCACTAGCTGCTCTTTCAGTGTTATTATGGACTGATTTTACTAAAACACAAACAGTAGAACTCATGCTCATCAATTATTGTACCTGGTACGTGAAAACATTCATAACTGACGTAATAGAAATGATGGTTTTCAAGTAAGAGCCACAGTGGTATGACATTCTCCCTCAGCTATGAATTTTTAAAATGAAGCTTTACCTGTCTTCCCTTTCTTTCAAGTATGCATTATGTGTAATGACATTAAGTGCAGTGGCACGAAGAACACAACTTCTGGTTAGGACAGTGCAGAGTTATCAACACAAAATCAAAAAAGAGGGGCGGGGGTAGGCCTAATGATGATTAAGAGAACAGGGATGCAAGCTGCAGCACAATGGACACATTATTGTAGCCAAATAACACAAAACCAGTACCCACCACAGCAGTACAAGTTTATATGCCAATTAGTTCTGCAGGTGATTAAGAAATTGTAATGAGTTGATGAGATAAACAAAATTATTTGGTACTTAAGGGAGATGAAAATTTAACTGTGATGGATGACAAATTCGGTACAAGCAAAACGAACAGAAGGAAAACCAGTACAATGAAGTTTGGGGGAAAGGAATTAAAGAGGAAGTCACTTCCATAATTTAATCTTCACTGACACTTGGTTTAAGAATCACGAAAGAAGTGAATATGTGTAGGAGGCATGGAGACAGTAGATCACTTCATTCTGATTATGTAAGGGTAAGATGAGATTTTGAAACAAGTTTTTCAACCATAATACATTTCTAGGGCCAGATGTTGACACTCCCAATAATTTATTTGTTATGAACTGCAGATTAGAGCTGAAGAATGAAAAGAAGGTAGGAAATTAAATAGATGGGACCTGAATACACTGTAGGGACCACAGCTTGTGGACAGTTTCACAGGAATCATTGGGCAATACTGAAAGAGGAAAAGGAATATAACTGAAGACACATGGGTAGCTTTGATAGATGAAACAGGGAAGGTGGCATAGAATCACAGAATTAAAAAGACAAGGCCTCATAGACATCCCTTATAACCCAGGTTTTACTGAATTTACCTGATGAAAGGAGAAAACATAACAACACAGCAATTGAAGCAGATGAATGGGAATACAGTCACATTAACAATTAGACAGGCAGAAAGTGTAAAAGAGCTAAGCAGGAATGGGTAGACAACAAATGCAAAACTGTAGAGCCATGCATAATTAAGGAATGTAAATGCCACTTAGAGGAAAATTAAAGAGATCTTTGGAGAAAAGAGAAGTAGCTATATGAGCATCAAGAGCTCAGAAGGCAAGCCAGTACCAAACAAAGAAGAAAAAGCTGAAAAGTGTAAGGCATATATCTACAAGGGTTGACTGCATGGGCGATTCTAGAAGTCAGTCAAGGGGGAGGGGGGTGGGGGGCTAGGGGAATGGAATATGGCTTAACAAAAAGAGAGTTTGGGTCCTCTACTGACAAATTGGTAAAATTTGGTGTTGCTTAAAGTAGTTTTTGGTAACTGTTTTGGGGTTCAGGGTAAGAAATGTGTATTAATAAATAATAAGACACCTATTTTAAGTTGATATTTACTGGTTTAGGTAGTAAGCTTTTTGCCCTCTTTTTCTTTTGTTACAATGTGTTTGGAACACATTGCAACCTATATTGTTACATAATTATATTAAAAAAATGATTGAATCTGTTTGGGTAATATATTTGCTGATTTCTGAAAGTAATTTTATCCAGTGTAATATGTTTCTCCATGGGCAGGGGGGAGGGTGGGGGGGGCTAAAGACCCCATAGCCGCCCCCCCTCCCCCCTTGCAACTGCCCCTGGTTGACTGAAAAGTAATGCCTACACCTTTGTAACTCTTCTCAACAGTTGGCACCATTAGTATGCGGCACGCACTGGCTTCATCCATAGCGTCTTTTCTACAGCTCCAGTTGGCAGGAAGCCTTAGCATTGAACAGTCTGATTTAAAAGATGTGACCAGTTAATAGGACACATCCTGAGGTGTCAAAGGAATTATCAATTTGGTAATGGACCCAAGCTTCAACACAACAAGTAAGTTCAAATGGATGTAGGCTGCTGTAGTTATGCAGACATGAAGAGGCTTGCACACAGCAGACTAATCTGGAGATGTGCATGAAACCAGTCTGTGGAATAAAGGCCACAGCAATAATAAATATGGCACTAAGCTGGGAGGGAGGGGGGGGGGGGGGGGGGGGCACGGATGGTAGTTATAAGAGGCGAGGGGCATGAAAGGGAAGCAGTGGTTGGGAAGGGAGTGAAACAGGGTTGTAGCCTCTCCCCGATGTTATTCAATCTGTATATTCAGCAAGCAGTAAAGGAAACAATAGAAAAATTCGGAGTAGGTATTAAAATTCATGGAGAAGAAATAAAAACTTTGAGGTTCGCCGATGACATTGTAATTCTGTCAGAGACAGCAAAGGGCTTGGAAGAGCAGTTGAACGGAATGGACAGTGTCTTGAAAGGAGGCTATAAGATGAACATCAACAAAAGCAAAACGAGGATAATAGAATGTAGTCAAATTATATCGGGTGATGCTGAGGGAATTAGATTAGGAAATGAGACACTTAAAGTAGTAAAGAAGTTTTGCTATTTAGGGAGTAAAATAACTGATGATGGTCGAAGTAGAGAGGATATAAAATGTAGACTGGCAATGGCAAGGAAATTAAATCGGGTGATGCTGAGGGAATTAGATTAGGAAATGAGACACTTAAAGTAGTAAAGGAGTTTTCCTATTTGGGGAGCAAAATAACTGATGATGGTCGACGTAGAGAGGATATAAAATGTAGACTGGCAATGGCAAGGAAAGCGTTTCTGAAGAAGAAAAATTTTCTAATATCGAGCATAGATTTGAGTGTCAGGAAGTCGTTTCTGAAAGTATTTGTATGGAGTGTAGCCATGTATGGAGGTGAAACATGGATGATAAATAGTTTGGACAAGAAGAGAATAGAAGCTTTCGAAATGTGGTGCTACAGAAGAATGCTGAAGATAAGGTGGATACATCACGTAACTAATGAGGAGGTATTGAATAGGATTGGGGAGAAGAGAAGTTTGTGGCACAACTTGACTGGAAGAAGGGATCGGTTGGTAGGACATGTTTTGAGGCAACAAGAGATCACAAATTTAGCATTGGAGGGCAGCGTGGAGAGTAAAAATCGTAGAGGGAGACCAAGAAATGAATACACTAAGCAGGTTCAGAAGGATGTAGGTTGCAGTAAGTACTGGGAGATGAAGAAGCTTGCACAGGACAGGGACAGAGTAGCATGGAGAGCTGCATCAAACAAGTCTCAGGACTGAAGACCACAACAACAACAACAACAACAAAAGCTGCTTCTGTTTGCTTTGGTGAATTTTCAGCTTCACAGTTTTTGTATTTCTAATGAGAATTATAAGTTGCTAAAGGCAACCCTGTAAACATGTTTTATTTTTAAAAAGTAACTCATTTCAATGTGCTTCAAATCTTGTTTATTTTTAACTATGTACTTGTTTCGAGTACTTTCGTTTTTAGATGTAGCCCCACTTGATTCAGAAGATCTTGACAGCCTTACAGTGATTTATCACAAGTTTTATTCAATGTGATTAGCTGAAATTAAATGATAGTAAGACTGGTCATCAAGTGACATCGGTGTATTGGTCCAAAAACTTGAAGTCACGTGATATAGATGCACCTCGTATATAATGACATACATTTTCTCCCATGAACCATGGACCTTGCCGTTGGTGAGGAGGCTTGAGTACCTCAGTGATACAGATAGCCTTACCGTAGGTGCAACCACAACGGAGGGCTATCTGTTGAGAGGCCAGACAAACGTGTGGTTCCTGAAGAGGGGCAGCAGCCTTTTCAGTAGTTGTAGGGGCAACAGTCTGGATGACTGACTGATCTGGCCTTGTAACACTAACCAAAACAGCCTTGCTGTGCTGGTACTGTGAATGGCTGAAAGCAAGAGGAAACTACAGCCGTAATTTTTCCCGAGGGCATGCAGCTTTACTGTATGGTTAAATGATGATGGCGTCCTCTTGGGTAAAATATTCCAGAGGTAAAATAGTCCGCCATTCGGATCTCTGGGCAGGGACTACTCAAGAGGATGTCATTATCAGGAGAAAGAAAACTGGCGTGCTACGGATCGGAGTTTGGAATGTCAGATGCCTTAATCGGGCAGGTAGGTTACAAAATTTATAAAGGGAAATGAATAGGTTAAAGTTAAATATAGTGGGAATTAGTGAAGTTTGGTGGCAGGAGGAACAAGACATTTGGTCAGGTGACTACAGGGCTACAAACACAAAATCAAATAGGGGTAATGCAGGAGTAGGTTTAATAATAAATAGGAAAACAGGAATCCGGTTAAGCTACTACAAACAGCATAATGAATGCATTATTGTGGCCAAGATAGATACGAAGACCACGCCTACCACAGTAGTACAAGTTTATATGCCAATTAGCTCCGCAGATGATGATGAGATTATAAAAAAGAAATTATTCAGATAGTGAAGAGAGCTGAAAATTTAATTGTCTTGGGTGACTGGAACTCAGTAGTAGGAAAAGGAACAGAAGGAAACGTAGTAGGTGGATATGGAATGGGATTAAGGAATGAAAGAGAAGGCCGCCTGGTAGAATTTTGCACAGAGCATAACTTAATCATAGCTAACACTTGGTTCAAGAATCATAAAAGAAGGTTGTATACATGGAAGAAGCCTGGAGATACTAGAAGGTCTCAGATAGATTATATAATGGTAAGACAGAGATTCAGGAACCAGGTTTTAAACTGTAAGACATTTTCAGGGGCAGATGTGGACTCTGATCACAATCTATTCGTTATGAACTGTAGATTAAAACTGAAGAAACTGCAAAGAAGGTGGGAATTTGAGGAGATGGGACCTGGATAAACTGAAAGAACCAAAGGTTGTAGAGAGCTTCGGGAAGAGCATTAGGGAAAGATTGACAAGAATGGGGGAAAGGCATACAGTAGAAGAAGAATGGGTAGCTTTGAGAGATGAAATAGTGAAGGAGTCTCCATTAAAAAGCTAAGTAACTATAAAGCTTTGAGAGATGAAGTAGTGAAGGCAGCACAGGATCAAGTAGGTAAAAAGACGAGGGCTAGTAGAAATCCTTGGGTAACAGAAGAGATATTGAATTTAATTGATGAAAGGAGAAAATACAAAAATGTAGTAAAAGAAGCAGGCAAAAAGGAATACAAATGTCTCAAAAATGAGATCGACAGGAAGTGCAAAATGGCTAAGCAGGGATGGCTAGAGGACAAATGTAAGGATGTAGAGGCTCATATCAGTAGGGGTAAGATAGATAGTGCCTACAAGAAAATTAAAGAGACCTTTGGAGAAAAGAGAACCACTTGCCCGAATATCAAAAGCTCAGATGGAAACTCAGTTCTAAGCAAAGAAGGGAAAGCAGAAAGATGGAAGGAGTATATAGAGGGTCTATACGAGGGCGATGTTCGTGAGGACAATATTATAGAAATGGAAGAGAATGTAGATGAAGATGAAGTAGTAGATATGATACTGCATGTAGAGTTTGACAGAGCACTGAAAGACCAAAGTCAAAACAAGGCCCCAAGAGTAGACAACATTCCATTAGTACTACTTACAGCCTTGGGAGAGCCTCGCCTAATAAAAACTCTTACCATCTACTAAGCCAGATGTATGAGACAGGCAAAATACCCTCAGACTTCAAGAATAAAATAATAATAGTTCCAATACCAAAGAAAGCTGGTGTTGACAAATGTGAAAATTAGCGAACTATCAGTCTAATAAGTCACGGCTGCAAAATAATAACGCGAATTCTTTACAGAAGATCAGTTTGGATTCCGTAGAAATATTGGAACACGTGACGCAATACTGACCCTACGACTTATTTTAGAAGCTATGTTTCTAGCATTTGTACACTTAGAGAAAGCTTTTGACAATGTTGACTGGAATACTCTCTTTCAAATTCTGAAGGTGGCAGGGGTAAAACACAGGGAGCAAAAGGCTATTTACACTTTCTACAGAAACTAGATGGCAGTTATAAGAATCGAGGGGTACGAAAGGGAAGCAGTGGTTGGGAAAGGAGTGAGACAGGGTAGTAACCTATCCCCAATGTTATTCAATCTGTATATTGAGCAAGCAATAAAGGAAACAAAGAAAATTTCGAGGTAGGAGTTAAAATCCATGGAGAAGAAATAAAAACTTTGAGGTTCGCTGAAAACATTGTAATTCTGTCAGAGACAGCAAAGGACCTGAAGAGCAGCTGAACAGAATGGACAGTGTCTTGAAAGGAGGATATAAGATGAACATCAACAAAAGCACAACAAGGATAATGGAATGTAGTCAAATTAAATCGGGTGATGCTGCGAGAATTAGATTAGGAAATCAGACGCTTAAAGTAGTAAATGAGTTTTGCTATTTGGGGAGCAAAATAACTGATGATGGTTGAAGTAGAGAGGATATAAAATGTAGACCGGCAATGGCAAGAAAAGCATTTGTGAAGAAGAGAAATTTGTTAACATTGAGTATAGATTTAAGTGTCAGGAAGTCATTTTTGAAAGTATTTGTATGGAGTGTAGCCATTTATGGAAGTGAAACGTGGACGATAAATAGTTTAGACAAGAAGAGAATAGAAGATTTCGAAATGTGGTGCTACAGAAGAATGCTGAAGATTAGATGGGTAGATCACATAACTAATGAGGAGGTATTGGATAGAATTGGAGAGAAGAGAAATTTGTGGCACAATTTGACTAGGAGAAGGGATCGGTTGGTGGGGCATATTCTGAGGCATCAAGGGATCAACAATTTAGTATTGGAGGGCAGCATGGAGGGTAAAAATCGTAGAGGGAAACCAAGAAATGAATACACTAAGCAGGTTCAGAAGGATGTAGGTTGCAGTAGGTACTTGGAGAAGAAGCAGCTTGCGCAGGATAGAGAAGCATGGAGAGCTGCATCAAACCAGTCTTGGGACTGAAGACCACAACAACAACAAACATTTTCTGTTTGCATTTCATGCAACTGGCTACACTGATCATGTCACATAGGTTTATTACTATATTAAATACATAACTCTTTCATCCCTTTTATCATTATTTCACTACCCTGTGCAGAAACAAAATGACACTACCCTAGGTAGAAAATAGGAATCACTACATGTAGGAGGAGTATCATACTTTACACTTCCTAAAACAAAAAATGGAACACTGTTTTCTATCAAGAACATTAATAGCGAAGTAAATCAAAGAAAAATTTAGAAACTGAAAAAAAGTAGAATGTCATATTGCAAATAAAATGTCTACAATTCACCTTAAGGCGTGAGGAGACCAATATATCCAGTGCCATCATCACAAGCAATATATAAAACACAACTGTATAATCTTTCTTAGTTTGACCCCTGCTAAACTCATCAACTAAAATGCCAGCTAAGATTGAAAACGTTCCCCAACCAACAGCTCCCCATAAACGCTGCTGACCAAAATTTGAGGGTTGATCACCTGAAAGAGATAAATTCAGAAGCTGATTAAATCCAAGTCCACCCATTTGAAAACCTTGATTTCAAAATACCACTTTAAATTTTGTGTACACATCAACATCAAAAAGTGTAAGTAAATCAATATTTTACACTTACAGATGTAATCATTATGAATAAAGGGAAAAAAAAGAAAGAAAGAAAATGATATTTTAAAATCACAATCGAATTTGGAAATGTAAGTTACACTGAAGGAATTTCATGTAAATTTCACAGAAGGGAAAACAAGCACAATCAATACAAATATTCTATGAGTGTCCCTCTGGTCACACAACACACATCCAAGCATTAGTCAATTTTGTTTCACACCTTATATAGCAACATCCTGTCAATGGTCATCACAATAGCACTGAAGTGTTCTCTGAGAGTTATCACAATGGTCTTGCTAGTGGGAGGAAGTAAACACAGTTCTTAGAACCCCCAAAAGGAAAAATCACTAGGTGTTAGGGTGACCTTAGGGGCCAAGGGAACAGATCCCCACCATCTTCACCATACCACACAATCCAGCGATGCAGAAGTTTGTCTATTAATTAGTGACAAACACCAATGTTCCAATGACAGGGTGCCCCATCTTGTTGAAAGACGAAATTCTTGGAATCAGCAGTCAGTTGTGGAATCTACCACAACTGCAACATATCAGGCAAGAGGTAACCCTCACAGTCTTATCAAGGAAGAAGAACAGCCCATACAACTTTCTCTGTGACACTGCACAGAAAACATTAACCTCCGACGAATCTCGTTGATCTGCCACTATTTTATTAGCCTTTTCAGTGACCCACAGTCTCAGCTTGTCATGATTATCTTGTTCAGATAAATGGAAAGTTGCTTCATCAATTAACATAAGCTTGGACATGAAATGTTCATACTAAAGTGCCTCCTGCATTATGATGCAAAACTGAATGCACTGGCCATCATCTTCCTGTTCTAATTGTTACATGGGCTGCAGACAGTATGGTTTCAAATTTAACTGCTGTTGCAAAATCCATTCCAATCAACTCTGAGACAGAATTACATCATCACCAGCATTATTTACTGTTTTCTAAATGTATAACATTGTGGACAGTTTAAAAATCCTTGTATCACTCTCTTCTTCATTATTGGCCCCTTTTCATGTCGTTAATTTCTTTAACTGTAGTCTGGTTTCTGCATAGCGTTTAGACAACCTTTCGTTCTCTTACGCCAGATAATTTCAGAATGCCAGTCAACATTGCTGACCTACATACGACAAATCTCTAAAGTAAATCATATACATCTGTAATGGTATTCATCCCAAGAAGACATATGGGAGGGGCTTTTGAGAGATACATACCACCTTGTAGCACCAAATAAATTCCTTGAACACAAGCAATTTTGAGGTTCCACTTTGCTTTGTAGCCTATTTTGAGTATCTTTCTCACTTTTCTGGGTATTTTCACAAGTATCTGTGTGCATCTCGACTAATGTGAACTAATGTTACAGAGAGAGAAATACATGTTACTTTCTCATTTGAGGGCTTGTACCACAGGAACAAAAACTTATAACAGAATGCTTTTATTTCATTTTCCATGGTAACATGAGCAAAAGAGATTTTTTTTTCTTATGGAGGACAAGAACTCTACGTAGACTCATTCCAATGAACAATATATAACTAATGTCAACCGTCAACTGACAGGCAGCAGTTGTGTTACATTATAGACTCTTAACAACTGCAAAATGGTGTATCTGTTTTGTATGTGACTCCTGCAGAATAAAAATATGGAAAATAAGCTTGAGCCAAAAAAACACACTACATAAGACAAAGGATTACTTCTGAGTAAACCTGACGAATGAGGTCTTTGGGGGGGGAGAGAGAGAGAGAGAGAGAGAGAGAGAGAGAGAGAGAGAGAGAGAGAGAGAGAGAGAATTATCAACCAGATACAACAAGTTAATGAGTAAGTGTAATATTTTGTGTAGACAGTAGATATTTAATATTTTTCTCTCTGTCACTTGTTCAACAAGAATTGATGTATGTCTACATCTACATCTACATCTACATCCGTACTCCGCAAGCCACCTGACGGTGTGTGGCGGAGGGTACCCTGAGTACCTCTATCGGTTCTCCCTTCTATTCCAGTCTCGTATTGTACGTGGAAAGAAGGATTGTCGGTATGCTTCTGTGTGGGCTCTAATCTCTCTGATTTTATCCTCATGGTCTCTTCGCGAGATATACGTAGGAGGGAGCAATATACTGCTTGACTCTTCGGTGAAGGTATGTTCTCGAAACTTCAACAAAAGCCCGTACCGAGCTACTGAGCGTCTCTCCTGCAGAGTCTTCCACTGGAGTTTATCTATCATCTCCGTAACGCTTTCGCAATTACTAAATGATCCTGTAATGAAGCGCGCTGCTCTCCGTTGGATCTTCTCTATCTCTTCTATCAACCCTACCTGGTGCGGATCCCACACTGCTGAGCAGTATTCAAGCATTGGGCGAACAAGCGTACTGTAACCTACTTCCTTTGTTGTCGGATTGCATTTCCTTAGGATTCTTCCAATGAATCTCAGTCTGGCATCTGCTTTACCGACGATCAACTTTATATGATCATTCCATTTTAAATCACTCCTAATGCGTACTCCCAGATAATTTATGGAATTAACTGCTTCCAGTTGCTGACCTGCTATTTTGTAGCTAAATGATAAGGGACCTATCTTTCTATGTATTCGCATCACATTACACTTCGCTACATTGAGATTCAATTACCATTCCGTGCACCATGCGTCAATTCGCTGCAGATCCTCCTGCATTTCAGTACAATTTTCCATTGTTGCAACCTCTCGATACACCACAGCATCATCTGCAAAAAGCCTCAGTGAACTTCCGATGTCATCCACCAGGTCATTTATGTATATTGTGAATAGCAACGGTCCTATGACACTCCCCTGCGGCACACCTGAAATCACTCTTACTTCGGAAGACTTCTCTCCATTGAGAATGACGTGCTGCATTCTGTTATCTAGGAACTCCTCAATCCAATCACACAATTGATCTGATAGTCCGTATGCTCTTACTTTGTTCATTAAACGACTGTGGGGAACTGTGTCAAACGCCTTGCGGAAGTCAAGAAACACGGCATCTACCTGTGAACCCGTGTCTAAGGCCCTCTGAGTCTCGTGGACGAATAGCGCGAGCTGGGTTTCACACGATCGTCTTTTTCGAAACCCATGCTGATTCCTACAGAGTAGATTTCTAGTCTCCAGAAAAGACATTATACTCGAACATAATACGTGTTCCAAAATTCTACAACTGATCGACGTTAGAGATATAGGTCTATAGTTCTGCACATCTGTTCGACGTCCCTTCTTGAGAACGGGGATGACCTGTGCCCTTTTCCAATCCTTTGGAACGCTTCGCTCTTCTAGAGACCTACGGTACACCGCTGCAAGAAGGGGGGCAAGTTCCTTCGCGTACTCTGTGTAAAATCGAACTGGTATCCCATCAGGACCAGCGGCCTTTCCTCTTTTGAGCGATTTTAATTGTTTCTCTATCCCTCTGTCGTCTACTTCGATATCTACCATTTTGTCAACTGTGCGACAATCTAGAGAAGGAAGCACAGTGCAGTCTTCCTCTGTGAAACAGCTTTGGAAGAAGACATTTAGTAATTCGGCCTTTAGTCTGTCATCCTCTGTTTCAGTACCATTTTGGTCACAGAGTGTCTGGACATTTTGTTTTGATCCACTTACCGCTTTGACATAGGACCAAAATTTCTTAGGATTTTCTGCCAAGTCAGTACATAGAACGTTACTTTCGAATTCATTGAAAGCCTCTCGCATAGCCCTCCTCACACTACATTTCGCTTCGCGTAATTTTTGTTTGTCTGCAAGGCTTTGGCTATGTTTATGTTTGCTGTGAAGTTCCCTTTGCTTCCGCAGCAGTTTTCTAACTCGGTTGTTGTATCACGGTGGCTCTTTTCCATCTCTTACGATCTTGCTTGGCACATACTCATCTAACGCATATTGTACCATGGTTTTGAACTTTGTCCACTGATCCTCAACACTATCTGCACTTGAGACAAAACTTTTGTGTTGAGCCGTCAGGTACTCTGTAATCTGCTTTTTGTCACTTTTGCTAAACAGAAAAATCTTCCTACCTTTTTTAATATTTCTATTTACGGCTGAAATCATCGACGCAGTAACCGCTTTATGATCGCTGATTACCTGTTCTGCATTAACTGATTCAAATAGTTCGGGTCTGTTTGTCACCAGAAGGTCTAATATATTATCGCCACGAGTCGGTCTGTAACTTGTCGCTTAATATTCAGTACTGAATTGTTTGTGGAAGAAGGATCCAGTTTCTTAACCAAAAAAAATGTAGAAAGATTCGTAAAGATGGGCTAAGAGATATGTATCATTAAAATTATAAGAAAATATTAAACTATATTTGCATACTTCACGATAAATTAGTATTTTAATAAGAATGTTGCGATATATAAAGCATGATATGAAAAAGATGTCATATTATACAGGACTAGCTACATTTCTGGAGTGAGGTTCTGATTGTATACGCTCTATACTTTTCACGATCAATTTGTGTAAATTATTTGATAATACAGAGCCATGTAAAACACCACCAATTGAAGAAATCTGTCCTCCCCGCCCCCTCCCCTTGCAAATCAGAGATTGCTTCCAAGCACACATTTTGCAATATGTCAGGTAAGCAAAGATTCTTTTAACAACTGGCTTCCTGGTCCTTGTCAAACATATTTAATGGCACAACTTGTCCTTTTGGTTTGTCGTACATATACACAAACATTACAAAATCACAGGAACATGCAGCTCCCAAAGAATACACTTAAGACATTACATTTTGCAGAGAGTGCAAAGGCACCTAAAGTCACGTGACCACAGCGCTGCTTACCTTTCACTATTCTCAATAAAAGTATTACATAATGGAATTTCAAATTACTCACAGCACTATTTCTATAATCAATATTCATTACTGTGTGAAATGGAACAAGATTTTGACAGTAATAATTCTGATTTAGAGTTAGTTGACTGATAAGAAACTCCTGTACTGTAGTAGTAAATAAATGTACAAGTGTAATAAATTTCGCATTAGTGGGAAGAGGGACCTATCATCTTCTTGAGAATTAAACCTTTTACTGTTATAGGCATGCTCTCTACGATCTGTGCTAAGTGTGGATTTGTTGTGGATGTACTGCTCACCAAATGCTGATACCTGTGGTGAGTGGAGGTGACTGGCTGCCATGAAATACTTTCATTTGATTTTAAGAAAACTATTTGTTTAAAAAAAATGATTTTTGCACATCTTACAGTCAGATATCCTCATTTGATAAAGAACTGAATTTCTTTTCGTTGTTCATCACAGTTGCTGCACTGCATGAAATTCAAGTAAAACATTGCATACTACTTTAAAAGGTTTTCAAAGGTAAAAAGCATTGTGTAAACTTTGCATACAGTTGATTTTAGCTCATACATTGCAGTCAATGGAATGTACATAAGATATGAAAGTTTTATTTAAAATTGAAAGCAGAAAGATATCTTACTTCATTCTCGAGTTACTGATTTTTATATCAGATGCGTGTGGTGTGCCCAGTTCTGTCCACGAGGACTTGCTGGCCAATATTAAATGCTTATCATCTGATTTTAAGGAAACTATTCACTGAAAAAAAATTATTTTTGCACATCTTACAATCTGATATTGTTGTTCAATAAAAGACTGAATTTCTTTTTATTATCCATTATAGATACCACACTGCATCAAATGAAGGAAAACATTGCACAAAATTTTATAGTTTGTAGAGATAAAAATGCATTGTGTATCGTTGATTTTAGTTCATACATTGCAATATATGAGATGTAGACAAAATAGAGATACTTTATTTAAAATTGACAGCAGAACAATGACCCTTTTCATTCTCAAGTTATTGTTTTCTATATATGAGTGATAGCATGCAAAGAAGCACATATGTCGTTTGACAAATACTCGAAATTTTTTTATGCTCTGAGACACGGAGGTAACTGGTCTGCAGCAGTGCGAGGTTGGTGGTTCAGTACACATACAGTTATTAACAGCACTGTAGGAAAACCCAAGCAGTGCATGTGAAAACATCCATAGCACATGGGGAAGGGTGGAGCAGGACGTGCACCCCTGTTTACAACAGCGGAATATTTAAAGTTATCTCTATTAGCAATCATTGTCTTTTTTTTAAATTTCCTGGCAGATTAAAACTGTGTGCAGGACCGAGACTCGAACTCGGGACATTTGCCTTTCACGGGCAAGTGCTCTACTAACTGAGCTACCCAAGCATGACTCATGCTCCGTCCTCACTTCTGCCAGTACCTCGTCTCCTACCTTCCAAACTTGACAGAAGCTCTTCTGCGAAGGTAGGAGACGAGGTACTGGCAGAAGTAAAGCTGTGAGGACAGGGCGTGAGTCATGCTTGGGTAGCTCAGTTGGTAGAGCACTTGCCCGCGAAAGGCAAAGTTCCCGAGTTCGAGTCTCGGTCCGGCACACAATTTTAATCTGCCAGGAAGTTTCATATCAGCGTACACTCTGCTGCAGAGTGAAAATCTCATTCTGGATTGTTTCTTTAGATTACATTCTGTTGTTGTTATGTATGCCTGTCTGAGATATTCCTTTTGGGCTTTATGCGTCACTGAGTTTAGTTCAGCTGCTCCTGGTGTCATCACAAGTGTAGCAAAGAGACTTCTGCACCGTATGCTGTTCAAAGGAATATTGACAACTCTAGCATCCAACAGACAATAGTGTCAAATGCATTGATGCTTGCAATGACATTCAATTTTATCACTGAAATGTTAGACACACTACAAGTCAGTCATTGTATGATGGAAGAAGATTAAACCTAGCCTTATCTTCACACTGTTGGGCTACTAATTTAGTAGAGTTGCTCACTTATGAATAACTGAATGGTACCTGTCGAGGAACAATGTAAGGCTAGGGACTGGTCTGATACACTTGAAATCAGCGTAAGAACTCATGGGGCAGGATTATCGATCCTGAGAGGTAACAACAGACCCTGTGGCTCTAGCCATGCCACACTTCGTGTCTACCCTCCATGATGGCATTCAATACTATTCTGCTGTGATATCCACATCAGCTCATCTGCACCCATCTTGATGTCCACTGGTGGGGATCTAAATCTCTCCACCCTGAAAAGGCCACACACGGTCAAAAATGGGCTGGCTTCTGCTGTGATCTATGTCATAAGACTAGTGAGAGTGAGAGTCTCACCAGTAGTGAAACGAACACCATAGAAGGTGACGCCAATGCAGTTAGCTCTTCCCAAGGGGTGAAAGATTGCTGACACTGGTGTGACACTGATCCACCAGCAACAGTGGGTGTGAGGACTCGACCCTTGGCGAATTATGAGAGGAGGGCAATGGGTCAAATTCCACGGGCCTCCACACTGGCAATTGTGGGAGCCATCTCCACTAGTGCCCCAGTCTGCAGTCAAAGATAGAATGCTGGAAAGTGCAGAGGGGAATGGCAGTGGGAGCACATGCTGCCACAATTGAGTGCATCCCACAGGACCGACACTGCGACTGACCACACTGCCTGGTGGGCTTGGAGATGATGGCAGCAGGGGCTCCCTGGGCCGGAGGCGCAACTAATTGGAACAATTCTGTTTACAGGTCAGGCATGTGAACAATCACTAGTAGGCATATGCAACACCGTGCCAAAGCCTTCATTGTGAGATATATCCCAGTGCAATGCACACAGCAACTGACATATGCGAGGACACAATGTCAGAGAGATGATCATTCGGTAACTTTGCTTCTCCTTTGCAAGCATGAGGACCCCATGGAACAACGCTGAGCTGAGACCACAGCAGAAAAAACATACACCATACTGAAGCTGTTCCTAAAGGAGTGCACTTGAGTCATCCTGTCTAAACTACTGAAACGATTTTCCAAGAAAGCAGGTTGGCGGCTGCGATCTCCTGCTCCCTCAATGTAGGAATATCCAGCAACATATGCTGCAACGTATCATCCAAAGCAATAAGTAGAGCCTCCTGTCGACCGAACTCTGGATCATAACTGGCTGGCAACCATGATAGCATCTCTGCCTTAGCAGGCTGGGCAGTAAACTGATATCGAATGCTGTAACTATTGTTGCTGAGAAGGAGGACTCACCTGTGCAACTGGTGGGCAGTACTATGTGGCTTAGATTGAGGGCCAAATAATGAAACATGGGCATGTGGTCACTGACAAGTAAGAACTTTGTACAACAAAAAATTATGTGAAATTCTTTTATGGTGAAAATTATAGCCAGCACCTAATTTTCCACATGTGAGTAGTTACTTTGCCCTGCAGAAAGTTTCTTCAATGCATAAGCAATAGGCTGCTTGGAGCTATCTGGGTTCCCATTAGAAAGAACTCCACCAGCACCATACTAAGAAGCATTGGCAGCCACAGACAATGATTTACCTGGTGTAAAGTCAAACAAAGAGTTGAGCACAAACATTTCTTGAGGGACTGAGAGGCCCAGTTCACAGACAACATGAATTTGAAGCCCTTTCAGCGAGGGCTGTTAAGAGGATGGCAAATGTGCATGGACTGGGCAGAACTTAGCATAATAAGAAATCTTGCCCATGAAGGTCTAGAGCTCCTTCAGGTTCTTGGGCAATGACAAGTTGACAATAGCTCAGACGCACTCATCCATAGGGATGAGACAATCTTTGCTAAATCCATGTCCCAAGAAATACGCCTTTGGCGAGAAAAAAACTGCATTTTTCCAATTCGCCATAAAGACCTTTCTCGACAGGGTGCTGGAAGACTGACTGCACATTTCGCAAATCCTCCTCTCGTACAGAACAAATTGTCTGCATGTCATCGAGGTAGTTAACCCAATAGGAAAACCCTGAATCAACAGCCCAAAATATTGCTGATAAATTCCTGGTGCAGACAATCCTCTAAAATACATGCAATCAAACTGGAAAAGCCCAAAGAGAGTGTTGAGTACCAAGAAATTCCAGAAGCTTCATCTAATGGCATTTGAAGACACACATCGTGTAAGTCAAAACATGCAAAAATACTGGCCCCATCACAACTTCCCCAATAATGCCTCTGCTAGTGGAATTGGATACAAATACGCAACACAGTGTGCATTGATTGTCTGTTTAAAATCGCTGCAAAGACACATGGTGCCATCTGGTTCTGAATGACCAAAAATTTAGGTATCACTGACTGCTTACGGGACACGAGTGCCTCAAAATTTTCTGTCCGTTGTTAACTATCTGGAAGCCAAAAACAGGAAAGGCGTTTAATGAGTCAAAAATATTTTGTGTCAATGGAGCATTTACCACAGACTTAAAACATGCAGAGACGTAGAATTGCCCTCTCACAGGTATACACTTTACTGTGAGACACAACTCGACATAGTGGCTATTGCAAAGCAGGGCAGCCTAAGAGCCTATATGTATCAAAGTTAATTACATTGACTGACACTCCTTTATCTACCTGATATCTAGTCAGTCATCTATACACTACCGACATTAGCAGTATATGCCAGAGAGATGCTTTCAGGGCATGGAGACAGCCTCTAATTCCAGAGAAAACAACAGGGCCTCTGACAACTGCTGCCAAAATCGCTTATTCTGTGGGATATTTCAGTCATGGTCTCTATTGCACCACATGACAATTGGGGCTCAATCACAGGCTTGCCCAATGAGTGAAAGCAGGTGCATAATGAGAGCAACACAGAGAACATGAAAAAGTACGGATTATGAACTCGACTGATGTGTTCTCACTGAGCCTGCTGCAGACAATGACAGGCAGCCCCATATCACTGCGCTCAAATCATCCATGATGTCAATACATGGTGGCTCAGCAGAAGGAAAAGGCACCTGGCGCACCCTACAGGGCACCCGGGACTTTTTACCATGCACATCTAACTTTTGCCAACTGCCAGTTGTCAGAAAGTACACCCCTTGCCACTGCTATAAATGTTCATGTGATTCCAAAAGCTTCATCACTTCGCCTACAAAAGGGGGTGGACAAGGCCAATGTTCTTGTTTGGATCTCTGGGTCAGGTGTTAATTGCATGATCACGTTTGTAATTAGCGAGTCCCTATGCGAGGTAGCATACTGGGGACACTCCAAACAACACTTGGGTGAGAGTCCTTGCAGGTCAGCAATCCACGCTGCATATACCTGTCCAGAGCACTTGTGGTGTGGATGAAAATGTAACCGTGTACCCAAGGATTCAATGACCAAAATACTGCAGGAGCAACTGACAAAGTTCATCACAGTTAAGTTTCTCAGGTTCGACAGAGGGATTCAAATCCTGTATAAATTCATATAATCCCACACTGCTGGACAACAAGGCAGCCTTATAAATTGGATCAACAATACGCCTTACCTGGCAATGCAGCAAGAACCAGTCCAGGTAATTCTCCCCCTTTCTGTAGCCTTGTAGAAGACATTGAATGACATTGAGGGTAGTGAGGGAGAGAGCTTCTCTGCCATCAACAACTCACTATCAGTGCAGAGTGAGTATGGACTATTTTTGCATTCTGTTTGAGTAGTTCATGATCTGTTACTGCTGCAAATTTTGTTGCTGCTATTGGACGAAAGACTCCTCTTTCTAGTATTGCAAAAATGCCATGAAATGCCATGTCAACGGTGGCCACAATCAAACACTATGGGAAAAAAGTGTCACAAGTACAAGAATGTCCAATGACCTCAGATTTATATCTGCACAGGATGTGGCAACACCATGAACTGTCACTATCAGCAGAAATGTAAACTATATGAGCCAATGATGGAGCAAAAGAAAGGCTGGAGCTGAACTCCAGAAGGGGGAACAAAACTCAATATGTTAGCCAATCTATGGGAGAGCAGTGTGTCCCAACACTGCATGGAAACTAGCACAAAGATAAACATGACCACGACTGTCGCTAGCACAGTGGGAAGCGAGAGACTGGTCCAAGGTAGTTGAAATCAGCTTGGCCAGGCTTATCACTGCCAACAGGTAAACACTTCGAGTGAGTGACTCTGCCAATGCTGCACTTCACATGCACACTCTGTGATGGCATTATATTCTATTCCACTGCAGCATCCATGCCAGCCCACCTGTGTCCATCCTGTGGATATTTAAGTCTCTACACTGGTTGTCAGCGCACAAACTAAGTGGCCCAACATCCCTGTACTGCACTGCTATGGTAAAACAGTCCCTACACTGACCAAAAATCTTATGTCACACAAATCTGTAAACTCATAAAATTATTTACAATACTGTCAATACTAAAATCATTTACATTTGTTATTGATGCATAAAGTATATAGTTGTTTTATTAATATTCTAATATAATGGACGATTGCAGTCATTTAACTAAGATGGTAAATTAAAATTAACATTTGTGTCACTAGTAGTACGTGATGATGCTAGTGTACAGAGGATGTACAGGTCTGTAATGCTAACCATTTGTATAGTGTCATGTCCCTAATCATTGGAATAAATTTCACTGTGATTACATCTCTCGGTCTTGGTGTTTCACTTTTTCCAAACAGTAGCGTGGTTTCTCCCCTCCCACCTTTCTCATTTCTTTTGCTGTAGACCATACAATCATTTGTAGGTTTCTTTTTGTTTTGCATTATAAAATGCAATTTTCCCATTCAGCCTCTCTTCAGCATCAAAAGAGGATGACCTTCCTCTCTTCCTGGAATTTTATTCCTAACCGTGCCCATAAGCAATGTGATAATTCTCCTACAGGAAAGAAGTCGCTGCATCTTCTCTCCTTTCTTCTTCTTATCTGTTGCAGAATGTAGCTGTTTACAACTACAATTTCAACAAGCCAGATGAGTAATTTTGTCCACTATTCATATGACCTCCTTGTAAATCTGTAACACACACAATACTGGACAGTTCTGTCGCCTCCTCATATAAACTTTTAAACTGTAGGTTTCTGCTTCTTTCTATACCCGTGATCAACTGTGTTTCAGGACCAAAGAATGTACTCCACATAGACACTAGCTTCTTGTGCGCGCACACACACACACACACACACACACACACACACACAACTGTGTTTCAGGACCAAAGAATGTACTCCACATAGACACTAACTTCTTGCACACACACACACACACACACACACACACACACACACACACACACAATTTGTATATTAAATTGGGAGAAACAACAGATGATATTGCTGGAGCTACTGTTTTTTGAGATCTGGTGGAAACCTTTCCTAGATCTCATAACAGTCCCTGTTGTATACATTTTCATTTTATGTTGTTCTTGAGCAAATTTAGGCTTAGTGTAGAACCATTCTGTGAAAATCTGTATCAGCTGTGTATGCTTGCAGATCCTGTGCCAAATGAATCACTACTGAAACAGTAAATGGCAAATCAAATGGCTGTCAGTCATTGCCTTTCCATAATTTGGAATGTGAGAAAACGTGTAACTGTTTTCTAAGCCACAGAGGCAAAAAAATTCAATGGCCTCACTTTGCAGGCTTCTTTCAGTTATAATACTTGTCCAAATCCCACCTCCAAAACCAACTGTGCTCTCATCTGTAGCCACATTTCTTCCTGGTACATAAAATATTTTACATTTATTAGCAATTATTCACTTCATCCTTTCTAGTCTCTCTTGACCTGCAATAGGAGAAACTAAATGAAAACTCCACAATATGCAGAAAAGTTGGAGATGAGAGAAAATATCCTTGAAGAATGGAAGGAAGGACATTGAGGTCATTAGAGATAGAGCACAAGATCAGATTGGTTCAAGGATGAGAAAGGATGCCATGCCATTTCAAAGAAACCATCTTGGCATTGGCCTGAAGCTCTTCAGGGAAATCACAGAAAACCTGCAGACAGGGATTTTAACCATAATTCTAAATGCAAGTCCAGTGTGTTATCCATTGTGCCACCAAAATTGATTTGAAAAATAGAGCTTGGTCCAGGCAATTTTCAGTAAAATAGTCACATTATTCTGTCTCCAAATTCAAAGCCTTCTTCATAACATGAAGGAATGCCTTAATTTCTTTTGACACCACATCTTTCCATGAGTACCACACAAAATGTTTTGTCAGTGGAGTCACCTTCTGTATTTTTTCCACTACATATGCATTTGTTGTGCTTACAAGGTTTGGTGAAAGTATTTATGTCTCAGTTTACAAGTGCTATAGATCAATTCTTTGGAAAAAGAGCTTCTGGAAAAGTTATTTTACATATCGTGAATCTGAAGTAATAACTGAAAACTATCCCATTGTGATGAGCCAATTCTTAGAGAAGAACACAGCTATTAACTACATGAAATGTATTCACAGTTGTGAGTATCAACAACCTTCATCTGCAAATTGGAAAGACAATATCGCAAATTTGTGCCGGACCAGACTCGAACCCAGATTTACCGTTTGTCACAAGCAGCTGCCTTAACTGCTTTGGCTATCCGAGCCAGACACAAACTTCCAGATATCATTGTCCCTGTGTCTACAACCTGTGCTCATCCATTCATTATGTGTATCCCTATACAGGGGAGACGTTTTAATTGATAGTTGCTTGCCCGGTACCAGCATATAAATACTGTATTGCAGCAACTACAGCTATTATTTGAAACGTATTCGCAATTGTGAATATGGACCACCTTCAGCTGCATAATCGAACAACAACACTGTAAATTTGTGCCGGACAGGGACTTGAAGCCTTAGTCACAAGTGGTTGTCTTACAGACATTTGGGTGATGACATATGGAAATTTGGGTCTGGCCTTGAAATGTGCTTGGATAGGCAAAGTGGTTAAGGCAACTGCTCATGATATGTGGGAAACCCAGGTTCAAGTGCCGATCCAGCACAAATTTTCAACGTCATCATTCCACTATACAGTTGAAGGTTGTCAACATTCACAACTACATACACATTTCATGTATTTCATAATGGCTGTAATCACTGCAGTGCCTGTTCCTCCCATTCCTTCAGACATGCATGCATTGCAGTATCATAACTATTAACTTCTTAAACATAAGATTCAGAAGAGGAGAATAAACATTTTGTGTCAAATGTTAATAGTTGACAAATCCAACCTAATCAAACTCAAATTAAGGCAATCGTGAAATTTCCAGAACCCACAAAGAACTAAAATCTTTCCTAGGCTGACTACAATGTTGTGGGTAAGTAGTAAAAGAGCAAGCATTAAACAGCGTAACTGAGGCTAACCTGTTAAAAAAGAAAGTAGCACAGCAGCACTCTCCTAAGTATTTTAATTAGTTCAATACTAGTACAGAAGCACTCATTGAATCTAATGTTCCTGGGCACCCAGATTTAACAAGAAAATTCTACACTGCCATAGATAAGTAAGACTATGGGGTAGGAGAAAAAAATTTATGTTTGCAAAAACGATATCTACATCTATACTCTGCAAACCACTGTGAAGGCAAAGGGTATGTCCAAACGCACCAGTCATTAGAGTATGTCCTTGTTCCATTAACATATGGAGTGTGGGAAAAATGATTGTTTAACTGCCTCTGTGCGTGCTGAAATTAATCTAATCTTATACTGACGATCCCTATGGGACCAATACATAGCAGGTTGTAGTATATTCCTAAAGTCATTATTTAAAGGTTGTTCTTGAACTTCTGTTACAACACCTTCCTGGAATAACTTCTGTCTATCTTCAGAGTCTGCCAATTCAGCTCAATCAACATCTCAGTCTCCTGCAGGTAAACAAACCCCATTCATGCTGCCCTTCTCTGTACATGTTCAATATCCACTGCCAATCCTATTTGGTACAGGTCAAACACACACACACACATGCAATATTCTAGGATGAGTTGCAAGAATGATTTGTAAGCAGTTTCCTTTATAGACTGGTTGTATTTTCCTAGTACTCTACCAATAAACCAAAGTCTGCTACCTGCTTTAGTCATGACTGAGCCTATATGACTGCTCCATCTCATGTCCCTACTAAGTATTACATCCTAGTATTTATATGCATTTACATATTCTAATTGTGACTCACTAATGTTATATTAATAAGATACTATATTTGTTTTGTTTTGTGAAGTGAACAATTTTAATTTTATGAACGTTTAAAGCAAGCTGCCAGTCATTGCACTGCTCTGAAATCTTATTGGTGTCTGACTAAATATTTGAGCAGCTTCGTTCAGAGCACATTTAGTTGTAAATAACTGTATCACCTGGGTAAAGTCTTAGGCTACTAACAATTTTGTCCCAAAGGTCATTAATATACAAGAAGAACAGCAAGGGACCCAACATGTTTCCTTGGGGTACACCCGAAATTACTGCTATGTCTGATGATAGCACTCCATCCAAGACAACATGCTGCATCCTCCCTACCAAGAAATCCTCAGTCCAGTCACACATTTTATGTGATGCCCCGTATGACTGTACTGTTGACATTAAGCATAGGTGTGTACTGCGTCAAATGCTTTTTGGAAATCAAGAAACACAGCACCTACTTCACTGCTTTGATCCGTTGCTTTCAGGATTTCAAGTGAGAAAAGTGAAAATTGGGTTTCACATGATCTATGTTTTTGAAATCCATAATGGTTGATGTGGTGGATGTAGTTCTGTTAATTCAAGACACCTGATTCTGTTTAAGTTCAGACTATGTTCTAAGATTCTACAACAAACGGATGTCAGGGACACTGGATGGTAGTTTTGTGGATCACTTCTGCTACCCTTCTTGTAGACAGGTGTGGCCTAAGCTTTCTTCCAACTATTAGGGCCTTTCCCCTGCTCAAGGGAACCACAACAGATTACAGTTAACACAAGCACAAACTCTCAGCTGCGAACTGGTTAGAGAATTGGATAGGAATTCCATGGGGCCCTGGCGTTTTGTTCAATTTAAACAATTTCCACTGTTTCTCAATGCTACTGACACTATTATCTATTTCACTATTTCTCTGCAAGAATTAAGATCAAGCAATACTCCAGGAGAATAGTCAAATAGGATAAAGAACCAGTACCAGTACTTTTAATTAAAAAGAAAACCAAACCAATTGATTTCTAAGAACAATTACAACATTCAGTGGAAGTTATCCACACATTGGTAAAATAGTAATATGAATAACATAAATAGAAAAATAATGTGGCTCACTGCATTTATGCGGAAGCTTGACCTGGACTGAAAATCTACAACAGATTTTATAAATACTAAAAGCTTTTCTTTTAAACTTTCTATTCAATTACAAACATATCAAAACTTACCCAGCATTCCAAAGCATATGGCATCTCCAACACTTACTACAACTGCCATGCCGACCCAACTCAAAATCATGAGGAGAAAAAACAGCCAAAACTGGTAAAGACCAGCAACATCTGCAATTTCTTCATTTACAGTTATCATATTATTAATCACAGTATTGTTACAATATGTGTCACATTTCAAATGTCTCACAGCACTGCACGAGGGATTTAACACATCAGTGTTCATAATTTTTACTTTATGCACAGGGAAGTAAAAACAAGAATACACAGAAGTTGTGTGATTTAAGCTTGCCACAGCTGTTATATGGAGAGTGTCATTAGCAAGTACACCACTTCTTAGCCTTTGGCTCTTGCAATAGTCTGACACATTCCAGTACATACAGATATCTGAAAGTATTGCAGGGTTTGTCACACTACACGCCATCTGTAAAGGAAACATCAATAGTTTCAAACATGGAAATGTTTTAAATTTGAAAATATAAAAGCAGTATATGTTTGCCTGAAAATGAGCATATAAGAGAATTATTGTTTTTAGAAATGGTAATGACTTTACACTGACATGAAACAGAAGGTTTATTAACAACAATAATTTAAAAAGAGTATGGTTAAGAAGTTTGAAAGTACAGTGCACATCATAATCTGTTCTTAAAATTATCCAGTACTCAACACCCAAATTCACCATCCTATAAGCTGGTAGTAATGGTAGAACAAAACATGTTATAAAGAACAGGTTAAAAAAATCCACAAATATATCAGGTATACAAAGTTCTATAAACAAGCAATATATTTCTCATGATAGAGGCAGACAATACATATCGTAAAGAAACTGACAGAAACATGTATCGAGTTAGCAGTGGGCATAGTTACTCTGTGTGAATGTTTAGTACAAAATAATTACTGTGTGACTATACACCAGCACTAACACATTTTGTGATCCACAGACCATCCACTTTGGATTATTGCTTTCCATCTGACAGGCAAAGCCAGATAGGGAGGAAATCAAGGAAATACAACTCAGTGGCTGCCTCCCTCCAACCAGCATCTTCGATGTAATTCTTGTGATGGCATTACTAGGCACATGCCCTGGCACAATATTTACTGGCAAGTTCATCATGATTGGGAGAGAAAATATGAAGCCCAACAAATACATCCACTTTACTTTTAGACATCTCCTAATGTGTTTGTCTTTTCTTGAAGGCTACAAATGAATGATAATAAGTGTGAAATGTTTTTCCCTTAAAGGCATACACATATTGAAATCAAATGCACCAGTTGCCAGTTATTTTGTATTTTTATACATACAATCGATTTCAGCTTAATTACAGGCAAATCTCAAGTGTCTTGAGTGTTTATGAACGGACAGCAAGGGCACACAATAAAATGTTTAAATTCGGATGACTAGTCATTGCCAGCTGGAGTAAAATACTCGTCACTCTTGAGACCGACTTTTTATTGAATCTCAATCAGTTAACAAAACTGCAACATAATTAGCAACTGGAGAATTTGATTTCAATAAACACACAATCATTGGTTGTGGAAGCACTCACCAATTCAAAACATGGTAACTAATCTCTCATGAGGAAGATAGAAAGACATGTGCCAGAAATTTCAGTCAATCCTCTTGTGTCACAGGACTGTAGGAGTCAATTTGACAGTCTTTTTCCTTTCTCCATCACAACTTCTTTTCAGCTCAAGGGCTATTCTTCTTGAAGGGCTGGATGGTTTCCTCAGACACAGTCAATAATCCATATCATCTGTAGTAGTGTCATCAGAAAACAGAAAACTACTGTTGAACAGTTTGAAGGTTTCTGATTCACTTTGCTACTGTTATGACTTATATTATTATGTTTGTTCTTGATTGATGACTCAGTAGGTCTAAAGAGGATCTTGGCATTTATCTATATCTTCATGTTGGTGCAGCAGGTAGCAGCACAACACTGTACGCTGCTGTGTTGTTGTTCAGTGTAATCACACTTCACAATGACATTATTTGAACTATCTCAACCTGAAGTCATTTTATACATCTTAAATACGTTCTACATAAACATAAATTATCTGTCTGGAACTGTCTCTCAATGCTCTAGTTACCAAAATGTAATGTGTCTGTCATTTTGACTAAGTTTCATAGTTTTTTAGATTTTTTCAATTTTTTCCTTGATTTATAAAAATTGTGTTTTTTCTTTTAACCTTTTTACTTTGTCTTTTTTCTTTTTGCTTCATTAAACCATTTGTTCCACATTTCTTTATAAACTCAAGATGGTTAGTCTTCTATCCTTCTCCACATAGGTAGAACATAGTTTATGGTAACTTGCTCTGGTAGTAACGTGGAGGAAGCAAGCAGTTCTGGAGGTAAATGACAGTGGAGGCCATGAAGTGATTGAATAACCATACCAAGCACATAGAATTGCAAAGTCATCTTAAGTATGTACAACAATCCAGAGAGCAATCTAAATCACAAACATAAATTAGGCAAGGTCTAAACCTAAATATTCAATGGCGTGTTACAAAGGCTTCAATGACTAACAAGAAACTGGCTAGCAATAGCTGGGCTGCAATATTTTGCAGTAAACACTCATCAATGGGTAGCACCATCTCAAATACTGATGGCATTTTGTTTTCTTCATATTCTTTATCATTTTCAGTTGTTTCACTTATTTAATTTTTATGTAAGATATCAAATGCTTTACAAAGCACTTACAAATACTTTTGTTTAAGTCAGTGTTTTGTATTGTGTTCCTATTATTGCTCGTCTGAAACACTCTTATCTACCAAGAAATCCTCAATCCAGTCACACATTTCATGTTATGCCCCATATGACTGTACTTTTGACAATGAGCATAGGTGTGTACTGCGTCAGATGCTTTTTGGAAATCAAGAAACACTGCACCTACCTCATTGCTTTGATATGTTGCACTGTTGAAATTGCTTTTGCTTTCTTTGTTTCTTTAACATCTTTTGCTACTTGATAAGTAATTTTACCTCTTTCTTCACCCCTCACAGCCCACATTTTCTATGAGACTAGACTTGTTACTTAATTCAGTCTAATGTAACCAGGGTGTACATGCAGACAGGAAAAAAATTGCACTATACACTATATACTACAATGTCAGTGTGGCGAAAGTACTTTTTCTTCATGTTAAGTAACAGCCTTGCAGCTGTAAAACTAATCACACCTGTGAATGGCATGAGTTTTATACACCGGCTTAGAACTACCTGGCACTTTCGTGAATGAAATGCATTTTGGAAAGATCTTTGATGCACGGCAACATTTAAACTGCATATTTTCATATTATAAAAGTATAAACATAGAGTCCACCAAACAGCATGATTCCTTCTGAAGCACTGAAATCGAGGTTATGATGCACTTTTGTTAGCCTATCATAGCTCATTTCGCTTGATTTTTCCAGCTAATGACAGCAGTTATTCAGAGCATAGGACACATGATGTAATTAATCAACAGTAATATCACTGTTAGGTAGCATGAACACACAAACAGGAAAAGTTAATGATTTTAAATTAATATACATGCAGCACAGCTACAAGACCCACTCTCCTCCAAGGGTGTGGTTAGGCAGTGTCCTAAGAGCACAGCTTAACTTGCAGCAGCTGAATATTTCTCACAAGTGTGGTTATAAATTTCACAGCTGTGCACCCAACATTTCATGTGCTACCTTCCTGAATACATGTTTCATCGAGCACTTCGACTTTCCATAAAAAAGTCAATTATGTGTGAAATTGCTCAAGAACTCACTTTATAGATTTTTTAAGGCTAGTTATACTTTAAGCTATCATTATTGTATAATTTTTAATCGGCAAAAAAACTAAAATAAATATTAAAAACTAATGTCAAAACTTGGTCTTCTTCAACATGTGTTACGTATCACAAATGAGCCTATAAAATTTTAAATAATGACATAAACGACTGGCCTTCTGGAGCTGATATTCTTCAAGTGGCTGGTTCTCAATGTTAAGTATTGACTAATAGTCTAATGCTCACTGATTTAAGAAATTCATCACACATTCTCACACACCAAATAATTCACCTTGCGTAAAGGAAATTTACTTCGAAAGCAGCACTTCTCAAAGCACCACCATTCATAATATTTTTTCCGTGACCATTACAGATATGTAAACAGTTGTGATGTCATGTTAATCAAAATGAGGCCCAAGAGAAAGACGCATTGACAACAGTTTGTTGTTATGAAGTATTGCATAGTTTTTGATACATTTTGCTGTTGGTAGACAATTGTGTGTGCATTGTGTTTTGTTGTTGTGAATGGTGCAATTTCTTAGCAACTATGTTTTTATTTTGCTGTTATTCTCTCATACATGTTTAATTTCTGCAGTATTATTCTGTTGTAGTGGGCTAAAGTATAATTCTTTGTTAGAGTATCAGTTCTTACCAGTCAAAATCACAAAAATTTAATTGAAAAGAAAAACAACAAAAAATTCCTGGAATTCTACCCAGATTTCCTGGTTGTCCTGCGGCATATACACCTGTATATCTTCTTTTTTAAAAAATTTCGCTTTATTTTCACTTTCTACAGTTCTGACTTCTTGCCTGATACGTTTAGGGCCTAGTTTGTTTCTTTTAGCTCTGTATACACTTTTACTCTGCATCTTACAAGGGACTCTATGATCACCAGCTGGACAAAACTGATTTAGCATTTAACAGCCTGTACAGTATCTTAGTTAGAAAAAATATAGTCATTGTCACTAATAGTTCTATTTGGCCCTTGGCAAATCCATTTTTTATTTTGTTTTCTTCTGCAAGAATTTGTTACGGTCAAATTTTGTTGTTCTTGGCACATTTGCTAACGTATGACACAGCATTTCTGTTATCATATCTGTAGACAAGGGCTAGTAGAAATCATTGGGTAACACAAGAGATACTGAGTTTAAGTGAGGAAAGAAGAAAATATAAAAATGCAATAAATGAAGCATATGAAAAGGAATACAAATGTCTAAAAAATGATAGTGATAAAATGTGCAAAAAGGCAAAGCAGGAATGGCTAGAGGACAAATGTAAGGATGTAGAAGCATACGTCACCAGCAGTAAGATAGATAACGCCTACAGGAAAATTAAAGAGACCTTCGGAGAAAAAAAGAACCACCTGTATGAATCTCAAGAGCTCGGATGGAAAAACAGTCATAAGCAAAGAAGGGAAAGCAGAAAGGTGGAAGGAGTATATAGAGGGACCATACAAGGGAGATATATTTGGCGGGCAGTGTTATGGAAATGGAAGAGGGTGTAGGAAGATGAGAAGGGATTATACTGTGTGAAGAATTGATGAAGCACTGAATGACGTAAGTCAAAACAAGGCCCGGGGAGTATACAACATTTTGTCAGAGCTTCTGATAGCCTTGGGAGAGCCAGCCATGACAAAACTCTTGCATCGGGTGAGCAAGATGTATAAGACAGGCGAAGTATCCTCAGACTTCAAGAACAAAATAATAGTCCAAATTACCAAGAAAGCAGGTGCTGACAGGTGAGAAAATTACCAAACTATCGGTTTAATAAGTCACAGCTGCAAAATACTAACACACATCCTTCACAGAAGTATGGAAAAACTTATAGAAGATGACTTTGGGGAAGATCAGTTTGGATTCCAGAGAAATGTAGGAACATGGGGGCGGGGGGAGGGGGGGGGTGCGATATTGACCCTAAAGAGAAACCTATGTTTATAGCATTTGTAGACTTTGAGATAATGTTGAGTGGAATAGTCTCTAAATTCTAGAGGCAGGAGGGGTAAATAAAGTGAGCGAAAGGCTATTTGTAATTTGTACAGAAACCAGATGGCAGATATAAGAGCCAACGAGCTTGAAAGGGAAGCAGTTGTTGAGAAGGGAGCGAGACTGGGTTGCAGCCTATCCCCCAATGTTATTCAATCTGTATATTGAGCAAGCAGTAAAGGAAACAAAAGAAAAACTCGGAGTAGGAATTAAAGTCCCAGGGAGAAGAAATGTAAACTTTGAAGTTTGCTGATGACATTGTAATTCTGTCAAGAGACAGCATAGGACTTGGAATAGACGTTGAACAGAATGGACAGTATATTGAAAGGAGGATACAAGACGAAATCCACAAAAGCAAAACAAAAGTAATGGAATGTAGACGAATTAAATCAGGTGATGCTGAGGGGATCAGATTAGGAAATAAGGCACTTAAAGTAGTAAATTAGTTTTGCTATTTGGGAAGCAACATAACTGATGATGGTCGAATTAAGGGAGGACATAAACTGTAGACTGGCAATGGCAAGAAAAGCTTTTCTGAAGAAGAGAAACTTGCTAACATCGAGTTTAGATTTAAGTGCAGGAAGTCATTCCTCAAAGTATTTGTATGAGTGTAGCCATGTATGGAAGTGAAACATGGATGATGAACAGCTTAGACAACAAGAGAATAGAAGCTTATGAAATGCAGTGCTACAGAAGAATGCTGAAGATTAGATGGGTAGATCACATAACTAATATGGAGGTACTGAATAGAATTGGGGAGAAGAGAAATTTGTGGTACAACCTGACAAAAAGAAGGGATCAGTTGGTAGGACACATTCTGAGGCATCAAGGGATCACCAAATTAGTACTGGAGGGAAGCATGGGAGATAAAAATCATAGAGGGAGATTAAGAGATTAATATAGTAAGTAAATTCAGAGGGATGTAGGTTGCAGTAGTTATTCGGAGATGAAGAGGCTTGCACAGGATAGAGTAGCATGGAAAGCTGGATCAAACTAGTCTTTGGACTGAAGACAACAGCAGCAGCAGCAGCATCTGTAGTTTCCCAACGGAGAATTTTTTCAGTTTTTGTCCTACATCTGCATTAATTAAAATCTTCCATCATAATCTTGTAGTGGGATTTGTTGTCACTTATGAGCTTCTGTAGTCCTTTATAGAGGTCCCTAATATTCTCATCAGAATGTGATCATGTTGGTGTGTAGACATGAATCATTCCCATCATACATGTTTAATTAGTTTTTAAACCAAGCCTAGCTACTTTGACTTAGTTTTCTTCAACATCTTTTAGCAAAAACACCACTCCTGAATTTCCTCTCTGTTTCTATATAATAAAACTTATGTCTTGCCTTTAATTATGTTCACTTTTAATTTTTTGCCACAATCCTGATAAACTTATTATATCCCATTTGATCTTATTTAACAACCTTCCAATTCCACACAAACCTATCTTTGGATTTTAAAAGTCTGTAATTTCTTAACTGTAGGCATAAGACAAATGGTTTTCTAAGGTCATATAATTGTCAGTTTAGCCCAATTTGCTGTAGTAAGGTACAGATGTAGAAGTGAGCGGTTTGCCTCATAGCCTGAAGCCATTGTCAGCGTTCCTTCTCTCCACAACTACTCTCAACATATGTTCACTTAGGCTGAAATAACACAATGCCATGAATCTGTACATGGCACTGGCATCTGCAACCACTCTATGCATGATACAATAGCCTGCCACAGCTTTAAGGCTCTGGCAAAACTAGTACTGAATCTTGTCTTGAGCTAAACCCACAGCAGTCTCGGTGCTTCTGAATCTCAGAGCCTAAGATCAACACAGACAGTTTGCATGCTAATCACTTGTCAGCAGGGCCCTCATATATCCAATAAAGGGCCCTCATATATCCAGTCTCAATTGTCATTTAACAGTCAGTCAATCACTGAGTCTTCATTCACAAAATCAATCTTCACTCTTCAGGGAAATTAATCTTGTCTGGATCACTAGTTAGGTAAAAACACTGTGTGCAAAATTCAAGGTTCTGCATTAAAGTTAAAGTATACCACATATTTTAAATTTGTCAGAAAATTTGTATATCTACACCCCATCACCTTAAAAAGGTTCTGGTATCAATACAATTTCCCACACCACAGTTCCAACTGTTGATGGTGCACACGAAAGTACGACTGTCTGTAAGCCTCCATAAGAGTTTTAATTTCTTGTTGAGGACACTTAGAGAAATGTATGAGAGAAGAAGAAATTCGTTGAGTAACTCTTCTTGGACCACACTTCCATGGAATGTTAACAGCAAACCTCTCCACAATACAAAACACTTCTCTTGAAAATTATGCCACTGTAGTTTGTTGTGTGCTGTAATTATCTCACACTCACTAAACAAATCCATGACAAAATATGCCAGACTTCAATGGATTCCTCTCTCTCTTCTACTAATCCAATCTGGTGATCTTAAACTGTCAGCCAATACTAAAAAATGGCTGAGTAAGTGTTTTCAAAGTCACTTCTTTCATGTACGAGTTACATTTCTTTAAGGTTCTTCCAGTGAATCTCAGTCTCGCATCTGTTTTTCCTACAGCTAGTTTCATGTAGTCATTTCACTTTAGGTTGTTCTGCTCATGTCTTGCACTTTTTTTGCCCAATAACTTGATACACCTCATTGCTCTATTTCCTATGATAAATTTTTTGCTAGGAGGAGAGGAGGGTTCTTCTGCACCATTTGTGTAGAATCTTACAGTTACCAGATTAGATCAAGGTACCTTTCTACTGTTGAGTGATAACAGTTGATTTTTTATCCTGCTTTCATTTGTCTCAATATCTGGCATTTTAGGATCCATACAGTGACCTAGTGAAACTAAAGTTTTATGAACTTGTGAACATGCAGTAAAAGAATTTTGGAAAACTGTATCCGATATTTTAACTTCCTACCAGCCACCCTCCATTCTGGTGTCAGCATTGTCTCTGACAAGTGGACCACATGACAATCGGATTTTTGTAATTTTTTATATTTGTGTTATGTGAAGTTCAGAACTCAAATATTAATCTCCCAAAACAATTCAATGCTACTCTCAAAAAATTGACTTTGAAGTTTTCCAACCATGATTAATAAGCTAAAGCAAGACCAAGTTTTCTTGTCAGGCCACTTGGCTGTGTGGCAGAAGGCTCACTTGCCATGTTGGGGGTTTTAGATTAGATTACTGGCCAACGCAAATTTTTAAATAGAGGTGCATGTTCTATTGGCAATTCCATGATGTTTAAAATACGTAAAGATGGAAACAAATCAGTAGTGTTCCAGACCAATAACCACTGCTTTGAGTCTCATTTCACTCATTACTACCCCCCCCCCCCCCTCTTTCCCTATTAGTTTGAATACCTACGTCATTTAAATATAAAATTCTCCAAATATGTGCTAATTAACAGATATCAAATTTCTAATTATATATCACACAGCAAAAAAAATCCAGTTTTCATTGCAAATATAAATTCTTAAATACTGAGTCTTTATATAAGATTGTTTGAATAAAAAAAAATTACAAATTAGTTAATTCTTTTTCATCCTTACATATTTTACATTTTAGGGAAATGTTCGTGGAACCTTGGTTGAAAATTTTGCCAGGAATGAGAATTGAATCCATGGCAACATGTGATAGGCAAGCATTCTACCACACATCTGCATGGCCTGTCAAGAAAAATCAACCTTGCTTTTGCATATTAATGATTGTTTGTAAGCTTCAAACTCCAGAGCTGTTTCTTTTTTTTTTTAATTTATGAGACCTGAATCAAACTGCTTTTGCTAACTGATATTTGATTTATGAACTCCACATACCATACATGCAAAAACAAAGGTACAAAATCCAGTTGCCATGTGGTCCCCTTGTGAATGACTGAACATAAGATCTTGATCCACTTACTGTCTTTATGTGAGACCAATATCTCTCAAGTCTTCTGGACAGATTAGTTGGCACTGACAGCTTCTCACATTGCTCTTCTAAAGCTCATTTTCCCCCATTCAGCTTTTGTGTCACCAAGACCTCATTTTTGCTTAAATCTGTGACAAAGCTCCTTTTCCTTTCTTTGCAATTTTCTAAAAAGAGTACTGATCACATTGGATCTTTCCTATCCCTCATGACCTCATTGTCCCATTTAGTCTAAAGCTCTTTTACACTGAAGTGAACACAAGTGAAAATGCCACAGATTGTGCTTGCATTGAATTCCCTTGTGTTAGCTTGAATTCCACTGGTTGTCAGTCTTTTAGCAAACTATCAAATGGCCGTTGGTTCCTCTTGCTGTTGGGGCTAGCAGTGCTGATCGCTTTGGTTGTTGTTGACATGAGTTGCATAAGTAGTGGAGTGGTCTGGAAGATTGTAATTTTGCTGACAGAAGAATATACAAGTGCTTTTGAGATTGAAGAGATTTCAGTACTAATGCCAAGCCAAAAAAAGTATGACTAGTACAAAACTGCCAGCGCACCTAAAGGTGCTACTGAGGCCAAGAGAAATACAGTAAATTCATTAGATGATTGCTTCAGGCAGGATCAAAGTGAAAGCACAGGCTTTTTAATTCTTTTTATTAAAAAGGGAAAGCACAATAAATTTCCTTGAGAGTAGATAAATGTGAATAATTTACAAGACTTTCCCAGTGATTCACGGACATCTCGAAGAATTGGGTGTACTGCCAGACACTGTAACTCAGCATCTTCATCTAGTGTTTTGTGAGACTAGTCACTTTGCTAACTGGGTTGCATATTCATGCCTAGATAGTGCCCGGTGTTCGCTATGCCATCTACACCCACTGGGACTGTTTCTTGCAATGGTATTTGACTTCAGGCATTTCCTCTTTTGTCTGCACCCCTTGCAGCTGTCTCCTGTGGTGCCAGCCATCCCATGGCATTCTGTATTAGGTATGTGCCCACCAAGTGTCCCTAGCACTACAATGATGCTGATCACTGTAGAAGTTCCTTAAAGCTATTCACAACTACTGCACCTTTCTCTCATGGTCATGTCATCCTCCTGCCATTCTGAATTCAGTACACCCTTGTAATGTGTGCTTCCTGTAACATCACACTGCAACTAGCCCCGCATATTATGTTGTCCGAGCATGCTGCAGCAATCTCTTATGGCGGTAGCTGCCGTCTGGTGTTGCGTATTATGTCTGCTCCCTGGTTGTGCGGTGCCTGGGGTTTTGAGTGGTTGGTGCTGTTCCCTATTTTGTCTGTGACAACTGTGGCTGTCTCCCATGGAGGTAGTTGCCACCTTGTGCTCCATATGAGGTCTGATTCCTGTAATTAATGCTCCCAGTCATCTGTGGCTCATTCTCAGACAAGGGAACTTTTTTCCGGCATTTCTGTAGTAGTTCCAAAGCCAGATTCCATGTTGTACTGATCTAGTATCCTGCTTCCCAGTTGATCAGGTTCTCCGCCACCTTGAGTTCAATAGATTCATTGATGATACTGTCCCAGAATCTGAGGGTCTGAGCCAGGATCGTGGTTCTGTCATAATTCATGGTGTGTTCAGGTTCCAGACAATGTTCAGCTATTGCTGAGTTTGTGGGCTGTCATAGCCTGGTATGTCTTTGGTGTTACTAACAACAGAAGAAAAACAAGAAGAGACCAGGAAGGTAGCCTTCTCACAACGGACAAGGAACAAGAAAAATACACTAGGAAGGTAGTCTTTCTACTATATGCAGGGCCTATTTCTGCTAAGATCAGCAGAATCTTGGAAAAAACACAAAATCTACAGTTTGTTCTGCCCACCCAGCAAGATCAGGGAGCTCTTTGAAATAGTCAAGGATATCTGGGGTTAAGAAAACCTGGTATTTACCTTATACCTTGCAGATACGGTATGTCTTATATTGCTCAAACTCCCAGAACAATGGACATAAGATGTATTTGCTTGTATCTGCTTCCATCGGCGCAGTTTTGAGGGGGCTTATGGTGTACTGTGAAATGCCTCTGGTTTAATCCATTTGTGTTCCACATCTTCATCCTACAAGCTGAATGTTGTAGGCATTGACAGCCCACTTACTCTACACTTAATTTCCTATCACCTTGTTAAACAAAAATATACTTTTCTTAACATTCCTTGTAAGACACACAGTCATTCATGCTATGCTATTAATTTATATCAACTGATTAATATTTTCTGTTCCCAATCTCAACAAATTAAAGCTCTCCTTTGTCAGTAAAAGGACTGATGTTTCCAAACAGTATGTACACAGTTGGAGAGTGATAGAAGGGTTCAGAAAATATGTCGTTAATCTCAAATTGTTTACACAAGAGCAACAGCAATTTAGAAATAAGATTCAGTAATACAAAACTGTGAGAGAAAGTAATCTTAACAGAGCAAGTTAATAGTACGAATTCTCAGACTCTAGAAGTTACATTACAAGTTATCCTGGATAGTAAATATTTTGGATAATTACATTTTTGAACACACATACTAAAAATGTAATCAAAGTTGAAAGAAATCATATGAGAATAATGGTACAAATGACAATGTTACCCACTAGGTGAGGAAAGAAAGAATAACACACATCAAAGAAACGAAAAATAAAAGGGGTGTAACAAACATGTTGATTCCTAAAGGAAGCAACAGAAACAGTGAAAGGCAACTACACAAAGCATATGGAAATGTGGACCAGGAGAGCTTCAGTTGCCGTAGTTAGTCTTTAAAAAAGGTACTGCAATAATGTATATAACATTTATGTCTTTAATTTAAGGGATCTTCATGATCCACAAAATACAATGTGTCAAAGTGAAATTGTGATGACTAAATTGTAGTAGGGCAGCAGAGATGCCTCTGAGTATGCGTGTAACAGTCTCAGTGGACAGAGGTCTTAGGCATTCTGCCTACTGCATGCATTTGGCAAAGAGTACTCAAGTTGCTGAAAAACAGGACAGAACAAATAACATAGCTGGACAACATTATGCATCATGAATCACTGGCAGATTAGGGGTCAGCCACAGCCAGTGTTAGGCAGGCCAGGAGTGTTTGATGGGCCAAAGCGGAATGCTCCTTTGACCAGGAAAGACAGTCACGAGTATCAAACAATATCCAGCGCCTAGAAACAAAAAAGCATAAATTTATATTTGCTTGGTGACCCGTACACCAGGCGGAAAATAACATTACAAGCTTGTGGTACAATCCATTGGCAATGCTGGAATTCAATATGGTGTTGGCCCACCCTTAGCCTTGATGACAGCTTCCACTCTCGCAGGCATAGGTTCAGTCAGATGCTGGAAGGTTTCTTGGAAATGGCAGCCCTTTCTTCACAGAGTGCTGCACTGAGGAGAAGTATTGATGTCAGTCGGTGAGACCTGGCATGAAGCTGACATTCCAAAACATCCCAAAGGTGTTCTATAGGATTCAGGTCAGGACTGTGTGCAGGCCAGTCCATTACAGAGATGTTATTTGTCTGTAACCACTCCACTACACGTTGTGCATTATGCACAGGTGCTTGATCATGTTTAAAGTTGAATCACCACCCCCAAATTGCTCTTCAACAATGGGAAGCAACAGCAATGTAGGCCAGTGCTGTGATAGCGCCATGCAAAAAAACATGAAAAGAATAACCACACCATAACACCACCGCCTCTGAATTTTACTGTTGGCACTACACATGCTGGCAGGTGTTGTTCACCGAGCATTCACCATACCCACACCCTACCATCAGATCGCCACATTTTGTACCATGATTGGTCACCCCACACAACATTTTTCCACTGTTCAATCGTCCAATGTTTACACACCTTACACCAACCGAGGTGTCATTTGTCATTTACGGGTGTGATGTGTGGCTTATGAGCAGCCACTCCACCATGAAAGCCAAGTTTTCTCACCTCCCACCTATCTGTCTTAATACTTGCAGTGGATCCTGATGCAGCTTGGAATTCCTGTGTGATGGTCTGGATAGATGTCTGCCTATTACACAATAAGACCCTCTTCACATGTCGGAGGTCTCTGTCAGTCAACAGATGAGGTCGGCCTGTATGCTTTCGTGCTGTACGAGTCCTTTCACATTTCCACTTCACTATAACATCGGAAACAGTGGACTTAGGGATGTTTAGGAGTGTTGAAATCTCGCATACAGATGCATGACACAAGCGACACTCAATCACCTAAACATATTCATAGTCCACGATTTCCGCGAAGTGCCCCATTCTGCTCTCTCACAATGTTTAATGACTACTGTGGTCGCTGATATGGAGTACCTGGCAGTAGGTGGCATCACAATGCACTTAATATGAAAAACATATGTTTTTGGGGGTGTCCATATACTTTTGATCTCACAGTGTATGTATTTACATGCTCAGAAATACATCTTACTAACTAAAAGCTATCAGGAAGAAACTTGTTGATGAAAAACATGGAGGAAGGACATTATATCATTGACAATGGAATGGTGAACATCACTGCCTTTCAGTGTGAGTAGATAACAAATCAAAGAACTAGTTAAAATTTTGTGAACATCTTCTACTTAAATAAACTGAATGAAATTGCAAGAAAGACACCTGGTAGATGTGGTTGAGAGGTAAATATTTAAAAAATGTTCATCACAAAAGATAAGACTGGAGGATTTACGTTCTCATACATGTGTGCCTGTTGTGGAGTAAGAAATATCACATGGCATTCATGCTTGTGACATGTGGTCACTGGAAATTTTCTTGAAGCCAGAGCTCACAGATAAACGGTCAAGATCACTGAGCACTAGTCAGACTAAAATCTTTCAATCAAATAAGAGAAGTGCAGACCAACGAGGCAGTAACTGTAATAGAGTGCATGACAAGGAGATTTTTTTTTTTTTTGTGACTGATCTTTCTAATGCAAAAACCAAGCACACAAGGATTACATAGGGAAGTTACAAAACTGGCAGCACTGTCAAAGGATCACTGGAAATTATGTTAAGGAGACTATTTCTGATCAATATAAATTTAGGAATGTGTAGTACAAGAATGAGAATGCGGTTATGAAACCCCTGACTTGATCACCAGTGAGAGAAGACAAATGCAGCATTGATGTCACCTCATATGAGACAATGAGGCGACACCCAACCTGACCATGAATGGGAGGCAACCACACCACTGCCTGTGGTTCTCATGTGATCCTTCAACTCAGGAATGGTGGCACAACATGCTCGGAACACTTCTTGCTTCAGGTAGCCCCAAAGGAAAAAGTCTGAACATGAAAGGTCAGGTGAGGAAGGCGGCCAGGAAATGTCACCAAAACGGGAAATTACTATACCAGGAAATGTCTATCGCAAGAAATTCATGCAAATTCTGGCCACCTTTCCTGTGTTGAAGGATCGCATCAGAACTGCAGTCGGCAATGTCCCAAGGAATATGTTACACCAAGGTATGGGAAGCTTCCAATGCTGCCTAGATGAATGTGTTGTGCAGAGGGGGCATCATTTGACAGGAGCCATACTCAAAAAATAATCCGCACAATGGACAATGACTTACACACTGGTAAATGGCATACCTTTAACTATTAATTGACATAAGAGGTAATAAATGAATTACAGTTACTGCCTGATGGTGTGTTTTTAATATCCTACTATGAATGCTGCCGCACCCTGTATTACAATAATTTATGGAATATAAGAGAATCTTGGATGGAATTCATGGATGGGGGGAGCTATATCTGGAGGAAGTGCCAGAAGAAATGGAAATTGTTCTGCTGTGGAACTAAGGATGAAACTTTTAAAGGCGAATTTCCTAAATACCAATAGATAACTACAGGAGAGTCTGGAGAGTTGGGAAGGAATTCTATAGGCATACATAAAATATTGGCCCGGCCTCTCAAATATTTTGATGTTCAGAGATATGTTTCTCCTAGAAGGGAGATTGATTATGGATTAGAACGAATGTGATAGTGCTCAAAAGAACTTAAGTAGCTGCAGTAACAGTTTACACAGAAAGGTTGGTTGATTTGTGGGATTAAAGGGACCAGACTACTATGGTCATCGGTCCCTTGTTCCATAAAAACTAAAACCACCCGAAGAGAATAAAAAACGAACAACAGGAAAGACAGCAGACAAAACAGGACATGAAATACTCTGACAGAGACCAGACAAAACAAATTAAAACACACAGTGTGACGGTGGTTGGCTGACCGTAGAGAAAAAGAGGAAAAGCCAACCACCAAGAACACTTTAAAAACTCAGTTTAAAATCAGAGGCCAAAAGCCAAAATCAACACTAAAAAACTCAGATTAAAGGATAAAAACCCCCTGCCCGAATAAAACACAAAACCAAGTCCACCATGGCAGAGTCATCTGATAAAAGAGCAGAGAGCGTATCAGGCATTGCAAAAGTCTACCTGAGCACGGTTAAAAGGGCGCACTCCGACAGAATATGGATCACCGTCAAGGACGCCCCACAACGATCCTCACGACACAGTAAATAACTGTGCGTGAGTCGGGTGTGGCCAATGCGGAGCCGACAAAGAACGACTGAGTCCCTGCGGTTGGCTCGCATGGATGACCGCCACACAGTCGTCGTGTCCTTGACGGCACGGAGTTTGTTAGGGGTGGTCAGACCGCGCCATTCAGCATCCCAAAACGAGAGAACTTTGCGGCGTAAGACTGCCCGCAAATCAGCCGCCAGGAGGCCAATCTCCAGAGATGGCGCACTGGTGGCCTCTTTCGCCAGGCAGTCAACAGTTTCATTGCCGGGTATACCAACATGGCCTGGGGTCCAAACAAAGACCACAGACCTGCCGCTACGGGCGAGAGTATGCAGGGAGTCCTGGATAGCCATCACCAGACGAGAACGAGGGAAATACTGGTCGAGAGCTCATAAACCGCTCAGGGAATCGCTACAGATAACGAAGGACTCACCTGAGCAGGAGCGGATATACTGTAGGGCACGAAAAATGGCGACCAGCTCAGCAGTGTAAACACTGCAGCCAGCCGGCAACGAACGTTGTTCAGAATGGTCCCATAGAGTTAGTGCATAACTGACTAGACCAGCAACCATCGAACCGTCGGTGTAGACAACGCCAGAGCCCTGATACGTGGCCAGGATGGAATAAAAGCGGCGTCGGAAGACCTCCGGAGGGACTGAGTCCTTCGGGCCATGTGCCAAGTCGAGCCGAAGGCAAGGGCGAGGCACACACCACGGGGGTGTACGCAGAGTGGCCCAGAAAGGAGGTGGAACAGGGAAACACCCAAGCCAGGAAAGAAGCTCTTTGACACGTACGGACAACCCGACCAGGGCCGACGTTCTGGCAGATGAACGACTGACTGCAGGAAGAGGACACGATAATTTGGATGCCCGGGCAAGCTAAAAACATGGGCAGCATAAGCAGCCAGTAATTCTTGGCGTCGTAACCACAGTGGAGGGACACCTGCCTCCACAAGTATGCTGTCCACAGGGCTGGTTCGGAAGGCACCAGTGGCAAGGCGTATCCCGCTGTGGAGGATTGGGTCCAGCACCCGCAACGCAGATGGGGATGCTGAGCCATAAGCCAGACTCTCGTAGTCCAGGCGGGACTTTATTAATGCCTGGTAAAGCCGTAGGAGAGTAGATCGGTCGGCGCCCCACCTGGTGTGGCTCAGGCATCGCATAGCATTTAGATGCCGCCAACACGCCTGTTTAAGCTGCCGAATATGAGGCAGCCAAGTTAACCGGGCATCAAAAACCATCCCCAAAAACCTATGTGACTCCAGCACTTTAAGAAGCTCGCCGTCAAGATAAAGCCGCGGCTCCGGGTGAACAGTGCGTCGTCGGCACAAACGCATAACGCAGGTCTTGGCTGCGGAAAACTTAAAACCATGCGCTACAGCCCAAGACTGCGCCTTGCGGATTGCGCCCTGTGGTAACGTTCAGCAGCTGCAATGCCAATAGAGCTGTAGTAAAGGCAGAAGTCGTCAGCATACAGAGAAACAGAGACAGTATTTCCCACGGCCGCAGCGAGCCCGTTAATAGCTATTAAAAACAGACACACACTGAGAACAGAACCTTGTGGCACACCATTCTCCTGGACTTGGGAGGAACTATATGAGGCCGCGACGTGCACACGGAAGGTACGATACAAGAGAAAATTGCGGATATAGATCGGCAGAGGGCCCCGAAGACCCCATCCATGAAGCGTAGAAAGGACGTGATGACGCCATGTCGTATCATATGCCTTCCGCATGTCGAAAAAGACAGCAACCAGATGCTGACGGTGGGCAAAGGCAGTACGGATGGCCGACTCCAGGCTCACCAGATTGTCGGCGGCGGAGCGGCCTTTACGGAACCCACCCTGAGACGGAGCCAGAAGGCCTCGAGACTCCAGTACCCAATTCAAGTGCCGGCTCACCATCCGTTCAAGCAACTTGCAAAGAATGTTGGTGAGGCTAATGGGACGGTAGCTGTCCACCTCCAAAGGGTTCTTCCCTGGTTTCAGAATGGGGACAACAAGACTTTCCCGCCATTGCGACGGAAACTCACCCTCGACCCAAATGCGGTTGTAAGGATCGAGGAGGCGTCGCTGGCAGTCCACTGAAAGGTGTTTCAGCATCTGAGAGTGGATGCTATCTGGCCCAGGTGCGGTATCAGGACAAGCGGCGAGGGCACTTCGAAATTACCACTCACTGAATGGAACATTGTACAATTCAGGATGGTGAGTGCGAAAAGAAAGACTCCGACGTTCTATCCGCTCCTTAATGGAGCGGAAGCCCAAGGGGTAGTTGGCAGAAGCGGAAGTCATAGCAAAGTGCTCTGCCAAGCGGTTTGCAATGACGTCGAAGTCAGTACAGACTGCTCCATTCAGTGAGAGCGCAGGGACACTGACAGGGGTCCGATAGCCATAGAGGCGGCAAATCTTGGCCCAGACCTGCGATGGAGTGACATGGAGGCCAATGGTGGGACACATACCGCTCCCAGCACTCCTGCTTGCGTTGGTGGATAATGCAGCGGGCTCGCGCACGCAGCCGTTTGAAGGCGATAAGGTGGTCGATTGAGGGATGTCGCTTGTAACGCTGGAGCACCCGCCAGCGAGCTTTAATAGCTTCAGCGATCTCAGGTGACCACCAAGGCACAGTCCACCGCCGAAGGGACCCAGAAGAACAGGGAATGGCAGATTCGGCGGCAGTAACGACGACGGTGGTAACCGATTGAACCACTGCATCAATGGCATCGTTAGAGAGAGGCTCAATAGCGGCAGTGGAGGAGAACAAGTCCCAGTCAGCCTGATTCATAGCCCATCTGCTAGGGCGCCCAGAAGACTGACGATGTGGCAGTGACAGAAAGATCGGAAAGTGGTCACTACCACACAGGTCGTCATGCACTCTCCATTGGACAGACGGTAAGAGGCTAGGGCTACAGATGGAAAAATCAATAGCGGAGTACGTGCCATGCGCCACACTGAAGCGTGTGAAGGCACCATCATTTAAGATCGAGAGATTGAGCTGCACCAATAAATGCTCAACGATGGCGCCTCGACCTGTTGCCACCGACCCACCCCACAGATGGTTATGGGCGTTAAAGTCGCCCAGTAACAAGAAAGGTGGCGGCAATTGGGCTATCAGAGCAGCCAGGACATGCTGTGCGACATCACCATCCGGTGGAAGGTAAAGACTGCAGACGGTAACAGCCTGTGGAGTCCACACTCAAACAGCGACAGCCTCTAAAGGTGTTTGGAGAGGTACAGACTCGCTGTGAAGAGAGTTCAGGACATATATGCAGACACCACCAGACACCCTTTCATAAGCTCCCCGGTTCTTATAATAACCCCGGTAGCCACGGAGGGCGGGGGTTCGCATTGCCGGAAACCAAGTTTCCTGCTGAGCAATGCAGAGGAAAGGGCGAAGGCTGATAAGTTGGCAGAGCTCAGCTAGATGGTGGAAAAAACTGCTGCAGTTCCACTGAAGGATGGTGTTGTCCATGGCTGAGAAAGGCGTGACGGGACTGGGAAGGGAGATTACGCCGCTGGGTCACCTGCTGCCTCCGATTTAGCACCTGTGATAGTGCTTTCCATGGCGTCTGATGGACCGGCGAGATCGAGGTCCTCAGCGGACGCCAGAATCTCCACCGCATCCTCAGACGCAGAGCTGGAAGTTTGCGGTGGGATGGCTGCCACCGCGAGTTCCTTGGGCTGAGAGCTCTTCTTGGGTTCCTCACGCCGTTCCTTGGGTCGCACCGACTGGGAGGGCTTCACCGATTCAGTCTCTGGGACGGAGGAGGATTGTGAAGCCCTACGACCAGCTGATTGCGAGCACTTACGCCACTGTCGGTCGTCAGCCTTCTCGCTGGCGAAACCTGGGAAGGGAGGGACCCAAGGGACCCCTTGCGAGCGTGAGAAGCCGAAGAAGTTGGACACTTCTCCAGCTTAGAAGTGGGGACGGACGTCCCCGATGGGTGGGATGGTGTTGCTCCTGAGGTAGGTGGCGCAGGAGCAACCCGGTGGGTAGAGCCCCCACTGGCGAGGGGGCAGGAGGAGTTGTACTACTCGTCGATCCGGCTACAATTTGAGACACAGACGGGGCTAGCACAGGTGTTGTAGCAGCAGCGTAGGAAGATGTCATTCTCACAGGATGGAGTCGGTCGTATTTCCTTTTGGCCTCAGTACAGATTTGTCGGTCCAGGGTCTTGTATTCCATGATTTTACGCTCTTTCTGGAAAATTCGGCAGTCTGGCGAGCAAGATGAATGGTGCTCCCCGCAGTTGACACAGATGGGAGGCGGGGCACATGGAGTATTGGGATGTGATGGGCGTCCGCAATCTCGACATGTGAGGCTGGAAGTGCAGCGAGAAGACATATGGCCGAACGTCCAGCACTTAAAGCACCGCATCGGGGGAGGGATATAGGGCTTAACGTCACATCGGCAGACCATCACCTTGACTTTTTCCGCTAATGTATCGCCTTCGAAGGCCAAGATGAAGGCACCGGTAGCAACCTGATTTTCCTTCGGACCCCGATGAACGCGCCGGATGAAATGTACACCTCGGCGCTCTAAATTGGCGCGCAGCTCTTCATCAGACTGCAAAAGAAGATCCCTATGGTAAATAACTCCCTGGACCATATTTAAACTCTTATGGGGTGTGATCGTAACGGCAACATCCCCCAACTTGTTACAAGCGAGTAACTGTCGTGACTGGGCAGAGGATGCCGTTTGTATCAGGACTGACCCAGAGCGCATTTTTGACAAGCCCTCCACCTCCCCAAACTTGTCCTCTAAATGCTCGACGAAGAACTCCCCATCAACCCTCGTACAAACTAAGAAGCGGGGCGAATAACTGCTACTGCCATCCTGAGACTTACTTTCCTCCCACGGTGTGGCCAGGGAGGGGAACGTTTTCGGATCGTATTTCTGAGCGTTAAACTGAGCCCGAGAACGCTTAGAGACTGCTGGCGGCTGGCCACCAGCGAGAGACGATGTACCACGCTTCATTGCGGGTCATCCGCCCTAATGCCACCTACTCCGACCAAGGGCCCTCCCCACGGGCGCCACCCAGCCACGGCAAGAGCCACCTGGCAGGATGGCCGTTGCCAGGAGTCCCGATACCCCAGGAGGATAGGCATCTACTCCTTGGCATACGTGGGGAGTTAACGGCGCAGGCATCAGTAGAGTGATCCCTGTGTTGTCAGGGGGCTACAACCAACAGGGTACATGGCGGCCCCACCACAACGGACTGGCTACCGTGCTGGATGTTACGTAACATGTGGTCCATGGTCGCCGTCGGTGCAGAAAGAGGCACTGCACAGTGCAAGGTGTTATCTGCACGCAGAAGAAGAGTCATGCCCAAGAGATGGAGAGCGGACAGGACTGCAGTTCAACGGTGTATAAGCTGGCGAAAGGTCTGATCGCAAGATGGACACAATGCACCAAGTACGGCGCCCTTCCCCAATCGGCTCGCTCTTCGGAAAATTTTGAGAGATGGAGGTCAAACCCTACAGGGGACCATCATATACGGCCGAAAAGTTTGAGACTCCTTTTAGTCGCCTCTTACGACAGGCAGGAATACCGCGGGCCTATTCTAACCCCCGAACCCGCAGGGGGCTACACAGAAAGATGAAAGTCTTGATATAGTATGAGATGTTTGCGCTTCAGGAAATGAGCATGGTGTTTCTAGGATCTGTAAAGCACATAACATTCAGGAGATGAGTTGTTCTGGTTAAAGGTGGAAAGCCTAACAAAAGAATGTGGTGAACACAGTGAGAACTGAGTGACATATGGATCCCAGAATCAGTTCAAATCTGGTTCATGAGTGGAGCATAAAAAGAGATAACTTTAGAGGTTTCTGGGACAGAATTGTTTACAAGTGAATTGTGTATATGGGGTTATCGGCTGGAAAACTAGTATTGCTCTCAAGTACAGATATCGAGACTGGAAATGGTAATAGACACAAAAATCTAATTTAATTTTCTTAATAATAGTCTCAAACTTGAGTGTATTTAGTTTTGAGATCTGTATGTGGGTTATACCCCCCTCTAAACCATGGACCTTGGCGTTTGTGGGGAGGCTTGCGTGCCTCAGTGATACAAACAGCTGTACCATAGGTGCAACTACAACGGAGCGGTATCCACTGAGAGACCAGACAAACACAAGCTTTCTGAAGAGGGGCACCAGCCTTTTCAGTAGTTGCAGTGGCAACAGTCAGATAATTGACTGATCTGGCCTTGTAACATCAATAAAAAATGCCTTGCTTTGCTGGTACTGCAAATGGCTGAAAGCATGAGGACTCTACAGCTGTAATTTTTCCTGAGGGCATGCAGCTCTGCTGTATGTAGCAAGGAGCACTGCATCAAACCAGACTTTGGACTGAAGACCACAACAACAACAACAACAACATGTGTGTGTCATATTATACAGTTCAAGAATAAATTCAACACAACACAAAGCAAATACAATAACATTTCATACTTACAATGCCAAGAAAATTGAGAATCCTAGATTTAACTGTGGGAATTTAGATATACATGAAGTAGATGGTAATGTGTTCACCAATCTATCAATCTAGTGTTACAGCCATATAATAACATATTCTCTACGAGTACAATATCAGTCCTAAGTTAATAATCTATATGTTTAGAATTAATAATTATGAAGAACTGTTTTAAATGAAAGAAAACCTGCAGTAATTTGCTACAAGAAACTGGAGGAGACAGAATCAATCATGATGCGAAGAGAATATACTATAACTTTTTTACAGGACATTTTTTTCAATTTGTACGGGGGTTGTCCGGAGAATAAGTTCAGATCGGCTGCAAAATGTCAAAATGGAAACCACTGGGAAAATCCAGTAAAGCTTTGCACAGATGTCTTGGGCAGTGTCTCTAGTATGCCCGTCGATCGTGTCGCGTCGTTCTTTTCAGTTTTGAGTGAACAGTGAGCACATATAGATGTGTAGGGAATAGCATCTCCCGCCAAGTATGATGGCCTGGTTAGAGAATTCGCCTGTGTCATGCAGTCCACATAACACAACTGTCTAGCAGTTCCTTCTTCATGCCAATTCTCGGCCGCACACTGCAGGGGCAATGAAGATGTTACTGCAGCATTTTTGATGAGAAGTGTTCGATCACCCAAAAATACAGTCCAGAACCGCTGGCTATGAAGGCAAACTTTTCCACAGACGACGAGCTGTAGACCAGTGCAGATAACTGTCCGAAAGCACAGGCGGCTGCTTTCTATGACGAGGATTTTGGAAAGTTGATAGAACACTACAATTAAACTTGAAGTCGGAGCGGCGACTATGTAGAGAAGTAGGTGGAAGGTGTACCTAACTGTTGCAAATAAAATGATTCTGGTTTTCACTGTGGTTTCCATTTTGCGACTGATCGGAACTTGCTTTCTGGAAAACCCTCGTATAAGGTTTTCCCTGTGAGATTTAAAATTAAACATCAGAAAAATTCTTACATCATTTCCTCTGTTGGGAATGATTGGAAAGAATACTTAAATAAGTATCAAAGGAAGGATTTTTTTTATAACAATGATATAATAAAAAGTTATGATAATTATAGGAATGGAGGTGGTTGATAATGAAATCAATTTAGGGTGTTCTGTGATGGGCAAAAGTGCAGTCTTCCTATTTTCAAGGATAATGTGGTCATTAGTATTATGTTATTGCCCAATATCCAGTACCGGACAACATTAAATGATAAATTTGTATTTTCTTAGCAATAATGTTTTAAGTACATACATATCTTATGTTTTAGATAAGTAAGGGACAAGGGAACTGAAGCCACTGCAAATGTAAGATAGACTCTGTACGTGGAAAATTCATGGTCAGCTGTTATCAATGAAAGCCAAGTAGTTGGCTATAAGGAAGAGCTGTCATCCACAAAAGTCAAAGCTATTTTTACCAAGTGGTTGGTTATAAGGAAGAGCTGCCATTCGCAAAAGTCAAAGCTATTTTTACCAAAAGGGAATTCTTCAATTGTTTAATGAAGTCAACATTTTTTCCCTTTACAGTCTCTCTGGATTTTAGAAGTGATAACCAATGTAAATTATTGATATACAATGGGAATGCTTTGCAAATTTGGAAATGGGTCTGACGTAAAGGAAGTTTCCGACATCTAAACAGTAAGTCACTGTTTCAAATTTTTCTCGATCATGTTCGATAGGGTTCATGTCTGGAGACCATTCTGGCCACTCTAGTGGAGCGATGTCGTTATCCTGAAGGAAGTCATTCACAAGATGCGCAGGATGGGGGTGCAAATTGTCGTCCTTGAAGATGAATGCCTCGCCAATATGGTTGCACTATCGGTCGGAGGATGGCATTCACGCATCGTACAGCCATTACGGTGCCTTCCGTGACCACCAGCGGTGTAAATCGGCCCCACATAGTGCCATCCCAAAACATGAGGGAACCTCTGCCTTGCTGCAGTCTCAGGACAGTGTGCCTAAGGCATTCAGCCTTAAAGGGTTGCCTCCAAACCGGTCTCCCACGATTGTCTGGTTGAAGGCATATGAGACACTCACCGGTGAAGAGAACGTGATTCCAATCTTGAGCAGTCCATTCGGCATGTTGTTAAGCCCATCTGTACCGCGCTGCATGGTGTTGTGGTTGCAAAGATTGATCTCGCCATGGACGTTGGAAGTAAAGTTGCGCATCATGCAGCCTAATGCGCACAGTTTTAGATGTAACACAACGTCCTGTGGCTGCACGGAAAGCATTATTCAACATAGTGGCATTGCTGTCAGGATTCGCCCGAGCCATAATCTGTAGGCAGCGGTCATCCACTGCAGTAGTAGCCCTTGGGCGGCCTGAGCAAGGCATGTCATTGACAGTTCCTGTCTCTCTGTATCTCTTCCATGTCCAAACAACATCACTTTGGTTAACTCTGAGACACCTGGACACTTCCCTTGTCGAGAGCTCTTCCTGGCACAAAATAACGATGCGGACGTGATCGAACCGCGGTATTGACCGTCTAGGCATGGTTGAACTACAGACAACACGAGCCGTGTACCTTTTTCCTGGTGGAATGATTGGAACTGATCGGCTGTCAGACCGCCTCTGTCTAATAGGCGTTGCGCATGTGTGGTTGTTTTCATCTTTGGGCAGTTTAGTGGCATCTCTGAACAGTCAAAGGGACTGTCTCTGTGACACAATGTAAACAGTATACGCTTATCTTCAGGAGTTCTGTAAACTGGGGCGGTGCAAAACTTTTTTTGACGTACTCATCACACTTCCCTGGAGCACTCCTGATATCCTTTCTCTGATGAACACTCACCACCGAGGGCAACATAGTGCGTTCTGTTATTTAAGGAGTCTTCAAGCCACTCACATATCTATGAACTTATTTCATATGCTCATACCTTTGTTAACAGCCTGCAATGGGGCACTGTGTCAAATGATTTCCAGAACTTTAAAAAATATGGAATCTGATTGCTGCCCTTCATCTATAATTCTCAATATATAATGAGAAAAGGGCAAGCTGAGTTTCACCAAGCAATGCTTTATAGAACCATGCTGATTTGTGCACATAAGTTTCTCAGTCCCAAGAAGATTATTATATTCAAACTGAGAATATGTTCAAGGATTCTGCAGAAAACAGAAGTTGAGGATATTGCTCTGTAATTTTGTGGGTCTGTTTTTTTTTTTTTTACCTTTCTTATGTACTGGAGTCTCCTGTGCTTTTTTCCAGTGACTTGGGACTTTGTGCTGTGCAAGACATTCATGATTAACGCTAGCTAGGTTAGGGGCCAATGCCTCATTGTGTCTATACCCAACGAATGAAGAACAATAACAGTTTTCGGATGCAGGTGGTATACCTGACAAAACAATAAAATGGTGTAGTGAAATATCACTGACACAGTTACACAACAGTTCACTTGAATCAGGACTTTCCCTTCTTGTCTAAAAATTGAAACCAGTATAGCAAAAAGGAACTATAGAAGAAGTTGGCAATAACAGGCCAGTCACCCTGTCGTCTGGCTTCTCAATAATTTTACAGGCATTTTTTCATGAAAGACTTACAGGTTTTAGCAAATTCTGTCCATAGCACACTAGTGGTTTAGGAAGAATCATTCAACCAGCCCTGCTATTTATGAATTCTTTAGTGAAATTTACCAGAAAGGGGACAATATATCACTGGTGTATGCTTTGTGTTCAAAGACATCTGAATTACAGACCATGAGCCAGAGGCATAGCTAACCTTTACAAACGCAAACAAATAGTGGCAATATAACATATTGAACGTAACAGAATTACAAACCATTACCCAGATTACGAAGAAGTAAAATATGGTGTTCCCCATGGAGCAGCATAGGGATCAGTGTTGCTGTTCCTACATGCAAATGACCCACAAGCCAACATATATAGGCATAATGATTATCAGTTTGCTCATGACACAAGCTTTCTCATCAGTGCAAAAACAAAAACTTACCACAAGAATATACAACAAAGAAGATATCATAGCAAGATGATTTGCACACAATAAGATAGTTACAATTGAAGGAAAAACTGTAGAAATGGACTTCCATAACGTCAATGAAAAGGCCCCACAAACAACAAATATCCGCTTGTCAAACATAGTTGTAAATAGTGTCGACATAACAAACTTTCTCAGGTTGTGGATCCAGGGCAATCTCAGGTGGCAAATTCATATTGGCAAACTCATTAAAAAATTGAGCACATTCTACTATGCTAGGAGCAGCCATGAAAAATGTATCAGCAGATTGCCTCAAAATTGTGTACTATGTAAACATTCAGTCGCTTCTGAAGTACAGAGTCATTTTCTGAGGAGCTTCCCCTAACATTATTAAGCTATTTAGTATCCAAACACAATCGTAAAAGATACAACACACAAACTGTCGTTTTCACAAAGTATTACGCAACTCAAAATAACACTCTCTTCCCCAAAAATGTACACATCCACAACACAATAAATGAATATCCATAAGCACAAAACAAAAACTAAGCTTTGTCAAATGGCTTTCTGCATCTAGTAAAAAAGATATTTAGAAAATTCCAAAATAACAAATAGTCAGTAAACAGTGTTGCAGGATTCAATACTCCAGTGAAGGCATATCTAAACAATTGCTCCTACAGCCTGGAAGGGTTGTCTGATAAATAATAAAGTGCCAGTGCCAATACCAGTACTAATTAATGTAGCCTACCAGTATTATCCACTGAAACCATAGCAGCATTGTAACCCCTGAACCAACACTAATAATGTACCAATAATCTGCACTGTAACCTCAAATTTCACATACAAGAATTCTGATAGCAAGTCTCCAACATTAATTGGCCAAATGGCCTAAGATATAACGAATACCTCCATAAAAATGGTATTTTATACATTAGTTACATTAAATTCCGAACACTAAGTAAGAATATAGCAAGAGATGTATCTCATAAAGCAAGAACATAGCAGAAATGTACACTACAAAATAAGAAATGCAAAAGGCAGTTGTATATTCTACAAACCTCACAATGAAGAGCACCTGAGCTACCATCTTCTGTAATACGTTCTGCATCACACTGGTCTGAAGATTTGTTACCACACACATTAATGAATGATTCCCCTTCTCCACAGTCAAATATTGCTACAGATTTTGATTCGACAGGTACTTCTGGTATGAACTGTATAGTAAAAAACGTTACTAAAACAAGTACTTCACAGAGAATGAACATCATTTTCTGACGTCGAAAATGGTCTGCAACAGCACCAAGTAATGGCTTGGCAAGCATTCCCATAATTGGCAGTATCGTGTAGATTAAACCAACTACTACACTGGAGAATCCAAGCTGTCGGGCATACGTTGGTAAGTAAGGCACCACTGGAGCTGTACCTGAATAACCAGGAAATGCATCTGTACAGCACTAACCATAACAAAAATGTCACTTTATATGTATTCTGTCAGCTATAAAAAGTTGACATTAATGGTGCCTCAAAAACTGACTTTTGTAAATATAACTTACCGGCATTGAACAGAAAGTACTGCCCTTTGACAGGGAGTAAATCTGTGTTAATTTTTATCTTCATTGTCAGTTTTCGCAAATAATGTCCTTTTATATTTATAAAAATCTTTTGGAAATCAACCACACGCGCGTGCTCGTCACGGGTTCACCTTTAAAATAAAACACTTAACCACCAATATTGGGCACTACCACATATTCATCGAATAATATAACGCAAACAAGACAATTAACTAAAATATGAGGGTCAAACAATATTTAAAAACATATTTCTTCACTGCGAACTTAAAGTTCCTCCTACACTCGGTACAGTGGTTCCATGCAATGTTTGAAATCAGTAGCACAACTTCAATTGTTTACGTTGGCTACCCTGGGAAAAATGTTCAGTAACAAAGATAAACCACAGTGGGAAAATGACACAACAATTTCCACACACCGCACAGCACAGATGTTACCAACATTATTTTGTGTATTTAGGGATCCACAGCCGCTGTGAATTTTGAAGGAAATCATTTTCCTGTGTTGGAAAATAATTTCCTTCAATAAATTATGTTGTGTAAACGCCAGTTCCATTCAAATGTCTGGCTCTAATAAAATATGCACAGACATATCGTAGAATGTGGAGTGAGAATGATATGAAAAGTGCGCAAAACTGGAACCATACTGAATTATAACTGCGCGACAGTTTGCTGCGTGTGGACGAGAGATCGCCGCAAATACGTCGGACAAAATATGTTTGAATTAGCTGTTTGTTCAGTCTAATTTCTTTTTATTTGCGTACAAAGCGAAACATAAAACGGTTGCTAAAGTCAGTGCTTTAGCGCGTTCATAAATGAATTTATTGAAATATGTAGGAGTCGCACAAGTTTGTGGAAAATTAAGGCCAAGGATGACAGGGGTCGAAATTGCTTAAATATCATAAACGGGTGTGAAGAGGAGCACAATTTCAAGTTTTTAAATAATAAATCCGGAAATACAATCTGATTATGACTTTTTAATCATTAAAGTGGAAGATGGTATAGTCATTCAACTTTGAAACTAGGTATATTTGGTATTGTTTAATGTAATTTGTAGTAATTAACAGTTATAAAGTGTCCCTATTATCCCCTTGGCAGGTTTCAATCGTGACAATGATAAATATGATTCACAGAACCCTATTGCAACAGGCACAGGGGTCAAGGCGACACAAAAATGGTTTTAAAAATAAAAATTAACCTTTAATACTTTAAAATATTAAAACATCATTTAAACATATGTCTGCCTTGTCTCATTAACAGTTCTTTCATGACATGAATCACTTGACTAGAGCTAAATTCAGATACATCTACTACAACTGGGGAAACATAACCACTATTGTCTTTTGGGGTTTGTCTCAAAAATGATTTATTTATTTAGCATCCATGTCATCGTACAAACGAAATTGGAGTTGTCATACATGGAAATTAACAATATAGAATATACAAAATGAAATTGTCTACCATTGGATTTGTCATACACAGAAATTAAAATGTAGAATGTACAAAATGAAATTGTCTATAATAAATGACAGCAAACTTACAGTTTCTTTCCACATAAATGGTTTATAGTAATTTGTTTCTCAATAACAATATAGTTCTATAGATGGGAAAGTATAATAAAAGCTGAAACAAAGATTTTGGAGGTTAGTTTGTAAAGTCATTTTCTTGGTCTTCAAGATAGTTATTTATTGAGTAGCAAATTACAATTTAAAATTTGTATTGTTCTTTAAATCTTTAATACCCTGAGGCAGTGCATAATAGAGCTTGATTCCCATGTGGCTTACATGCTTCATGTTCTTCTTACTTGTTCTATGTGGAGATCATTCTTGTTCCTTGTGTTTTAGTTGTGACAGTCTGCATTTGTGTTGAGATTGCTTAGATTAGCTTTGGTTAAGAGTACACATTTAGGTATATAGATTGATGGCAGGATAAGTAATCCTAACTTTTTGAAAAGAGGTCTCCAGTGAGCTTGTGTCGGACTGTGGGTAATTATTTGACCAGCCCGTTTTTGTAAAATAAAAATGTCTTTCAAATTAGATTTTTAGCTGACCCAGAACACTATTCCAAATGAGGCAACAGAATAAAAGTATCCAAAGTATGCCATTCTGATGCCTTCTAGAGTGCAAACATTTGCAATAACTCTCAGTGCAAAGCAGGCTGTGTGTAAGTCTGTGTGTAAGAAATTTTACATGGTGTTTCCAATTCATAGCTTTTGCAAAGTGCACTCTCTTATTAGTCTGTCATCCAGTTCTAGTTTAATGTCTTCACCCTGTATCATTTTACCAAACTGTGTGTAATTTGTTTTATTTACATTGTGTGTAAGTTTATTTGCACTGAACCAAGTCTCAATACTTTTTAGGATTTTGTCAGTAGCTGACTGTAACGAGTTTTTAAAGTCGCTCATTATCAGACTTGTGTCATCTGCATATAGTACCATTTTGGCTGTATCATATTGTAACTGTAAATCATTGACATATATGAGAAAGAGTAGTGGCTCTAAGATGCTGCCCTGGGGTACTCCTAAAGTACTGAAACTAACCTTATTTTTTTATTTGAATTTACTGTGGTGAGCTCTACAATCTGAGATCTGTTTTTGAGATATGACTCAAACCACATTTTAACTCTTCCTCTAATACCTACTGTTTCCAGCTTATCAAGGAGGATTTCATGGCAGACCGTATTGAAAGCTTTCGATATATCTAAAATGATTCCTACTACACCTTTTGTTTTTCTCCAAATTTTTAATTATTTCATGGGTGTAGTCTCTGACTGCAGTTTCTGTGCTTCGTTTTGCACGAAAAGCATGTTGATTATTATTCCACAAATGTTTTTCCTTAAAGCACAACTTTGGTAATACTACCAGCAAAATATTTTGGGGCCCCCTTTACACTCTCAAATTTCACTTTCACCCAATCCCCATTGTGTAATACCCTATCAGTAGACAGTTCTTCTGGTTTATGAGTAGGTGTGGAGTCTTCTCTCTTTTCATAATTGTGATCAATGTTGTCAACATCACTATCTTCTTCAGATTCATTCACTGAATTCGACAAATCATGAGCACGAACACTCCTGCCAGGTGGAACGTTCAGTTTCCTTTTTCTACCTGGTTTTGGCAAATTATCATCAGGCCACCTTTGATTCTTTAAAAATTCAACCAGGCCGTCATTAACAGGCAACCTTCTCCACTTTCTTCACATGACAACATTGCAAGAACTTGGTCTTCATTGAAAGGATAAATACGAGTCTTCTTGAAACCTGAACAAATCCTAAAGATTGTTATAACATGTCAAGGGTTTCTTTCAAAGGTCAAGGAAAGTACTTCTTATCAATTCCTGACCACTTGTTGCTACTTCTGCTTTTCTAGTTCTCCAGAACCTTTCGCTGAGCCTGTTTCAATGGCCTAAACATTGCAACATCTAGAGGTGTGTAAGATGAGTTGAGTTTGATGGTAAGAAAACACACCCAATGTCATGTTTTTCCCACAAATCAATGATATCTGGAGAGTGATGAGAGCTCAAGTTGTCACCAATAATCACTTTCCTTCCCCCAAAACAACGAAAATAAGGTATCATTATAGACTTAAACCAATCTAAGAAACAGCTGCCATCCATCCAGTCTGATTTACTTCTGTTAAACCTTGCCCCAGCAGGACCACCTTCACTCCACAGATCATATAGGTGTTTAGCTTTATATATATCATGTAAGGTGGCAATAGTGTACCATTGCCTGTAGCAGCAAACATCATGCTTAGGCTACATTGGATTTTGTTTGATTCATAATCCTATTAGTATATTTGAAGCCTCTTTTGTACAGAAGTTTTTTCCTACCAGGGTCGTCCACCAGGTTTCTCTCATCATAATTTAATATTTCATCTGGGGGAATACCATTAAGAGTTATTTTCAATTATTTAAAATAACGAACAATATCCTGTGAGGTAACATTAGCCCTGCTTTGGGATATATTTTGACGTATTCATGGAGAAATAGCATTGTGACTCTCGATGAAAGATTGTGCACAATCTGGACCTGGAAGATTGTTTTTAAATTCCTTTATTGTTCTTCCTTCTCTGTCCAAATAGTACTGCACAAAACATTGTATCTCAAACATGCTTAGTGGATATCCCCATCTTCCACAAGTAACAACACTTTCCACAATCTTCACTTCAGTTAGCACGCCAAGATCTGTTTGTCCTCCCTTCCTATTTCTGTTTTCAATCACTTGCTTAGACATTTTGCTGTACCTTTGCAATGCAGATTTCGCAGTTTTAAAATTTTCTGAAGCTTTTTGGAGTGACATCCCTTTTCTAATGGCTTCTATGGCCCTTTCCAGGTCCTCTTGTGTAACATGTTTGTGGCGATGACCTCTAGGAATACGCTGATATTTCCTACCCCTGAAAGTAAAAAAAAAGTTACAGTATAAGAGAAAATATATTACAGTGTCTACTAAAACATGATTGTATCATAATTCTCTGAGTGTGTCTTTTGTGCATAGTGATAATATTTACCTGGAAACTTTTGAAAAGATTCCTCAAAAGTATGTAGCACGTACAGCTGAAGTTATACCGCCAAAACAAAAAGAACACAAAGAGATGACGATTTCTGAAATAAGTCAAAGATAATAGTAACCAAGTATTTCAGAGAAACAAACTCATATCACTACAGACAAATTACTTTTCGTTGTGTTAATAACACATAAATTTTTTTCCTAAACTGCTGTCCCTATTCAGACCTGAGTCCGTATTCCCCCCAGTTTACGGTATGTATTGTATACATCTTGGATTATTATACTGTAGACATTTGTCCAATTTTATATTATTATTATCATTGTGTTAAGACTGACGACACCAGTTGCATGTAAATATGCTCAAAGGTGGAATAAAACGCTTGTATTATATTGTACTGAGATAAGAAAGCAGTTGATTATTATTACAGGAAACAAGAGCAGTTGACCCCACGACATACAGGGAAACTGGAATTAAAAAGAAAATCGCTGTGGAGTTAAAATTAATATTCATTCAATAATGCTCTATGCCGTAATCTTTTGTGGTATTGCAGACAAAATAAAGATAAAAGTATTCTACAGAATAGAACAGTCAGAACGCAGAGTTGATCTAATAATGGTGTAAATAAAATAAAAAATAAACATCTTGCAGCAATGTCCTCAGGAACATAGAAATTCTTGTATTTGTGTGTCAATACACATATTCTCTAATGTAATATCTGGTATCTATAATAAATGGAATTTTATATGCTGGTACAAAAGGTTGCTGGCAGACTTCAGACAGGGAACTGAAAATCTCAGTCAAAATGTAAGACTTCTTGCTGGCCACTCCTATGATGTATTAGAATTTATGGACCTCAAAATGCAGATAAAATGTAAAAGTACGCTCTGGACCATGTCACAGTGTTACATAATTATATAATTCAGCAACTTGATTGTATTCATGAAATTACTTTTCAGAACAGTATATAGGCCATATGCTTTCGCATGCATCAGGTACTATTTTGCTCAGTCCTTATTTGAACAATGCTGTAGAAAGTTCTAAATCTTTGCAACTTATTCCTATTGTCAGAAATCGCAATATTGTTATGAGCTGTTCATGTGGTGAAATTAATATTATCAGAGTAATATTTAGCCATTTTTTATGAGGAACTATGAGAGTAAATACGTATTAATATGTCCTCATGTCCGTTCGCCAATGATTTCACCGGTCGCCGTGTACCTCATGAAGTAAATTAATATACGAAAACTGTCGTCCCTTAAGGAGCCACTGCCTTGGTCATTTAGACCGTCCTATCCTCCTCTGACACACTGATAATATTTTTCTAAGTCTATCTACAAACACAAAACACAATAGATTTCGCTACAAGCCGGGTCCACACACGCAACAAAAGTGTCGCCACAGCTAGCGGCATACTGCGGTCGCAGTGCATTTACATGTGTGAACTCCCAGTTTTAGTGGTCAACTTAACAGACGCCGCATTTGTCATGGCACAAAAAGTTCATCTTGATTGTACTTTGTTGTGGCACTGTCCTTCAGCCACTGCTCCATGGCGGCAGTATTTCGAAACATATTCCACGATCTTAAAAGATTTTTGGATGAATAAAGGAAAAAACTTCATACACGCAAACCAAAAAAACGAGTTGTATAAACTTCGTGATTTGCGAGACGAAACATTGTATCAGTTGTGGATTACATACAGAAAATAGCTACCGAGTATGATGTGGCAGACTATAAACTATTCGAAATGCCTATATTAACGAATACAAAAAGATTCTAAAATCTTGGAAGAGTGGCGTGTCTGCAGATGATATTTATATGCTAGCTGTAGGTCAGTTTGCCGTTCCAGACAGCATCTTCGTCTCCGGGTGTTATTTCTTTTATAAACGTGTTTGTGGCTCCTGATATATCCCTGTACGAAATTTATTTTCAGATCCAACATTTGGGTCTCGTCTTCCTTGTATCTAACTCTTGTACAGCTCTAATGCCATAGCTTGCGCCATAGACAATGGGGACCACACACTGTGCATGATGTTTTTACACTGAAATTAACACCTAAGTCATGTGACTCGGGGCAGGACTCTTGAGTTTCTGTTATTACGCATTGTGTGGAGTGGAGTTTTCTCATTTATAGCTGAAATTAAGCATTGTTTTTAACAAGAAAACAATTTTCCTTTTGCTATTACACCTGATTTCTCCGAAATTCCTAATATAGCTGTGATGATTTCCGTTTTTACATGTGACCGAGTGAAACGTACTGACAGTTCTGTTTACAAGGAACAAAATTACAGTTCTTCAATGAATATTTCTTTTGTACCATGATGAGTCTTTTAGTCCACCGTTTCCACAGAAGTGGAACACAAAATATTAGTTTGGCAGGCAACATTACTTTTGTGACGATTCCTCAACAAAACTTGCGAAATGTTTTGTTATGCTCTTATACGAAATTTAACCCATTTATAACCATAAGTTCCGGTTTTACACAAAATAGCCGTTTATATTTTACGACTTTCCCTACTTAGTGATGCTAGTACATAAAGCAAGTAAAAGATTTCGCTGAGGGAACTTAACTGGTCTATTCAACAAGAACAGATTTTATACGTATAATTAATAGTCTAGATTCATTTTTAATTGTGTATGAAGCTATTAGAAGCAGATCTGTACCATAGAGGATTTTTCATAATAGCATGTAAACTCACTCAAGACCCACTGAAGCTGCTTCCAAGAGATTTTTGGTGCACATTCAGATCGGTACATCTACTAATGCTAATTGCTTTGCCACTGTAATAGATAATGACTATGATTACGTTCGTTATTGTAGTTTCTTACACTTTGTATTTGGATAAGAATCTGAACAAACCACTGGAGTGCCACATTTGACAAATTTCACCATGTTCTAAAATTTCTAGTACAGATATTTTGAACAGAAGAAACAGAGGTGGCTTATCTACTATATCCAATGATCATTTTACCTGTGCAAAATGGGCCAGAAAGTATTAGACATATGTCTCTTTTTAATGTGAAAAAACATGCTCTATCTCTGTCACAGAATGCTCCCTCTCCTTCGAACTCTCAAAGTAATCAAATGCTTTGTCACATACGAAGTCTCTTAAGGTAGCAGTACAGAGGAGTTGTAGATATCAAGTTTATACTATATACCACTTTATACATTCGGTAATACAGCTGATTTTATTACTATGGTCATCTCTTCCTGTGTAGGTGGGAGACTGAAATTTCGTTAAAAGATCTTGCTGCAACGGAAAAGCACCTGATTACTGCTCCAACTCGCAAATCATATCCGTGGTACTCTCGCCCTCGCTTCCACTCACCCAGCGGCACGTCATTGATATCAAATTGATTGACTAATTCATTAAACTGATCACGAGAGTCACTTTATATGATGACTAATTTTTTCCTGCAGTCGGATTACACATGATAGGTAACTCAAATTGGAATCCTTGGAGGGAAGATGATGTTCTTTTCGAGGAACACTATTGAAAACCGACGTTTGGAACCGATAGCAGAAGGTTTCTGCTGCCGTCATCATATATAATGTGTAAGGACCACAAAGATAATTTATGAGAAATTAGCACTCATATATAGGCATATAGATAGCCTTTCCCCCCTCACTCTACTTGCGAGTGAAATAGGAAAGGAAATAACAAGTAGTGCTGCAGAGTACCCTCCGCCACACTCTGTACGATGACTTTCGAAGTATTGATATAGATTTAAATGTAAATTTAGTCTACCTATTAAGATGTCACTCCATCCAATTACAGGCCAACTCATGGAAGAATGTTGTCTCTTATTTATCAAGAAAACAACAGACAGGACTTCTGTTGCTGATTGTCAGCCGTTAAAAATCTTCGTATTAGCCCCTAATTTTCTCATTGCAATCACTTCACGAGATGTACATGAGAGGTTGTAATGTGTTTGCGCACAATACTTAGAGAAAGCGGTATAGAGCTGACTTCCCAACTCCATTTTCGTCAGAGTTTCATTTACCTCTCCAATTCTCACGGATCTTCAAAAAATGTTCAAATGTGTGTGAATTCCTAAGGGGCCAAACTGCTGAGGTCATCGGTGCCTAGACTTACGCACTACTTAAACTAACTTATGCTAAGACACAGACAAAGATGTGTTACTCTGAAGCTATGAACAACACACACACCCATGCCCCAGGAAGGACTCGAACCTCGGGCTGAAGGGACCATGTAATACATGACATAACACTTCTCATCATGCGGCCACTCCGCGCGGCACGGCTCATCCAGTATTCGATATAAACAGTTTAAATCCACCTGATTTCGACGAGTAAGAGGTGCCCCCGCCAAGTCATAGACCCCTGCTAATTCTCTTGAAATTCCATCACGTTCTGACAGCACTGTCGCATTAGTTGGAAAGCTGTCTATTCATCCACATGTCACTGACTAGGTGGAGAGCTGTCATAACGACAAATAGAGCACACTAACGTACAGGAGGAAATTCACAACCATGCAGAGTGTACGCGTACTGCACTTAGAAATTTATCAGCATTATACCTACAATTCATCGATATCAAATGACTGTATATAAATATCAACCTGTACATGTCCTGATCTCTTATGCAGTATTCCTGTGATTACTAAGCCACAAATACGGCAATGTAATGGCGTCAGAGTCTTCGCTGACAGCGCTCTCTCTCTCTCTCTCTCTCTCTCTCTCTCTCTCTCTCTCTCTCATCGTTATTTTTATAACATCCAACGGAGTTAAAACTACGAACTATAAAAACTTCACTAACGACACTTTGTAGGGAACTCGATCAGATTTTACTGTACTACTTCTTTTTTTTCTGCAACATGTATATGACTACAGCTTTGTACACCGCCATACATTTGGTTTTTCTATCATAATTTTGAGGTCTGTGTCCAGTGCTAAACTGACATTAATACGTTTGAATCCATTGGCTCTCTTTGAAAGCTGGACATCGCATTGTGGAACGTAAGTTACACCCACAACATGACTGAAATAAAAGACAGAGGCGGTGTTTCATATTGACAAAAATGTGGAGGACATCGCAAAATATGGAAACTGGAAGACTTTGCTGTATTGTGGAGCCTTTCCAAACAGCTCCTGAGAGGTGATGACCTCTACATTAAATCTCATACTCTACAGTGACAGGGTAGCAGATGTCTCAGTGTTCCATTTTCGAAGAAACCAATAGGATTGATTCCTCAGATTTGCAATGCATAACCCAAGGACATGACCTCTGTTTTGGAGTTCTAGGTGGCGGTCATCATGACCTCCATATCCTTGGGCACTGTCTTTCAATTTATGGCTTACAGTGTATAACCACATGTTAAACAAGGGGGTATTCTGCAGGACTTAAACTCATAGAACACTGATATTTTGCACCAACAGTTTTCAGTTGCACTGTTGGAGGAATGGAATGATTTTCATACACTCAGGCAGGCATATAAGTACCCCATTCATCCAAATTTTTGTCGTATTTAGTTCAATTTTACGTATTTACCATCAATATTCCTAATTTTACCAGGTTTTCTGATTTTATAAACGCATTTTACTCAATTACACGAGTTCCAGACCACCACTCTCGACGACTTGTCTCATCGACAAAGCGTCTCATCACGTCGATCTCGTGATGTTACCAGCCAATGACATTGCAGCGTGATTCTCAATTTATGTATCATAGCTAAATCACCCCCCCCCCCCCCCTCTCTATTACTCTGCGAGAGCTATATGCCTGTACACATATCGCAAACCCTGTTACACTACCTCCTTCACGTAACACAAATAGTGTACGAAACAGCCATCAGCAGCGAGGTGGCGAAAAAACTAGATTCCTTCGCCGAAACGCTATAAACTCTGTAAGATTTTTTTACGATCAGCCATCTCTCTCTGTGTGGATAGGAGTCCCAACGTGTTCTCACATTTGTGAATCCCGAGCAAAACTCTAGACAGTCTCCCTATGCATCTTGTAACTGTTCCTCTGTTGTTAACCAAACCTCACTGCAACGTTGTCGCCGATTTAATTTGGAACTGACCAGAAGAAGTGGGCACTCGGTATTCGACGTCTCGTGAAGGAACAGAATGAGCTGAGTTCCACATAATCAATACACTTCGATATTTTGCTTCCAAAAGAGCATAACACGTGATCCGAACTGCCACAACCGTTTGCGCTAGTGATATAGAATGGTATTTTCATTCCAGTACTGTAAATGCCGTTCTGCGAAGACCATTCCCTAATAATCTTACTGACGTCTCCCATCCAATTACATACGATCTCTCTAGATGGATGCTTGTTGAGGACATTAGCACTCCTTATTGGTGCACAGTAGATACGAGCCTGATGTATTTAAGGGTATTGTGACGATATAACAGACGATTAATAAGAAGAAGAAGTATATGTTGTATGCATGATGAAGCTTCAGACTGAAGGAGATTGTAATATTTTATGTAGCTCACTTGTGCTATCAATTCTGTAGAATTGTTGTAGTGTTTGGATTCCATACCACAAAGGTACTGGAAAGAGAGAAATGTTCGTAGAGCATAAACACACACTTCTGAGGCTACACAGTTCTGCTCTTAAACATGCTATAATGTTAAAGCAGTGTGATTTCTGGTATATTAGGCATGTGGAATGCAACTCTGTTAATACTCCAATCCAGGTCATATATTTCTAACACCTGACATATTTTCACCCTGGAAGCTTTCCATTTCATTTACTATGGCGAGAAATTTTAAGATGATAAAACTGCTACCTTCTACACCAAACGGAAAAAACATAGCTTCTTTGTGGTACATGCAGTATATAGTTTTCCGGAGGCATATAGCGCTCACTGTCCACATTCGATTATGGTTTGTAAATTATGTTATGCTCGTACCAGTCCTGTAAATTGATCTCCAGCAACGGAAAAATGCATGAAAGAACGATGTCTTATGAGGAAATAGACAAATGCCTAGCAACAGTGTTTCAAAAGTGAAATTACACTCCATGCTGCACTAGCTCGGTGAACAGAACACAGCCTCTTCCACACACATATCACTCGTCAAGCGAAAGTATGCACAGGGATTGCAGTAAGGAAATGGAGTACTTCACATACATCACCATTCGTCTAGAAGAGGGTGCCATAATAAATTTTGATTAGGTTTGGTGGACATGATACACCACACATGCATTGGAGGTCCTCTGTTGACTGTGATATCGGGAGTTTCACTGTTAACGATTGCAGGTAGATAACACTAGGAGTCATACACAGAACATGCAACCATATACAAGTAGGTATATGAAGTAAGGAGGTAGCAAGGTTATGAATTCATCACGTCCTCATCATATTGTGCCACAGAATAAGAAATTGGTCAGCCTTATGAAAGACGAAGCGAATGGATCACTGATTGTGGAGTTCATTGGTCTGTGATGTATCGTATTGCACATTGGAAGGTGCCACCCACGGTGGGCAAAATGTGTCCATTCTATGGCAGTAAGAGTCCTCTCTGTCGAAGAATATTTGTGGTGCCTGTACAGAGGTACATATGGTATGGCAAACTAGTATTCCATCAGGAGGACACGAAGTGTACACTGTGCTGCAGTTTATAAAAGCGCCTTTCGCCTCATGGCAATGAGAGTCATTTGTGATTATGGGACTGAAACTCTCTTGTAGTCACACTACTTGAGTGAGAGGGAAAGAATGGGTGAGAGAGTGTGTGTGTTCACAGAGTAGTAGGACCCTTTTACTGTAGTTTAAGTAATTATATATATATATATATATATATATATATATATATATGTGTGTGTGTGTGTGTGTGTGTGTGTGTGTGTGTGTGTGTGTGTGTGTGTGTGTGTGTGTGTGTGTATGTGTTGTGTTGTATTAAATACTTACTTATTTACCTATGTGTACTATGTACACATAGATATTGCACACCATGTATGGAAAAAAGCAAAAAAGAAGAAAAATAGGTGTGTGTGTGTGTGTGTACATATACGGATTCCAAGTGTGAAAAAATCAAAAAAATTTTAAAAATGTAAACAAAAGCTTTAACCAAAAAAAATTGTATAATTTAATCATATACAGGGTATGTATACTATGTAAGTATATATATCTACACATCAAGTGCGTCATTAAATAGAATAGTTTTTAGGTATCACCTGCTGCTAGCCGTACAAGACTAATTAGTTTCTAAATGTACTTAGACCATCAGAATAAATGCTCAACCTATGCACTTGGGATTGTGGAATTTAGTTGTAGTATTAAAAAAGGTATTTCCATATTAGTTTGTAGTGTAGATTTATAAAAAAATTTTAAACATTCTCATCTAGCGCTACTGGGAAAAAATGTAAGTAATATTCTCAACCAGTGTTACTGTTGTAGCGTGTACATTAAAAGTATCTTTGCATTGAAATATCAGTGTCAGATTGTATCTCAAGAACTGAACTGTCCGCCAAGAACTGAGTTATATCTCAAGAACTGAAGTGTATCTCAAAAATCAAACTGTTTCTGTGTGAACTGAATAAATGAAAAAATTCGTTACCGTACGTCTTTGTTGTTGTTATGTACAAAAGAGCTATCTCCTATTGCATTGTGCATATAAAGGATGTGCGTGACACAAATGACATTAGTTTTTCTGATGATGAGCAATGTTGAGGAGAAGTTTAAGATGGAAGATAACAAAATACATAGCATGGTTGCATGGGATTATGCTTTTTGTGCAGCACTAATTAGCTTACGGGAGCAGGAGGCAAGTGACTGTGTCAGCTTCCAAAGATATGTAGCAACCATGTCCAAAATTATATCTCCTGTACGTGAAGAAAAAACCATATACATAGTAACTGGGCAAAACTGTATACTGTCAAAGGGGAAACAAGGCAAAGAGAAATCATACACATATCGTGAGGTAAAAATTCATTTACTTCTCATCCACCTTAAAATTAATTTTACGTTTTTATAAGCAGACACAGCAACATTACTTTCACACATCTTCTTCTTCTGTCAATGGAGAGCAGGTCACCCATATTATTCCAGATCTTGAATAGCAGCAAACTTGAGGATGCGACGCTTCCATGACATCTTCTCCTTCCCCTTCATGTAATGATGGTATCTGTGTGGTCGAAGGATCGGTTCGACGTCACTATATCTTTATAGGATATGCCGGCATCACCCCAGTGAATTCCATGGTAGAAATGCGTCAACCACTTTGCACTCTTCCGTGTTTTAGCACGCTTCACATCCTTGAAAGATCTCGTTGACGCATGTTTGCTGAGAACGTCTCTTTTACTCTGGCATCTTCTGTGTATGCTACAAATGCAACATCTTTAAATATGAATTGTCTGCGCACATCATCATAGAAACCCTGAATTTCTGCAATGGTGTTCACACCTTGAGATACCATTGTAGAATGCTCTGAGTATGGCGCAGCACCTGTTGATTTATATGGCTCATTGCACAACACCAGTGAGCAGTCAGTAGTTAATTACGCAGTTATGTAGAACTAGAGCACACGCTGCAATGTATTCCACAAAATTTGCCAAAGATTCAGATTCAATTTGTACATTTATAGGTCCGCATTTAATTAGCTCTTCTGTTTTGAGCAATCTGTTACGGTGATTGAAGCCAGCTCTTTGAATTTCGGTGGACTGAGTAGACATCACCCCCACTTCATAGTATGAAGGACTGAACCTCGTACACATGTCATATGCTAAACTGTACACATTTCCATCCCATTGCAGGTGTAAATTATCACATGGGTAGAATTCAGAGTTCAGGTATACTCTGGCATTAGTTAACGTGCAATTATCAAATTTGTTGGAATCATTTGCTGTATTCCCTCTTCTACTGGCTGAAACGCAAGGATGATGAACTTGAGCGTCTCCAGCTGAGCTGTGGTTTTAATATCCCATGTTTGTATGCTTGCAGTCGGTAGTGCTGGGTACCGAAAACCTCCCTTGAATGGAACGATGGTGTTAGATATACACCTGCATTCAGAGCTCTTAAAAGCTTCAAACGCTGCTCATCTGACACAGCGATGTGTGTCATCTTCCACATTATTTTACTGATAGAGATCTTGTTCTCCTCTGGAGCTCCTTGAATTTATGAATTGTTATCCATTGCACTCCATACCAGAATAAGTTCGTGTTTAGCTTTCAGAACAATTCGCCACATGTCCTCAAAGTATTCCATAAGCAGTTCTAAAGGCATATAAGAAGCAAATCTGTTGTACTAATCCACTGTCCTATCCGCTGACTCGCCAATGAACCATCCAGCATTTTCTATCAAATCCGAGGGAGTAACAGGGACATACGTTTTAAGAGTTCATGTTATGCCTAAACTACGTGTACGGTCAGTCTAGACCCCATAAAGTTCATATCGTATCTCATGAAAGGAATGCTGAAGCGTTACAAGTACGATGTCACTGTAACAGTACCAACCCTTTTCATAAATGATCCATCAAGATATATGAAACTCTTGCTAAAGTGTCCTGGTGTTGGATGACAGTCCTAATTTCATCGTTCTTGTTAAATGTGGTTAATGCATAAGGTTTATGCGAGAAGTATTCCTGGAATACCTCTCGTCATATTCCACTGGGCTAGTTATATCAACCGACCTCAATGCGCAGTTTCACACCAACTGATTTAAGAAACTCGTAGTTCGCACGTGTTATCACCTTTGCACGTGTTATCACCCTGCTGTTCTGTTGTGAAGTGCTGTGCTGCACGTTGTGTACTTTGATTTTATGCCTTACGCCCATCCTGTGTTCGTTGACAATACTGGACTACTGCAATATCTGACTGGTTGTAGGTCTGGCAAGTTAAAGGCCGCCGATTCTGCCTCCAACAGGTTCTGGTTGGTTGAAGGCGGCCACCACTTCTGGGTCTCTGCACGTTTTTCAAGGTCACTGCTGGTTCCGTTTTAGATTTCCCCGCAGCAAAAATCGACAAATTTATTATCCTTGTCCACATTATGTACCTCCAGATAGTCCAAAGCCTGAACTGTCACTGGAAGGTCTCAACGATCTTCTACCCTGTCCCCACTGATGGGAAGGATTCGTAAATTGTGTAAATAAATCTCTTGTTGAGACGAGTTTGTTGCAGTGTTACCCTCGACTCGGATTGTACTGTCAGGGAGTCTAGCCACTGATTGGACGGGTCTGTAGAATTTATTAGGATCCTTCTTCAAAACCTGTCCTTTTGTGAAATGCAGTACCTGTCCTACTGATCCTTTCTGGTTAAAGTCAATCGTTGCACTCGTCGTCTTTATTTCATATTCAAGTGTATTCATGTTTGACGTAGCGCAATCCCTTTTCCAGACCGTTTTAAAACTTCGTTTAAATCGTCGGTGTTTTATGCACCCGGTTCTATTTCCACAATTTATTTTCGATCATTAATTTCCAAATGAAGTTTATTGTTAACCTCTGTGATATTTGTTGTTGTTGTAAGCCTCCAGACCAGTCAGAGCAATACTCCACTCCCTGCTGCTTAAATCAGTCAGTGAGAGGTAATTCGCACGTAATATTGACGATCGTTCTTTTAAAGCAACAGTATTCAACATTGCATCTGAACCTCAACTGACTGGTGGATGCTTAATGAATATTTATGGTTCTTCATACACGTTAGGCGGAACATGATGCACTGATGCCCACCCACATAAGTAGGTGTTAATGTCTTGGTAGCGGTTAAAATCGTAGAACACATATTTACTGTCGATGAAGTATCGTTGTAACTCTTCCGGCGGTTGCAAGTCTTCAAATGAGTCGAAATAGTAGACATTATTTATACTTTTCTTGACATAGGCCACCAAGTGGGTTCCTGGTCCTCCAGCAATATCCAGACTCACAATTCTATGTTCTCTGGATTTCCACATAGTCACCCACCACGGAATCCTGGAATGCTGAATTTTTTCTTGACAAACTTAAGCAGATCTTTATTTGTAAGCGATCTGTGCGGCAGAACAGCTAACGGGCTTTCTGTTATTTTCGAGGAGACCTAGTCCTTCCTTGCATCGTTTCAGGTATAGTCCTTTGTCGATGGTTGCTGGTTCCATCAGGCGTTACGTCTTCTTTGCTTCCTCTAGCTGTCCTGCGAGTTCTTTGGGTTCTTCCTTGTTCTGGCAATAGCCACAGCAACACTAACCAGTGGACCCATCGCTGAGAAACGTGCGAGGGTATGAATGAGGAAGGGGCTAATTCCACCTGGCGTCCTTTGCACCAGCACATCCTTGGGTGCTTCAACTAGTCCTTTATGCTTCAGGGCACTTTCAGCTCCATGAATTGCTGTCAAGATACAGGTTTTTTTTAAATACCCCTTCTTCTTCATCTTCATCTTTGTCTTCTTCTTCTTCAGTGCACATGGTTTTATCAATTGCAAATGCTGCAGAGCCCTGTCCTAGACCAATATCCTTTCTCACACTTATTGACTTGGCTTTAGCAGCTAAAATTCGATTTGCAGCGTGACGTCCTGGGAGACCTTTATGTTTCGCACACGTAATGTCATATTCCAAATATGCGTCATCAAGTGTTTTAATTCCCTTATCACCGTGAGCCAAATGCTTTTGGAGCTTTGTACCACGACCACAGTAATTACACAATGGAATATGCAATTCAACAAGTAGTTTGTGTAGAATACCATCGCCTTCTATAATACGTCTCCTATCTATCTATCTATATCCGAATCCTGCTCCAGCTACTGCCAGATCTGGGTGCTGATGAGTCCTCTCCATTTAGCTCGGTCATCCCACCACTTTTATTCCTCCACTTGCTGCCAGGTCACACCTCTCCTTTCTACAGACATTCTCACTCCCATTTTCCACCGTGTCCTTGGGCGCCCTCTAGGTCTTTTCCCATCCATCTTTAGTTCTTCCATAATTTCGGGGAGTCTCTACCCATGCATCCTTTTAACATGCCCATACCATCTTAATCTGTTTTCTTCAATTTCTTCTCTCATACATTCTTGTTTAAGGTCCTTTCTAATCTCTACATTCCTTACTCTGTCCATTCTTGTTTTTCCCTTAACTGCTCTGAGAAATTTTATTGCCCCTGCTTGCAGTTTGCTCCAATCCCTTTCTGTCATTGTCCATGTTTCTCCACCATAGGTGACAATAGGGAAGTCATAATTCTTATACATAAGGAGTTTTGCTTTTTCTGAAACTTCCTTATTTCAAATCAGGTGTTTTATTGTTTGGTAGAAATTGCCTCCCTTCTGTAACCTCCTGTTAATTTCGTTAGTTATTCTTCCATCCCTAGATATTTCACTCCCTAAATAAGTGAAACTTTCTCCATTCAAGGTAATATTTCCGTTGATTCATTTCTCTCTTCCAAATACCATTACTTCACTCTTATCTTTATTTATTTTTAATCCATACCTCTTCATTATTCCTTCCACGCATCAAGCTGCAACTGTACATCTACCTCTTTATCACCCCCTATTACCATATCATCTGCAAAAATCATCTTTTTGTCTTTTTCTTTTACTATATCTTTAACTGCCCTATTCATTCCCTCCATTTCAACATTAAAAAGTTCAGGAGATAGAATACTTCCTTGCTTAAGTACTTGTCTTATTTCAAAGTATTCAGAGTTCCTCAATGGTGTTCTAATTCTACAATTGTGTCTGCTGTACATTGTCTTTATTACATTAATGTATCCATCTTCTATATCTATCTTCTTCATTTCTTCTCAGAGTCATTCCCTGTTAACTGAGTCATATGCCTTTTCTATGTCTATAAAAACCATTATCACCCTTTTGTTATACTCCCAACTTTTTCTCGTCAGTTGATAGGTAGAAAATATCCGGTCTATCGTGTTTCTTCCTTTCCTAAACCCATGCTGTTCTTCACTCAGCTCCTTTTCTATCTTCTCACTTATTCGATTTAGTAAAATTCTTTCAAAAATCTTGGCTGTATGACTCATAAGGGTTAATCCTCTGTAGTTTTTACAAAGTCTTATATTGCCTTTCTTGAAGATGGGAACAATGTCTCCTGTTCTCCAGTCGTCAGGTATTGTACTATTTCTCCACATGCTTGGTAGTACTCTGTACAGCCACTGCATTCCCACTGGACCTGCTGCTCTTATCATGGCCACTGATACTTCATCAGGTCTGCCGGCCGGTGTGTCCAAAGCGGTTAAAGGTGCTACAGTCTGGAACCGCGTGACCGCTATGGTCGCAGGTTAGAATCCTGCCTCGGGCATGGATGTGTGTGATGTCCTTAGGTTAGTTAGGTTTTAGTTCTAAGCTCTAGGGGACTGATGACCTTAGAAGTTAAGTCCCATAGTGCTCAGAGCCATTTTTTTCATCAGGTCCTGGGGCTTTCCCACCATTCATCTTCTTCACAGCTTTTTCCATTTCTTCCGATGTAATTTGTCCTAATTCTGCTTCCCAACTTCTCTCAATTTCTCCATTATTTGTTGTTTCCTCATGTACTTGCTCCTCAGCGTTTAACAGCTTCTTAAAATGTTCTTTCCAGAGATCTTCTATATTCCCTGGATTTTCAATCACAGCACCGTCCTCTGTTTTCATCTTTACTGGTACTTCAGAAGCCTTCCTTTTATTTTTCATCATTTTATAGAACATTTTCTTATTGCTCTTCATATCTTCTTCGAGTTTTTTTGTAAACTCTTCCCATGCCTTTTTCTTTGCTGTTTCCACTATTTCTTTGCACTACTTCTTTTCCTCTATATATCTTTTATGGTCTTCGTCATTTTTAGTTTTTCACCACTTTCTCCATACCCAATTTTTTTCTTCTAACTGCTTGGATTGTGGTATCATCCCACCAACTTGTTTGTCTTACTTTTTCCTTTCCAGATGTTCCACCACACACTTTTTGTGCTGCTTTGACTAAAGTGTCTTTGAATAAACTCCATTCTTTTTCTACACTGCAGAAAACTTCTTTTGGAAATTTTTGTGTGATTAATTCTCTGTACTTCTCAGCACATTCACTCTCCTTCAGTTTCAAATCGTGTATCCTCATCACTTTCTTCTGTTTTCTATTTTTCACACACTGATATATTTTCCATTGTCCCACCAGTAATCTATGGTCTCCATCTGCAGTCATACTTGAAATTACCTTCACATTTGTTACTTTCTCTCCCCATTTCCTATCTACTAGAATATAATCAATTACATTCTTGGTTCTTCCATCCCAACTGTATCTGGTGACAACATGACTTTTTCTCTTCATGAACCAGCTGTTTGCTATTTTCATTCCGTTCCTCTGGCACAAATCCAGGAGCCTTTCCCCTTATTCATTTCTGCCTCCATACCCAAAACATCCCAATACTTGCTCAAATCTCTTTCTGTCTTTGCCTACCTGTGCATTAAAATCTCCCATCACTATATTAGCACTCTCTATGTGCTTTTCTAACACATTTCTCTTCTTCGCTACATCCCACTTGAGGTGCATAAATCTAGATTACTTTTAGTGTTTCTTTTTGGAATCTCATGTTTAAGATTATGATCCTGTCTGATATATATCTCACACTTTCAATACAGCTTTGTACATTCTTATTCACCATCACTGCCACACCATTTCTTCAGGACCTGTTATTCCCACTCCAGTACAACTTTCCTCCTCCTCTCAAATACTTCTCACCTTTTCCCTTCCACTTTGTTTCGCTTAATCCCAATATATCTAACTTCCTCTCTGTTAGTACATCTGTCATTTCTTCCATTTTTCCATTGAGGGTTAATATATTAAGGGTGTTATTTTTTAGTCCAGTTGGTTTCATCTTCTTGCTTTCAAAACACAGACAAGCCTCGGAACGAACCACTCAGGATTTGACCCCACTACTTCTTCAAGTACCAGTGTGAATAATGGGAGACCTGATGATATTCATCAGTACAAGAAGAAGAATACGTTTCCTATCAAGCATATTGTCATAACATTCTAATCCTGATCTGTCCGTAACAATACATAGCAAATCATCACCGTCAATCTGGCTGTTTTATGTCTTGGGAAACCAAAGCCATTTGACTAGTGCTCTATTCCTTCAACGACTTAAGACACGCTCTGTGAGAGACACATTTGTTTCTGAGCTATTCGGCATTTCTTCAGTGTAAAAGCATCCTGAAATTTCAGTGCCATTGCTATCCTTTAAGATGTAAGTTCTGTGATTTGTTCTTTGCACTCTGGAAACTGTGAACATCTCACTCGGCCAGTTTTGGAAGTACAGCTTCTCAACTGCTGTCTTGTGTTTCAAGATACGTGCAAACTCAGCCACATTAAATTTTTGTTTACGTGGGTCCAACGTTTTAATACATTAGTATACAATTCCCATCATTCCATTATCACGAACATCGATTAGTTTCATTTTTATTGTGCTGTGTTTCGTTCAGTTACAGTGTGCAATTATTTCTGGATGATAACCATCTTTTTGTTTGAACCATGAAGTTTAAAACGCATCCACATTTGAGCTTCTATTGTTCTGTTCAAACGTTCCACAATATTTGCCTCCTAGTGGGTGAATGCTGTATAACTGTCTCGAAATACCTATTGTAAAAATTTCGGCCGTGATCGGTTTGGGGGTTGTCTGGGCATCGGTTCGTCCCTGTCTGCAACAAATGCTTAAACACATCCAAGACATTTCTCCCCCATTTTTGTTTCAACAGATAATGCCGAAGCAAATTTGGAGTATGTATCAATAACCATTAAAGTATACACTCCTGGAAATTGAAATAAGAACACCGTGAATTCATTGTCCCAGGAAGGGGAAACTTTATTGACACATTCCTGGGGTCAGATACATCACATGATCACACTGACAGAAGCACAGGCACATAGACACAGGCAACATAGCATGCACAATGTCGGCACTAGTACAGTGTATATCCACCTTTCGCAGCAATGCAGGCTGCTATTCTCCCATGGAGACGATCGTAGAGATGCTGGATGTAGTCCTGTGGAATGGCTTGCCATGCCATTTCCACCTGGCGCCTCAGTTGGACCAGCGTTCATGCTGGACGTGCAGACCGCGTGAGACGACGCTTCATCCAGTCCCAAACATGCTCAATGGGGGACAGATCCGGAGATCTTGCTGGCCAGGGTAGTTGACTTACACCTTCTAGCGCACGTTGGGTGGCACGGGATACATGCGGACGTGTATTGTCCTGTTGGAACAGCAAGTTCCCTTGCCGGTCTAGGAATAGTAGAACGATGGGTTCGATGACGGTTTGGATGTACCATGCACTATTCAGTGTCCCCTCGACGATCACCAGAGGTGTACGGCCAGTGTAGGAGATCGCTCCCCACACCATGATGCCGGGTGTTGGCCCTGTGTGCCTCGGTCGTATGCAGTCCTGATTGTGGCGCTCACCTGCACGGCGCCAAACACGCATACGACCACATTGGCACCAAGGCAGAAGCGACTCTCATCGCTGAAGACAACACGTCTCCATTCGTCCCTCCATTCACGCCTGTCGCGACACCACTGGAGGCGGGCTGCACGATGTTGGGGTGTGAGCGGAAGACGGCCTAACGGTGTGCGGGACCGTAGCCCAGCTTCATGGAGACGGTTGCCAATGGTCCTCGCCGATACCCCAGGAGCAACAGTGTCCCTAATTTGCTGGGAAGTGGCGGTGCGGTCCCCTACGGCACTGCGTAGGATCCTACGGTCTTGGCGTGCATCCGTGCGTCGCTGCGGTCTGGTCCCAGGTGGACGGGCAAGTGCACCTTCCGCCGACCACTGGCGACAACATCGATGTACTGTGGAGACCTCACGCCCCACGTGTTGAGCAATTCGGCGGTACGTCTACCCGGCCTCCCGCATGCCCACTATACGCCCTCGCTCAAAGTCCGTCAACTGCACATACGGTTCACGTCCACGCTGTCGCGGCATGCTACCAGTATTAAAGACTGCGATGGAGCTCCGTATTCCACGGCAAACTAGCTGACACTGACGGCGGCGGTGCACAAATGCTGCGCAGCTAGCGCCATTCGACGGCCAACACCGCGGTTCCTGGTGTGTCCGCTGTGCCATGCGTGTGATCATTGCTTGTACAGCCCTCTCGCAGTATCTGGAATAAGTATGGTGGGTCTGACACACCGGTGTCAATGTGTTCTTTTTTCCATTACCAGGAGTGTATATGCATTCATTATTCTAGTGTGATTATTCCCTCAAATCTACAAGATTGACCTGCCATAAGCCATCTGAACCTTTAATCATAACATGCCTATGAGGATATGTTTTGTGTGCAGGGGTTTGTGCAGTTTTCAAACTTCTGTGTCCATACCATTCAGTTATACATCTCTCTATAAGCTCTGAAATTATTGAGGCAACCTCATTCGAATGAGTGGTATTGCCTGCAGCAGCTGATGCCATGAGCAGTCGTAGTCAATCTAGTATATCATTTGGGTTCTCAAAGTATATGTTCTGAGAAGACCGATTGCTGACTCTTTTATGTTAGACGTCAATACCATCACCCCTGCTGTACTGAGCATCTAATACTAACAGTTTCATAATGTCTCTGTATTTCGCACTGCGTCAGTTTTCTGCTTCCCTGTGTACACTGGTCAATTGTAGTATTTCACCATACATCTCTAGATCTTTGGGTGAAAATTTTACGGTTTTTGAGAGTTTTAGGAAAATGACGCCAGTAGACATGGTGTGCTTTGTAATTCCCTATCCCCTACCTGTATTGTATTTGCATTTAAAGTTATAGACTGCATGCCCAACATGTACAGTTTTTGTGATTCTTCAATTTCTCCTGCCATACTTCATGATGAAAGAGTTCATGGGGGAACAGCTGGCTGTTAGTATCCAGCAGCCATAATAGATTCGGCAAGCGACCACGTTGCCATCATCAGGTGCGCTGACGAACTGACTGCCTTACACTCACTCACTATATTGATGGGCCTGCCTTGACCCGAGGTGTAGGACTTTAAGCTTGGATTAGCTGTTCCTCCTGAATCCTCTCTGTTGGGAATGTTTTCCTTCTCGGTTTGGACTGGCCTCTGGTTTCTGTAGATGGAGAATTATTTGCCGGATGCTTCCTGTGGCTTCTTATTCTTGCTGCTTCCTGGCTGCCCAAATTCTATCTTCTTCGGGCGGGAGAAGTCCACTGGCGGCGTCTGTTGTTGGATGTACAGGACTGTTTGGTCAGTCATGTACCGCCAGTCCTCGTCGGTGAAGATCGGGTGCTTGTTTATCAGCTCCAGATCTGCACGCCTGACGGGTTCCCTCCCGTGAATCTTCTAATTTAAGGGTTCGCAACTGCAGTGGAATGGATATGGTTTATGAGGTAGGGGAGGGATGTTGTTTAGGGTGAAGGGTATGGATTGCCATGATGGGGGTAGCTGCCGTCGCGCAGGGAATCTGCGATCTTGGTGAGCACCTCCCTCACACAGTTCTTGTTGGGGAGGGGGAGGCACGCGAACGGCTCGTCTTCTTCTTCTCCCTCGGTTTCCATCGGCATTTCCTGTGTCGTCTGCGTTTCCGCAGAGACGGGAGTGACAACTGCTTCCGAGGGGACCGTCTCCTTATTGTCGGCGGTTTTCTCCGACTGCATGACCACCTCCCTAGAAACCTGCGTTGCCGCGTCGGCCAGGGAGGCGGTCGTTTGTGGTGCCGCATCTACCCCCATGCTGGTGGGGGTCGGTGCCTCGTCCGGCGTCGTGCGGGACGCGAGGTACAGGGCGACCCTTATAGTTGAGTCACCTCCCGACACGTCTCCTCTAGTTCTGCTCTCAGGGCCACTCTCTCCTCCGTCATGGAGGATTTGAGCACGGTGATTGCGTCCCCGTTGGCTTCTCGCAGTGCTTGGCGGAAGGCGTCCACTTCGTCTTTGTGGCGCAGCCCGCTTCCCCTACTAAGGTAGGAGGGCGGGGTGTCCACCTTTTCTTCTTGTTGGGCCACCTCTTCGTGTGTGGTGGACCACTTTCGGCTGCTTAAACGTCTTCAGATAGCTGCAGCTGCGCGCGTTTGCGGCGTGCGAGCCACCGCAATTTACGCACGTTGCTGCAGTACCCGTTGGTTTGGTGCAGTTTCGTGTGGCGTGCGGTTTCCTGCACGTAACACACGCAACCACGCCGTCGCATTCCCTGGCTATGTGCCCCAGCTTTTGACACTTATAGCACTGTAATTGTGCCACAGGCTTCCGCTTCTTCTTGTTGCCGCAGCCGTTGGTCCCGACTACGTTTAGCAGGAGCTCCACAGCAGCAGCAATCTTGAATCTTCCGTCATTCGTACTTCTCGGCATGGCGTTGGGCTAGTGGCGTTGGCGTGCGCGAGCGACGGTAACGAAGTGAGCCGCAGCGAGTCGAGCAGCGGAGTGCGCGTGCGTGCCTGCGTCCTGATTGCCGCCCCCTCCCCCCCCCCCCCCCTCCGTCCTTCTACAACTGTTCCCAACGTGGTTCGCACCCGCACGGAACGTCCAGCATCCGTTCCATTCGAGGTCCGCCCTCAGGGGCGCGTGCCGGCCAAGTCTTCTTAGTGTCTTTGCCTGTTTTCGAAGTCAGTTGGTGTGGGGTGTTTTCTTTCTCCTTTTATTCAGATTCAAAGCGGGTTCCCAGGCTTTACTAAGTTCCCGTACTCGAATCTCGATGGATTCTTTAATGACACAGTCCCAGTATATGGACGTCTGTGTCAGAACCTTGGTCTGGTCGTAATTCATTCTGTATAATTCCGAGAGACAAGGTTCAGCAACCGCCGACTTGTTAGGCTGCAGCAGTCTGGTGTGTCGTTGATGCTCTAGACAACAATCTTGGATAGTATGCACTGTTTGACCAATGTAAGTCATGCCATATTCGCGGAGGATCTGGTAGACTCCAGATTTCCGAAGTCCCAGATCGTCCTTGACATTATCAAGCAGTGCCTGTGTCTTAATCGGTAGGAGGAAGACACTCTTCACATGATGTTGTTGAAGAATTCTACCAATCTTTCACGATAAAGCGCCACAGAACGGAATAAATGCTATACCCCTATCCTGCTGAGGTTCCTCTATAGTTTCCACCGGTGGAACTTAGAGCTCTCCGAATTGGCTTCTACGTGTAGCCGTTTTCCGGGAAAACCGACCTCAGATATTCAAACTCTTGTTTAAGGCTCTCATTGGCACACAGGGTACAGGTCCTGAGAACCAATGTTTTGAGGACACCGTTCCTCTGCACTGGATGGTGGCAGCTGTTTGCATGTAACTAGAGTACACGCTGTGGCCCAGTGTGCCAACTGCTCTTCTTTTAACCAGGACATTCAGAAAGGGCAGCACTCCATCCACTTCGACTCCATGATAAACTTGATGTTCTGGTGTATGGAACTGAGATGTATGAGGAAACCATTCAGCTTGTCTCCACCATGTGGCCATTTGACAAAGGAGTCGTAAAGATAGAGGAAGAAACAGTTACGTTTCCACTACACCGGATCCAGGGCTTCCTCCTCGAAATGTTCCATGCACACGTTGGCGACGACTGGTGAAAGTAGACTCCCCATAGCTACTCCTTCCTGCTGCTCGCAGTATCCACCGTCGAAGAGAAAATATTTCAGCATGTGACTTAAAACGTAGGTCGCCTCTGAGTCAAATTCTGACCAGTAAGTTCCAAGAATTCCTGCAAAGGCACCCTCGTGAACGGAGAGACAACATAACAATGAGATTCTGCTCATACATAAAGCACACCAGTGGCAAGACGCAATCAATACCTTCACAGCGCGATAAAAACTGATGACAGTGCCACTAATGAAGAGTTATTAAACACGGTTTTCTAAAACTTCTTCACCAAAGAAGACGAAGTAAACATCCCAGTCAAGAACAACTGCCAAGATGAGAAATATAGAAGTAGATATGCTCGGTGTCGCAAAGCAACTTAAATCCCTTAATAGGCAAGGCCTCCGATCCAGATTGTATACCAGTCAGGTTCCTCTCAGAGTATGCTGATGCAATAGCTCCATATTTAGTAATTATATGCAACCGCTCGCTCACAGAAAGATCCGTACCTAAAGACTGGAAAATTGCTCAAATCACACCAATACACAAAAAGGGAGGTAGGAGTAATCCACTGAATTACAGATTCATACCACTAACGTCGATTTGCAGTAGGGTTTTGGAACATATCCTTTATTCGAACATTATGAAGTACCCGAAGAAAACGATTTATTGACACATAGTGAGCATGGATTCAGAAAATATCGTTCTTGCGAAACACAACCAGTTGTTTATACTCATGTAGCATTGAGTGCTACAGACAGGGGATGTCAAACTGATTTCATATTTTTAGATTTCCAGAAGGCTTTCGACATCGTTCCTCACAGGCATCTTCTAACCAAACTGTGTGCCTATGCAATATCGCCTCAGTTGTGCGACTGGATTCGTGATTTCCTGTCAGAAAGGTCACAGTTCGTAGTAATAGACGGAAAGGCATCGAGTAAAACAGAAGTAATATCCGGCGTTCCTCAAGGAAATGCTTTAGGCCCTCTATTTCTCCTGATCTATATTAACAACATAGGAGACAATCTGAGTAGCCATCTAAGATTGTTTGCAGATGATGCTGTCATTTACCGTCTTGTAAAGTCATTAGATGACCAAAACGAATTGCAAAATGACTTAGATAAGACATCTGTATGGTGTGAAAATTGGCAGTTGAGCCTGAATAAAGAAAAGTGTGAATTTATTCACATGAGTACTAAAAGAAATCCACTAAATTTCGATTACGCGATAAGTCACACAAATCTTGTAAGTGGGCTACTTCTGTGTTGGCTGCACTATGTAGCGCTTTGCATTGGATCTCTGACTGCGCTTTCTTTGTAAGAGACTCTGTGGCTGGTTGGACTCATTGTTGGAAGTTAGTCGCCAGCAGTGATGGAAGTACTGTTGGGAAGTTGGAGATGAACAACCAACAGTGATGGATATTAAATGTGAGAAGTTAGCATTGATGGAGGCTAGAGATCTGAAGTGTTAGCGTGAGCTAACGATCTGGAAGTATCCGACTTGGAGATTGAAAATTACTCATGATTATATATCTTTGTACTGGATATCAATGACGATTTATATTCGTGTTTGAACTGGAAGTCATATTATTAAGATAAAAAATACAGTATTTGGTTTGCAACAAAATCTTGCCTTTGCTTAACACATGCCTATTAGTAGTTAGTGGCTTTAGTAGTTGGAATCTTTTATTTAGCTGGCAGTATCGATGCTCACTGTATTGCACTCGTTCACGTAATGAAGATTTTTGTGAGGTAGGTGCTTAATGAAATTTATAGGTTATTGTCAGGATAGCTTCTTATTCAGGGCCATTCTTTTGTATTAATTATTTGAAGTCAGGATGTAATTTTTTATGAACAGTCACATTGAGTTACGCTAGAATATTGTGGGTCAGTGTTGACATGATAAGAAAAAGTAAAGGGAAAGTAGGCTCAGTACGTTCAGTTTTTCTCAGCTGTTTCAGAATAAGATAAAGTAGAAGTTCCTTCTTCTCCGTCATTCAACAATTTAAGTACAGATTCACACCTGTAAATTCAACTAAATAATTAGGGATTACAATTACAAATAACCTAAATTGGAACGATCACGTAGATAAAATTGCGGGTAGAGCAAACCAAAGACAGCGATTCACTTGGAGAACATTACAAGGTGCAACAAGTCTACTAAAGAGACTGCTTACACCACGCTTATCCGCCCTATTCTGGAGTATTGCTGTGAGGTGTGGGATTCGCAAGAGGTGGGACTGACAGATGACATCGGAAAAGTACAAAGAAGGGCGGATCGTTTTGTATTATCGCGAAATAGGAGATACAGTGCCACAGACATGATACTTGAAATGGAGTGGCAAACATTAAAACAATGGAGTTTTCGTTTCGACGGGATATTCTCATGACATTTCAATCATCAATTTTCTCCTCCAATTGCGCGAACATTCTGTTGGCACCCACCTATACAGGGAGAAATGATCATCACGATAAAATAGGATAAATCACGGCTCGCACAGGAAAATTTAAGGGCTCGTTTTTCTCGCGCGCCGTTCGAGAGTGGAACAGTAGAGAGACAGCTTGAAGGTGGTTCATTGAAAGCTTCGCCAGGCACTTTATTGTGAATAGCATAGTAATCACGTAGATGTAGATGTCCGAATCACGAAGTCTGAAGTTGTTACGACGCCCAACAAAATCCACTGAGTTGCTAATATGATGTAGACGTTATCTGACGTCAGGGCTAAGCATAACCTTCATCTACACTCTTGGAAATGGAAAAAAAACACATTGACACCGGTGTGTCAGACCCACCATACTTACTCCGGACACTGCGAGAGGGCTGTACAAGCAATGATCACACGCACGGCACAGCGGACACACCAGGAACCGCGGTGTTGGCCGTCGAATGGCGCTAGCTGCGCAGCATTTGTGCACCGCCGCCGTCAGTGTCAGCCAGTTTGCCGTGGAATACGGAGCTCCATCGCAGTCTTTAACACTGGTAGCATGCCGCGACAGCGTGGACGTGAACCGTATGTGCAGTTGACGGACTTTGAGCGAGGGCGTATAGTGGGCATGCGGGAGGCCGGGTGGACGTACAGCCGAATTGCTCAACACATGGGGCGTGAGGTCTCCACAGTACATCGATGTTGTCGGCAGTGGTCGGCGGAAGGTGCATGTGCCCGTCGACCTGGGACCAGACCGCAGCGACGCACGGATGCACGCCAAGACCGTAGGATCCTACGCAGTGCCGTAGGGGACCGCACCGCCACTTCCCAGCAAATTAGGGACACTGTTGCTCCTGGGGTATCGGCGAGGACCATTCGCAACCGTCTCCATGAAGCTGGGCTACGGTCCCGCACACCGTTAGGCCGTCTTCCGCTCACGCCCCAACATCGTGCAGCCCGCCTCCAGTGGTGTCGCGACAGGCGTGAATGGAGGGACGAATGGAGACGTGTTGTCTTCAGCGATGAGAGTCGCTTCTGCCTTGGTGCCAATGTGGTCGTATGCGTGTTTGGCGCCGTGCAGGTGAGCGCCACAATCAGGACTGCATACGACCGAGGCACACAGGCCCAACACCCGGCATCATGGTGTGGGGAGCGATCTCCTACACTGGCCGTACACCTCTGGTGATCGTCGAGGGGACACTGAATAGTGCATGGTACATCCAAACCGTCATCGAACCCATCGTTCTACTATTCCTAGACCGGCAAGGGAACTTGCTGTTCCAACAGGACAATGCACGTCCGCATGTATCCCGTGCCACCCAACGTGCTCTAGAAGGTGTAAGTCAACTACTCTGGCCAGCAAGATCTCCGGATCTGTCCCCCATTGAGCATGTTAGGGACTGGATGAAGCGTCGTCTCACGCGGTCTGCACGTCCAGCACGAACGCTGGTCCAACTGAGGCGCCAGGTGGAAATGGCATGGCAAGCCGTTCCACAGGACTACATCCAGCATCTCTACGATCGTCTCCATGGGAAAATAGCAGCCTGCATTGCTGCGAAAGGTGGATATACACTGTACTAGTGCCGACATTGTGCATGCTCTGTTGCCTGTGTCTATGTGCCTGTGGTTCTGTCAGTGTGATCATGTGATGTATCTGACCCCAGAAATGTGTTAATAAAGTTTCCCCTTTCTGGGACAATGAATTCACGGTGTTCTTATTTGAATTTCCAGGAGTGTATTTTGCAAGTGAGTACGTCGGAGCACCAATGCTGCTGACAGTCGGGTGTAAAGACACTCCCTCTTTGGGCACCTTGGGAGTCCGTAAAGTCTTGGTGGAACACATACTCCCTGTCGTAGCTTCTTCCCTGAGAAGTGCAATGGTCTTCCTCTTCCCCCTCTTGGTAGGATCAGTGTTGATCTTCAAATATGCACTGTCTTCTAGGAAGCCCCGCATTTTCTCAATGTAATCCTGATGAGATTACACCACAGCTCCGTTGCCTTTGTCGGCTGGTAAGACCACAAGATGTTGATCTTCTCGTAGCTCCCGCATGGGCGCCCTCTCCCTGCTAGAGATATTCGATTTCACAGGTTCAGTTTGCGTGAGAGCACGACAGGTTTCGTAACGTACTTCTTCAGCTGCTTCAGGTGAATGATGTGCAGCTGCTTTTGCCACTGCATTTATGATATCCGTGATAGGTGCGGATTTAGGAGCTGATGCAAAGTTGAGTCTGCTCTTAAGAACTGAGAGCACGTCCTCATCCAGTTGCCTGACCGTGAGATTGATGATAGTCTTCTAGGGAGCCTCAAAGAATTTTGATGTCTGACGTCCTGTGGTCTTCCTTTGTATAGCATCGACCAACCTTTTTAGGCACTTCCTGACGTCGACATAGTTTCTCTTCGACGGTGGATACTACGAGCAGCAGGAAGAAGCAGCTGCTACCATCCACCGCAAGGTACCAGCGTCCTCGAAACATTGGTTCACGTACCCTGTCTGAGAATGGGAGCCTTAAACAAGAATTTGAACATCTGAGATCGGTTTACCGAAAAAACAGCTACACACACAAGCAAATTCGGAGTGCTCTACGTCCCACATCGACTGTACAACCGGAGGAAATAGAAGAGGAAATTCAGTAGGTTGGGAGCATAGCATATATTTCGTTCTGCGGCGCTTTATCGGGAAAAATAGGTCGAATTCTTCAAAAACATCAAGTGGGGACTTCTTTCGCCCACCGATTAAGACACAGTCACTGCTTGATAATGTCAAGGACGATCTACGACAACGGAAATCCGGAGTCTACCAGATCCCCTGTGAATGTGGCATGACTTACATAGGTCAAACAGTGCGTACTATCCGAGATCGTTGCCAAGAACATCAATGACACACCAGACTGCAGCAGCCTAACAAGTCGGCGGTTGCTGAACACTGTCTCTCGGAATGAATTACGTCCAGATCCAAGTGCTGGGACTGTGTCATTAAAGAATCCATCGAGATTCGAGTACGGAACTGCTGATCAATCGAGGCAGCAGTCCTTAGTGAAGCCTGGGAACCAGCTTTGAATCTGAACACAAGGAGATGAAAACATCCGACACGAAATTATTTCGAGAACTGGCAGAGCTACTTCTAAGACGCGGCCGGCACGCGCTCCTGGGCGCGGACCCCGAACGCTCGCTCGCAAATTCACAGAGCTTCATGCTCTGGTGTGTCGTAGGGTGAGCGGATCACGCCTTTCCTACTTCTATCTTGGGTTGATGGTTGTTTTCCTCTTTTCTGGATCTTCGTCTCGGTTGCGTTGTTGCTTTTCTTTCTTCTAGCTCGTGTTGCGGCGTATATTTACGCCAGCAACAGATCTGGCCACCTTGTGGTCGGGAGCCAGTGCACCTGGTTGCCCAGGTTGCGGACGAGGTCGTTCTCCGAAGTCCTCGCGGCCGCATAAAATCGATGCGCCGCTTGCCGGAATCGGTGTTTGAGCAGCGGTACTCCGGCTATTCTGTGGAGTTCTCCGGTGCTGAAATCTCGTGGCAGGTGAAGCGCTAACCTAAGCGCCTTGTTCTGGATCGTCTGCAGCTTGGCGATTGACGAGTCGGCCGCGTTGCCCCACACCACAGCAGCGTACTCTAACAATGGCCTGATCAATGTTAGGTACAGTGTAACACCACAGTGTGGGGGCAGGGTAGTCGCTGGGTTCAGTAAGGGGTATAGCAAGCGCAGCCTGCCAAGCGCTTTACCCCTTACTTCCTTGATGTGCGCCTTCCACGTCAGGCGCTGGTCCAGTGTGACGCGTCCGGTATTCGACCATGGGATGGGGCCTCCCATGATGTTGAGTGGCTGGAGGTCGGCCGGAATTTTCTTCCTGGTGAAGATCACCGCCTGACTTTTGGCTGCGTTGAACTTGAGCCCCATTTGGTGGCCCAAGCTCCAAGCACATCGCAAGCCGATTGCAGGCGGTGACGCATCATCCTGGCGTTGATGCTGTTGCTATAGAGCGCGGTGTCGCGTAGAGCGCGACATGCACGCCCTGCCTCTTCGGGACGTCGGCGGTGAAGAGTGAGTAGAGCAAGGGGCCGATGACGGACCCTTGCGGTACTCCGGCTGCAATGGGACGCGCTGTCGATGTCCCGTCGTCGGTGCGCACGTGGAAGGTGCGCCCAGTCAAATAGGATTTGAGCAGGCGGGCGTGCGACACCGGTAGGCCCTGTGTAAGCAGTTCATACACAAGGCCGTCGTGCCACACGTTGTCAAAGGCTCTGGAAACGTCCAGGAGTACCGCCCCAAGGTACTCGCGACGCTCCAGCGCCCCCATCGCCTGCTCGACCAGTCGAAGCAGCTGCTGCTGAGTGGAGTGGCCCCTCCTGAACCCAAATTGTTCGTCAGGGAGCAGGCCTTCCTCCCCGACGTGCCGCCACAGCCTCTTGACGTAGAGCCGTTCGAAGACCTTCGAGACTGCAGGCAACAGGCTGATAGGTCTGTGGTTTTGCGGCAGCCGCAGGTCTTTTCCGGCCTTGGGGACCGCTACAACTTCCGCATGTTTCCATGCAGTTGGGAAGCTGCAGGTCCCGAGCACGGAGTTGCAAATCTTCGTGAGTTGCCGCACAGCGGCTGGCGGCAGCATCTTCAGAAGCTCGTTGCTGATGTTGTCGCACCCTCCCGCCTTTCTTGTCTGTAGGTGTGCGAGTTGTTGCGCGACCTCGTCCTCCGTCACCACCGCGATGGCGTCGCCCTCCTCTCTGTGCGCCACGTACACAGGAAGGCGCCGCTCTACCAGGCGGACGTGCTCTTCGTCCACGACGTCCTCCACTAGCGTGAAATTGGCGGCGAAGGCGTCGGCTAGCGCGCCAGCTTTGGCGTCAGGCTCTGTGATGGCGACGCCTCCGACTTGGAGCGGCGGGACTCGTTGGCGTTGTTGCAGGAAACTCTTGGTCACCCTCCAGGCCGTTCCGTCCTCTATCCTGAGAGTGGCAATTCTGCCGGCCCAGTCGCGATTGCGGTGGTTTTCAATCGCGTATTTGATCTCGCGACACATTCGGTTGATGGTGGCCTTCGTTGCCGGCTGTCGCGTGATCTGCCACTCTCGGAACAGACGGTTCTTCTCCCGGATGGCCTGGAAGATGTCTGGTGGGAGCTGCTTGGAGTGTTCCCGTGGACGTCTGCGTTCGCGTAGCGTGGCCGCTGCTGCCGCTTAGTGCGTCAGACGCGTGAATGCTGCAAGGGCGGCGTCGGCGCCCTCGGTTTCTGGGTCAGGCATGGCGGCGACTGTCTCTTCTAGGTGGTCCCGGAAGTGGTCCCAGTCGACGTTACGGTACTGCTTGCGGCCCTCCGGTGGTGCGACCCCGTCCGTGGCTAGATCGAATACCACAGGAAGGTGGTCAGACGATAGTGCCACCCGCGTGGTCGCGACAGCGTCGTGTGCGGCACCCTTGATGATGGTGACGTCCAAGACGTCGGCGCGGCCGCGTTGGGGATAGTGTGTGGGGTCAAAAGGCCCCACTACTGTCGCGTCGTGTTGCTGGGCCGCTCGCAGTAGCCTCCTCCCGCTAGTGTTCGTCACCCGGGAGTTCCACTCCGGGTGTTTGGCGTTGAAGTCGCCGCCGATGAACAGGTTGCCACACATCGACAACAGCGAGTGGAAATCTCGCGGTTGCAGCAGCCGTCCTGGTGGTCGATACACGGCAACAAACTTCATATGACCCGCCGAGGTGTTGACCACAACATCAGTCGCCTCCACTGTGGTCAGTTCAGGCAGTTGGAACGGGTGGTGGCGCAGCGATGTTTTCACATACACCGCCGTTCCGCCGCCCGCCGTCTCTCGGTCAGTGCGGTAGCACCGGAAGTTCGGCGCCCGCACTTGCACGCCTGGTTTCAGCCAGGTTTCGGTGACGAGGCAGACGTCCACGGCCTCGTCACGTAAAAACTGCCGAAACTCGCCTGCATGGTCACGGATGCTGTTTGCGTTCCAGACGCAAACGGTGAGCCCCAGTATTGGCGTATTAGCCATGATGAGGGGCGAGGGCTGCACGTGTGGTGGCGGCCTGGCTGGCCGTAGTCAGAGCAGATACAATCATCTGCGGAAGCTGCAGTATGAGCTGCTCGAATTCACGCAGCTCTGCAGCTTCGCTGGGCGCAGCTGGCGTCTCTGTCGTCTGCGTCGGTGGAGGCAGGACTTGCTCGGCGGGCGTCGAAGCGGTGGGGGCGTCGTTTGGCCGCCCTCCGCGTCTACCACGCCGGTTTTCTGCCCTGGCTGGCGTGGACTCTGCAGCTGGCGGAGCGCCGGTCAGCGCTGGCTGCTCTCTGCGCCGTCCGCGCCCCTGGACCTCGGATGCTGCGCCCGCAGGCGCTGCTTGCTCTCTCCGCCGTCCGCTCCCATGGACGTCCGCGGGGTGGGCGGGTGGTCTCTGGGCCGGTCTCGTCATCGGTGCCGCAGATGCAGCGGCAGCCGCCGCGAAACTTTTGCCCGCTTGCACAGGCCTGGAAGGCGCAGGTCGCCCCCTGGCCGCTGCTCTCTTGAAGGCCTCTGTAGTTGGCGACATGCGCCTCCTTGCAGTTGCAGCAGGTCGGGGCGTCCTTCCTGGGGAGCGGACACTCCCTGCTGGCGTGGTTTCCTGCGCATTTCACGCAGCGCGGCATCATTTGACAATATTTAGCAATATGGTCGATGCCTTGGCAGTTGAAGCACTGTGGAGGTCCTCTTCTGCGCCGCAGTTTCTCCACAGTGACTTCAGCACTGCCCACCCTCTTCTCCTGGAAAATCTTCCGATGAACAAGGTTGTCATCCAGGACAGCGAGGAAAAGGGGCATGTCACTGTTGTCCCTCGGTGACTTCATCCGCGATGTGCTGCGGATGACATACCCCTTCTCCTCCAGTAGCTCTCGCAGGTAGCCGGGATCCATGTTGAAAGGCAGCTTCCTGAAAACTACCTTGAGTGTTTTCACGGGTCCCGACGAGTACGTGAAGGAATGGAGTCCCTCACGCCTCGTCAGTTCCGTTACACCACGATAGCCGTCCGCGGTGCGCGTGATGACGCGGTACAGGTCGCGGTCTGCCGTCCGCGTTGTGAAGCTGCCCTTCACCACCTGCTTGATCATCGTTTCGAATTCTTTGAAGGCGCCCTCCCACCGGATGACAACCGGCGGGGGAGGGGGCGTCCTCTTCTGCTGCTCAGCGTCGGTCGCCTCCGCTGCTGCGTCAGGGAGGCCGCTGTATCGGTTGGCAGTGTTCACTCCGTCTGCTGCCACTGTTAGCACGACCGCCCTGGCCGTGTGCTTCCTTGTGGGCTTTGTAAACCCGTCTTCATCCGTCTCGGGCGGGGTCCTGGTCCCCTTCCGTGACGTCTTCTGCTTAGTGCGCATTTCCGGTGCGCTGCTGGAGGTGCCGGCGGCCGGGCGCTTTGCGGACGCATCGTGCAGTGTATCAGCACGACGCTTCCGGCTGGAGCGCTTCAGAGCCGGGTTTTCTGCCTGGTTTCCCGATTTTTGAGCTCCAGGGATGAGCCCCATCAGAAATTGGAGGTGTTTGTCGGCCTCCGTCGTAGCTGTTGCGCCCCCATTTTTGCGGACCATCGGGGCGCCGTTGCTGGAGTCGTCCTCAGGTCCTCTGGCGGCGGCTTGTGTGGTCTTGGTGGAGGTGGGTGAGGGTGTTTGCGGCCCTCCCACGTCCAAAACACGCGCTACCGTCAACGACGGTAAGCCGTCGCTTGTCGTCAGGAAGCGACAACGTGTCTTCTTGGCGACACTCTTCGTTCGCCGATTTGCCATAGGTGGCTGGCGGGACGGGCCTGCCGCACCACTCGCCTCGCCAGCCAAGGCTGGGTCCGCATAACGGCTCGTCGACGCTGTCGGAGTGTCGCCAGTCTCGGTGTCCATGTCCTGGTCGTGGTCCGTTGTAGGTAGCGGACAGGAAGCGGCTTCTGCCAGAGCAAGCTTCCCACTACAGGATCGTCATCCAGCTCACGTACCTCGTCCATGTGCCGGGTCGTCGTAGATGGGGAGCCGGATGGGGCCGCCGACCGAGCAAGCTCGGCCGGACAGCGATCCGCCACACCCTTCGCTCCGTCACTGCGGTCCGCACGCGATGCCATCTCAGCTCGGAATGGACCCCGAACGGAACGGATGCTGGACGCTCTATGTCCGGGCGCGGACGGCGTTGGGAGCCCCTGCAGGGCGGTTCGGCAGTCAGTTCGTCAGCGCACCTGATGATGGCAACGTGGTCGCTTGCCAAAATATTGTGCCTACTGGACACTAACATCCGGATGTTCACCTGTGAACTCTTTCGCCATGTGTGGTTTTCACCACTGAAACTGAATGTCTTGTCTGTCCTAGCATCACTGCAACGTTTACTGAAACCAGCGATAGCATCATCGTCGTCGTGTACTTTCGCCGAGATTTCATCGTGAGAGTTAGTAACTAGTTTAAACATTTCTCATAGTGTCTGCGCTCAATCCAAATGGCCTAACCTCAGCATCGATAACTTCTCTCAGACGGCCTTCCACACACTGATGACCTTATACTTCGTTGACATCCTGTTATATGCTAAAAGCACTGCTTCACAGGCTTCACCTTATATATGTTTCACTCAACCTTGACAGTTAAGTCATGTACTTTATCTTGAATTCCATCAACTTTTACAGTTCCCCGTTGTCTACGTTTTTTCTCAGAACGATGCAGGTGTGCATCTAATTTGTTGGTCTGTCTCAGGAGGGTCTGGGCGTAAATCTCTAGCTCCTTAACTTTACCTTCGAGAGACTGGAATTTTTCTTCTATGTATAGACGCATTCTCTGTCTATGCACACCTACCCTCTTGGGATGAGTGCCTGACATATGTGCAAACTTATCGATAGTGTGATGTATACTGACATACTCATCACTGTTTTCATAGTTCTGTATATAACTACCGCCAGTCATTTTTGTTGATTTATCAGTAACAAGAAACCCATAATGTGTGTGATTCCAGCAATCTGTACATGTCTTTACAAAACCATTGAATGACATATCGGTCCCTAGATGTGGCTGGCAAATGTGTTTTAGATTCAAATTGTCGAGTTTGAGAGCTATAATGAGATTTGCATTATCCCTCATCAATTGTTTTGGGATGCTGGGATATGTGTGACTCAAATAAAAGACATCAATAGCCATATGGCGACCAAAATCGAAGTATCGTAGAATTCGAAGTTTGTTTTGCACAGCAACATCATCAAATACAAACACTGAATTTGGCTTCACTTTTTCTGGTGGGGGAATTTGACTGCTTTGACTGAATGTCGTGTATGTTGCACCATCAACATCCTGCAGTATATTTTGCAGCACCTGGTGCTTGGGTTCAAAAAAAGCTCGAAGTATACTCCATCTGGGTGTGTTAGTGGTGACATGAGGACATATGCCTTGGCACAGTCGGATGGACGTACAATTGTTACTATGTGTTACTGGGTAGGAGTACCCCATCATTCTTCTTCTTCCTCTTCCGGTCTTTTTCCGTATCAGCACAGGATCAGCCACTTACAACAGTCCTGATGATTCACCCATCCGGTAATGATAGCAACTACGTCAAGACATGATGTGGAATGGACTTTTATAGAATAATTAACACTTGCAATAATAGTAATATGTGCAGCCACTGCAGCGCAATCATCTTACTGATTAAGCTACTGTGGCTACATTATAATGAGAGGGTTATGAAGTAAGAAATAGCACACAGGATTTGCGATTATACAGAGTGTACATAAAGTTTGGGAACACTTTCAACTATTTAGTGCACAAGAATCAAACATTATATAGATATGATAAGTATGTCATTTTGAAGAGAAACCCTCAAAGTTTTTCTTCATCTATTCCGCCAGAGCGTAGTTTGGTAATTTGCCGATAGTCTGCGCTAGTCATCAGTCCCCCAGAACTTAGAACTATTTAAAGTAACTAACCTAAGGAATTCACACACATCCATGCCCGAGGCAGGATTAGAACCTGCGACAGTAGCGGTCACGCGGTTCCAGACTGAAGCGCCTAGAACCGCTCGGCCACATAGGCCGGCGCTCACTTTAGGCCTAAACGGAAGCTCAGAACCTGCCGCCTGAAGTGGCCATGAGAAAAACGGTTCGGGACGGTAATGCCTTTTGACATCTACTCCTCCTTTACTAGTCAGTGACTGGCTGCTTCTCCAGGAGGGAAATCAATATTAACTTTCGGTAGAATTGGCTGGAGGGTAAGGCAGCTGAGTGACATGGAAGACACGGCACTTGCGGAGTGATTGGCACGAAATCCTTGAGGGGACGGTTGTATGGGTGCGTGTTTCGAGTTTAGCGATGTTTGATGGGAAGGGAGGAGCAGAGAAATGTGGCCTTCTCATTCAAACTCTGATCTGGAGAGGAAATTCTGGTCTTGACTCTTAGTGTGAGTGAGCTCCTCTTTAGACACTAGTCCTGAGTGTGACTTTGGACGGGAATTGGCCCCGACTGGGGTGCCTGTAGTGAAGTCTTAGCTGTACCGGCAGTTTAGATCTGTCGTCTCAGACAACTTGCTGTGCCGAGGAGCCGGGGACAATCTTATTTGTATCGGGTCAGACGCTCTGGCGTTAGATCTTGTGTGTAAGTGGCGAGACGCAGTCAATACCCTCGCTGCGCAGTGCCGATGGTACTGTTACCGACGACTGTGCCGCTAAAGCGGATTTATTGAACGCAGTTTTCCGAAATTCCTTCACCAGGGAAGACGAATGGAATATTCCAGAATTTGAAACAGAACAGCTGCTAGCATGAGTTTCTTAGAAGTAGATACCTTAGGGGTTGCGAAGCAACTCAAATCGCTTGATACGGGAAAGTCTTCAGGTCCAGATTGTATACCGATTAGGTTCCTTTCAGATTATGCTGATACAATAGCTCCTTACTTAGCACTCATATACAACCGCTCACTCACAGATAGATCTGTACCTACAGATTGGAAAATTGCGCAGGTCGCACCAGTGTTTATTTATTTATGCATTTATTTTACCTGGCAAGATTAGGGCCTTCAGGCCCTCTCTTACACCTAACCAGGCATACTCAGATTGAACGAGTTACAGTTTCTAAATAACATTAAGGACATTTAACGTATTATGCAGTATTGATGTTAAACAAAAAAAATTGAGATTATAACAGTAGTACAATGATAATTATAACAACAAAAATAATTATAACAATCAAGAATAATAATGATAATAAAAATGATAATAATAATAATAATAATAATAATAATAATAGTGACTAAGTATATGAAAGTAAACATACTTTTCTTTTGTGAATGTCAGTCCCATTGTTAGTTGGGAATTTTCTCGTTATATTCTTGCAGCTTGTGAGTTATTCTCATCGAGCAGAGACATAAGACGATAGAATGGGGTGAAAGAGATATATAAGAGGTAGATAGGTTAGAGGAAGAGAAAAAGAATGGTAAAATTCGAAGCTGTGATGGAGAGGAGAAAGAAAGAGATGGGAGGGGCACAACAATGGTGGCTATACCGTCCCTAATATGTAAGTTTTGAGTTCCCTCTTGAATGTTGAGTAGTTCTGCATAAGATGCAGATCACAGGGGAGTGCGTTCCATAGTCGTATGGCTGAGATGGAGAATGACACGGAGAAAGATTTTGTGTTATGTAAAGGTACAGCCAAGATGATAGACGTATCCTATCTGGTATTGCGATTGTGGAATGATGATAGGTATTTAATGTGAGAAGATAAGTATTGGGGGCACCAGTGGCTAAGAAATCGATGAAGTAAGCACATTGTGTGGAGATCGCGTGCCTTATGTGGGCGTATCCAACCTAGCTGGGAGTATGAAGGACTGATATGATCATACAACCGAATATTGCACACGTATCTAACGCAAGCATTCATCACTAGCTCGAGGCATCTAGAATTTTCACTACTTGTGCCGTGTTGAACTACATCGCAGTAGTAAAGATTAGGCAAGACTAGTGTTTGGACTAATTTTTGTTTAACATGGGTTGGAAATATTTTTCTAAATTTTGAATTGCATGTAGGGAGGAGAGCGATTTCCGGCAAGCTGTAACTGTTTGTTCTTCCCAGTTTAGGTGTTCATCCAAGATTATTCCAAGGTCTTTTACTGTTTTTTGGTATGGTAGTTGGGTACCATTGAGGAGTATTTTAGGGACCGTTTCGCGAAAGTACCGACTGATTATCTTTGGATGAGATATAAGTGTGACCTGGGATTTCTTGGGGTTTAGTTTCAGACCTAGGTTCTGTGCCCATCGAGAAACAGAGCAAAGATCTGCGTTCATACTCGCTACTGCGCCAGCAATGTTTTTGGGGCTTGCACTTATGTACAGTTGGATGTCGTCAGCATATAGATGGTAGCTGCAGGAGTGAATCACTGAAGAAATATCATTAATGTACAGTGAGAAGAGTAGTGGACCAAGGACGGAGCCTTGGGGAACTCCAGAGTGCACGCTTTTCCATGATGACTTTTCCGACCCACAAACGACTTGTTGACTTCTGTTTTTGAGGTAGCTGTCGAACCAGTGTATTGCGCTGATTGAGAAATTCAGCTGTTTCATTTTAATTAGTAATATATCGAAGTCAACTGTGTCAAAAGCCTTGATAAAGTCAAGCAGTGGTAGGATAGTAGCTTCACGTCTGTCCATAGCATGTTTAATGTCATCAGTTACTTTGATTAACGCAGTTGCTGTACTATGGTGCTTTCGAAAGCCTGACTGATATTCGTCATGGATGTTATGAGTTTTGAGGTAATCCGTCAGCTGTTCATGGACGATGTATTCTAGGGCTTTAGATATTGCAGGTAGTATGCTGATCGGCCTGTAGTCACCTGGCGACTTAGGGTTGTCAGTCTTGGGTATAGGCTGGATTAAACTTTGCTTCCACTCAGTAGGATATATACACTCCTGGAAATGGAAAAAAGAACACATTGACACCGGTGTGTCAGACCCACCATACTTGCTCCGGACACTGCGAGAGGGCTGTACAAGCAATGATCACACGCACGGCACAGCGGACACACCACGAACCGCGGTGTTGGCCATCGAATGGCGCTAGCTGCGCAGCATTTGTGCACCTCCGCCGTCAGTGTCAGCCAGTTTGCCGTGGCATACGGAGCTCCATCGCAGTCTTTAACACTGGTAGCATGCCGCGACAGCGTGGACGTGAACCGTATGTGCAGTTGACGGACTTTGAGCGAGGGCGTATAGTGGGCATGCGAGAGGCTGAGTGGACGTACTGTCGAACTGCTCAACACGTGGGGCGTGAGGTCTCCACAGTACATCGATGTTGTCGCCAGTGGTCGGCGGAAGGTGCACGTGCCCGTCGACCTGGGACCGGACCGCAGCGATGCATGGATGCACGCCAAGACCGTAGGATCCTACGCAGTGCCGTAGGGGACCACACCGCCACTTCCCAGCAAATCAGGGACACTGTTGCTCCTGGGGTATCGGCGAGGACCATTCGCAACCGTCTCCATGAAGCTGGGCTACGGTCCCGCACCCGTTAGGCCCTCTTCCGCTCACGCCCCAACATCGTGCAGCCCGCCTCCAGTGGTGTCGCGACAGGCGTGAATGGAGGGACGAATGGAGACGTGTCGTCTTCAGCGATGAGAGTCGCTTCTGCCTTGGTGCCAATGATGGTCGTATGCGTGTTTGGCGCCGTGATGGTGAGCGCCACAATCAGGACTGCATACGACCGAGGCACACAGGGCCAACACCCGGCATCATGGTGTGGGGAGCGATCTCCTACACTGGCCGTACACCTCTGGTGATCGTCGAGGGGACACTGAATAGTGCACGGTACATCCAAACCGTCATCGAACCCATCGTTCTACCATTCCTAGACCGGCAAGGGAACTTGCTGTTCCAACAGGACAATGCACGTCCGCATGTATCCCGTGCCACCCAACGTGCTCTAGAAGGTGTAAGTCAACTACCCTGGCCAGCAAGATCTCCGGATCTGTCCCCCATTGAGCATGTTTGGGACTGGATGAAGCGTCGTCTCACGCGGTCTGCACGTCCAGCACGAACGCTGGTCCAACTGAGGCGCCAGGTGGAAATGGCATGGCAAGCCGTTCCACAGGACTACATCCAGCATCTCTACGATCGCCTCCATGGGAGAATAGCAGCCTGCATTGCTGCGAAAGGTGGATATACACTGTACTAGTGCCGATATTGTGCATGCTCTGTTGCCTGTGTCTATGTGCCTGTGGTTCTGTCAGTGTGATCATGTGATGTATCTGACCCCAGGAATGTGTCAATAAAGTTTCCCCTTCCTGGGACAATGAGTTCACAGTGTTCTTATTTCAATTTCCAGGAGTGTACTACTGACAAGAGACAGGTTGAATATGTCTGTGATAACTGGAATAATAGTGGCTACGACGTTTTTAATCATGCCAATGCTCACTCCATCATTTCCTACTGCCTCGGAAGAGATTCTCATAATTGCCTTGTGTACTGTGCCGGTAGTGACATGTTTTAGGAAAAACTTGTCTCTCGAGAGATTGATATCTTGGGGCTGGTAATTTGTCGCTGCGTGGCAGATTACAGCTGTTGAGAAGAAATCGTTTAATTCTTCTGCAGACGCTTGATAAACAGCGTCATATCTTCGCTTCCCTATACCGAAACTGCGCAGCTTTTTCCACAGTGCAGCAGGTTTTGATATGCCGCATACGACAGAGCGGGCATGTCTGATTTTGGCATTCCTCACGCTTTGCTTAGTTCTGTTTCGGAGTTTCCTATAAGCTTCGTACGCCTCGGGAGTTGGGTTACGCTTGAAGGCCCTGTGTGCAGCATCACGTTTATTCATTAACTGGCGTAATGCAGTGGTGAGCCACGGAGCAGGAGCTCTCTTTACCTTGACAGTGCGTTGAGGAGCATGTTTATCATACAGTGCAATAATTTTGCTACATAATTGCCGAATTTTTCCGTCTGAAGTCTGTTCATTGCTTATATCATGCCAAGGGGTGTCTGAGCAATCCTTTTGAAGAGCGTCATGGTTAACATTTTTTAAGTTTCTGTAGGTTACCAGGTGAGATTTTTCTTTGGTAGTATGCACTGAGTAATTTAAGAATATCACGTCATGACCAGAGAGTCCCAGAGCGGATGTCTGATTGGCGCGGATTATTTTATCTGGTCGCTTTGTTGCTATTATATCTATGAGTGTGTGGCTGTGTGGCGTGTGATGAGTTGGGTCCAGCGGTGTTAAACTCATATCATTGGAGTGGAACAGTCGCCTTAGTTTTTCGGCAGAGGGAGATTTTAACTGTAAGTCGATGTTTGTGTCGCCCATAATGATTATGTGTTCATACTGTGTCACGAGTGAGGATAGGGCAGACTGAAAGGAGGACATGGCACCGACGTTTGGAGGTTTATAGATTACTCCAATTAGCAGTTTTTGATTTGATGTATTTATTTCGAAAAACAAGAACTCTGCTTCTCCTTCGCCCTTTGCATCCGATGTGCATAGTACAGTAGGTGTCAGATCAGAGCGAACATAGGCATCGTGTTTCACGATCTGCCCTTAGGAGAGAGTAACCAGCGATTCGGATAGCGTCGGAAGAAATGTTTGGTTTCAACCAAGTTTCAGAGACGAGGATAATGTGGAACAGCGATTGGCAGAACAGGTCACAGAACTCGTCGAAGTGAGCCGTTAGCGACTGCGCGTTCGCGTGGGCCACAAAGAGCCCGCCGCCGGAACCGGTCCGTCCCATTGTGGCCGCCTGTAGGACCGAGCGCGCTCCGTTTACCTGCTGGCCGGAAGAGGGACAAAAGCTGGATTTCGCGGGGGAAGACATGTTTACAGGTGTCCAAGGTCGTGACTGACTCAAGCGTCTGTGAACTAAAACACGCTGGAAGTATCGGAGAAGGGAGCGAAAAGAAAGATGGAAAGTGGCAGTAGTGGTTACGAAAAAGATAATAGTAGTAGTAGTGGTAGTGGCGAAGATGAAAATAACAGATATAGAAAGGCGGTTGTAAGGAGATTCCTGTTAATGGAAAATGTTAATTCCCATTTGACTGACAATATGAGTATACATGAGCACTTATGATAGACAAATAAAGAAACAATATTTATGTGAAACAATTGACTGATTTTAAATAGAGTACTTATGGTACTTATAGAAATAACGGAGCAATATTTAAGCTGAAAAATGAAAAGAAAGAATAAAAATTAACTTATATTAGACAGATTACAATATGAGACTTTGTGTCTCGCGAGATTTCGCTCAGTCTTTCAGTTCGAACATGTTCGTCACCGTTTTCCTCCCTCCTTCCGTCTTGACTACGATCCTGCCGTCCTGGGTCCATACATTTTGAAGGCCGAACTGTGTGATCGCAGCGTTCAAAACTTTTAGTCTTTCGCGCGTCAGATCTTCCCTCAGGGTAACCCCACTCTTGGCGAGTTTTCTTTCTGAGCAAACACTTCAGCTCTTTTCCGGTAAGACACAAATTTAATTATTATAGGCCTGGGTTTCGTGGCGCCTGGTATCCTGCGCCCAACACGATGGCTTCTGTCAATATCGGCCACGTCGATCTGCACGCCAAGTTTCTCACGCACGAGGCTAATGGCCAGGTCGTCGGTGTTTTCGCGATCGTTTTCAGCTATCTCGAACAAGCGCAAGCTGTTCCTTCGCTGATACTGCTCAATTTCATCGGTGGCAGCAGACAGTTTAGCTTCTAGCTCGGCGGATTTTTTCTCTTGTGCGGCCAGGGACTTTCTAAGAGACTGGATTTCGGTGCTGTTGCGCCCGACAGACTCTTGCAGTTTGTCCATGACCGCGGCCGTCACAGAGTCCGTGATGGATTGCACGATTACGTCTAGCGTGTCTTTGCCGTGCAGCGCCGCACTCACCTCAACAAAATATTTTCGCATTCGGAAGAGAAAGTTGGTGACTGAAATTTCGTAAAAAGGTCTTGCCGCGACGAAAAACGTCTATGCTTTAATGACTTCCATCCCAACTCGTGTATCATATCTGCCACACTCTCTCCCCTATAACGTGATAATACAAAACGAGCTGCCCTTTTTTGCACCCTTTTGCAGGTGGCAGTTGATGCTAAATAACGAAAAGTGTGAGGTGATCCACATGAGTTCCAAAAGAAATCCGTTGGAATTCGATTACTCGATAAATAGTACAATTCTCAAGGCTGTCAATTCAACTAAGTACCTGAATGTAAAAATTACGAACAACTTCAGTTGGAAAGACCACATAGATAATATTGTGGGGAAGGCGAGCCAAAGGTTGCGTTTCATTGGCAGGACGCTAAAGAGACAGCTTACACTAAAATCGTTCGTCCTCTGTTAGAATATTGCTGCGTGGTGTGGGATCCTTACCAGGTGGGACTGACGGAGGAATTCGAAAGGGTGCAAAAAAGGGCAGCTCGTTTTGTATTATCACGTAATAGGGGAGAGAGTGTGGCAGATATGATACGCAAGTAGGGATGCAAGTCATTAAAGCAAAGACGTTTTTCGTCGCGGCGAGATCTATTTACGAAATTTCAGTCACAAACTTTCTCTTCCGAATGCGAAAATATTTTTTTAATCCCAAACTACATAGGTAGGAATGATCATCAAAATAAAATAAGAGAAATCTGAGCTCGAACAGAAAGGTTTAGGTGTTCGTTTTCCCCGCGCGCTGTTGGGGAGTGGAATGGTAGAGAGATAGTATAATTGTGGTTCGATGAACCCTCTGCCAAGCACTTAAATGTGAATTGCAGAGTAATCATGTAGATGTAGATGTACTGCCATATGAGTGGTATAATCGGTGAATAGGAGTGTCACACGATGGAATCTGTAAGATTTCAGACATCCATCAGAGGGTAATTGTGATCTGTCTAACAGATCTCCAGGCCAGGACTTTGCATATTTAGTTCTCACGATAACGAATTACAGGCGCTGCACATAGCTACTCAGCAGATGCTTGCACTACGGCCTTCGTCTGAGACAGGGCTACTCACTGACAAAGGGGTATAGTACTGCTGCTCTGTCTTCTTATGGCAAACAGAATCACTTGTTCTCAATGTGGTGTAACTACTGTGTAGACTAAGTCCATCAAAGTCTATTCATCATTAGATAATTTCAGATTGCGTTATCCATGTTTTGACCCAGAGTAAACTGATTAAACACATACACCTTAGTTTTCGCCAGCCAGACGCCGACCAGTGGATGCTAATCATGTGTGGCTTCTATTGTGTTGTCAAGAGATCTTGATTTATTTGTCATCTCACTTAACTTTATGATCAATAAACTTCTGCCATTTTTTTTATGAAAGCTTAATCCCATGTTGACATGTTAAGCACTCATCAATAATTGATTATAATAATAACATGGCTACCATTTCATTAATTTATATCAGCATTGAAGTTTTATTTAAGAGCCTAATAGAAGTGATAACCTCAAATGCTGGACAGCAACAAAACCACAGTCAAAGGGCAGAGTCAATTTAGCAGCCTCATGGCCAGGAAGACACGTAAAAGGCTTACAAGTTAAAGTGATTGCTGTCACGGCGTAAACCTAGAGTCACCTGTAGGTTTTCAAATCAAACCGCTACACCAGTGTAGTATTGAAAGGACCCTCCAACCAGTTCTGGATTTTGACAGGCTAACGTGTCAGTTGGACAGAACACAACAACTCTATCAATCAACGCCAATCTGAACAACTGCCTGTATAAGGGCCAGAGGTGGGCTTACGGGGTATTGACTAGCGCAGTTTGTGAAGCTCTTTCTCTTGACTGAATCACTTTTTTTTTTTTGAAATTTTAATCATTTGGTTTTCTGTATACGTATGTCACATCTAACGATTTTCGTTCCATTCGGATAATGTGTACATTATGGATTTCGCTTATTAAACTAATATTTGTGTTTGCATTATGTCAGATGTAATGGACTCGATGATGAAATAACCGTCACCATACATGCACTAACACGAAAATTACATCCACATCTACATACATAGTCTGCAAACCACTGTGAAGTGCGTGACAGTTAGTGTGGCGCACGTCTTAAAGTTTCTTTACATTCTAATCGCATGTGAGGCGCGGTAAAAATGGCTCCTTAAATGCCTCTGAGCATCCTGTAGTTCGTCCAATCTTGTCTTTGCGATTCTTGTGGCACATATATGTGCGAGGCTGCAGAATATCTCTAGATTTTTCACTTAATACTGTTAAATATTTTCTTTATTTTCGTGATGCTATCCTGCGTGTCAAGCAATCCTGTGATCGTCCATGCCGCAATTTATTGTATACACATGCGCAGTATGTGTCACCCCTTCAGACGACAGTCCTACACAACACAAAAGGGAAATTGAGTAGCATAACCCAGCCCATCCGGGGAACAGATCAGCACTGGAATTCCACTATCTGGCCGCCGCCTTAAGGTGACGCTACTATGCCAACACAGTAGTGTGTATAGTCCACTAAACAACAGAAGACAAAAGGTCCGCCGCCTCTAGTGGATCTTGTTCATCCAAAATCCCCCCCCTGATCTGAAAGCAGCTGCGTCCAGCGATCACCACAGCAGAGACGCCCCTCCCCTCCCCCTCCCACTCAGCAGCCCGCCGTTCGGCGATGGTGAACATTGGATTTGACGTCAATGCACCTATAATCATGCATCTATTAAAAAAAGCAAAACACATTTGCGGCCATAATAAATGTCCTCGTTCCACGAAAATAGGTAAAGTCAATTTTCTTTTACTTTTATGAGTAAAATCGGCATAGTTTGCACGTTCCACTGCAGACGCATCTCATTATTTTGTGACGTCCAGTGAAGTGAACCGCCACCGATCACAAATGATCAGAAGAGACATGCACACACTGCAAAATATCAGGAAAAAGAACTTCGATTATTTTGATGCGAGAACTACCGATCACCGCAGATTGTCCTCGTTATTTCCAAACCATCATCAGAGTAAGGTAAACACGAGAATTTATACTCCAAAGGAAAAGAAATCTGGATTAAGCAATCTCTTCCAGCTTGTTGAACAAATTACACGACCTGAGAGCGTCTCTCGCGTTCAGTGTCTGCAAATAAACTCCCATGCACGTGTCTATTACGAACATTTCAGACAATCTTTCACGCCATTGGCATACGTGTCGAAAAAATAACACATTCCTTTAACGTTTGATAGTAAGAGGCTATAAGAGAACGTAGCTGTTTTGTACACAATGACGGGTGCCCTTTCACCAATGTGATGCTTTATCATACCAGCGTTTACGAAACAAATCGTGAGAGCCTATCTCACCCTGTGTAGGTGGGAGATTGAAATTTCGTTAAAAGATATCGTCGCAGCGAAAAAAAAGAAAGAAATGCTTGTCAAGTATCATTCTGTGTTGTTGTAGCCGTCTCTTCTACCCGCCAGGCGCCACGTCATTGATATCAATTTCATAGGCTAATTCATTAAATTGATCATGAGAGTCACTTTGTACAGCGAGTTTTTTTTTTTTTTTTTTTCAGAAGTCGGAATACACTCGCCAAGTACGACAACTGGGAATCCCTCGAAGGAACACGATGTTCTTTTTGAGAAGCACATCTGCAGCTGACCACAGTGGGCTGTAGAATCCACAACATACATTTCGCATTAGGATCGCAGTATTTAAAAAAGAAAGCACGGTCATAACGCCTATGTTACCATCACCCTGCATTAAACGCGGTATTCGTTTTCAATATATCAGAAGAGAGATGTGCAGTAAAAATCTATTGGATGAAATTAATGGAGAATTTATAGTTCGTAATTTTCCTCTGCTGGATGGTACATGGGTGGTGGAGCTATGACAACATGTTCTCATTTCCACCGAGTGGTCAAAACACGCCCCTATAGCATTAACTTAGCTCACTCTGTTTCTACACAGGTTGCAGAATGTGGTGGATATTGCTCTCTCCAACTTCTGGCTAAAATTGATCTCGCTATTAACTGCAATGTATTTTTCAGTACATTGAACCATATCAATGGCGCCTTTCCAATCCCGACCGTCCACTGGGTATGATGTTGATTACCACGTAATGATTGACTGACACCACTCAGTTGAGATGGAGGGAACCTTGACGAAACACTGGATATCTGCTACTTGTTGTTGTGGAACATGGGATTAAATGTAGGAGTCATCACCTTAATACGGTTGTTTGATAGCGTTCATTATTGCTACAGATTCGTCCTATTTCCATATGCTGTGATATCCACAAATGTTTTTATTGTTATTTTTTCACCACTAAAATAACAAACAGTACCTCTTTTTATTTGTACTACCTCACGCCTGTTGTGAACACCACCTTCCCACGATGGTCAACACCGGAACAGTAATCATGTACATGACTGTAAAAAGAAGGAACAGTGTTTTTTGAAACGGAGCACCGAGACATCCGCTACCCTGTCGATGGGAAGATGAGATTAACTGTACATGTAATCACCTTTGAACAGATATTTAAAGCGCTCTACAATACCGCGAACTCTCCCAGTTTCCATATGTTGCGATATTTTCCACATTTTTTGTCAATGAGAAACACCGCATCTGTGTCTAATTTCTACCAGCCTGTGTTGTGGTAGCTGTATAGTTTATGCCATGCGATGTTCGGTTTTCTGTGAGAGCCAGAGGATCGAAATGTGTTAATGTTGGTTTAGCAGCAGCTAACAGTCATGCGAGGAAAAAAAAATCTAAATGTATGGCAGTCTACATTGACTGGGTGTGTTACAACCGAAAAAAGACAATCTATTGAACTGCTTATGAATGTGCAATACTAGAAACCTCTCGTGTGGTTGATAGTCTGTTGGATATGGTCATCCTACAGTACACATGTTGAAACATTACACCGATCTGTAGAGGCGACTGCAATCATGAACCATCTGCTCCAATAAACCAATACCTGTATATTTAATACTATCGTCACGTCTGTTTGGGTGATAGACATTAATGCACCCTGAGAGACACAGATCTCCTTCGGACGGTGGAGAAGTCTTGCAAAATCTTCATCCTTCCTCCATGCCATGTATGATGTGTAGTTTTCCTAAGTTTCCCAACACACAACTGATGCATCCCGACAGAGCAAAGGAAAAAAATAACCAAATGACATGTCCCTGTTTCACTAGAACGCATCATCAGTTCACCATTAAATCCTACGTCGTTACAGCTCCATCTCATCCTATCACTCCATCCTCTCTCTGTCATCATTTAACGAATGTGTAGTCTTCCTAATTTTCCCAACACGAAACACCACCGTAACTGCTTGTACTATCTCTTCCACTACCTCGTGTTGCAGGGGAAAGCTTCGTTTGGCGCTGGCCTTACACACTGTACACGGTTGGCGTAGCTATGACACCATGTTCCAATTTCCACTGAGTGGTTAAGATGCGCTCCTGTCGCATTAGCTCAGCTCGACCTGTTTCCTCACTGGATGCAGAAGGTCTTAGATATAGCGCTCTCCGACTTCCGTAAAGGTCAGACTTAAATTGTGTCGATCACATGGATTAAACTGCACGGAGGGTGGGGCAGAGACTTAGGAACAGTTACAAGATGGAGATGGAGTGTCTAAAAACAGCGCTGGAGTTGTTGGTGTATGGGATTCTTAGCAGATAGGTTTGGAAAAAAAAAGTGTGACTTGTTTCGAGATACGAGAGTGGCACGAATATGATTCACCAGTGGCTGTGACGTCTCTACAGAATCCAACGCAAACATGTGGTTGAATAGATAGACTTGTTCCAAATTGTGTACAGCATTTGGGGCAGCATTTCTGCTGAAAACGTAACACTATCAGCGAATGTGTGTGCCTGTAGACTCAAGACCGCTTTTTATGCAGGGTGATGGTAACATAGGCGTTATGACCGTGCTTTTTTTATAACAGCGCGGTCCTTATGCGAAATTCATGTTGTGGGTTGTAGAACCCCTCTGTGGTCAGCTTCAGATGTGCTCCTCGAAAAGAACATCGTGTTCCTTCCATGGATTCCTAGTCGTCCTGCATGGCGAGTGTATTCCGACTCCTGAAAAAAAATTACTCGCCATACAAAGTGACCCCCATGATCAATTTAATTAATTAGCCCATAAAATTGATATCAATGACGTAGCGCCTGGCGGGTGGAAGAGACGGCTACAACACCACAGAATGATTCTTGATAAGCATTTCTTTTCTTCAAGCATATCTTTTAACGAAATTTCAATCTCCCACCTACACAGGGTGAGATAGGCTCTCACGATTTGTTTCGTAAACGCTATTATGATAAAGCACCACATTAGTGAAAGGGTACCTGTCATAGTGTACAAAACAGCTACTTCCTCTTAAATTATAGCTTCTTACTACCAAACGTTAAAAGAATGTTTTTTTTTTTTCGACACGTGTGCCAATGGCGTGAAAGATTGTCTGAAATGTTCGTAATAGACACGTGCATGGGAGTTTATTTGCAGACACTGAACGCGAGAGACGCTCTCAGGTCGTGTAATTTGTTCAACAAGCTGGAAGAGATTGCTTAATCCAGATTTCTTTTCCTTTGGAGTATAAATTCTCGCGTTTTCCTTACTCTGATGATGGTTTGGAAATAACGAGGACATTCTGCGGTGATCGGTAGTTCTCGCATCAAAATAATCGAAGTTCTTTTTCCTGATATTTTGCAGTGTGTGCATGTCTCTGCTGATAATTCGTGATCAGTGGCGGTTCACTTCACTGGACGTCACAAAATAATGAGATGCGACTGCAGTGGAACGTGCAAACTATGCCGATTTTACTCATAAAAGTAAAAGAAAATTGACTTTACCTATTTTCGTGGAAAGAGGACATTTATTATGGTCGCAAATGTGTTTTACTTTTTTCAATAGATGCTTGATTATAGATGCATTGACGTCAAATCCAATGTTCACCATCGCCGAACGGCGGGCTGCTGAGTGGGAGGGGGAGAGGAGGGGCGTCTCTGCTGTGGTGATCGCTGGACACAGCTGCTTTCAGATCAGGGGGGGGATTTTGGATGAACAAGATCCACTAGAGGCGGCGGACCTTTTATCTTCTGTTGTTTAGTGGACTATACACACTACTGTGTTGGCATAGTAGCGTCACCTTAAGGCGGCGGCCAGATAGTGGAATTCCAGTGCTGATCTGTTCCCCGGATGGGCTGGGTTATGCTACTCAATTTCCCTTTTGTGTTGTGTAGGACTGTCGTCTGAAGGCGTGCCACATACTGCGAGTGACGCAAAGGGAGCGGCAGTGCGAGTTCAGAGAAACTACAAGACGCCTGGTGGAGCAGCTGTCCATTTCAAGAAGCCTGTGTCCCCCTCCCATAGGGAGGAAGGGGGCATCGATTTTTGGCAGTTTGTGGGCACCTATCGAGGAGAGCGCATATTCAACTACCGCCTTCTCTGCAGTCTTTTAGGAGACGATTTTCCCCAGTACATGTGTTGCATTATGATCGTTTCATTATGAGTGCTTCTTTTTTACGTCAATTTCGAAGTCTAATTAGAACTGTGACACGTTTCCCCCCCCCCCCCCCCCCCATCAGTTGTGGTAACTTGTATTGACTTCGATTATCTCGGCTGCACAATGGTTTTTGAGCAGGCATCTGTAGCGAACTCTAAAATCAAACAGTGATAGATACTGTATGCTTAAAGGTAATACACTTTCTAAAGTCCACTCTGTCCAACAATGGCATCTCGTCAATTGAACATATTTCCTACCAAAATGAGTAAGGATAGTACAATACCTTACACTCCAGCCTTTTTCCCCACCATCTTGTAGGTGTAGGGTAGAATTTGAGTGTGTCTGTCCCTAGTTTCGAGTGGTATGGCGAAATTTTTTCCCAGCAGAATAACACCACTTGTATAATATCGTCATTTTTTGCAGTGCATAGCGATTTTTGCAGTCCTTGTTTAGCACTATCCATATTGTTGTGAAATTAAGACCAATCTTTGTGATCAGTTACGTAATAACGATCGATCTTTGTGTCAGTTTCCCGATCAAAATAAATAAAGTACACTAACTTAACCTAACCTTCTTCTCCCGCATCTGGACAGTTTCCATATGTTAGGGGGTGCACTTGGGCTTTCCATCCAGTAGAATCATTGTTTGAGTCCTGGAAAGGACATTTTAAATTTCCCATCAATTCCAAGCGCCTCTGGTGGTTTAATTGTGTTAGGGGGCTGCACTTGGGCTTCCTGTCCACGAGGACCACGATTCGAGTCCCAGAAAGGGTACTGCCAATTTTAATTTCCTGTCAATGCCCGGGTTGGGGAGGGGGGTAACGGTTGTGGGGGGGGGGGGGGATGTCAGCATAGCCCTGGGGCAAAGAAATTACCGCCAAAATTCGAAACTTCCGCCAAACTTCGAAATTCCCACCAATAGGGTAGGTTGGGGAAATTGGGGGGAGTGTGGGGGGGGGGGGGGGAGGGGGGCTGTGGCACGAGTGCAGCTGAGAAAACATGTGACGTAATCTGGGTATGGGTAGGGCGAGGTTGGAGTAGGTGGGGGGTGATTAATTGGTCAGTTTAATGAATTTGCATATCAATTTGATATCAAAATTTCACCACAAATCCCACTACCCTACTACTCTGGCACACATTCAACTGCATGGCTTTTTGATCCTGTGTGAGAATGTGCAGAACAAATTTAGCAGGACACGTCTCATGTGCAAACCCTCAGTCAAAATCAGCTGGCATGAGCTCCAGCTCACAACTGTGTTGAAATTCTGTCTATTGCGAAACGACGATCTACATTGCTTTCTTGACAGATTTTGTCAATGTTCTCCTCGTTTGTAATGTTTCCATAAGGTAAGGTTCAACAGCCATAAAGGATTTTATAACGTGCAGTTTAATCATCAGCCTTTTGTTTGTCTAATCTGTCATCCTCCAGTTTCGGTTATCAACCATCATGACCGAGGATGTATAGCACAAAAGATTAGTTAAATGCAACCCATATTCTTTTGAAGCTGAACATTATCGAAATTCACTGGAATATCCAATTTCACTGCATAGTTTCGATATTGTTCAGCTTCAAAGGACTCTAGGATGCTTTTAACTAATCTGTTGTACTCTACATTCTGAATGATGGTTAATAACCGAAAGCAGTAGATGACTGATAGGGCAAATAAATAGCTGATGGTTAAAATGCATTTTCTAACATTTTCGTCATTTCGCGAGGTTCCAATACGTCAACACTCATCTCACCATGTTTAAAGCGTCCAGACCAGTAGAAAACTTGTGCGGGCCTCATAGCAGCCTCCTGGAAAGCCTCTTGAAGTGTTTGGTGAGTCTCCATTGTCGACTTTTTAAGCAGAAAACAAAATTTAACACACAGTCTTTGTTCTTTTAAAGATGCCATAATGACTTCGCAACCGGAACACGTCAAAAGTCAGAGAAATACAACTCCACACTCATACGTTGACCTACATACTGATGCAGTCTGCGCAGTTATTTCGTAAAGGTCTCTATTAGCCCCAATTAGCGGGAGAACTCTATACTACGTCTAGGAATGGCAATTCCCTTTCTGTCCAGTATTTTAGGGTTCCTCCCCTTGTACATTTTTTCGTCTTCTGTCGTGCATAATTTTACATTTCTATGATTAAGGCAAGTTGCAAGCCTTCACTGTTAAATCATTTCAATATCTGACAATATTTTTGCACTTTTTTTTAGACAGTACGTCATTGTAGATAGGTGCATCATCTGTAAAAAGACTAAAATAAACATGACATGTACAACATGCAGTCTGCAGTGTACTGCTGTATCGGGCAACTCCGTCTACCAGCAATGTCGGTGTGACGGTCTAACGTACCTCTAGTTCCTCTACTGGCTATTGATGGCGGAGACTTGCCATGAGTACTTACAAGTGATAATTTGAGTAACAGATATTTTAACGCTACTGAAGTCCCCCGGACACTTATTCGTCCCCGAGCAGTAGTACGTTATTCTCATTAAGTATGTAAATTGTCGTGTGATAACCTACCCGTCTCCTAATCTTGTCCAGTGGATACGATAGAATGTCAGGATCCGCCAACAAAATCCAGTCCCCCTTTTAATGAATAAGTTATAAGATGTACACAAGAGACAAGATTGATTGGTACAGGAAAATACTATCTACTAAAGGATAAATGCAGTGATATTCATCATAGAAGAAACAATTTAAGGATACTAAACAATCATTACAAATCTCAGGTTCTCCCTGTATTAATATTGACCCTTAAACTGTCTGGCTCAGCCGTATAATGTAGTCGCGATGTGTGATTAGGCGCGGAGCAACTGACATCCCCCATTGTACTAAACAGCAAGAAGGAACTACTATCTCAACGAGCAGTGTGAAGCCTCAGTGCAGAACGGAGTAGGACACGTCATTCACCAATATAAATTCACTTTCCTACACGCTGATGCGTAAGCAAGATCACCTTAGTGATCAGAAGCTACAACCGCAGAACGTCTCGCCTCAGCGAGATAATAGCAAAATTGTACTTCACCAAAATTACACGTCCGTCGACTGCCGTGGACCTCCAAGACGACTCTCCTATTCCATGACCCCGCAACGACTCCTCTTTTTCTTCTCCTCTTTTTGTTGGTCAAAGTCTTTTTTCCCCCTTAAATTTGGGTGGTGAATCATATTTCCGTAAGGCGCTCGTTTCTGAACGTTGACCAATCGCAGTTTAGTATCCAGATCGAAGTTTCTGGAAGTTCTTTCTCTGTCCGTAGGAAAGTACGCGAATACCTGCTGCCATGTGTTTCTGGTCGACCAGACCGCCTTCTCACACCTGCGTGCCTTGCTTGCTTTGTGTCATCTCGAAGCTGCAGCTTCGTTGGGTTGAAGGGTTAGGAGATCTGGCTGCTTTTCCTTCATCTTCCTCTGGTTTGATTTTCGATTCATCTCGTCTTGGTTTGTTTCTCCTGGTTTGACACTCTTCTTTTTCCTTCCTCTTGCTTGCTAAGCAGCGTTGCTACTCTCGTAGCAAGTCCGGCCATCTAGTTGTCTCTCTCTTGTTTCCCAGATTCCTGATGAGAGGATTCGTGGATCTTCTCGTGTAGGCATAGAAGTGTCTCGCCGACTGCTTGAAGCGGTCCTTCAACATCGGCACGCCCGTTAGCCGATGTAGTTCGGCCGTGCTGAAATCACGCGGAAGATGTAGTGCCAGTCTCAGGCACCTGTTCTGGATCTTCTGGAGACTGCAATGTGCGTCTTGGCGGCATTCCCCGCACCATGGTGGCGTATTCCAGCACGAGCCTGGTAAGTGCCAGATACAGCGTCTTTCCGCAGTGTGGAGACAGCGTGGTCGTGGGATTGAGGAAGAGGTATAGGAAGCGCATTTTGCCACGCGCCTTACCCCGTATTTCGGAAATGTGCGTCTTCCACGTAAGGCGCCGTTCCAGCGTGACGCCCAAGTAGCGGCCGGTGTTCGACCATGGTATGGGGCCTCCCATGACGCGGATTGGTGGCACAGGTTCAGGTATACGTTTGTTCGTGAAGATCACAGCCTGGCTCTTCGCCGCACTGAACTTGAGCCGCCACTTGGTGGCCCAAGCTCCCAGCTCGTTGCAGGCTATTTGTAATGTTCCTCGCTTCAAATGTGGGTTGATGCTCTTGGTGTACAGGGCCGTATCACCGGCATACTGCCCCGTCTGCACGCGTTGCTTTCGCGGCATATATCTTCCGTGAATAGGGTATACAAGAGGGGCCCCAATAGTGAGCCCAGTGGGACTCCGGCAGCTATTTCCCGTGCTGTTAAGGTCCCGTCTTCTATATTCACGTGGAAGGTACGTCCGCCAGGTAGAAGTGGATCAGGCGGGCGTGTGACACCGGAACTCCCTGTACTAGTAACCTGCAGACTAGTCCGTCGTGCCACATTCTGTTGAAGGCGCGGGAGACGTCTAGGAGTGCCGCACCAAGGTACTCCCTCCTCTCCAGAGTCCCCATCGACTGCTCCACTAGTCGCAGCAGTTGGTGTGTTGTCCGGTGCCCTCTCTGGAAGCCGAACTGCTCGTCGGGAAGCACGCCTTCCTCTCTGACGTGACGGTGTAGTCTCCTGACATATATTCGCTCAAAAACCTTTGAGACTGTAGCTAGCAGGCTGATAGGCCGGTAATTTTGTTGTCTTTGCCTGACTTAGAGATCGCCACCAGCTCCGCATGTTTCCAGGCAGGGGGGGGGGGGGGGGGGGCTGGTCCTAAGGATGGCGTTGAAAATCTTCGTGAGCAGTTTTACAGCCTCTCTGGAGGAGGGGGGGGGGGGGGGACACCTGGTTCAGGATTGCGCCGCCGACGTTATCGCACCCACCCGCTTTGCTCGGGTCGAGGTGCCATAGTTGCCATTGAACCTCTTCTTCCATTGTGGGTTCGATGGAGTCCCCAGGGTCTTCTGCCGTGAGGTATACACGGAGCCTATCTTTCACCATTCGGATGTGGTTGTTATCTACGTCTTATTCAAGCAGCGTGAAGTTGGCCGCGAATGTATCGGCCAGTACCTCAGCTTTGGCGTCAGGCTCGGCCACTGTATGCTGTCCGACGTTTAGCGGCTGGACTCGTTGCCTCCTGTGAAGGAACATCGCAGACGGCACTGCTTGGCAAGCAACCAAGCAGTGCCGTCTGCGATGTTCAGGGTCGCTATCCTCTCAGCGCAGTGTCCCTGCTCCTGTGTTCCGCGACCGCGTACTGTATGGCTCGGCGCATTCGGTTGATCCGAGTTTTCGTCGCCGCCTGGCGGGTGACGTGCCTCTCTCTGACCAGGTGGTTCTTCTACCGGATCAACTGCAGGATGTTCGGCGGTAGCTGGCGGGAGAAATCCCGAAGCTTCTGACGTCTGCGTTACTGCAACAGCCGCTCTGATCGAGAGATGCGAGAACGCTGCGAGTGTGGTGTCCACGCCATCGACTTCAGGATCCGGTACCGCGGCGAGCGTCTCTGTCAGGTGCACCCAGAAGTGTTCCCAGTCGGTGTTGAAGTTGGTCTTGTGTCCTTTAGGTAGTGCGGTCCCGCCCGTCCTCAGATCGAAGATCAATGGCAGGTGATCTGAGGTCAGGCCACATGTGTCGTTACCACTGCGTCGTGGGTCACCCCTTTGATGATCGCGATGTCCAGGACATCCGGGCGGCCTCTCTTGGGATAGTGTGCAGGGTCGTAAGGCCCCAGCACTATCTCGTCATTATCTGTGGCCACCTTAAGAGGCCTCCTGCCGCTGGTTGTTGTGACCCTGGAGTTATACACTGGGTGCTTGGCGTTTAAGTCGCCGCCGATAAAGATGTTGCCACGCACTGACAACAGCGTCTCGAAGTGCTGTTGTCGTAGGAGTCCTCTAGGCATCTGGTACGCGGCGATGAAGGTCACTTGACCCACTGAGGAGCTGACTGCGACGCCTGTTGCTTCTAGTTGCGGTAGCACCTGCAGTTAGGTGCCCTCGCGTTTACGCCGGGCTTTAGCCGTGTCTCACACACGAGGCACACATCCACGGCCTCGTCGCGTAAAAGCTGCCTAAATTCGCCCTGCTGCTGCCCTATGCTGTTTGCGTTCCATACGCAAACGGTGAGACCTATGATGTGATTAGGCATCATGGGGGTTGTTGGCTTCTCTTATGGTGTTGGCCGTAATCAGTGCGGACACGATCATCTGCGGTAGTTGGAGTAGCAGCTGTTTGAACTCCCGCAGCATATCTCGTAGTTCCGCGGCCTCGGTGGTTTCAGTGGACGGAGGCAGTGGAGCGCGCGTAGGTGACGGCCTCCCTTCTTCGAGCCCACGCCTGCGGCCGGGCCTGCCCGCCGGACACGTGCTCCCGTTTTGCAGGTGGTCAACCCACGGGCGGGTCCTGGGATTAACGCCGGAAGCGACTATGCCGTCCTATTGTCCGAAGGAATGTGTGAGCTTCCTGTGTCCTTCCTTTCTACCACAAGTTTCACAGCTCTGCTCGTTTCCCATTTACCCAACATGCGGACATTATACTATAAATTAAGTGTACTAGACGAAATCAGTCATACATGTTTCTAATGAACGAACACAAACCTGTCTTTTCTAGTATTCAGGAGGCTTACTTATGTCGTATTGGATGTAAACACGGTTTTTAAGTTGTAAAATATCGCCACCTTACACACTTTGTGCTGGATTTGGAGGTATGGATTACGTGAAGAAATTGGTGATACGAATAGTAAAATTTATAAAGTGGCACCCATTATTCCATTTTCAGCTGAACGAAGAGCATGCAGACTTCTGCAAAGTGAGGCTACTGCAAAATAAGTTGGTTAACTCAATAGGCTTGCCTGGTATGATTTTTCGATTTAAAACTCACTTGAACGCAGTTTTCCGAAATTCCTTCACCAGGGAAGACGGATGGAATATTCCAGAATTTGAACAAGAATAGCTGCTAGCATGAGTTTCTTAGTAGTAGACACCTTAGGAGTCACGAAGCAACTCAAATCGCTTGATACGGACAAGTCTTCAGGTCCAGATTGTATACCGATTAGGTTCCTTTCAGATTACGCTGACACAATAGCTCCCTACTTAGCACTCATATACAACCGCTCGCTCACCGATAGATCTGTACCTACAGATTGGAAAATTGCGCAGGTCGCACCAGTGTTTAAGAATGGTAATAGGAGTAGTCCATCGAACTACAGACCTATAGTTTCCAGTAGGGTTTTGGAGCATATATTTTATTCAAACATAATGAATCACCTCGAAGGGAACGATCTATTGATACGTAGTCAGCATGGTTTCACAAAACATCGTTCTTGTGCATCGCAGCTAGCTCTTTATTCGCACGAAGTAATGGTCGCTATCGACAGGGGATGTCAAGTTGATTCCGTGTTTCTAGATTTCCGGAAAGCTTTTGACACCGTTCCTCACAAGCGACTTCTAATCAAGCTGCGGACCTATGGGGTATCGTCTCAGTTGTGCGACTGGATTCGTGATTTTCTGTCAGGAAGGTCGCAGTTCGTAGTAATAAACGGCAAATCATCGAGCAAAACTGAAGTGATATCAGGTGTTCCCCAGGGAAGCGTCCTGAGACCTCTGCAGTTCCTGATCTATATAAATGACCTGTGTGACAACCTGGGCAGTTCTCTTAGACCAGTATCAGTTGCAAAGCGATTTAGAAAAGATTGCTGTATGGTGTGGCAGGTGGCAGTTGACAGTTGACGCTAAATAACGAAAAGTGTGAGGTGATCCACGTGAGTTCCAAAAGCAATCCGTTGGAATTCGATTACTCAATAAATAGTACAATTCTCAAGGCTGTCAATTCAACTAAGTACCAGGGTGTTAAAATTACGAACTTCAGTTGGAAAGACCACGTAGATAATATTGTGGGGAAGGTGAGCGAAAGGTTGCGTTCATTGGCAGGACACTTAGAAGATGCAACAAATCCACTAAAGAGACTACAATCGTTCGTCCTCTGTTAGAATATTGATGCGCGGTGTGGGATCCTTACGAGGTGGGATTTACGGAGGACATCGAAAGGGTGCAAAAAAGGGGCAGCTCGTTTTGTATTATCACGTAATAGGGGAGAGAATGTAGTAGATATGATACACGAGTTGGGATGGAAATCATTAAAGCAAAGACGTTTTTCGTCGCGGCAAGATCTATTTACGAAATTTCAGTCACCAATTTTCTCTTCCGAATGCGAAAATATTTTGTTGAGCCCAACCTACATAGGTAGGAAAGATCATCAAAATAAAATAAGAGAAATCAGAGCTCGAACAGAAGGGTTTAGGTGTTCTTTTTTCCCACGCCCTGTTCGGGAGTGGAATAGTAGAGAGATAGTATGATTGTGGTTCGATGAACCCTCTAGCAAGCACTTAAATATGAATTGCGGAGTAATCATGAAGATGTAGATGTGGATGTAGATTGTTGAATTTACGATGGAAATAGGAGTGCAGGAACGAAAATTAGAAAATCCGGAATGGATTGCAGACTTTGCAATTTAAGTGGACTTGACTGTACACAGCCCACAGATGACATTGCAAAGTAACTTCTTTCTGATTTGATAGGGATGCATTTAAAAAGAGAAACGCGCTGTAGAAGGGGCATACTCTGACAAAGACAATCCAGTTCGTAAAACTCACTGGCATTAAAGAAAGCGCGAGGTTTGTGAATTTATTGTGGCCTGTGCAAGACTTACAACGATAGTTATATAAAAGATTTGAGGACAATGTCAACCTTACATCTGTTTTCAGTTGAAAGCGGTCCTGTGCATGTGCAGATGTACTGACTGTCCTGTAAGTTTATTGCAGTTTTAATCATAAATCTTTTTACATTAAAGCTGCCTAATACGTCTACACTGCTTTTCCTGGGGTAGATTTTCAAGTCTCCATAATGAGGATGCAAAAGCGCTACAATGATTTTATCGAAAATAAGTCACGATCACATGGCAGCTTGAATGCCAAACTCTGTGAAAATTTCTGTGTCCGTTGTGCGCCAACAGTCTGTAGCAGATAAAATTTATATTACGTCTTCAGTGGGACAAAAACAATTAATAGTGAAAACCTGTTTTGTTTGTGATCTATGTTGTTGAGAAATGTGAAATATAAAACGAAGTCGTATGTAGTACGACTGACTACCCATTAAATGCGGTGCGTTCGCTGTTTTCCCATCTTCCCCCTCCTCGTGCACAGACAGCGCGGCGTGGCAGTGGGGGAAATATGAAGCCAGGCTGAGCGCTTTGGCACCCAGGCCTGCGAGTCGAAATCTTAAACACCCCTGGTTGTATGTCTTTTCGAGTGCTCGGCGAATTTTTACTATCAAAAAACATGGATCAAATAATATGCATTAAATTTTGATTGAAAAATGGAATACATGTTGGCTCTTACACAGAAAATTACAGCAACCAGCCACATTTTACAATTGCTGTTTATTTATTTAATTAGCGCTGTTAACGGTTTCGAAAGCATAGGTTCATCTTCAGAGAGCTAGGTCACGTTTTACGTAACATTTCGTGTTTTGTTTCCCCACCTGACAAAATTTCCTTGAGGTGGTGGTGCCCTACAACCAAGACAAAATGTGAGACGTCATTTTAATTGTAATTGTACTTCACTATGATTTTAAGTGATGTAACCAAATTATTATTATTAAATGGACGATTTTTCAATTACTTACCCCTTTTAATAGCGCCATTGAACTTGAGCAGTCACGATTTCTTTTTCTTTCTTTGTTCTTCCCAAATTCACTTCATACGTTCACTGTGTTCTCTCTTGCGTTCTTCCGACCACCTTTCTTCCATTCTGTTCGCCGTATGTTCTTGTTTAAGTGTGTGTTTCTTTATGGTGTTTCTAAATTGTTCTCTATTGTTTATGTTGTATTGTGTGATCCCAAGTTCTTTAATGTCTTGTTCTGTTTCAGTGATCCACTTTGCCTTGCTTTTGCTCTTGTTTACTATGTCAAAGATTTGCCTTGTGAGCCTACTTTTATTCATCCTGTTGATATGTCCATAAACTTTCATCCTTCTCTTTCTAATGGTGTCTGTAATTGACAAACTGCTTATTTGCTTCTGTCTCGGGTTCTTCGGCCGACGTTCGTGTGATGATTTTGCTGACGTTTCGCCAGCACGAGTGGCTGGCATTGTCAAAGCTTCACCCTCCATTGCCGGAGGTGAACTGGAGCCGGGCTCTTCAGGATGGGGCCCCTCCACGCCCGCACCAACGTGGTGACCAAACCAAAAGTTCTACTGTCACCTCCGTATAACATGTTAGTTTTTAGAATCAAGAGTCACAGGATGCAGGCTGTGATGTTATCCATGCGTCTGGGTAAGATTACTCATTTACATGGTCCATCAGGAGATAGAAGTGGTCGAAAGCGATTGAAGGGTAGCGGTTTTTAAGGGCAGAGGGAAAAAAGTGCCAAGGCAAGCGCCAAGGGAAAAAAACCTCTGCGATAGTAGGACGGGTAGTAAGGGCAGTAGCGGATTACTAGCTGCGACAGCGCATGCAAGGTGTGGTTATGTTAGTGCGAGGTATCGTGCATCGTTACCGTTGTCGTTGCTGGCGTTCGTTCCAGGATCTGCTGCTGCTGCGTCCCTGAAACATGACATTGTCATCATATATTAGTGGGCGATCGGTCGTAGATCAGCTCACAGTGTGGGGGGTGTGTGTGGCTGGTTTGCGTGCTGTGTGCAGTACGGTTTCCCTGCAGTTGCCGGTATTTCGGCGGGTTAATCATCTGGGGTTGCCAGTAGTAGCTGAGTTGCAGGGGCTCGCCAGTACTGTCATGTTAGCGTGCTATGGACCATAGATGTTTAGTTTCGTGCTAATAGTGTTTTTGGTCTATTATGTTTCCATCTATGGTTGTGGTCGTAGTTACCCAGAGAAAGAATAAACGGGTTACGCGACTGTCTCGTGTTTCTGTATAGTCGTGTGGAGAGTTTTTGGAATACCTGCAAGATAGTATCTAGCCGATATTCCCGGTGAAGGTCCGCGGTGCGCGTGTAGCGCGGAGCGTTGCTTATGATTCTGAGTACTTTGTTCTGTATGAGCTGCAGACGGCGCACACGTGTGGGCGCAGCGTATCCCCAGACGGGAGCAGCATACGTCATCAGAGGTCTGATAAGTGTGGTGTACATGGACCTGGACACCCTCCTATTCAGTGTGCTACGCCTGTTAAGCATAGGGTAGAGTTGTTTGAGCCTCGCGTTTGCTTTGTTGGTCACGTGTTGGATGTGGTCCCCCCAGAGTAGTTTCCGGTCCAGCCAGACACCGAGGTATTTGACCTTCTCTCGGAAACGTATTGGGCGTGCGTGTAGTGTTATTTGATTGCAGTGTTGATGTTTGCGCAGTTGTTTCGGTCTTCTGGTGAACAGAACGGCTTCGCACTTGTCGACGTTTACTCTAACACGCCACTTCACCAACCAGGGCTCTGCCGTTCTGAGTGCGGTCTGTAGTCGTGAGTTAATGTTAGACGGCTTCCAATCTTGCGCTAGGATGGCAGTGTCATCCGCGTAGATTGCCATCGTCGTGTTATGTGTATCTGGGAGGTCGTTAATGTAGAGGTTAAACAGTAAGGGCCCTAGGATGCTTCCTTGGGGTACCCCTGCCTGTATACCGTGTCGTGTTGATTGTTTGCCCTGCACGTCAGTGTTGAAACTCCTGCCCGTGAGATATGAGTGTATGAGACGTACGAGCCCGTCGGGAAACCCTGCGTCGTTTAGTTTGCGTATGAGGCCGTTGTGCCATAGACGATCGAAAGCCTTCTCGATGTCCAGGAACACCGCACCAGTTGCTTTGTTCATGTTGTATCCGTGTGTGATGTATTCGACGACGCGGAGGAGTTGTTGTGTTGTCGAGTGGTGATTCCTGAAGCCGAATTGCTCCGGCCTCAGGGTGTCATTTGTGATGCAGTGCCTAGTGAGTCGTTTTAGTATTACCTTCTCAACAATCTTGCTGAGCGCGCTCAGCAGGCTGATGGGTCGGTAATTTTGTGGGAGGGAGTGGTCTTTCCCCGGCTTCCTGAACATCAGGACCTTGGCCGTCTTCCAAAAGGCGGGGAAGTGTTGGTGTTTGAGTATGGCATTCGTGATGTGCGTGAGATAGTCTATTGCTTTATCCATGAACTCCTGGAGGACACGGTTTTGAATGCCATCGTGACCAGGGGCCTTCCTAGCAGTGGTATGCATGATGGCCCATTTCACTTCAGCTGTGCTAGCCTGGCGGATGTTGTTGCGCGCTGGTTGGGCCAGGATGCGAGTGACCTCCTGGTCTGTTGCAAGTGTGAACACTGGATCTGACGGATCCATGTTCGGTGTGAATGACGCTGCAAGTGTGAGGGCCATCAGTTCAGCTTTTTCTTCCGCAGAATATGCCGGTCCGTCAGGCCCTTGTAGTGTGGGTGTGTAGTGTTTCTCCCTGGTGAAGTGTCGGGCCATCTGCCACACGCCAGGTCGCGTGGTGTCTAGCCCTGCGAGTTTTTGGTCCCACTGTTGTGTTTTAAATGTTTGTATTTTTTCCCGGATTATTCCCTGGAGCCTGTTAATGTGCCGTTTGAAGTGCTGGCGCCTGGTACGCTGCCAATACCTCCTGAGGCGGTTCCTCATTGAGATAAGGCCCAGGATCTCCTGGGGCAGGGCAGCACTGTAATGTTGTGGTGTGCGGATTGGTATGGTGCCGGCTATTGCGTCTTGGACGGCGTTTGTAAGGGTTTCAACAGCATCATCTATTTGGGCTGTCTCATTAATTGCGTGGGTAGGTGGGATGTGACTGTCGAGCGTTTCCTTGAACAATGTCCAATTCGCGCGCTTGTAGTCGAGCATCCTGCGTTGGTCGATGTGCTGCAGTGTTTCTTCAATGTACAGCATAACAGGTTGGTGATTTGAGGGCAGATCGTTTTCAACAGCAACGTTGAGTGTCGTTGTTATGCCCTTGATGAGGGCCATGTCTAACACGTCTGGCCTGTGTCCCCTCCGGTAGGGAATGTGCGTCGGTTCGGTCGGCGCTAGTGTAATGTAGTTTCGTCCTAGCGCGTGTTCATATAGTTTTTTGCCGTTGGAGTTTCGTATACGTGAATTCCAGTCTGGGTGTTTCGCGTTAAGATCTCCAGCGGCTATTACGCGCGGTGATATGTTGAGTATAGTGCTGATGTCGCGTGTCACTATCTTCTTAGGACTGTTGTATACTGACACCAGTGTGGTATAGGCTCCGTTGAACTTGACCCTGACGGCGGTTGCCTCTAATTTTTCAAGTTCAGGGAGCACTATGTTTGTGTGTTCGATGTCTTTGTGTATAATGATGGCCGTTCCACCGAAACCAGAGCCGTCCGGTCGGTCGGTACGATAGACGCAGTAGCTGGTAAAGTTTAGGTGGTTGTGCGGTTTGAGTTTAGTTTCGCTCAGTAGTGCGATAAGGATGCCCTTACGCTCCATGAACGCGGCAAGTTCCGCCCTTTTGTTGTTGATCCCGTCTGCATTCCAGAACAGGATCTGTGATAGTGTCCGGTTGTTTGCGAAGGGGGCCGGGTGTGGCGTATTATCCATGTAGGGATGGGAACAGTGTGGTGAGAGCTGTTTGTATGGCAGTCCAGTACTGTCCGGGTTGGGCAGACATGAGCTGTGTAAACAGTGTGCTGATGACCGCGAAGATCCTGGCGAAGATCTGTTGGGTCGTATGCTGGGGGAATAATGTTTCCATTATTCCCCCTTGTGTTGTGTTTGTGTTGTGCGTGTCGGCCTGTGGCTTGTTTGTGGTGTTAGCGGCCGCTGGTGCGGGTGTTGGCGTTGTGTGTGGGCTGGCGCTTGTGTTGCTGCTGTGTGCTGCAGTCTGTGGTGCCTGTGTTACAGGTGTGGTGATGGGTGGAGTAGTGTGTGTGCTGGTGTCACTGGCTTGCTGACTGTGTGTCTGCGTTTCCGTGTTCTGTTGTTGTCGAGTGGTTTGTTGTGGCGATCTTGTGTACCCGTTCCTGTTCCCTTGAGGTCGCCTACGCCTTCTCTGGGTTTTCGGTTCTGGGGGTCCTTGTGTGGGTGCGTCTTCCTGTGCGGTCTGCGTGGTTTCGCATGCCGTGGCCTCAGGGAGTGGGGTCGTGTTGTTTTGGGGAGGTGGTGTTGGAACCGGTGTGGTCGATGTGTTTTTTGTTGGCTGAGACGGTTGTATTGTTGTCGCAGCGGTTGTGTTTTGTGCGTGTGATGGGCGCGGAGGTTCCGCCGCCCGCACCGCTCCTCCAGGGCTCGTAGCCATGGCGAACGTTACACCGTTCCTGACAGGGTTTGGTGCGGGCCTTGGACGTGGTATGGCGCTGAGTCCTCTGGATTGTTGTATTTTACGCCTCTGCGCCTCTCTGTATACGTCGCAGCCCCTGTAGTTGGCCGCATGGCCTTGACCACAGTTGGCGCAACGGCGTGCGTTTTGTTGTGCTTGTGTACAAGCGTTGGATGCGTGTTTGCCAGCGCATCCGCGGCAACGGGGTGCCAGGCGACAGCGAAGGGCCGAATGACCGAATCGCTGGCAGTTGTTGCATTGTTGGGGGACGAGTGGTGGTTCATATAATTCTACCCTTACGTCCATCCGCAGAAGGCTTTTTATCTGCAGAAGGCCGCGGGAGGCAGCCGTATCGGCCATCTCGACCAGGTAGTATGGTAGGCGGGTGTGTGTGCGGAAGCCCGTCATCCGGTTAGCACTTCGGCAGTCGTAACCAAGGAAGTTGAGCGCCGCTTGAACTGTTTTGTTTGGTGTGCTGGGGTCCACTCCCTTCACCACGTACAGCTGTGTCCGCTCTTCAGCCGTTCTGTACGTGTAAGGAGCCGGGCTCGCGGCCGCAGACTATATGTACCTTGCGCGCCAACGTCCGAGGGCTTCTCCGCGGTCATTTCCGCGGTCATTTCCGGTGCGTTTCTCCTCTTGCTACCTGCTACGGTCGTTCTCTGCAGTACGGGAAGCCAGGAGCCGTTTACCTTAAGGCTTTCTTCTTTCTTGTTGAAGCTGTTCCCGTGTTTGTGTATTTCTACAGCTTCTCTGTACAAGCGGGTGTGATAGTGCTTCTCTACAGCCAGAACTTCCGTGTCGGTGAATTTTATTACATGTACCTGGTCGGTCTCACTCAGTGCGTGTTCTGCCACGGCCGATTTTTCCACCTGTCCCAACCTGCAATGTCGCGACATTGCAGGTTGGGACAGGTGGAAAAATCGGCCGTGGCAGAACACGCACTGAGTGAGACCGACCAGGTACATGTAATAAAATTCACCGACACGGAAGTTCTGGCTGTAGAGAAGCACTATCACACCCGCTTGTACAGAGAAGCTGTAGAAATACACAAACACGGGAACAGCTTCAACAAGAAAGAAGAAAGCCTTAAGGTAAACGGCTCCTGGCTTCCCGTACTGCAGAGAACGACCGTAGCAGGTAGCAAGAGGAGAAACGCACCGGAAATGACCGCGGAAATGACCGCGGAGAAGCCCTCGGACGTTGGCGCGCAAGGTACATATAGTTTGCGGCCGCGAGCCCGGCTCCAGTTCACCTCCGGCAATGGAGGGTGAAGCTTTGACAATGCCAGCCACTCGTGCTGGCGAAACGTCAGCAAAATCATCACACGAACGTCGGCCGAAGAACCCGAGACAGAAGCAAATAAGCAGTTTGTCAACAAGTGGCCACGAAAGTCTTAACAATTTTGTGTCTGTAATTGTTTCTATGTCTTTGTAAATATCTCTTATATATATATATATATATATATATATATATATATATATATATATATATATATATATGTGTGTGTGTGTGTGTGTGTGTGTGTGTGTAGTTTCATCACATGGAGGTATGTATACAAAGATGGCGATATTACAACTATAACAATGCCAAAGACTCCCAGAGATATTTCATTATGTACATGTATGTGAAAGTATAAATTTACAAATTTACACTGAAAGAGAACTGATTAAAATTAAGATACGCAAATAAAGCACTCAGTTATAAAGTGTTACCGCAGTGATATTCGTAAATATTACGGTATACATTGGAACAAAAGTAAATGATAAGGGCTGGATGTACACAAATAAATATTACAGCTATGGAGATGATATGGCATACAGTGAAAGCACAGTAGATAGGTCGGAATGGATGTCCATATATAAATATTACAAAAGTGAACTTTTTTTACTTTAAACTGGAAAACAAGTGAATGAAATTTTGAAGAAAGGCTGCATTGGCTAACTCGGTTTGTTCTTTGAGGAGATTTTGTGGTGATTTGCTATTATGTACACATATTTCAATCTCCTCAAGCAAATTCATAAGGCTACCTTTCTCAGCATGGTGCAATACTTGTACCTGTTCTTCAATGGTCACAATCAAACAGCTTGCTGATGATGTCTGCATATTCGTTGGCTCATGCTAAGAAATTTTTTCGGATGTTTAGTGCATGAAACATGTACCAGAAAAGTTTGTTCCGAAACTATTGAATATCGAGCGAAATCAACGTCACATAGTCATTGCCCGGGAACTGATGAATGAAGTCGACAACGATCCTTAACTTGTAAAGAACGGTACAACAGGTGACGAAACGTGAATATACGGGCATGACGTCGAAACCAAGGCCCAGTCCTTTCAATGGAAACTGACTGAAACAAATTCGTCAAATCTGATCACAAGTGAAGATAATTCTCACTGTTTGCTTCGATTACTATCGGGTAGTGCATCATGAGTTCTTGCCTTGTGGTCATACGGTCAATAAGGAATACTACCTGAAAGTGAGGCAATCTAAAGAAAATGACCAGAATTGTGGCAAAACCACTCGTTGAAATTGCACCACGTTAATTCTCCCGCCACACCTCAATGCTTGTTCGTGACTTTTTGACAAAATACAGAACCTTAATGTTGCCTCAGCCACTGTATTCGACGGTCATGGCCCCCAACGACTTCATTCTATTCCCGAGGCTGAAGAGTACTGTGAAATAACGTCGTTTTTCCCCCGTTGATGTGATAAAAACTGAATCGCTGGAGGAGATAAACACCACAACGAAAAGAAAGTTCTAGAAGTGCTTCCAACATTGGAAAAAGCACTGGCACAAGTGTATTGAAAGTTATCTACCATCATCATCATAATCATCATTTAAGATTGATTATGCCTTTCAGCGTTCAGTCTGGAGCATAGCCCCCTTATAAAATTCCTCCATGATCCCCTATTCCGTGCTAACATGGGTGCTTCTTCTGATGTTAATCCTATTACTTCAAAATCATTCTAACCGAATCCAGGTACCTTCTCCTTGGTCTACCCCGACTCCTCCTACCCTCTACTGCTGAACCCATGAGTCTCTTGGGTAACCTTGCTTCTCCCATGCGTGTAACATGACCCCACCATCTAAGCCTGTTCGTCCTGACTGCTACATCTATAGAGTTCATTCCCAGTTTTTCTTTGGTTTCCTCATTGTGGACACCCCCCTGCCATTGTTACCATCTACTAGTACCTGCAATCATCCTAGCTACTTTCATATCCGTAACCTCAACCTTGTTGATAAGGTAACCTGATTCCACCCAGCTTTCGCTCCCATACAACAAAGTTGGTCGAAAGATTGAACGGTACACAGATAACTTAGTCTTGGTACTGACTTCCTTCTTGCAGAAGAGAGTAGATCGTAGCTGAGCGCTCACTGCATTAGCTTTGCACACCTCGCTTCCAGTTCTTTCACTATGTTGCCATCCTGTGAGAATATGCATCCTAAGTACTTGAAAACGTCCACCTGTTATAACTTTGTTCCTCCTATTTGGCACTCAATCCGTTTATATTTATTTACCACTCAGATTACTTTCGTTTTGGAGATGCTAATCTTCATACCATAGTCCTTATATTTCTGATCTAGCTCTGAAATATTACTTTGAAAACTTTCAGTCGAATCTGCCATCACAACTAAGTCATCCGCATATGCAAGATATAACAATATGTTTACGTAATGTGTATACATAAACATACGTTATAAACGTCCCCGTTCGTAGTCGCTAATTATAACAATATGTATCTTTTGTGCTGCAACATATAGCTATAATCAGCGGTGGAAATATATTTGCGAACGCCGACCGTGTGCGGCTGCCTCTTGTTGGATCGTCTGATCTGTCGGAAGTGGCATTGCAGAGGAGAGTAAATGCCTATTCAAAATATAATTACTTTTGGATAGCTCAACATGAATTTCCTAAGGGACCGTAGTTTATCATGCATTTACCAGTAGAATGTTGCGCGGAGAAAATATTTCGCCGCATACAACTTCCGTCCGATTTCAACGAAAGAATTCGTGACTGTGAACTCTCAATTTGGCAGAAACATAAAGAAAATTAAATAACTTCATGAAGGAGTAAGACATAGATTCTACACTAAATAAATAGTCCATACACCAATTCCATTTAAATCTGAATTTATGGCAATTAATAGATGAACTTACACTACAATGAAGAATTTTAACATGGATGCCGTTTTGACTGGCACTTCTCTTCTCGTAATGACAATAATTCCTTTGACGTTTTCACATACACGTCGCACAATAAATTTACTGCTATGCAGTATTGCACTTTTACTTTACACTAAAATATTATTATTTTAACGATAATTATACGGCGGCAAGACATGCGCGTCCGACACAAGTTACAAGAGACAAGAGAAGAATGAGTAACTGTTCATCGAGAATATCTCGTACATAAAAAAAAAGAAATGTGTAAAAGTGTTCTTCCTCTGTCCGTTTTTCGCGCCGCGGTTTTCAAAGTCAATAACGCACTGCATCTCTGACGTCGCTTCGACAATAAACAAGTTACGTCACAGGTCGTTCGCCTTTTACATTCTCGCAACATTATTTGCTAACTGTAGCTGTTGCCGAGTGACTGCTCGATTAGTGAATGATTTAAAATGATAAGGCAATCACATAATGTTACAAAGACTGCTTATTTTTTGTTCACATATCTTGATCTCACCCAGCGAGTCTATTGTTTTCAACAGATGATCCATAAATAATATGAACAACAATGGAGACAGGTTGCAGCCTTGTCTTACCCCTGAACTCAATTTACCGTCAACTCTAACTGCTGCCTGACTATCCATGTAAAGACCTTTAATTGCTTGCAAAAGTTCGCTTCCTATTCCATAATCTCGTAGAACAGACAATAACTTCTCGATCGTATGCCTTTTCGAGATCTATAAAGCATAGATACAATTCACTGTTCCACTCATAACACTTCTCCATTATTTGCCGTAAGCTAAAGATCTGGTCCTGAAACCTCTAAGAGGCCTAAGCCCACACTGATTTTCATCCAATTGGTCCTCAACTAATACTCGCCTTGTCTTACCCCTGAACTCAATTTACCGTCAACTCTAACTGCTGCCTGACTATCCATGTAAAGACCTTTAATTGCTTGCAAAAGTTCGCTTCCTATTCCATAATCTCGTAGAACAGACAATAACTTCTCGATCGTATGCCTTTTCGAGATCTATAAAGCATAGATACAATTCACTGTTCCACTCATAACACTTCTCCATTATTTGCCGTAAGCTAAAGATCTGGTCCTGAAACCTCTAAGAGGCCTAAGCCCACACTGATTTTCATCCAATTGGTCCTCAACTAATACTCGCACTTTCCTTTCAACAATGCCTGAGAAGATTTTACCCACAACGCCGATTAAAGAGATACCTCTGTAGTTATTACAATATTTTCTGTTTCCATGTTTAAAGATTGGTGTGATTACTGCTTTTGTCCAGTCTGATGGAACCTATCCCGACTCCCAGGCCATTTCAGTTATCCTGTGTAGCCATTTAAGACCTGACATTCCACTGTATTTGATGAGTTCCGACTTAATTTCATCCACCCCAGCTGCCTTATTGCACTGCAATCTATTGACATTTTCTCCACTTCCTCAAATGTGATCCTATTTCCATCATCATTCCTATCCCATTCTACCTCGAAATCTGAAAGATTGCTGATCGTATTTTCACTTACATTGAGCAACTCTTCAAAATATTCCCTCCATCTGCCCAAGGCATCCACAGGATTCACCAGCAGTTTTCCTGACCTGTCCAAAATACTTGTCTTTTCCTTCCTACCTCCCTTTCGTAGACTGCTAATTCTGTTTAAATTTATTTTAATGAATGTGAATCTGTAACATTGATTTTGTTTTTAATGTTAAATTTCTGTTAGATGCTAAACTTTGGGCTTCCTGTGTTGAATGGTGCACTTTTACCGAACCTTAAAGCTGACAGTTTGCGTAACGCTGTTGGTGACAAATTTAAACTGCGAGAATGGATAGAGAAAGCTAACTATGAGGAGTCTAAGAAAATCATGCCCTGTCTGAAACCTTGTGTAGTCATAAAATTTAACTATTAAATTTGATGAAAAACTGATTACTTTGGAACTAAAGATGGGCTCAGTGAAATTTTATCAAAGAAAGGGTGTGTTTTCTATTCTGTTTGGCTTAGGCCTAGCCAGTTTGCACTGGGTAACACTGTGTAAACTGCTCTCGTATCTACAGCGCGTCTCAATTACAAAAGGTGCAAAATCCAACTACCGATATACGAAAAGGTACACTGAGTTATCTAAAAACATTGCTACCATTTTTGGTTGATAATTTCTTATAATAGTTTTAAATAAATTGGAAATTAATTGACTCTTGGGATGTGGAAAATGACTGGGTTAAATGAACTCGATAGCAATCACATATCATTTGACTTAAGAACATTTAATTTAACTCTAATAATCGTTAAGCTTTCTCTGAAATCACGTAGGCCCCTAACAGAAATACAAGCATTACAAAAAATCAAACTTCACATGTATAATATTGCCTTAAAAAAAATTCCAAAATATAATTCAGAAATCCATTTCTCTTACAATGATCGATAGATCCTAACAAAAAAATGAAGAGCAAAAAGATTCCTTATCTGGATGTCTGACAAACCAAGAATGCTGCATTATCAAACCGCTGAAACAAAAATCCCAAGAAAATTTACACAAACGCCAATCACTGTCCTTCGTTCTCGCCAGCCAGAATTTTTCAGGATGAGAGAATATTAGACTGTAAAATTGGCTAACGAAGTTAAATCACAAAGTACATAAAGGTAAATAAAGAAATCATAACCGTAATAGCATAAAAAGATAACGTGGTATTCAGTATTTAAAAATTATTTTCAGTTGTCGTGCACTAGCGCACTAATAATTCTCGAAAAATTGTTTTAAATCAGTGTGTACAGGAGCTCAAACAGTCTATGACAAATTGATTTAAATAGTTGTATGCAGGCCCACCAACAGTCCCACAAACATCAGCGTTCTCAAATCATAAGAAAGCGTATGTGGTAATATCATTCACAGTAATTGGTTGATTGTTTTTATCTGGACATGGTATGTGAGTCTACTGATAACAAATTTTTTTACGTCATATAGGTGAAGATAAAACGTCACTGAAATGTCACCTTCTTTCACCATTGGAAAAGCTGTGTTGCTATCTTTGAATTGTATATATTCCGTGAAAATCATCGTTTACTTGAGTGTACCCAGTACACCACTAAAGTAAACTCATCGAAGTGTGTCTTGAAGTAAGCATGTTTCTCAGCCAGTGCTTAAAAATTGTATGACTTGTGTCGTTGTATCGCTTTATTTGTGAGGAAGCTAAGAGCAGACGTATATATTATCGACAACTCAGAGCCGGTCTCTGTCACAACAGTATTGTAAGTTGCAGAGTTATGCGGAAACTAGCATTAGATCAACAAATGTCTGTGAAATAGTTGCATAGATCCAGTTGAAATGATTGGACGTATTGTTGTTAAAGAAAGGTCGAGTCGTTGCAAAAGCGTCCCACAGTGCAGAAGAGTATGCTTCAAGATTTCCATGAATTTGCTGACTCAGCATAATACTTAATAGACAACAGTGTTACAAATGATTAAGTACATACGCTAGAATAAAACTTGAATTGTTTGTGTGTTACCAAATACCTAGAGTAAGTTTCCATAAGAGAATGACTTTGGAGGTTGCATTTAAGACCAATCCACAACACATAGTTGGCGTTGACTCATTACCACAAAGACTGCATAGTAACATATAAATGAAATTATTTACATCAGTTTCACACAGTATTCTGGGTAAGAAAATATGAGTAAAACACTGTATGTATACAAGACATGAACTCAGAATAAAAATGATAGCATTATTGTACAAATATCTGTCAAAAAACAGATACAAAGGGAAGAGCCTCCTTAAGTTGTCTTACTTACAGTGTACAGTAATCATAAAACATGGCACCATTTTCTACAAAAATTTCTAACCTGAGCAACTGTTCGGAAGGAACGTGGATGAAGGAAGGGCTTACAGATTTGTGCACAAAATTATTTTTGTACCTATGAAAATCAATTAAGTGCGTTAAAGTAACAAACGGCAGTCCGTCGCAAAACATAACTAAAATGAAAATGGGGCCACAGATGCTTATTCTATGCATGTGCTAACCAGTCATTATCATCTAAAACTGCTTAGCACATCTCAAATGTAAGAAAGACGAAGTGGTACCAAAAAAATACCTTACAGCTATACATAAACAAGATAGAGGATAGTTCTGCAAATGGGTTAGTAAACATATTTCAGTCTGACAAGCTGAGCTTGACAAGTAAAAAAAAAAAAATGCCATTAGCCGACTAAGCACAACAGAAAATCTGTTAGGACAAGCAAAACCAAACAGTTGTCACATGAAGCATATGAACAGAAGTGTCGTCTATCATAAATATCATTACCCACACATGAAAATGCTTACAGGCCAAACATTTCTCATAACAGTGTGTCAAGTAAAGTAGCAAACTTCCTAACGCGTCTCGTTTCCATCCATAAGAAACTTCTTACCCCAAACAAAAATGGCTAAACCACAACAACTCAAAGTGTCCATTACAAGCAAATCATCAAGGAATCTGTAACAGTACCTAACCTCATTGCATATTTGCTGAAATCTTAAAACATATTTCCTCAAATACATAATTCATAAATCCACACAGTCATCAACTTCATCATGTCAACTAAAATTATCATAAACTCGTCATTACTTCCATCGCATACTACAAGTTACTCAAAAAAGCTTATGTGATTTTGTACTCAGTTCTTACTTCGTAATATTATATTCAATACTCTATGCAGAAAATAAGAAATCTCCTCAGATTAGTAACAAAAGATGTTAAATCCAACTATGGATTCTCTACCTGTTGCTAAACTGCACTGTAAACTTTTGACAAAGCCCTTCCAATTGTTTTAATGTATCAGCCTGTAAGAAAAACTTCATTAGTTTACGCGGTACTCAGTGTTACCATCCAACACTCGTGATTTTGTCCCATTACGCATTTCTACTGGACCAAATGTTGCTGCTTCCTTTTAAAATGTAGTTTTGTCCGAACCATTGTGTGACACCTACCACTAGAAAGTTTCTTTATTACTAACACTGTAATTTAGATCTGTGACAGTAAAGTCCATTACGTGAAAAATACAAAGAAATGGTCAACCTCTTCTACCTTATGTAAGGATAGAAAATTTACTATTTACGCATATGTAGAAGTATGTCATCGCTCATGACTTCTACGTCACACAACATGACTGTCCTAAGAGATATGTACTGACCAACCAAAAAAGCCCAAAGAATTGCCCCACGAAATGTTTTACATTGAAATTAAAAATAAATAAAGTATTGGAATTTTTTTTATTATATACAGATGAAAGCCACACTTAAATACTACTGTCCTACATAGTTGCCATTTAAATTAAGGCACTTAGCGTAGCGATGGACGAGCTTGGAAATTCCTTCGTCGTAAAATTCGGCCGCCTGCGCCTTCGACCACGTGGTTACCTCTTCTTGAAGCTGTGCGTCGTCATCAAAACGCTGCATAGCCAACCACTTCTTCATTGCTGGGAATAAGTGGAAGTCGCTCGGTGCCAGGTCGGGACTGTACGGCGGATGAGGAAACAACTCCCACTTATAAGATTCGAGAACTTCACGAGTGGCATTTGCCGTGTGGGCCCGGGCATTGTGAATCAGCAACATCTTTGAGCCCAACTTTTCCCTGCGCTTGTTTTGTATTGCTCTTCTGAGGTTGTGCAGAGTTTGGCAATATCTTTGAAAGTTTATTGTAGTGCCTCTTTCCATGAAATCCACAAAAATCGTATTTCTACCGGGTTACTGATTAACCACGTGGTTGAAGGCGCAGGCGGCCGAATTTTACGACGAAGGAATTTCCAAGCTCGTCCATCGCTACGATAAGAGCCTTAATTTAAATGGCAACTATGTAGAAAAGTAGTATTTAAGTGTGTCTTTCACCTGTATATAATAAAAAAATTCCAGTACTTTATTTATTTTTAATTCCAAAACGTAATATACTTTGTGGATAGCCCTCGTATCTGTCCCGTTCTGAACGCTTTATGTGACAGTAGTCTGCATAATTTTCCTATTTCTTTCGTGATTTTCTGAGACTGGTTCGAAGAAACATGGTACCAGGAAATGAAAACTAGTGTAATTTTCCTAATTTGCAATGTACTTATCCAAACAGCCGAACTAAAGTCCACTGTCAGAGACAACTTTATCGACACGTCCAACTTCACCTAAAATCGTTGGTAAATACTGCAGAAGAAGTTTTCACAATCACTTTACGAAATGGTTTGAAAGAGACAAATTTCGATTGAGTTCTAATGCCATAAAAATATACGGAAAACCTTGTCTGCTCTTTGGAAGGGGTCCATACAGGTCCATGGCACCTAAATGACGTAATTTAACTGGACTGGTAGTAAACAACGGAGCAACATTTGAAGTGGTGGATGTTTCAGCAGGTTGACAGAGTTAATATCTTGTTAGAACACGTCGGATGCGTTTTCCATATTGAGAAAGTAAGAGATGTGGTCAAATATGTAAAAACGTTGTCTTGCTTGTGTGCATAATCAAGATGAATGTACCAAACTAACTTCTTGACCTAATCATATGAATGCAATCAAGCGAAATATCGCTGTCAGATTTCAAACGTATGAAGAGAATATTGTTCCTAACCAAATAATAATGTCTAATGTCGAGTTGTTTTGCGTCTTGCCACAGATGCTTGATATTCTTCCATAAGGGATCTTTATCTTGTTCTTTCGCAGTGTCCTTTAAAGCAGAAAAAACATAATTTTCAAAAGCAACCAATTGTATGTATACAAGACTGGAATTGGACTGAGAGAATTCTGTGGGCGAACCAATTTGCGAGCCACTAAGAGACCATGGAAAGGCGCACTATGGTCTGTGTATACTTCTGTGTTTGTCAAATAAAAAATATCGAAGTTCTGTAAAAGCCTAAACGACAGCTAATGCCTTACGTTCTGTAATTGAATAATTTCATTGGCCGGCCAGGGTGGCTGAGCGGTTCTAGGCGCTATAGTCTGGAACCGCGCGACCACTACGGTCGCAGAATCGAATCCTGCCTCGGGCATGGATGTGTGTGATGTCCTTAGGTTAGGTAGGTTTAAGTAGTTGTAAGTTCTAGGGGAATGATGACCTTAGAAGTTAAGTCCCATAGTGCTCAGAGCCATTTGAACCATTTTGAACAATTTCATTCAGAAACAGAAAGAATACGGCTGGAAAATGCGATGCTCTTACTATCAATAACCTCATTTTCCTCTATTTCTTTAGACACATGAACGTCAAGGGCTGTCTTGGAGCTGTCAGTCGCGATGCAAAATTCGCGAGAGAGGTTCGGGTAAGAAAGTAAAGGTGCATGTAGTAGAGCTTGTTTCAGTTTATCAAATTCCTCTTGTGCTTGTTCGTGTTAAAACCAGTTGGAATTTTGCCCATTTAATGAAATATTCTCGGAGTGTCCAGAGCTTTGTAGTGAAAGAACCGGCGAAAAAAACGACTAATCCTGAAAAACTTTTACCTAGGCGTTTAGTAGGAGAAACTGCAATGTCACGAATAGCCTGACGTTTGGCTTGACAGGGTTCAGTACCAGAAATGATATGTCCTAAAAATTTAATAGACGATTTTGCAAACTAAAATTTGCTTAAACTGAGCGTAATTCCATAATTTGAAAATGTTTTCAATAATGAGTTCAAGATGCTGTTATGTTGGTACTAGGTTCCCTCAACAACAAGAATGTCATCGACATATTTACTGATTGTGCGCTTTAAATGTTTTGGGATAATGGAGTTCAAACTTCTGATGAAAACTGCAGATGAAATATTAAGATCGAAAGGTAGTTTGCATAATGATAAGATTCCGAAGCATTAAGAGGCTGTATATTTGCGGCATTTCCGATGATATTCGATCTGCCAGAATCCTGATTTAAATCGCGTATGAAACATACGGTGACTCCACGATATTTTTGGATCAACTCATGTAATGTTTGCGGTCTGTTTCTGTTACAATGATGTCATTAATTAGTCTCGAATCTGAAATAAGTCTGAGAGAACCGTTCTTTTTTTGGAATAACGTGTAACGGACTTATAATGGCTAGCTGCTGTTTCAGTTATGCCTTGTTGGGGCATAGATTGTGTTTCCTGTTTTACTTAGTTTCTATAAATGAATGGAATGCAGCGATGTCTAGAAACAAAAGTATTGTGGGGCTTCATTTGAAAGATCAACGCATACTTCCGCGACTGCTGTAAAAATATGATATTAAGTCTATAGGAGTACCTGCAATTGTTTCATATCCCTGTCTATTACAGCTTCACCACATCTGTCTATTTTTGCGTGTATTGTTTGAGAAATGTCTAAATCTGATTCTTTATTTTCATTAATAACAGAAAATTCTGGACCAGTGAAAAATGACGTGTACCGATTCGTGGTTTTGGTTGACGTGAAAAAACTGTAGCATGTTAATCTCCTGTTCCTCCATTCAAAAACACTTCTCAAAATGCAATATAACCTGCTTATCATTGTTTTGTAGCGAAGTACATGATTTTTCAAAATCCAATACCGCTTTATGTCTGTTTAAGAACTCCGTGCCAAGCATGATTCTGTTGGTATGAGTGGAACTACTCAGAAATTTGCAAAGTGTGGCCTTGTACAGTACATTGCAAATGTGTTTGCGATTTTACATCGACATATTTCCCTGAAACCGCTCCTCTAAATTTTGTTTTGTGTAACGGTCAAGTAGGATATGTTTTATCTGAATTACATTTATTGAACGCTGTATCACTAAGTACTGAAACTGGAGAGCCTGAATCTAAAACTTCGTTTGAAGTATGTTTCTCTGTTTGTACGGATATGGTTGTAGCTACGTCTTCCTGATATCTCCCAAACAAATGAAGTCGGTGGGACTTGTAGTACATCGGGTAGTCTCGGTGTATGAATGTTGTCTTCTCCTCTGGTCACTATTGTCCGCCACTTTCGCATCGCTGTGAAATAGGTTGAGAAACTTCATCCATTTGTATAAATCATCTCGGTTTTGTATTGTTAGAATTAAATTGCCGTGGGTGAAAACGACTGTCCGATTCATTCAAAACAAAATTTTGCATTGTCTGTCTTTTTCATTCCTTCTATTCCCACATCTGTCATTTTCTCGCAAATCGTGGTTTTGTTTGTTGTCATGGTAGTTGGGATTGTATGGTTGGTGCCTATGAATATGAAAATTGTTATTCCTTTGTGCGTAATTGTTTCCAAAATGTCAATATTCGCGTTTATTTTCAGTCTCATACTTGTCTAAGTCGACCAAAATGTCCTTGCACGAAATCTTATTCTCGTCCATTATAGCTCACTACAGTCACGTTTATCTTTTTCTTGTGTCAAATGCATTTCATTGCCAGCTAGATGTGTGCAAACCAAGAAATGTGAAGTGAATGTTTTAGCTTTTTCACAGTGATTACATTTGGTCAGAACATGTCGGATGCAGTTTTCCATTTTAAGAAAGTGCGAGGTCCGACCAAGTAAACAAAAACATTGTCTTGCTCCATGTGTGCATAATCAAGATGAATGTACAAAACTAACTTGTTGGCCAGATCGTGTGGAATGCAAACAAGACACGTATCGCTGTCATGTTTCAGATGGCTGAAGAGGATGTTGTTCCTAACTAAGTAATAATAGTAATAACTATCGAGTGTTTTCTGTCTTGCCATAGCTGCTCGATCTTCTTCCGTGTGGGACCTTTATCTTGTTCTTTCGCAATGTCATTTAAAGCACAAAAAACGTAATTTTCGAAAGTAAACTGTGGTATGTATAGAAGACTGAAAATGAACTGACAGAATTCTTTGGATGAACCAATTTGTGAGTCATCAGGAGATCGTGGAAAGGCGTCGATAACAATATTCTCAATTTATGGGATGTGTACAACAGTGAAATGAAATTCCTGTAAATACAATGCCCATCTCCCCAAGCGATCATGAGAAAGTTTGGCTGTCGTGAGAAATGGTAACGCAAGGTGGTCTGTACATACTTTTGTATGTTTGCCAAATAAAAAATATTAATATATTGTGTAAGCCCAAACGACAACTAGTGGCTCAAGTTCTGTGATTGAATAATTTCCTTCAGAAACGGAATACGTCTGGCAAATGCAATGTTCGTAGTAATAATAGTACTGTTTTCCTTTATTCCTTGTTCGTGCCGTTTGTTTGCCGTTATCTGATCTCCTTTAAAACGCCCTAAAGACTGAAATTCTTCGGTCTCTTTCAACTGCATTGGTTGTGTATCCACTGAGTGATCGTCTGTATTTACTTCCACTATCTCAACTTTTCTTGAAAGTTCATCGATATGTGCTTTCAGCGTACCAAATTGCTCTTCTGCTCTAGATTCAGTTTTGTTTCTGTCCCTAACTCTTCTCTTACTGTGCTGCAATTTTGTGACTGCGGCACTAGGAACTACTTCACTAATTTTTTAATAATTGAAGCTTTCTCTTCTCGGTATGTATCTGAAATTTCTTTAAATTTTGTGTCAGCCTCAGCCACTCTCTGAGGAAACTGACGTAATTGTGCCTGCATTTCTTTTATTCTTGTACAGCTTCCGTTAATGAAGTTTTCATGTCTGTCGTTACCTTCGTTATGATTGAATCATTGCTTCCTTTTTGTGTTGTTTCAAATATTTTGTTGTTTAATTGTTATTTCGTTGTTTTCTTGTAATTTTGTTGCAGTTATTTTGTTGTTTTCTTGTAATTTTGCTTCGAAGTGACTTGATAACTGATTTCTTAGTGTTTTGTTACTTGTACATAAGTACAAGTTCGTTTTTCTGCGAAGAATTCGTTCTAACTGTTGTGTGATGAATTGACTGTCCGTTTTGTTTTCACTGACTGTGTTTTCCGCAAAATTTTGCGTCGTCTGTGTGGCGATGTCAGGCTGCGCATTATCTAAATCTTTTAATCTCGAGTCTCGCGTCTCCATCATCAAAAGAAATATTTAAGTTCGGAAAAATGTTGCTATCTGATTTCTGTGTATCGACCATACTACTCGAAAACTGATTAGCTGGGAGGGAAGTATCTACCTCAAAAAATGTTGTGTCTGAATTAGTCTCTGGAACATTAATAAGTGACTCGTCAGAAATATTGCATATTGGCTGTCTGAGAATGATTGCTACACGATTTGCTATTTACTGTGTTGCGTGGAATGGTAATTATAATAGGAAAGAAAACTATTATAAATAAATAAATAAAGTTTCAGAAATTATCACAAAGAGCTCTAATAAAACAGAAATGTTTAGTAAATAGTGCAGCAGCAAAACAAAACTACAAGCAAATAGCGAACGGGGGCAGTGTACTTTATGTGACTACTTGGAAAAAAAATCTCAGAAAATTCCCCAACGCCCGAACCTAGAAGGAATGCCGCCAAATGAGAGATATCTGCTTAAATTTATTTTAGTGACAGAGGTTCTGTAATGTTGATTTTGTTTTTAATATTAAATTATTTGTTAGATGCTGAACTTTGGGGCTTCCTGTTTTCAATGGTGCGCATAACGGGGCCATAGCTTGGGTAAAGCTAGAAAAATGCATAGAGAAATCTGACTGCGAGAATTCTAAGAAAATCGTGCCCTGTATGAAACTTATTGTTATCATAAAATCTCACTATTAACTTCGATGAAAAACTGGCTATTTAGAAATTAAAGTTCGTACCTGTAAAAAGAATATGTGTTCTACACTGTTTGGCTTACCTGGTTCGCACTGGATAACACTGTGCAAACTGCTCTTGTAGCTGCAGCGCGTCTCGATAACAGAGCTGCAAAATCTAACTAATGAGATACGCAAAGGTACAATACATTCTCAAAAAATATTGCTATCATTCATGGTTCACTTTAAATAAACTGAAAATTAATTGACTCTTAGGTTGTGGACAATGAATCTGGGATAAATGAACTCGATAGTAGTCTCATACATTTTGACCAAATATGGACGTCTGATCAACCAAGAATGCTGCTTATCAAACCGCTGCCGCAAATAAAACTATTTTAATCATTACTTGTTATCCATTCTCACAAAGCGTATAATTGTGTCAATGTAAAAATCAGTTCTTTTTCTCTTCACAGTAAATCTTCCATTAATTCATGATATAATTCCAAAAAATCTCCATTGTTTGCTGCTTACTGCTACGAAACCAAAATTCGACTGTTCGTATCTAATACAAAAGCTCAACTGCCCTGTCTCCTCTCGTCGATCAACACACAAATCTGGCACGAATCTTCACAGAGCAAAGATTACGTCAAACTCATCTCTTTGCAGCGCAACTTCCCTGCAGAGGATGAGCGCGTATATCTAAGCAATTCAAGAGTTAAGAGCACAATTGCAGACATTCGAAAACAAGAAAAATTCCTACATAAATTTACACACACACACCTTTTGTTATTATATCTGATGGGGATTACTTTGAAGGAGACACAGGTGGTGATGATGAATAAATAAAGAGTTCTTAAGAACAACATAATTCCCGTTACGTATTGATCACACCTCGTATGGTATATTCATTTTCCTACTGGTGCAGCTCATTCTTTAATATCGATACACATATTGACAGAAGCAATCGAGAGGACTAGGAAGAGTTACATTCCGTGCCGTCGAAAAATGTATTTATCGGACTGGTCCGAATATGAGCCACATGTAGATATAAACCGCACCCTTAATTTTTTGAGGAAAAAATGCGTTCAGTGGCAAAACCTTTATCGCGTTACCCAACTATAAAACTTGCCAAAGGTAACCGCTATTAATCACGTTTTGTGTGTTATAATGCTTATAAATTAGACAGTAATACCAGCCTTCCAATAATATCTTCAGTGATGTCACTTCATTTCCGGCTTTTGTTTTAACACTGTCAGTACTTCCGTCACTCTCCTCCAATAGTACGTCGCTCTGGCTACCATTTAGGGATTCAAGAGCACCGGACACACAGCACTACTTGAACCTTTGGGGGTATAGTTTGGCGATACAGTGCGCCTTATTGATAGTATCTTTTCACGCGTAAAGCTAATTGTTGGTTTTTCATTTTTGCGAGATGGAGTGAGTGCATTTCTCTTTCTAAAAGACAATTGAAGTAGTAGTTTCGTAGACGGTCTTCGTCGGATGGAGAGGCCACTTCTTCGCACAAGCCAGTGGCACCTATCGATACACTCAAGAAATTCTGCCTGTGCTTCGTTTAAGGCCACCTCAATTTCCAAAGTCTTTAACTAGACTGTATTATTTGGCGAGAGATAGGTTCCTATTTCCTTTTATCCTGCGCAAACGAAACAAGCCTCGCTTCAAGTTCAGGGTACTAAGCAGTTTTTCGCCCACTTTAGGATTGTCTTTATCAAATGTCAGCTTATTGCTTATTATATATTGTGATTCAACGCCGCACACTGAATGGTCTGAACTAGTAGCAGTCAATCGCGACTCTACTGCCCCCTAATGGGCGTTCCAACTTTCATGGTGGGTGTTAGGTGTTTTAAAAACATTTTCATTAGTATTTCATACCGTTTTGATATAAAGTGTTTGGTAAATAATTATTATTATATTCTCTAATTTACTGTAACTTTCTTCTAAAATTTTTAAAGTTGCTTGCAACTTTACAAATCACCATTACTAAGGAACCAGTTGGCGGTTAGAAAATTTTGCTATTAACAGTGATAGAAAAGTGAGTGGTAGATGAAAAAGGTTGACTATCCCTGGTCTAAATCGTACTTTTCCCAGCATCTTTATCAGCTGCACTGTTCGCATAACGGATAACTGCGAGCTTCAAATTAGCATTATAGCTCCATCAGCGCCCGCCTTTTTTTGTTTTCTTTCGTCTTTACCACTCATTAATAAAGCCTAAATTTTACTCTTTATACAGAGAAAAACTATATCCCTCCTGCCATATAACAAAAATGGAACTGTGAGCGCGATAATAGTCTATACATAAAAGAAACGTCGACCTCCGTAGACAGTTAGTTGTTCCGTCACCTACAAAGATTAATTTCGATACACTAGCGGTACTGATGTCTCATTTCGAAATAAGGAACATGTACTGCAGTTGAAGTTTCTAGGGTGCTGAAATATTCTGGTATTTCTGGTGTCGCGCAGGCAAGCTACATCCGTTTTCGTGACAGCGTGGTTCATATTCGGACCAATACAATAGGGGGGAGTGTTGTACTTTTGAACACTTGTCAGAGTTCCGGCTCTAGTCACCCCTGTAATAGAAGTTTAATGTATTTTCTTTTTCCATTTCGAAACGATAGCATTCACTTTATTTGCGCTGCGGTCTTTTTCTGAAATTACAAAAATTACTCCGGAAAAGTAAGGTCCCAGACGTGAAAAACTGCTCCAAGGGACAGTACAACATGGTCATATACTTAAAAACAAATATTCTATTCAGGTTTTAAAATGTTGAAATCGTGAAAATCTTGTAAATACTGTATTTAATAGTCTATCTGTTACATCATTACTCTATTGCATAACAATAATCAGTAACTGAAATCAAATTAAAAAGAAATATTGTGAAAAACCAGTTACAAGCTAAAAGCATTTTGAAAGAGAAGCTGTTAACAACTAACCACAAAAATTCCACTTTCGAGACAGGAAAAGTTGTTAAAACCTTAAAGAAACTCAGGTTAGTTGTAAAAATCATTTGTTACATGATAAAACTACCTTCTGTTTCAAGTTACAAGATGGTGCACGACTGACGAGGTGTGACTTAACTTACTATACGTTATATAACTAATTTTAAAAATGTACAGAATTTTACGCGCAATAAAATCAACTGTAAAGATACCTTTAATCTATCACATTATACTCAAAAATGTAGAATTCAGAATAAATAAAGGCGCTCCACGAAACACAAGCCTCATGTCTGACAACAACATAAACTGTAGAAAATACAGGTAACCTTTTGTTTACTTATTTAACCTGATCTGATTAGGGCCACCAGGCCCTCTGACCAGGGTTTCACACATACAATACCTTCTTTGCTCCTTCGTTTCCGAAGAAATACCCATTTATGATGACAAATGGCATTAAAATGATTTGAGTGTCTACAGTAAAAATGTGATTAAGTAATGGTGACTATGAACTAATAAAGTCAATACTGGCAGTACTCGTACTACTGATATTAATAATAATAACAGTAACAGTAACAATGATAATAATAACAATAATAGTGGCAGGTATAGAAAGAATTTATGGCGGTCTCTAGGGACAGTACATTTACGTCAGTGTAAAATCGTTCACAAGAATGAAACACCGACCAGGAAATCCTGTGTTCTAGACACACTGTCCTCCAGGTGCAACACAATACCCTAATAAAAAGTAAGAAAGGTGAAGAATACAGCAGAACAAAAGGTAAAGTATACAGCAGAACAAAATTTAGATAGCTGAATTTTAGGACTTCGAAGTGTTACAGCCCGGAAACGAACCATGTCGTTTTGTTATGCAACGGTAAATAAAAAAAAAGCAGAGAAGTACCGAAACAAGAAAGTCACAAGACGGCTCTTCGAGTTGGCAAAACTGAAGAACAACGGCCAGGGACGTACTCGTGGTGGCGCCCCACTTATAGCCACTTGACCTACGGCTCGGAGAGCTGAGAGTTTGGAACTGACCTCCAGAATAGAAATCGTCTGTGTGACCAACTGTTTTACCTTCGGCCAACCGGCTGCGAAGCAAATCTCTTGTCTGACTGTCCCGGATGATGGCACAAGAATACACTGTGGTCTCAAGTACCACACATGGGCAAGATTCCAGATATGCCATTTTTGTTATATTTGATTAGCTGAGTCTGCGAATGTGTTGTTCCCCATGAAACAAATGTGACAGGATGTACACACGGCTTGCTATATTTTAGATGTTTGATATTTATCCAATCATTTTTTAAGGTAGATTATAGAGGAGCAAATTTCATCAGTATATCCAATGTTTATGCTTCTTATTATTAATATGGGTGTTTTAATCCAACTCTTAGTAGCTAGGACCGAACCAAAATGGTCCTCACCTCCCTCGTTTGCATGGCGTTGCGTAGCCTTGGCAAAAGGACTGCAAAACTTGTAACTCTATGGTCGGGTGCCGCGCTGGGTTGCACTCCGTACAGTTCATGAATAATTTGTTTTAACAAGATCCAAACAACTTACTGACCTCGATATTTCGCCATGTTTCCATCTTTGCCAGATCGCAAATTGGTATTTCTCCGGCGTTTGGACCCACAGATGAGGTATAGGTGACCACACCTATGTTGCAGCACGACTGTGTTCCACATACTTCACTACAATCACTCTACCATGTAATGCGGAGTGGGCAAGCGTTGACAGCTCAAATATAAACCTATCGTTGTGATTGAGGCGTCAGTAGACGAAGGCGTTATTATCGTGGGAATCAGAGCGGGTGTCTGGCAGCCGTATTTGTGCTGCAGCCATATTTGTACTGTGCAGGGTGTTGGAATTGTCCCTTTTTGAAGCTCGTAACGTGCTTCACGAGTGAGCGAAGACGGGGTAGTCTATTTCGGCAACATTCTGCAAAGATTCACAACCGTCAAGATTGAAAAACAACGCCGAAACAACCACCACGACAAGAAAATTGTATAATGACCCGTAAAGAACCTGACAACAAAGCAGCGCAGTATTTACTAAAACTTGCATTCGGCAGTGCTACATCCGCTGTTAACTATAATCGGAAACAATCATTAACAGAAATACGTGAGGATTCTGAAATTAACAAAAAGTTCCAGGAGAGCGCAAGTAGCCTCCTACTGCTCCTCTTGCAGCCACCTGCGCACACATATCAATTGGTCGCTACTGGGGGGCAATTTGGTAGTGAAGCCTCAAGTGGCAATAATTCGCTTGAAAGAAATTTTCTGTGCCAACAACCTACCATTACGCCACCAGACGGCACAGCAGTACTGCCTGGTGACATTTTGTGCGTATCAACAACACAGCTGATATGTGAAATAGTCCGGCATGAAAACTAGCATAGTAAGTTTCGACTTAATATTTTGTATGTCCATTCTTGTTAATCACCATTGTTATGACTTTACTATTGTTTTAAATAAAGGGTGGTTATCGTGAACTTTTGCCACTGGTGCCAGTGTAGAGGGAAAACTATTTAATTTAATGTATGCGTCCCCAACATCATAGGAATGATGTTCTGACTTGTGCTGCGGGATTTGCGTTGTTAGTAACGACAGTGCCGTGATTTGCCTTTAGGTGCCGGTACTGGTACGACGAATTACAGTAGAAATACAAGCATCATTGTGCATTGCAGTTGCAGACAGTCGACATGGATCTGGACAAGGCGAGCAGGGCTTAACTCATAACGCTGTTTTATCAAGAGTATCGACGCTTCCACGTCGAGGTTGAAAACCATCATGTGTAGTGAGAAGCGACTGACAATCTGGGAGTCGCTTCTGGGACCGGCCGACGGCCAGCTGCACCACAAATTATTGAAGAAGTTACTGTTGCCAAGGCTAAGAATATTGGACGAAATGTGCGATCTTCAAGCAATGTACGAGCTGTGTCATAAGAGCTGAGTATTGCATGATCCAACGTTCGAAAAGTGAAGAACACAATTTTGAAATGGTATCCGTACCAACTTTTAGCCTGACGTGGACGCAGATGGTAGTCACAATGAGCAAAGTCTGTAATGTTTGTAGCCTCATGCTCGAATTAAAATGTATTTCTTTCAATGGTTTATTCGTTATTTCTCTTCCGCGCGTTCTTACAAATGTTTGCACAAAGTTTCATTGTCCTACGACAACTCGTTTTCATGGGAGCCTTTTCAAATAGCGAAAGTTTAATTATAGCCATCATTTATCTGTGAAAGGTTCCTTCAGAGTATGTAACCTAAAATTTTCATTTTATGTAACGGGAATAAATAAGGATATTTCATCGGGGAAGCAGGGAACGGTGTTAGCCTTAAAAATGCAGGAAATGAAAATAAAGAAATTGCAAGGAAACTGTTCGTTGACTACAAAACAGTGGGAAACGCTGGAATGTCATGCTTGCGACACCGACGAGGTGGTGAGGATGACGCAAGTGCGCGACTGTGCAGGTCAATAAAAACGCCAGCAAAGAGAGAAAGGAGAATGTGAAGGTTTCAAGAAGATTGTTTTACATCAAACACTGCCTACACGACTTTCAGAGATGAATATCAAGAAGACGTCTAGTAGGAAAAGCGTACGCTAAGGAACACACCGCAGATGGGGTTCAGGTTTGTAAACATGTATGAAAACTGGACCGTGGAAGGCTGGAAAAGGGCAATTTTCTCTGACGAAAAACCGTTTGATATGTGTGATAGTAATGCTGGCTTAGAACTCTGGATAGTACAGGAGAGGGACTGAATAACGAGGGTGTTATTCAAACCAAAATGTTCTCTGGAATTGTTATGGAGTGAGGTCCATTTGTTCCAGAGAGGTTGGGAGTATAAAAATATGTGCAATACCTGTGTATCAGGCGTACGACACACTGTAAAATCACAGAAAAGGAAGTAATGGTCATTTCAGTGGTGCAAAGCTTGGGCCATTTATTTTTCAAGATGACAGTGCCAGTTGCCAGCGATTAAGGGTTGCACAGAAATTTCTCAATGATCTGAGTTTACAGAGACCGTGGTGGTCAGCAACTCTGTAACATGAAACGTGTTGTGAACTTCTGGCCGGTACTGTCAAACAAGTTACGCCGGTATTGCTGTGTATCTAAAATAGAGCTCATAGAGAAGGTAATTAATGTCTGGTACAAGAAAGCCGAGTCTACCTTGTATTAAGTTTGCTTCATCCAATGCCGAGAAAAATCTCTCTCAAGAGAACCCGTGGGAAGTTCACGTTTTTTGACGTAAATTAACTTAAATGTATGAGGGACAGTCAAGTAAAAGCAGAACACCCTCCACAACGGGATGATGGAATTGTTCCGTTCAAAAGTAATCACCAACGCGTTAAGACATTTATCCCACTGGGAAACGGAACGATCAAATCCTGTTTCGTAGAGCGCGGTCAGCCACTGACGCGTCCACAACCGCACTTGCTCTTCCACTCCCTTGTTCGACAGAAACCGACGTTCACGCATGTCTTTCTGTAGGTTGCCAAAGATGTGAAAAATGACACGGCGAATGATCTGAAGTGTATGGAGGGTGTTGCAGTGTTTCCCAACGGAATAACTGAAGCGCAGCTTACGTCCTACAGACAGCGCGGGGCGGGCGTTGTCCGACAGCAGGATGATTCTGACAGCGTTCCTGCGCGTTTTGGCTTTACGCCACGTCGCAGTTTCTGCGAAGTGTCTTCATAGCACTGCGCACCGATTGTGGTTACATGCTCGAGTAACTCGACGAGCAGAAAGCCCCCACAGACGAAGAGGAAGGTCGTCATGATCTCTTGTGAACAGTTTTGGATTCTTTTGCGGGGGAGGTGTGGGATATTTCCACTGTTGGCTTTGCAATTTGGCCACGGGCTCCAATTGGTGGCACCACATTTCGTCCCCTGTGACGATACGGGACAGAAACGCATGCCATTCTTCGTGGTACCGTAGCAGATGACTCAGATTTGAAGCCATTCTGTCCATCTTTTGTCCCTCCGTCAGTTGATGCGGCACCCACTGCGAGAAAATTTTGCGGTAATGCAAGTGGTCTTTGATGAAGGCATGCAGGGAGCTATGCATAATGCCGACCTGAACACGAATTTCGCCGTCGGTGATGCGTGAGTCTACATCAGGGATAAAGGCTCGATGGGCCTGTCCTGGGCTCGGATCGTCTTGCACAGATATGCACCCTTCCCAGAATCTCCTCTGCCACTCGTCAACAGACGTCAGTGACAAACAGTGTTCACCGTACACAGCCGACATGCGACGACAAATTTCACTTACTCCAGGATCCACAGACATGAGAAAATGAGCCACACCTCTCTGCTCTTCTTTGATTGCCTCCATTGCAACAGCTGGACGAACACACTAGACCAGACTGCCAACAACCAAGGTCATAACCCAACAGCTACCGACACCTGTGACGCGTCTTTATGCCGTTCCCGTATCACAGTGGTGACAGAATCGAAACATATAGTGGGACAGCCTGTCAGCAGACTGTGTGGTATGGCGAGTGTTCGGTTTTCATTCGACTTACTCTTATATTAGACATTGAGCTACATACAGCAAAACAATCGTTACCTCAACCAATGTAATTTTAAACGTATCCAATCTTCACCTTATTGATAAAAACTAGGGTATGGATTTTTTTTTTTTGCCTGCAGTGTAATATGTAGTCTCGCTCTGGTAAATTAATGTAATATCAGGTATTCCGTTACACGTCGAGTAGGAAGTCAAGAGAGGACGAAAATAAGCCTGGAGAGACGAAGAGCCCTCTATTTAAAGCCGTAACGAAGCTCGCAGGGTATACATGTAGATGATGAGGAAATCTGCCTTGGCCTTTTACGAGGGAACCGTCACATAATCCGCTTTAATCTAAGTAGAGTAACAACGGAAAATTTAAATCACTGGGCAGGGTGCGAACGTCAATGCTCCGGAATACGAGTCCAGTGCTCTGACCACTGCGCTATTTCGCTAGGTCAACTCGCGTTATATTCAGAGAATTGTTAATAAATGGCCTGACACTGACTTCATAAGAAGGTTCAAGAAGGTCGCAATTCTTATGAGTTCGGAGACCACAAGTCGTCTCTTGACATTTAGCAGCGCTTTATAAATAGCTGTTGGAAATCAGGCCGCCACACCGGGACTGTATACAAGCAGCTACAGAAATTTGCAGAGTTAGTACCCTGCCAGATAGCGTACTCATGACTGACAGAGCGCGACTAAAATATAAGCATTCCTTATTCAAGGTGGTGCTTCAACACGTTGAATGAAACGACTGTTTTGACGCAAAATGTCTATTTACTCGTCGGTTGAACTTTCTTGTGTGACAGAACTCCGTCAAATTCGAATCACTGATAACTACGAGACTAATAACGCGTAAACAATAGTTGAGCCCACAACGTATAGATCACCTGTTTGTCGCGCAACATTTGTTTTGCCTGTGATGATATCGCACCAGTGTAGGCATGGGCGTGATTGTTGGGAATTAGCTTTGTGTGATATTATAAATTGGTGCAGCGTGGAAACGCGTTTTACCGGAACATTGATTCGAGTGTCATTTCGAAGAGCTTGAAAGTCTAATGCCGATGGAATGTGAGAGCTACAGCAGCGACGTAAAGGAAAAGAAGAAACATTGAAAATCACAAAACAATGAAAGACGTCGCCTCATATGACTCGCAAATCACAGAAGACGCATGTCACAAGCAAGCTCGCGTTGAAGTGTATTCAAAAAGCATAAAAATTCCAGCAGCGAGCGATTGTGAGAGCCACGGAAGCGTCGAAAAGGGAATGAAAGGAGGGCACAAAGCGATTACGTAGCTGGGCCATCGGACACATCACCGCGCACGGTTACATCCATACTCCGGAAGCCACCTGACGGTTTGTGGCGGGGGGTACCTTGAGTACCTCTATCAATTATCCCTTTTATTCCAGTCTCGTATTGTTCGTGGAAAGAAGGATTTACGGTATGCTTCTGTGTGGGCTCTAATCTCTCTGATTTTATCCTCATGGTCTCTTCGCGAGATATACGTAGGAGGGAGCAATATACTGCTTGACTCTTCGGTGAAGGTATGTCCTCGAAACTTTAACAAAAGCCCGTATCGAGCTACTGAGCGTCTCTCCTGCAGTGTCTTCCACTGGAGTTTATCTATCATCTCCGTAACGTTTTCGCGATTACTAAATGTTTCTGTAACGAAGCGCGCTGCTCTCCGTTGGATCTTCTCTATCCCTTCTATCAACCCTATCTGGTACGGATCCCTCACTGCTGAGCAGTATTCAAGCAGTGGGCGAACAAGCGTACTGTAACCTACTTCCTTTGTTTTCGGATTGCATTTCGTTAGGATTCTTCCAATGAATCTCAGCCTGTCATCTGCTTTACCGACGATCAACTTTGTATGATCATTCCATTTGAAATCACTCCTAATGCGTACTCCCAGATAATTAATGGAATTAACTGCTTCCAGTTGCTGACCTGCTATATTGTAGCTAAATGATAAGGGATCTATCTTTCTATGTATTCGCAGCACATTACACTTGTCTACACTACTTTGCACTAGCACGAGTTGTTTATTGAAGAAAAGACAGGCTGCAAGGCGAGTTTGGCCGACACATTCTACAGGCTCGTGATACTGTGAATTTATACTAGGAGAAATAAAAAGAGACGGATTTACGCAAATAATCAGCATACCCTAAGTCCTAAGAGGTGGAGACGGTAATGTACCCACTCCTTCCTACTTCCATCTATAGTCCACATTACACAATATCTTTTACGATGATTTGAGAGGAGCGAAGAGTACAATAAACTTTCTAATTTACTTAGCTTGTCATGTTGAGTTGGCGGTTCTTCTTGCCTGGGGGTCTGATTCTTAAAGCTGAAAAATGTCACATCAGGTCCTCAGTGTTGGTTAGAACTAAATAAACCTGAAGCTTTTTTTACGTAAATATGTTTTCTCACATTTTAGCATATCATACAGCATTTTGATTTTTCACATTAACAAAACCGAAATTACATTTTTAGCACAAAAATACAAAAATACGTCCGATCACGTCAGAGACACGCTTACCACTCCCTCACTCTGCTGAAATAATATTCCAGAGGGTTTAGAATTTTTCTTAACAAATGAATTCCTACTATTTTTAGTTACATTATTAGTTTCGATTATTATTTCATAAATGAATCCAGAAATAAACATAGTAAAACAGTACAGGATTGCGTAATTACACTACTGGCCATTAAAATTGCTACACCAAGGAGAAATGCAGATGATAAATGGGTATTCATTGGTCAAATATATTATACTAGAAATGACATGTGATTACATTTTCACGCAATTTGGGTGCATAGATCCTGAGAAATCAGTACCCAGAACAACCACCTCTGGCTGTAATAACGGCCTTGATACGCCTGGGCATTGAGTCAAACAGAGCTTGGATGGCATGAACAGGTACAGCTGCCTATACAGCTTTAACACGATACCACAGTTCATCAAGAGTAGTGACTGGCGTAATGTGACGAGCCAGTTGTTCGGCCACCATTGACCAGTCGTTTTCAATTGGTGAGAGATCTGGAGAATTTGCTGGCCAGGGCAGCAGTCAAACAGTTTCTGTATCCAGAAAGGCCCGTACAGGACCTGCTACATGCGGTCGTGCATTATCCTGCTGAAATGTAGGGTTTCGCAGGGATCGAATGGAGGGTAGAGCCAAGGGTCGTAACACATCTGAAATGCAACGTCCACTGTTCAAAGTGCCGTCAATGCAAACAAGAGGTGACCGAGACGTGTAACCAGTAGCTCGCCATACCATCATGTTGGGTGATACGCCAGTATAGCGATGACGAATACACGCTTCCGATGTGCGTTCACTGCGATGTCGCCAAACAAGGACGCGACCATCATGATGCTGTAAACAGAACCTGGATTCATCCGAAAAAATGACGTTTTGCCATTCGTGCACCCAGGTTCGTCGTTGAGTACACCATCGCAGGCGCTCCTGTCTGTGATGCAGCGTCAAGAGTCACCGCAGCCATGGTCTCCGAGCTGATAGTCCATGCTGCTGCAAACTTCGTCGAACTGTTCGTGCAGATGGTTGTTGTCTTGCAAACGTCCCCATCTGTTGACTCAGGGATCGAGACGTGGCTGCACGATCCGTTACAGCCATGCGGATAAGATGCTTGTCATCTCGACTGCTAGTAATACGGCGTTCCGTATTTCCCTCCAGAACCCATCCATTCCATATTCTGCTAACAGTCATTGGATCTCGACAAACGCGAGCAGCAATGGCGCGATACGATAAACCGCGATCGCAATAGGCTACAATTCGACCTTTATCAAAGTCGGAAACGCGATGGTACGCATTTCTCTTCCTTACAAGAAGCATCACAACAACGTTTCACCAGGCAACGCCGGCCAACTGCTGTTTGTGTATGAGAAGTCGGTTGGAAACTTTCCTTATGTCCACACGTTGTAGGTGTCGACACCGGCGCCAACCTTGTGTGAATGCTCTGAAAAGCTTATCATTTGCATATCACACCAGTCGGTTAAATTTCGCGTCTGTAGCACGTCATCTTCGTGGTGTGGCAATTTTAATGGCCAGTAGTGTAATAATAGAAATTTTAAGTGTGCCAATAATTCGCAATTTCAAATGTTTCTAAAAAAAGTAATTTTAACTGTACATTCAGAACTAGTACTTATCGATTATAACATCGAGACTAAAATATTTTATGAAGTAATTCCTTTTCATAAACTTTAGCTTGAAATATAACATACTGTGTATAAAGTTATATTAAAGTTTTCAGAAAAGCAACTAAGATAATACTGACCTGCCCAAAATCCGAAAAATAATACTGGTATCGACAAATATTGTTGAGGAAAAGTAACGCTAGATGAGGATGTCCGGTTACAAGACGAACATCAATATTACATTTGAAGAGTAATGCGCTATCAGACATATTGTAGCGACGAGCCTCAAAGTGTAAAGATGACGGAAAGAATAATTTTTAACATATTTTACAACACATTAACGCACTAACGCATGTGGAAATTATGGAACAAAGTGAGATACATGTGCCTGGAACGAATTTCGTACAACAGATTAGGTACATGATAATTATGATTACTGAGTTGTACATGATCTTCGCGAATTCAGCACAGTGTGAATAGCCGCGTGATGTAATCAGGTCCTCTAAACGAGGTGGCACGGAATCAAAGTGAACCTTAGTAAACTACTGGGAGAATATCCATCTACGTAGTTTGTATGATGATCCATAGAGCACAAAAATTGTTGGTTGCTGGAGAATCGTGGTCGTCAATTTACGCATCAACCATACTCAGACATAAATGGGATTTGACACCTTAGGTCAAGGTACACCCCAGGGAAGTGGTGGTACTTGTCGACGTCCGAAGAAAGCTTGCTTCATGTTCCCACCTTTCGTTCCTCTGAAATAGGGTATGTGCAGTTGCCTGAGGAAGGGGAAGACACTTCGGCGTTATGGATATGATTAACAAATTCCAATGGCAGTCGCTACAAGAGAGGCGCTGTGCATCACCACGTGGTTTTCTGTTGTAATTCTGAAATTCTGAGAGCGTACATTTCAAGAAGAGACACGCGATGCATTAATTTCTCGCTCATTCGTCTCACGAAATGTTCAAGAAAAGAAAATCAGAGGTCATGGGGAGTGTGCTTCCTAAGCTCTGTTCACGAATTTCAGGAAAAGATAGAAAATGTTAGGGATACTAGTAGTTCCCTCCGGCACACAGAGTAAGGTGGCTTGTGGAGTGTACACACAACAAAAAAGTTTTGCAATATCCCTTTATTTCGAAGTTCAGGGCAAGAAAGCAAAACTTTGGCTTAGTGGCATGTGTGTATAAACCATTCATCTACAATGTGTTCAGATCACCAAATGATAAAAACAAACATTTCTGTAACCACAAAATCTTGTTTCCCATGAGGGGAGTCCGGGAGGGAGTGGGGGGGATTGTTTCACGTCACTACTGATGAACGTCAATACGTGGTTGAACGTTCCCTTGCTCGTATGCAGACTTGAATCCATCGTGGCATACCATCGATGACATCAAAAATGGCACTGAGCACTATGGGACTTAACATCTGAAGCCATCAGTCCCCTAGAACTTAAAAATACTTAAATCTAACTAACCTAAGGACAGCACACACATCCATGGCCGAGGCAGGTTTCGAACCTGCGACCATAGCGATCGCGTGGTTCCAGAATGAAGCGCGTAGAACCGCTCAGCCACACCGGCCGGCTCATCGATAACATCAAGTCAGTCATGACCTAACTGTTCCACTCTTCAATGGCAATTCTGCGTAAGTCGCGCAGCCACTCCATTCTGGTGATTCTAGCATACAGAAAAAACGTGTCCATTAGAACAACACGTTGGTCACGTCAGTTATCATCCATCAATATGAAATTTTCACTAAAATTCTGCAACACAGTCCCAGTACTGGTTGCAGAATCTCATCCCTCTACCGCAGAGCTGTGAGATTGGCCTCAAGAATCACGAGACGTATAAGGTGCCACATCACTACAACATAATCTTGCTACAGATGTGAGACACAGTGTTGGAGGCTTTCGATGTTATCTTGTTGTCTCCAAACATATTGTCTGCAATTATCAGCGTACAAATAGAACCTAGTTTCATCTGCAAGCAAAACCCGACTCCAATGCTGGGGCGTCCATTTTGCATGATTTCTTGCCCATCTATAATGGAATCCGTGTTGTAGTGGCTTGCGACATGGTGCTCGCCACGGTCGTCAGTAACGGAGACTCACATCATGCAATCGTTTCCTATCAATTTGAAAGGATGCATGACGTCCTGTAGCCTCCTCGAACGCAGAATTGAGATCTGGAGCACTCAGCTATCTATTTCTTTGACCTAAAAGCCGAAGATATCGGCCATCTGGTGTGCCTGTCGGAACGTTGACGGCCTGTGTCCTCAATTGGAACCGATTCCATCTCCGCACCGCATCACTTTGGCTCCAGTGCACACGTTGGGCACCTTCCCCAATTGACAAGCATTCTGCGCATAACAGGATGATGCTGACCCGATCACCAGGCCGCGATTGTCCTTCGTGGCATGATGATTGCTCACTCTACTAAAAATATTTCTGTTTGCTGATGACACCATCTTGATAGTGAAGGGTCTTGTGTGTAACACTGAAACAGTATCAAATAATGTAGTCCATGAAATAAGTTCGTGGCTTGTGGAAAATAATTTGATGCTAAATCGCAGTAAGACTCAGTTTTTACAGTTTCTAACTCCCAATTCAACAGGAACCGATATTTTGATCAGACAGAATGGGCATATTATAAGCGAGACGGAACAGTTCAAGTTCCTAGGCGTTCGGATAGATAGTAAGCTGTTGTGGAAAGCCCATGCCCAGGATCTTGTTCAGAAACTAAATGCTGCTTTATTTTCCATCAGAACAGTATCTGAAATGAGTGACACTTCAACACGAAAAGAAGTCTACTTCGCATATTTTGAAACGCTTATGTCGTATGGTATTATTTTTTGGGGTAATTCTTCTGATTCAAAAAGGGTATTTTTGGCTCAAAAACGGGCTGTTCGAGCTATATGTGGTGTAAGTTCGAGAACCTCTTGTCGACCCCTATTCAATAGTCTGGGAATTCTGACATTGCCCTCCCAGTATATATTTTCTTTAATGTCGTTTGTTGTTAGCAATATTAGCCTATTCCCAAGAGTTAGCAGCTTTCACTCAGTTAATACTAGGCAGAAATCCAATCTGCATGTGGAATGCACTTCCTTGACTCTTGTGCAGAAAGGAGGGCAGTGTTCTGCTGCATCCATTTTCAATAAGCTACCACAAGAAATCAAAAATCTTAGCAGTAGCCCAAACGCTTTTAAATCTAAACTGAAGAGTTTCCTCATGGCTCACTCCTTCTATTCTGTCGAGGAGCTCCTGGAAGATATAAAAAATTAAGCAAATTCCAGTGTTACATTGTTGATTTACTTTATTTAAACTTACGACATGTCACCTGAATATGTTTTTTTTGTATTTCATTTTATCTGTTTCTAATATCGTGTTATAATTTCATGTATTGACTCGTTCCATGACCGTGGAGACTTCTCCTTAATTTGGCCCCACGGAACAATAAATAAATAAAATAAATCTACTGTTCCACAGTCGTCTATAATACGTCGTTACTTAACTGTATCAAGCAAAATGCTACAATCATTCGAGTGCTGCGTTCTACCCATAAGTACTACGCCAGGGGTAACCTTTCGATCTGTACAGAAACAATAACAATGGCAACACACCTGCACATGTGGAGGTGATGTCAACTTGTGTCGATGTTTGTATGTAGTGGTAGCTTTCAGATCGCAGTTTACTTTTTTTTTTTTTTTTTTTTTTTTTTTTTTTTTTTTTTTCTGTGGAGTCTAATCTGTATGAAGCAGTGTGTAGGGTAGCATGGAGTGTGATTCGCAAGGGAACATTTTTTTCCATTCAGCGTTTCAATGATAGCGTTCATGTTCCCACTAGCGTCAGAGGGTTCTGGGTAATGGAGGGTAGAAGTGGAGCTAGGCCAACGTCAGTACAATTTTTTAGTGCAGGTTGCTTACATCAGTGGCAAGTATGCACTCGGTGCACTCGGGCAAACCTATTGTTCTCCTTTGATTAAGAGGTACTTAACCTATTGTTCTCCTTTGATTGACAGGTACTTAACCTATTGTCCTGCTAAAAGGATCCTTCCTTTTGATTGACAGACAGTTAACCTATTATCCCCCTACCCCTCCCCAACGCCCCCCCCCCCTCACTGCTACAGGTACACTTTCAGGTCTGAGTCATTGGAATAGGCATCTCTCGCTCTTATCAATTTGACTAAATACTTAATTAAATCGATCAATTAATTAACCTCTCACCCACTGGTCAACCCCCTCCCCTCTCCTCCCCAGAAAATGGTGGGAAGTTCAAATTCCATCTGGACAATGCAACACACCACGGCTACCTCCGCTAACCTAAGAAAATGGCGGGAAAAAGGGCACTTTGACTACCTCCAATAACCTAAGTCATCGGACCGCCATCTTCTCCTAAGTATTGGCTGGTAAAGGACTCGAACTGTGCTGAACATAAGTCTTTATTTTGCAAGCAATATTTAATTAAACAATTAGACATCAAGTGTGTTCACCACGAGGTCCGGAGTCCAACTGACGTAGTACACAGAATTGCCACCAGAGGGCACTGTTACCCATTCTGTGATGTAATCCAAGATGGCGGTCTGGGGTGTGGGGCAATGGCAGGAAACTGTGTGGGCACCATGGTGTCCGAAGTCCAACTGACCTAGTACACAGTACTGCAATCAGAGGACGCTGTCATCCATTCTGTGACGTTATTCAAGATGGCGGGGAAAATTGAGGGAAAGAGTGTGTTCACCAGAGAGTCTGGGCCTAGTACACAGTACCGCCACCAGACGGTAATATCATCAGTTCCGTGATGTAACCCAGGATGGCTGTCTGGAGGGGAAAATGACCCAGCCTGTGCTGGGCTGCTGGAGAGAGGAAGGAGTGTACTTTATTTATTTTGGAATGATTTATTTAGGAATGGATTTGAGATAGTATATTTATCACATTGATACAAAAAAACGCTCTGACATGCTTGGGGTCACGACACACAGCCTACAGACCTGTAAACTACTCCTAATTTACAGAAATAACGCCCTGCAGACACGCAAACAATTCCTAAATTACCGAAATAATTTACATACACAGCACACATGCATGCAAACTCCTCCTAAATAATGCTGTACACTGATATGGAGACACAAAATCAACTCGTAAACTGTCCAAATAACACATAACACAACCTACAGACCTGCTCGCAAAAATAATGGAAGAGACATGCAAACGAAGTGCGCAGCCACCGCCACAGCTCCCATCCACTGGACCACACAGAAGGCTACTGCACACACTCTCAGAAGTTGGGATGCACCGGGAGACCCCGGGAAGTGATGTGGCCATCTGCTGCCAAGCCACGCACAGGTGCCCGTTCGGGCGCATGAGGCGGCAGCTTCCCTTTCGTACTTGACACCTGAGAGATTCCTCTCAAAATACGTGATCACATAGGCACCATTGATGACGCGACTGGGCAGGAGTGAAGACCTATTTGCAGAGTGCAGATGCTCCAAGGGCGAGCATGAATCGACACCGCAGCAAGCCACTGCCGGACGCAAGCCAGCGCGAACCATCACTCTCACGCCTCTGCTGACAGCATGTCAAGGTCACTTCTACAGTTAAAGTTCTTCGAGTGTTAGACTGACATAACATGTCTATCTAAATAAGCGCCAAGTCATCCTCTGGGTCATGCGCATGTGTGTTCACTGCTGATGGTGTGATCTCTCTCTCTACCTGCGGCCCAGCAAAGACCTATTTGTCAAGTGACTCACCCTCGCAGACGCTGCAGAAATCCTTTCCAAAATAGCACAGAGTGCGTTGTTGCTCCGATCCTAAAGGGACATGCGTGACACGCATACTGACGTCACAGATCATTGAATAGAAATCTGTTCGACCACTCGCCATTCTAATGGGACATGCGTGACATTTGGCTGATGCACCGCTGCGCGTAGCTACATGCCATCGCAAGCGTATCTAGCAGCATTCCTAATGTTATACTGAACTCACGTGGCTATCTAAAATAAGAACTATGTCGAACTTTCAGAAATTGTATAGTGTCCCAGAAATACTTAACGTGCACTTTTGTAGGAGCTTTCGTAATGTCTCAGTTTGTATGCACGGAAATTCTTGCCCTAACAGAACCTGTTTACAAAAATAGTGCAGAATAACGCCGAATGCATTCCTCCTGTTGCTCCTAACGTGGCACCCCGTCCGTCACATCTTACCCTTCCTGCTTTCAACATACACAAACGTTCTCACCGCTATGTAGAGACTCCTATATCCAAGCACAAAGGATGTCCTGTGAATGAAACAAGCATTATGATTTTCTCTTATCGAATTTACCCGCCAAATTACTGACACCGGGGTGGGAAGCACTGTCCGGCTTTTTCTTTCTTTTTGCAGATTAAGCTTTCAGCCGCAAAACCTATTTTATACAGATAACCATATTGCACCCACAATTAAACCTTGCAAAGTGCCCTACATATCGTCAAATACGGAAAGACTCTTACTCAGTTACACTGCTACCTGACTGAGGACAAGTGCTTGAATATTAGAGGTGAAACCAGTCTCCCACCCAGCAAAATATCACTGTGTACAATGTGGCTGTAGTAAACACGCAATTCGTATCCTGCACCATACAGAAATCGCCGCTTTTAAATAATTCATATACCTATCGATCACAGACATTCATACATATACCGCGAAGACAGGCAGAACCATATATACTCCTCGCAACACTACATACTTTCCCGCAGCCGACGGTCACAAGTCATCCACTCCGCACGTGTGACCAGAGCACTCTCAGCAGGCCGAAATCACTCTCCCCCTGAGCAGCCATAGCGTACGGATCTCCGTGCCGGCGCGTTCACAGGAGCTCAGTCCGTCAGTTCACCTGATGATGGTGACATGTTTGATCACCGAATTAGTGTGCCCGTTGGACACTATAGACCGGCAGTACACCCTTGGATATTTTGATTATCAAATACGCCGGGAGAAACTCAAGAATCACATCATACACCTTTACGGGGAGGAGATGTATTGCAGCATGAAGAAATTTGAAAAGTTGCGCCACCGTAGGTGTCGTTTGCTAAGTACTCTTACCTTTCTAAAGAGATGTCGTTCCGAGAATGTTATTCCAAATTTTGCTAAGGTTATGCATCACATCGATTCTGCAGCAGCTAAGAGAAACAAGAAACGAGCCAGCCTCGCATTGGTACGTGAGAGAGTGCAATTCACCCACCGGAGCCTTGAGTTTATCTCACAGGAATTACTCAAATTACATTTGCAACTGGCTACTAAGTTCACTTCTTTTTCCTGGGATTGGATTGATGGTGTCACCTGGGTGTCAGCTGATTCCACACATAAGGAGGCTACGGGACGTCAAACAGCTAAGTTCTCACGTCTCCTTGACAAACCATCTCTGCAGGTTCCGTGCAAGACTGTCATCAATTTGAGTGGCATGGTGTTGAGTGATGATGCGGTCTCGGTTTTGCAGAAAGGTCTCAACTTCGCTCCCACCCCCAAGTTCACTCCGGTCGCAGAAATTGTTAGTGCTGTTGAATAGGTTGCAGCTCGACTTCCGCCAGAATCAGCCGAGGAAATACGTCGTGAAACTTGTCGTGCGTTGAAGAAATCCAAGCCGATGAAGTCAAATATCAGCAGTAAAGAGAGGGCGGCCATTCGTGATCTGAGGGAACGCTCTGAAATTGTTGTCTTACCGGCTGACAAAGGCAATGCTACAGTTGTTGTCTCCCGTAAGGATTACACTGATAAGATGCAGAGCCTGCTAAATCACGATTCCTACCGGAAGATCAGCGTTGACCCTACAAAGAAGGTGGAGAACAAGACGAGGGTTCTTCTCAAGGACGCAGATTTACCGGAGGGTGACGCTAAGAAATTGTTACCCCAAGGTCCGGTACCGCCTAGACTATATGGACTCCCGAAGGTTCACAAAGAGGGGGTACCATTACGCCCCATTGTCAGCAACATCAGGGTGCCTACATATTTGTTGGCCAAATACCTGACGGGAATATTAAGTCCTTATGTGGGTAAATGCCCTCATCACATCCGTAATTCCGTGGATTTTTTTAAACGCCTTGATAGCTTCAGGTTGGATGAGTCAGATATCATGGTGAGTTTTGACGTCGTTTCCTTGTTTACGAGGGTACCCCTGCGAGAGTCGCTAGAGTTGATTGGTCAGAGGTTTGACGAGAATACCACTGAACTTTTTAGGCATGTCTTGACTTCCACGTATTTTCTTTTTAATGGAGAATACAACGAACAAACGGAAGGAGTCGCCATGGGTAGCCCACTCTCACCGGTGGTAGCGAATTTGTACATGGAGAACTTCGAGGAGGAAGCCCTGTCGTCATCCGAATGGAAACCTACTTGCTTTTTCCGTTACGTGGACGACACGTTCGTCATCTGGCCACATGGTATGGATAAACTCCTTGACTTCCTTACATATCTAAACTCCATACACCCCAACATCAAATTCACTATGGAGACTGAAATGGGGGGTAAATTACCTTTCCTTGACGCCTTGGTCAAGAGAAGGGCTGACGGCACCCTAGGTCATGGGGTGTATCGAAAGACAACACACACTGATCTGTATTTGCACGCAGACAGCTGCCACCACCCTTCACAGAGGAATGGGGTACTTAAAACTCTAGTACATAGGGCGCGCACTATCTCTGACACAGAGAGTCTACCCCAGGAATTGGAACATTTGAGAACTTATTTCGAAAAAATGGGTACTCAGAGTGGCAGATCCAACGTGCTCTCCGCCCAACCACTGCATCACAACCTGTTGAGATGGATGAAGTCACGAGGGAGGAAGTAGGCACTGCATTTATTCCATACACAGGCGCACTCTCGGGGAAAGTCGCCCGCATTCTGAAGAAACACCGGGTCGGAACTGTGTTTTGTCCTCCGAATAAAACTCGTGCACTGGTGGGGAGCGCCAAAGATGACCTCGGTTTGAGGAAGGCCGGCGTGTACCGGATTCCGTGTCAATGTGGCAAGTCGTATATTGGTCAGACGATGCGTACCGTCGAGCATCGATGCTGTGAACACCAGAGGCACATTCGACTGATGTATCCGAGCAAGTCGGCGGTCGCTGAACATTGTTTGTCGGAAAATCAGGCTATGGAGTATGACCGCACGAGGATTCTGGTACAGACGTCGAGATACTGGGACAGCGTTGTTAGAGAGGCCATCGAAATTCGCACCAATGACGACCTCATAAACCGTGACTGTGGTTATAATCTTAGCAAGGCTTGGGAACCAGCGATTGGGTTAATCAAGAGTAAATCGAGCAAACGCATAGTTGTGACGACCACGGCGGACAGAGCCATCACACCGACGTCATCTCAGACGCCGTCGCAATCTGTTCCACCGCGCTACCGTGGCGCGGGGTGCGGACGGCGGAAGGAGCGCGCCGCGGGTGGAGCAGCCTTAGCGTACGGATCTCCGTGCCGGCGCGTTCGCAGGAGCTCAGTCCGTCAGTTCACCTGATGATGGCGACATGTTTGATCGCCGAAATATTGTGCCCGTTGGACACTATAGACCGGCAGTACACGCGTGGATATTTTGATTATCAAATACGCCGGGAGAAACTCAAGAATCACACTCTCAGAACTGTTCTACAAATTCGGGCTCGTTTCCCTCGGCAGAAACGTATTACTCTTTCTGGTCCAGACCTGCTTGCTTGCTTGGTTTTCTACACCCATCTCCAGACTCTGGGATTACAAGAGCAAATTTATTTTCGCATGGTTTGCCATAATATTATACCATTTTCGCTGTACTTCTCGATATCAAGCACACATCAGTATCCTACCGATCTCTCGCGCAACATACACTCCTGGAAATGGAAAAAAGAACACATTGACACCGGTGTGTCAGACCCACCATACTTGCTCCGGACACTGCGAGAGGGCTGTACAAGCAATGATCACACGCACGGCACAGCGGACACACCACGAACCGCGGTGTTGGCCGTCGAATGGCGCTAGCTGCGCAGCACTTGTGCACCGCCGCCGTCAGTGTCAGCCAGTTTGCCGTGGCATACGGAGCTCCATCGCAGTCTTTAACACTGGTAGCATGCCGAGACAGCGTGGACGTGAACCGTATGTGCAGTTGACGGACTTTGAGCGAGGGCGTATAGTGGACATGCGGGAGGCCGGGTGGACGTACCGCCGAATTGCTCAACACGTGGGGCGTGAGGTCTCCACAGTACATCGATGTTGTCGCCAGTGGTCGGCGGAAGGTGCACGTGCCCGTCGAGCTGGGACCGGACCGCAGCGACGCACGGATGCACGCCAAGACCGTAGGATACTACGCAGTGCCGTAGGGGACCGCACCGCCACTTCCCAGCAAATTAGGGACACTGTTGCTCCTGGGGTATCGGCGAGGACCATTCGCAACCGTCTCCATGAAGCTGGGCTACGGTCCTGCACACCGTTAGGCCGTCTTCCGCTCACACCCCAACATCGTGCAGCCCGCCTCCAGTGGTGTCGCGACAGGCGTGAATGGAGGGACGAATGGAGACGTGTCGTCTTCAGCGATGAGAGTCGCTTCTGCCTTGGTGCCAATGATGGTCGTATGCGTGTTTGGCGCCGTGCAGGTGAGCGCCACAATCAGGACTGCAGACGACCGAGGCACACAGGGCCAACACCCGGCATCATGGTGTGGGGAGCGATCTCCTACACTGGCCGTACACCCCTGGTGATCGTCGAGGGGACACTGAATAGTGCACGGTACATCCAAACCGTCATCGAACCCATCGTTCTACCATTCCTAGACCGGCAAGGGAACTTGCTGTTCCAACAGGACAATGCACGTCCGCATGTATCCCGTGCCACCCAACGTGCTCTAGAAGGTGTAAGTCAACTACCCTGGCCAGCAAGATCTCCGGATCTGTCCCCCATTGAGCATGTTTGGGACTGGATGAAGCGTCGTCTCACGCGGTCTGCACGTCCAGCACGAACGCTGGTCCAACTGAGGCGCCAGGTGGAAATGGCATGGCAAGCCGTTCCACAGGACTACATCCAGCATCTCTACGATCGTCTCCATGGGAGAATAGCAGCCTGCATTGCTGCGAAAGGTGGATATACACTGTACTAGTGCCGACATTGTGCATGCTCTGTTGCCGGTGTCTATGTGCCTGTGGTTCTGTCAGTGTGATCATGTGATGTATCTGACCCCAGGAATGTGTCAATAAAGTTTCCCCTTCCTGGGACAATGAATTCACGGTGTTCTTATTTCAATTTCCAGGAGTGTATTTCCGAAGATAAAGACCCCAAATTATTTCTCTACAAACCCTAAACTTTAGCGAGGTGGAGCATACTGTAAACTACTGATTAACTAGGAGCTTATCCCCCCTTCGAAGACCTTTACGCGAGAACTCAAAAAATGGATAAAACTGATATTTACACTCGCGAATACCGATGTCGGTGATGTAACAGATTCGAAATCATCCTTGTAATTTACGAAGTCAACTAAGGTGTTTCTCATGTTTAGAGAGAACCAGCAAACATGTCTTCCACCCATCTTTCACCTGCTAGATGCACACACCACAATCGATGTTCCCTCAACTAAATAAAGGCGCAAAATGCGCAGAAGCAGTCAACTGGACAATTTATATGGAAGGGAATAACGGTCAATTCGAAACACACGTCCATATTAAATCCTCTCAAAAATTTCCTCCGAATCACGAAAGCTATCCAACATATACCAAGTATTAGCCTGCTTTTCGGCCGTCTAGAGGACAACACGGTTAAATCAGCTACATTCCAACAGGCCTCAGAATTCAGATTGCTCCTACAGTTAATGGGAAACGTGAATCATTCCCGCCACATGTCCCCGGCGCTGCACGCCAAGCATGCATAGACAGAATTGTCCTAGGAAAACAACTGGCCTCATATATATTTTATCCCTGTACTTACAACTAAATGTTATGATTACAGTCTCAGTTGAACGACATTCGACAGTGAGCGACATATCGGAAAAACACCCTGCTGACGGCTGTGGCTCTGGAAATAGAAATATTGATACAATTCTTATGACTTGACATACTCCTTCCCTTACTATCACAGTACTCCATGTCAAATCCATACCATCCTTACGACTGGACATAGTCATTTCCATTGCACATGTTGGAACACAAACACATACTTCATAAGCCTTTTTACTGCACCTCTCGCCTCCCATATATCTAAAACAAATACCAAATGCATGTCAGCTTCGAGCACATGTGACGATCATATTAAATATACAGGTATTGATCCACTGCACAGACCAGTTTAAAGTTTGAAGTTGAAATATGGGTGGAAGATATGTTTGCTGGTCCTCTCTAGACATGAGAGACACCTTAGTTAACTTTGTAAATTATAGGTTATGATTTGGAATCTGTTACATCACCGACATCGGTATTCGCGAATGGAAAGATCAGTTTCATCTACTTTTTTCGAGTTCTCACATGTAGGTGTTTGCAGAGGGGATAAGTGTCTAGTTACTCAGTGGTTTACAGCAAGCTCCACCAAAAGTTTAGGATTTGTAGAGAAATAATTTGGGTGTCCTCGGAATTATGTTGCACAAGCGATCAGTAGGATACTGCTGTGTGCTTGATATCAAGCAGTACAGCGAAAATGGTATAATATTATGGCAAACCATGCGAAAATAAATGTGCTCTTGTAATCCCAGAGTCTGGAGATGGGTGTAGAAAAGCAAGCAAGCAAGCAGGTCTGGACCAGAAACAGTAACGCATTTGTGCTGAGGGGAAACAAGCCCGAATTTATAGAACAGTTCTGGGAGTGACTTCGGTCTGCTGAGGGCAGTCTGGTCACGCATTGACAGTAGTTGACTTGTGACTGTCGGCTGCGGGAAAATTTCTAGCACTGCAAGGAGTATATACGGTGCTGTCTGTCTTTGTGGTATATGTACAAGTGTCTGGCGGTCGATTGCTATACAAATGACGTAAGAGCGGCGATTTTTGTATGGCGCAGGATACAAATTTTATGTTTACTACATCCACATGGTACACGGTGATATATTGCTGGGTTGGAGATTGGTTTCACGCTCTAATATTCAAGCTCTTGTCCTCAGTCAGATAGCAGTGTCATTGAGTAAGAGTCTTTCCGAATCGACAATATGTAGGGCACTTTGCAAGGTTTAATTGTGGCTATCTGTATAAAATAGTTTTTTGCGGCAGAATGTCTCATCTGCAGAGAGAAAAAGAAAGGCGGACAGTGCTTCTACACTGGCAGCATCAGTAATTCGGCAGGTAAATTAGGTAAGAGACAATCATAATGCTCGATTTATTTTCAGTGCACTTACGATGGTGTGTAGCTACGTGAGCGCATTTCGTGGCATTCCGTCAGCCACGCTAGGCAGGTAAGCATGGCTAGACGCAGCTCGAAAGTCCCACTAGGATCGTGACCAAGAGAAAGTCGCCTGTGCTATTCTGGGAAGCAATGGAACAGATTTCTGCAACATCTGTGATGGTGAGTTGCTCTGCAAATAAGTCTTGGCTCCTGTCCGTTCACGTCAGCAATGGTGCCTAGGTGAACACGTATTTCGAGAGGAATCTCTCAAGGGTCACCGCCACCTCATGCTTGCAGGACCTGAACGGGCACTTGTAGAAAATAACTGATCTCAGAACTGAACATCTGAAACTTGTGCAACATATTTATTGATGAACTTGAAGATAATGATGATGCTAAAACCTATAATTATCAACGCTATTCAAAAGTAGTCACTAATGACTTCAAGTAGGGGGACAAGGTCGGTGTGGCCTCACTCTGCATTGTTGCAAAATTTATTCAAGATGCCATCATCCAAGATGGCAGCCTGTAGCCTTGACAACAGCGTATCACGTCGTCCAAGATGGCCGTGATGTCAGTTGACAATGTGAGTACCATTATCCAAGATGGCGTCTTTTCGCGGGAAAAGTGCACACCCCACTGTCCTTGGCAGGAAGTTCAAATTGTTCAGGACAATGCAACACACCACAGCTACCTCCACTAACCTCAGAAAATGGCAGGAAAAAAGGGCTCTTGCTCTACCTCCACTAACCTAAGTCACCCGACCACCACCTCCTCCTAGGAACTGGCGGGAAAAGGACTTGGTAGCTTTGCAGCTGACGTCATCACTTTGTGGGGGCTGCTGGTGTATCCTGGAGCGTGTGTGGTAGCGTCCTGTGCAGTCCAGTGGACAGGGGGTGGCGGGCTGTGCTTGCGCGCATTATTTGCATGTCTGTTGCATTTTTTTGTGAGAATGTCTGTAGACTGTGCTATGAGATATTTGGATAGTCTATGATTAGTGAGTGTTTCTGCAGAGCGTTTTACATGCGTTATTTTTATAATGTACGAGTTGTTTGTGTGTCTGTACATCAGTGTACTGCATTATTTGCATGTAGTTTGCAGGTCTGCAGACTGTGTATTGTGACCCCAAGAATGTCAGAACGAGTGTTTTGTATCAGTGTAATAAATTAACTACGCGAAATCCGCCCCTAAATAAATTGATCCAAAATAAATAAAATACACTCCTTCCTCTCTCCAGCAGCCCAGCGCAGGCTGAGTCATTTTCCTACAATTTTCCCCCACCTCAGACCGCCAACTTCGATTATGTCACGGGAGGGATGACAGTGCCCTGTGGTGGCAGTACTGTGTACTAGGTCAGTTGGACTCCGGACCCCACGGTGAGCACACTGGATGGAGGTACTACCTCAAATTGTAGAAATAAAAGCATACGTCCAGCACAGGTTCAGTCGTTTTCCCACTATTTTTCCCCCCTCCCGACCGCCGTCTTGGATTATGTCACAGAAGTGTCGACAGCGCCCTCTGGTGGCAGTACTGTGTACTAGGTCAGTTGGACTCTGGCCCCATGCGAACCCACTTGACGGTGGTACTGACTCTAATTGTTTACATAAAGACTGAAAATAAAGACAAGTCCATCACAGACCAAGTCCTTTTCCCGCCAGTTCCTAGGAGGAGGTGGTGGTCGGGTGACTTAGGTTAGTGGAGGTAGAGCAAGAGCCCTTTTTTCCTGCCATTTTCTGAGGTTAGTGGAGGTAGCTGTGGTGTGTTGCATTGTCCTGAACAATTTGAACTTCCTGCCAAGGACAGTGGGGTGTGCACTTTTCCCGCGAAAAGACGCCATCTTGGATAATGGTACTCACATTGTCAACTGACATCACGGCCATCTTGGACGACGTGATACGCTGTTGTCAAGGCTACAGGCTGCCATCTTGGATGATGGCATCTTGAATAAATTTTGCAACAATGCAGAGTGAGGCCACACCGACCTTGTCCCCCTACTTGAAGTCATTAGTGACTACTTTTGAATAGCGTTGATAATTATAGGTTTTAGCATCATCATTATCTTCAAGTTCATCAATAAATATGTTGCACAAGTTTCAGATGTTCAGTTCTGAGATCAGTTATTTTCTACGAGGTGTTTAAACAGAACAGGTGAGAAACATAAGATATGACATTCCTATGAAAAGAAAGCATTATTCAAGTTTTCTTCTTCATTTATATTTACTGGACTAAAAGCGGGAAGTGGTATTTTTAGCCTAAGACAATATGATAAAATTAAGTTACCTGGGCCAAGTCATGAAATTCCACTGTAATTTGATAATTTAGCCCTGTTTGTAAAATTTTGTATGAATAATAAATAAAAATTGTTAATATTACCTTTTCTCTATCATATTGTCCAGATGGTTGAACGGTTGTATAAGTGCACGTGTCAGTTCTGTGGTGTAATGTATTTTTTTGCGTTCCTGTTTTCCTTCTCTTCTTTCTCCTTTTGAAACACAATTTTTCAACTGATATGCAGCTGAATGGTGGGCATGTTTCGGATCAATCCTAATAACGATACAGAAAGTTGCACAACAAACTTTTGACTTACTTCCTTAAGTATTCTGATCAAAGTTGTTGTTATTGTGGTCTTCAGTCCTAAGACTGGTTTGATGCAGCTCTCCATGCTACTCTATCCTGTGCAAGCTTATTCATCTCCCGGTACCTACGGCAACCTACATCCTGAATCTGCTTAGTGTATTTATCTCTTGGTCTTCCTCTACGATTTTTACCCTCCACACTGCCCTCCAATACTAAATAGGTGATCCCTCGATGTCTCAGAACATGATCTACCAACCGATCCCTTATTCTAGTCAAGTTGTGCCACAAGCTCCTCTTCTCTCCAATCACTTCCATACATGGCTACACTCCATACATATACTTTCAGAAATGACTTCCTGACACTTAAATCTATACTCGATATTAACAAATTTCTCTTCTTCAGACGCGCTTTCCTTGCCACTGCCAGTCTACATTTTATATTCTCTCTACTTCTACCATCATCAGTTATTTTGCTCCCCAAGTAACAAAACTCCTTTTCTACTTTAAGTGTCTCATGTCCTAATCTAATGCCCTCTGCATCACCAGACTTAATTCGAATACATTCCATTATCTTCATTTTGCTTTTGTTGATGTTCATCTTATACCCACCTTTCAAGACACTGTCCATTCCGTTCAACTGCTCTTCCAAGTCCTTTGCTGTCTCTGACAGAATTACAATGTCATTGGCGAACCTCAAAGTTTTTATTTCTCCTCCATGGATTTTAATACTTACTCCGAATTTTTCTTTTGTTTCCTTCACTGCTTGCTCAACATATAGACTGGATAACATCGGGGAGGGATTACAACAGTGTCACACTCCCTTTCCAACCACTGCTTCCCTTTCATGTCCCTCTACTCTTATAACTGCCGTCTGCTTTCTGTACAAATTGTAAATAGCTTTTTGCTCCCTGTATTTTACCCCTACGAACTTTAGAATTTGAAAGAGAGTATTCCACACAACATTGATAAAAGTTTTCTCTAAGTCTACAAATGCAGAAACGTAGGTTTACCCTTCCTTATTCTAGCTTCTAAGATAAGTCGTAGGCTCAGTATTGCCTCACGTGTCGAAACATTTCTACGGAATCCAAACTGATCTCTCCTGAGGTCAGCTTCTACCAGTTTTTCCATTCGTCTGTAAAGAATTCGCGTTAGTATTTTGCAGCTGTGACTTATTAAACTAATAGTTCGCCAATTTTCACATCTGTCAACACCTGCTTTCTTTGGGATTGGAATAATTATATTCTTCTTGAAGTCTGAGGGTATATCGCCTGTTTCATACATCTTGCTCACCAGATGGTAGAGCTTTGTCAGGACTGGCTCTCCCAAGACCGTCAGTAGTTCTAATGGAGTGGTGTCTACTCCGGGGGCCTTGTTTCGACTCAGGTCTTTCAGTCCTCTGTCAAACTCTTCACGCAGTATTGTATCTCCCATTTCATCTTCATCTACATTCTCTTCCATTTCCATAATATTTTCCTCAAGTACATCGACCTTGTATAGACCCTCTATATACTCCTTCCGCCTTTCTGCTTTCCCTTCTTTGCTTAGAACTGGGTTTCCATCTGAGCTCTTGATATTCATGCAAGTGGTTCTCTTTTCTTCAAAGGTCTCTTCAATTTTCCTGTAGGCAGTATCTATCTTACCGCTAGTGAGATAAGCCTCTACATCCTTACATATGTCCTCTAGCTATCCCTACTTAGCCATTTTGCACTTCCTGTCGATCTCATTTTTGAGACGTTTGTATTCCTTTTTGCCTGCTTCATTTACTGCATTTTTATACTTTCTCCTTTCATCAATTAAATTCAATATATCTTCTGTTACCAAAGGACTTCTACTAGCCCTCGTCTTTTTGCCTACTTGATCCTCTGCTGCCTTCACTACTTCATCCCTCAGAATACCCATTCTTCTTCTACTGTATTTCTTTCCCCCATTCCTGTCAATTGTTCCCTTATGCTCTCCCTGAAACTCGGTACAACCTCTGGTTCGTTCAGTTTATCCAGGTCCCATCGCCTTAAATTCCCACCTTTTTGCAGTTTCTTCAGTTTTAATCTACAGGTTATAACCAATAGATTGTGGTCAGAGTCCACATCTGCCCCTGCAAATGTCTTACAATTTAAAACCTGGTTCCTAAGTCTCTGTCTTATCATTATATAATCTATCTGAAATCTGTTAGTATCTCCAGGCTTCTTCCATGTATACAGGCTTCTTTTATGATTCTTGAACCAAGTGTTAGCTATCATTAAGTTATGCTCTGTGCAAAATTCTACCAAGCGGCTTCCTCTTTCATTTCTTAGCCCAAATCCATATTCACCTACTACGTTTCCTTCTCTCCCTTTTCCTACTACCAAATTCCAGACACCCATGACTATTACATTTTCGTCACCCTTCACTATCTGAATAATTTCTTTTATTTCATCATAGATTTATTCAATTTGTTCGTCATCTGCAGAGCTAGTTGGCATATAAACTTGTACTACTGTAGGAGGCGTGGGCTTCGTATCTATCTTTGCCACAATAATGCGTTCACTATGCTGTTTGTAGTAGCTTACTCGCATTCCTATTTTCCTATTCATTATTAAACCTACTCCTGCGTTACCCCTATTTGATTTTGTATTTATAACCCTGTAGTCACCTGACCAGAAATCTTGTTCCTCCTGCCACCGAACTTCACTAATTCCCACTATATCTAACTTTAACCTATCCATTTCCCTTTTTAAATTTTCTAACCTACCTGCCTGATTAAGGGATCTGACATTCCACGCTCCCCATAGAACGCCAGTTTCTTCTCCTGATAATGATGTCCTCTTGAGTAGTCCCCGCCCAGAGATCCGAATGGGGGACTATTTTACCTCCGGAATTTTTTACCCAAGGGACGCCATCATCATTTAATCATACAGTAAAGCTGCATGCCCTCGGAAAAAATACAGCTGTAGTTTCCCCTTGCTTTCAGCCGTTCGCAGTACCAGAACAGCAAGGCCATTTTGGTTAGTGTTACAAGGCCAGATCAGTCAATTATCCAGACTGTTGCCCCTGCAACTACTGAAAAGGCTGCTGCCCCTATTCAGGAACCACACGTTTGTCTGGCCTCTCAACAGATACTCCACCGTTGTGGTTGCACCTAAGGTACGGCTATCTGTATCGTTGAGGCACGCAAGCCTTCCCACCAACGGCAAGGTCCATTGTGCATGGAGTGTGTGAGGGGGGGGGGGGGGGGGAGGGGAGGGGGAGGGCTGATCAAAGTATGTAATGGAAAACTGTCTTTACCTGTTTACCTGTTCCCTTGGCGACTCGTACTACTTTCAGTTTTTCATACTGAAATCTTATTAGTTCTGAAGTTTCCTTTTCCACTTTGGTAATACCATCACTGTAAAATAATCTGTGAAACCTCACTATGTCGTTTTGTAGTAATAGTTCCGCTTCGCAGCAGCCATCATTGTGTTTACAGGACATTTTCGGTCGCTCCCATCACTTCCACATCCCTGGACATTCTCCTTGTTTACGCCATTCTGATGGGTCACGTTAGTTTTCCTTGCAAAACAAGCTTGCTGTTGAGTTATAATGTCATTAAAACACTATATATCACCACACAGCACGCATTCAATAAGCTAAGGCAGTCATTGCTCTGATTTATTTCACATGACTTCACACGGTCCTCCTACTGTCTAGATGGAAATAATGCAGATAGGAAATAAAAGAGCGAAGCAATAACGTCACTTTGGAAATAAATACACTTTTCTACTACACTTGTAGACGGGTTTTGCACGATTTTGGAAACAAAATGTTGTTAATACGATATAGTTGCTACAGTATACGAAATGCGATAATTTTGTTGAAAAATTGGAAGTATAGTCTTCAGTTTGCCAATCAAGAAAATGATTTACAAAACATATGAAAGACTGATTCTTGAGTATTTCTCATCAGTCTGGGACCTGTAGCAAATTGGAGTAATAGAAGAATGAGAGAGAGAGAGAGAGATAAAATGTAACGAAGAGCGGCACGTTTGTGATGGTATTATTAATAAGCGCGATGGTGTTACATAGATAAACAATGAATACCATTGGCTGAGTCTATTTGCGAGGCGTTGTCCCTCACGCCCACAGAGAAGTTTGCTGTTGGAATTGCGAGAGTGCAAGTTCCAATAAAACTAGGGCAACATATTACTTCCTCCCACATGTAGTTCGCAAAATGACCATGACGGGAAAAACAGACAAATAACAGCTCATGCAGAGGTTTATCGACAATCGTCCTTCCCCCATGCCATTCGCGAATGGAAGAGGGAAGGGAAAGTTACAGTGGTAAAATAAGTATCCTGCACCATACACAGTAAGGTGGCTTGCAGAGTATACATGTAGATTTTGGCCCAAAGCCCCGTCGATGGCGAAGCAGCGGCGCAAGCATCCAGGTTCAAATGGTTCATATGGCTCTGAGCACTATGGAACTTAACATTTATGGTCATCAGTCACCTAGAACTTAGAACCACTTAAACCTAACTAACCTAAGGACATCACACACATCCATGCCCGAGGCAGGATTCGAACCTGCGACCGTAGCGGTCACGCGGTTCCAAACTGAAGCGCCTAGAACCGCACGGCCACTCCCGCCGGCAAGCATCCAGGTTAAGCAACAAAACTACTGTGTCTAAGTCTACGTTGTCTAGCGAGCTAATTGCATCCGCCACTTTCAGTTCATTTAATTAATCAACTGTCTTCTATTTTTTGTAGGTGCGCAAATTAAAAACAGTGTAACGGCAGGCTACTATAAATTGCCATCATCACAAGTTGTGCTCACTGCTCAGTGTTATGATCCAATGAACCAAGCGCTTCCATCCCAGATAGTTACTGGCTTCAGTTAAAGCTTGCTGAAGAGGTATGTAGTGGTATAAGGGCTCTGACCCCAATTATGATATCAAATTCATACGCAAATTAATTAAATCGAACAATTAATCATCTCGACCCCCACTCCTCCCCCATCCCCCACCTATCCTACTGCAGGAATTTCGAATTTTGGCGGGAATTCCGAGTTTTGCTGGGAATTTCGAATTTTTGTGGGAATTTCTTTGTCCCAGGGCTGTGATGACGTCACACCCCCCCCCCCCCCCCACATGAGAACTTGCAGGGAATTAAAAATCGTGATGCCCTTTCTGGGACTCGAATCCTGGTCCAGATACAGGAGAGGAAGGTTGTGTTAGTGTACTTTATTTATTTTGGTTAGGGAACTGAAGTAAAGATCAGTCCTAATTATATAATTAATCATAAAGATCGGTCCAAATTGCTCAACTACATGCTTAGCGCTACACAAGGAGCGCCTAAAATGGGCAATACAGCTAAAAACTTGACGATGCCATACAACTGGTGTTATCCTGCTGGGAAAAAAATTTCACCATACCACTCGAAACTAGTGGCAGACGTACTCAAATTCTACTCTTCATCTACAAGTTGGTGGGAAGAACAGCTGGAGTGGAAGGTACTATCTTTATTTTTTGGTGGGAATTGTGTTCAGCTGATGGGATGCAGGTGTTGGACATAGAGGAATTTAATACGTGTATTACTATGTCTAGCTGTTTGACGTCATATTTCGCTGCAGACACCTTCCCCAGCATTGCTCAACAATCACCGTGCAGCCCCAGCAATCGAAGCCAATACACACTACCACAAATGACGGATAACGCTTCACTGTGCTAATTACACATTGAAATAGTCATGAAAAAAACCAGCATTTGTAATCAATGGGTCATAATGCAGCACATGTACAGGGGTTTAAGGAAAATCGTCGTCCCAAAAGATTGCAACAGAAGAAAAGGGCGCCAGTTAAACGTGCGTTCTTCTTGATGTGCAGTCAGGAACTAGCGAAATCAGAGGCACTCTTACCTCTCCTCGTCCCTTCCTCTCCCTCCCCCGCTCCCATCCACCTACGATGGGGATAAAATCTTTTTTCTATGGCCAGCTGCCATTGGGGCAGCCTCCCGCCGATCTGGTAGCAGTTTTCAGTATAATGCATCCCGAGCGGGATACGTGGATGGGTGGTCGAGGTGAAGGCTCTTCATTAACATAAAAGGCTGTAGCGTGCACTGAACAGTGTGAGATAAATGACGAGCACAGCTTGTTTGTTCATCTAGAATATAAAAGCGTCCTAGTCGGAGCACAGCTGCATTGAGCGACCACACACACCACACGGAACTGTTCTCCACACTGCCCCCACAAGTGCCCGCCGTTTCTAGTATGAAAACACTTCTCTGTAACAGTCGTATTTAACGTCAACGCACCTTCTAGAAGCGAGCATCTATTTAAAAAAAGACACCAGAATCGCGATGGTAATAAATGTCCTCTTTCCACGAAAATAGGAGTAGTCCATTTTCTTTTAGTTTTATCAGCAAAATCGGTATAGTTTTATGTTCAAGTGCAGCATACAAGTCATATCTCTCTCTCTCCCCCTGATTTCCGTTATTTTGCGACATCCAACAAAGTGAAAAAGCTACAGAACCGCCACCGATTACAGATGACCGAATTTCAGCAGTTGAGCTACTCCCATACATTTCCACCCAGTGTAAAATCGAAAAAAAAATGCATCCACTATTTTGCTGTGAAAACTACCAACCACTGCGGAATGTTCTCGAGTTTTCAAAACTATCGTCGGAATAAAGAAAAAGAGATATTTTAAACTCCGAAGAAAAAACATCTATGTTAGGCAATTTCTTTCAGCCTGATGGACAAATTACACAGCCTGAGAGCATCCCTCACGTTCAAATTAGTGTCTGTAAATAAACTGTCATTCACATGTTTGCTGCAAATATTTCAGACACGTGAAATAAATTACAGAATACAGTCCTTTACATCATTGTTCACATGTCGGAAAAAACACAATCATTAAAGAAGACACTGTTGCTTTTTACTCTGTGACAGGCCCCATATTACCAATGTGATGCATGAGACCCTATCTCCTAATGCCACCTAGTAGAGAACCCTGTCAGATTCTTCTGCTCCATTGAAAGCAAATACCATATATATGATGACATCTGACTTTTTTTAGTGTTCCTTAACGCGCCCCCCATGAACCATGGACCTTGCCGTTGGTGGGGAGGCTTGCGTGCCTCAACGATACAGATAGCCGTACCATAGGTGCAACCACAATGGAGGGGTATCTGTTGAGAGGCCAGACAAACGTGTGGTTCTTGAATAGGGGCAGCAGCCTCTTCAGTAGTTGCAGATATTAGACTGATCTGGCCTTGTAACACTAACCAAAATGGCCTTGCTGTTCTGGCACAGCAAACGGCTGAAACCAAGGGGAAACTACAGCCGTAAATTTTCCTGAGGACATGCAGCTTTACTGTATGGTTAAATGATGATGGCGTCTTCTTGGGTAAAACATTCTGGAGGTAAAATAGTCCCCTATTCGGATATATGGATGGGAACTACTCAAGAGGACATCGTTATCAGGAGAAGGAAAACTGGCGCTCTACGGATCGGAGCGTGGAATGTCAGATCCCTTAATCAGGCAGGCAGGTTAGAAAGTTTAAAAAGGGAAATGGGTAGGTTAAAGTTAGATATAGTGGGAATTCGTGAAGTTTGGTGGCAGGAGGAACAAGACTTTTGGTCAGGTGAATACAGGGTTATAAATACAAAATCAAACAGGGGTAATGAATAAAAAAAATAGGAGTGCGGGTAAGCTACTACAAACAGTATAGTGAATACATTATTGTGGCCAAGATAGACACGAAGCCCACACCTACTACAGTAGTACAAGTTTATATGCCAACTAGCTCTGCAGATGATGAAGATTTGATGAAATGAATGATGAGATAAAAGAAATTATTCAGGCAGTGAAGGGAGACGAAAATTTAATAGTCATAGGTGTCTGGAATTTGATAGTAGGAAAAGGAAGAGAAGGAAACGTAGTAGGTGGATATGGATTGGAGCTAAGAAATGAAAGAGGAAGTCGTCTGGTAGAATTTTGTACAGAGCATAACTTAATCATAGCTAACACTTGGTTCAAGAATCATAACAGAAGCCTGTATACATGGAAGAACCCTGGAGATACTAACAGATTTCAGATAGATTATATAATGGTAAGACAGAGATTCAGGAAGCAGGTTTTAAATTGTAAGACATTTCCAGGGGCAGATCTGTAGATTAAAACTGAAGAAACTGCAAAAAGGTGGGAATTTAAGGACATGGGATCTGGATAAACTGACTAAACCAGAGGTTGTACAGAGTTTCAGGGAGAGCATAAGGGAACAATTGACAGGAATGGGGGAAAGAAATACATTAGAATAAGAATGGGTGGCTTTGAGGGACGCAATACTGAAGGCAGCAGAGGATCAAACAGTTAAAAAGACGAGGGCTAGAAGAAATCTTTGGGTAACAGAAGATATGTTATATTTAATTGATGAAAGGAGAAAATATAAAAATGCAGTAAATGAAGCAGGCAAAAAGGAATACAAACGACTCAAAAATGAGATCGACAGGAAGTGCAAAATGGCTGAGCAGGAATGGCTAGAGGACAAATGTAAAGATGTAGAGGCTTATCTCACTAGCGGTAAGATAGATACTCCCTACAGGAAAATTAAAGAGACCTTTGGAGAAAGGAGAACGACTTGCATGTGTATCAAAAGGGTCTATACAAGGGCGATGTACTTGGGAACAATATTATGGAAGTGGAAGAGGATGTAGATGAAGAGGAAATGGGAGATATGATACTGCGTGAAGAGTTTGAGAAAGCACTGAAAGACCTGAATAGAAATAAGGTCCGCAGAGTAGACAACATTCTATTAGAACTACTGACAGCCTTGGGAGAGCCTGTCCTGACAAAACTCTACCATCTGGTTAGCAAGACGCATTAGGCAGGCGAAATACCCTCAGACTTCAAGAAGAATATAATAATTCCAATTCCAAAGAAAGCAGGTGTTGACAGATGTGAAAATTACCGAACTATTAGTTTAATAATTCACAGCTGCAAAATACTAACGCGAATTCCTTACAGGCGAATGGAAAAACTGTTAGAAGCCGACCTTGGTGAAGATCAGTTTGGATTCCGTAGAAATGTTGGAACACATGAGGCAATACTGACCCTATGACTTATCTTAGAAGACAGATTAAGGAAAGGCAACCCTACGTTTCGAGCATCTGTAGACTTAGAGAAAGCTTTTGACAATGTTGATTGGAATACTCTCTTTCAAATTCTGAAGGTGGCAGGGGTAAAATACAGGGAGCGAAAGTCTATTTACAATTTGTACAGAAAGCAGATGGCAGTCATACGAGTCGAGGGGTATTAAAGGGAAGCGGTGGTTGGGAAGGGAGTGAGACAGGGTTGTAGCCTCTCCCAGATGTTATTCAATCTGTATATTGAGCAAGCCATAAAGGAAACAAAGGAAAAGTTTGGAGTAGGTATTAAAATCCATGGAGAAGAAATAAAAAAATTGAGGTTCGCCGATGACATTGTAATTCTGTCAGAGACAGCAAAGGACTTGGAAGAGCAGTTGAACGGAATGGACAGTATCTTGAAAGCAGGGTATAAGATGAACATCAAAAAAGCAAAACGAAGGTAATGGAATGTAGTCGAATTAAGTCGGGTGATGCAGAGGGAATTAGATTAGGAAATGAGATACTTAAAGTAATAAAGGAGTTTTGCTATTTGGGGAGCAAAATAACTGATGATGGTAGCAGTAGAGAGGATATAAAATGTAGACTGGCAATGGCAAGGAAAAGAAGAAAATATTGTTAACATCGAGTATAGATTTAAATCTCAGGAAGTTGTTTCTGAAAGTATTTTGTAGTGTAGCCATGTATGGAAGTGAAACATGGACGATAAATAGTTTAGACAAGAAGAGAATAGAAGCTTTCGAAATGTGGTGCTACAGAAGAATGCTGAAGAGTAGATGGGTAGATCACATAACTAATGAGGAAATATTGAATAGGATCGGGGAGAAGAGAAGTTTGTGGCACAACTTGACTAGAAGAAGGGATCGGTTGGTAGGACATGTTCTGAGGCATCAAGGGATCACAAATTTAGCATTGGAGGGCAGCGTGGAGGGTAAAAATCGTGGAGGGAGACCAAGAGATGAATACACTAAGCAGATTCAGAAGGATGTAGGCTGCAATAGGTACTGGGAGATGAAGAAGCTTGCACAGGATGGAGTGGCATGGAGAGCTGCATCAAACCAGTCTCAAGACTGAAGGCCACAACAATAACAACAACGTGCCTCTAGGGACATGTACATAAAATTTCTGTCATCCAGCAGACAATCATTTGGCATAGCAGCAGATTATTGCATTCTAGTTTTGAAGCAATTTGATCATCACAGGACAGTATGTTTCACACAATCTACTCATATGTTGGGAAAAGCAGTATCATTTCTAGGTTCCCCAACGAATACAACTGAAATGGTGTAAACTTTATAATTAGAGGTTATGAAGTATGAAATAACATAGGATTTGTGGTAACCCCTGTTCTTAAACACGCAATATAAACAGTCATGATCCCACTAGAATAGATACGGTCGATTTCTGTTACTTTTATGAGCAAAACCAGTGTAGTTTGAGAGCATTTTGCATGTTCAAATTATAAATTGTCATGTACGGGGGCATTACATTCATTGTAGATAGATCAGCATCTGTACAGTCATTTAGTATGTTCGAGGGCACTTCTCATCGTTATTTTGTAACATCCAGAGAAGGTATAAAACTATGAACTATCTGTATCCAAACTTTAACCAGTCAAACCACTCCTTGTGATATAATTTCCTATTCTCTCTTCTGACATGTCGAAAACCAAATACCATATGCATGTTGATAACGAGCACATTGCTTATTCATGTATCAGCCTATGGGGACTGATGGCCAGTGGTCGAAGTTGTTTGCAGAGACTTGTATTCAGTTTTGTCACCTGTACTGGAGGAAGACCATATCCAACAGACTATAAATCACAAGAGAGGAGTCCTGTAGTGTTCTTTCATAAGCAGTTTAATGCATTGTTTTTTAGCTGTAACACATCCAAGCAGCATATGAGTACAGTTTTGCACACCACCATACACTTCGTTTTTCTACCATGACTTCGATCAATTGGCTCTCACAGAAAGTCAAACGTCACATGGTGTAAGCTATGCAGGTACCACAACACAGAGGATGGTGGAAATAAAACACCGAGGTGGTGTTCGCCATTGACAAAAATGTGGATGACATCGCAACATATGGAACTGGATGAGTTTGCAGTATTGTAAGAGTGTTTCCACATAGCTATCCGAAGGTGATGTCCTATACAGTAAATCTCATCTTCCACAGTGATGGGGTAGCAGAGCATTGTTTCCTCATATTGTATTCATTACTGTTCCATTGTTGACTGTTGCCAGAAGTTGCTGTTCACAACACACCTGAGGTAGCAGAAATAAAAAGAGGTAATGTTATCCAATTGGTGAAAAAAAAAAAATTGGAGGGCTTCACAGCATATGGAAATTGGACAAGTCTGCAGCATTGAGAAACGCTTCCAAACAACTATCCGAAGGTGATGATCTCTACATTTAATCCCATATTCCACAGTGATAAGTAGCAGATATCCACTGTTCCATAAAGGCTGTCTTCATCTCATCCAAGTGGTTTCAGTCAATCATTGGACGGATGGGATGAGAAAGACACCATCCGTGCAGGACAAAGTACTGTAATACACACTGCTGTTGACAGCACAATCAATTTTAGTAATTTTACCAGCTGTTACGTTAGTTCAACGGCACCCAGTGATACAGCAGGTTGCTTCCCAGTTTCTGTATCATCGCTAACTCACCCCTCCACTGCATTGCAAGCACTATATACTAGATTGGGAATGCAGATAGATGATCGTGCAGAATATCTGTTTGGTCATACACACCAAAGTATACCTGGTGTTCTGTAATTTCAAGGCCAGCCAGTGATACAGCAGAATGCTTCCCAATTTTTGTATCATTGTTAAATCACCCTCCACTATTTTGCAAGACTGTGACTGCAGATAGATGACTGTGCAGTACATCCACTCAGTCATATACACAGATGTATACCAGACAGCGTCCTATACTGATGCAGTTAGGTTATCTACATGTTTCCAGTGCATCGATTACAGTGCAGAATTTACGATTGTTGCTGGTCATTTTTCCCTGCGAGAATGGGAGTCATGGACTATTCTCACGTTCATAGGATGAAGTCAGAGTTTGACAGATCCCCCAGATAGTCCTTAACCAATCCTTCCTACAACATGATCGCCAATTTAATGTGCAACTCAACAGGAAGTATGAATGTCCTATACCTACTACATTCCGCATCTCATGAAGGAATAGAGCGAGCTGTGTCCATAACTGCTGTTCAGTGAAGACTGTTCTGCACGAGTCTTACCCACAGCACCTATGCAAGTGCACTGTGTCACTCCAGATGCATGCATGTCAAGGAGGGTAGCAACCCTTATTGGTGTATAGTAGACATGAGTGTTGCAGTAACTTAACATACAGTTAAAAAAGAACTTGTGGTTTATACATGATGGAGCACCAGATGGATGGGGTTTGAAACATCTCACATAAATCAACTGTGCTATCAATTTTGAAATATTATTCTAGTGTCTGGAGTTAGTACGAGCACAGGAGAAATGATCATAGAGTATAAACACAGACTTCTAAAGTGATGTGGTTCTGCACCTAAAAATGTTATATTATTAAAGCTATATAGTTTCCAAAGTATTAGTCCTGCGGAATGCAACACTCTTAATACTCCTATGCAGGATAACTTTGCCTAGCATCATTCATACAACCACCCTGCAAGTTTCTAGTCTAATCACTAAAGTGACAAACTAGAAGCCAGCCGGTGCGACCATGCGGTTCTAGGCGCTTCAGTCTGGAGCAGGTTCGAATACTGCATCAGGCATGGATGCATGTGATGTCCTTAGGTTAGTAAGGTTTAAGTAGTTCTAAGTTCTAGGGGAGTGATGACCTCAGATGTTAAGTCCCATAGTGCTCAGAGCCATTTGAACCATTTGAACAAACTATAAATTATAAAACTACTTCCTTCTATATAATTATAGTGTCCTAGGTAGGTATCGTTGGTGTATATTCGCCACTCGATCTGCTTATAAACCGACTAGAACAGAGTCAGGAGACAGCTGTTCCATCTTGTTGGAAATTAATGGATTTTATGTGTCTTTTTAAGTTGGAAAGGTACATACCCACAATCACACTTACCACATCAGCTGTACTTATTATTATTATTAGTAGTAGTAGTGGTTTTGACGGATGTAGCCATGCCTAACTAGGAAATAGAGTGAGGGGAAAAAGACTTCAATATTTTAGATAGTTGATACATTGAGTTACCACCCACACCCTGCTGCACAAAAATGCGCACTAAGCAGCAACTTATTGTGAGGGAGTAAGCACCACAATCAGTAGCAATGGATATGTAACAGTCTTATTGCTGTTTACTTTAGCATCTCCACAGCTCTAACAGCATTCATCTTTCACAAGGAAGTCCTAGTCTGACGTTAGTCACTTTCGCTCATGTGTAGGATAATATAGCAATTTCTGCCTAACACCACGTCTCTCGAGTACACGCTCCTCATACTATTAAAGGTGATATGTATGGGATAGGTCCTCTTTTCTACAGAACACTCTACGAAATGGCTCAAGTCTGATAAATGCTTTGAGTCTTTTCCTTAATACTTGAGGAATAACTCTGCTTATGAGAATCTACCGTAATTCAGTAATATCTATATTCGACTGAATGTGTGAGAACACTTTTTGTAACTGTAATTCCTAGGTATTTAGTTTATTTTATGGCCTTTAGATTTGACTGATTTGTCGTGTAATCCAAGTTTGATGTTTTCCTTTTAGCAATCATGTAGATGATCTCACACTGTTAGTTATTTGGTGTCAATTGCCAATTTTTGACCCATACAGATATCTTTTTTACATCGTTTTGCAATTTGTTTTGATCTTCTAACGACTGAAATAGCCGATAAACGATACCATCATCTGCAAACAACCTAAGAAGGCTGCTCAGATTGTCTCCTAAATCGTTTATAAAATAAGGGACAGCAAAGGGCCTATACCAGTACGTTGGGGAACGCCAGAAATCACTTCTGTTTTACTCGCTGACTTTCCGTCAATTACTACGAACTGTGACCTCTCTGACAGGAAATCTCGAGTCCAGTCACATAACTGAAAAAATATTCCATAAGCACGTAATTTCATTACAAGCAAATTGTGTGGTACAATTCTGTAAATCTATAAATACGGAAGCAATTTAAAATCCCTTGTCAATAGCATCAACAGTTTGTGCGAGTAAAGAGTTAGTTGTGTTTTACAAGAAGGATGTTTTCTATATCCGTGTTGACTATGTGTCAATAGACTGTTCTCATAGAGGTAATGTTTGATTACAGTACGTGTTTCAAAATCCTGCTGCATATCGACGTGAATGATATGAGCTTGTGAATTACTCCTACTACCTTTCTTCATCATTGGTATGACCTGTGCAAGTTTCTAGTATTTGGGTATGAATCTTTTGTCAAGCGAATGGTTGTATATGATTATTAAGTATGGAGCTATTGAATCAGCATACTCTGAAGGGAACCTAACTCATATACAGTCTGGACTGGATGACCTGCTTTTGTTAATTGATTAAGTTGCTTCACTATACCGTGAATATCTATTTCTACTTACTCATGTTTGCAGCTGTTCTTTATTAGAAGTCAGGAATACTTACTTAGCCTTCTTTGGTGAAGGAATTTCGGAAGGCTGTGTTCAGTAACTCTGCTTTGGGAGCACTATCATCGATAGTATTTCCACTGCCGTCTGGCAGAGAAGGCATTGTCTCTAAGAAGGGCGCCAGAAGATATCGCCAAAACCACTATTTGCGCTCCATTCAGTCTCTTCATTTCGTCAAATGCCACTTGAACTCGATAGTGTTGTCCACACTTTCCGGAGCAACATGGAGGAGATAACTGGAGACTTATGAGTAGAATTCCGTTAAGTTTATATTGATGACCTCCCAATAACGTCGTCCAACGAGGCTGGATATTTAGTAAACCTACAGCATCTGTGCACTTGACAAAAATACCATTGCTTAGCGATTAATCCTGAAATGGGTTTTTGGGGCGACAGAAGTAAAACTGTTTGATAAACCAGAGTCTTCAATAACATCTCTTGACTCTGACTCATGATGTCATAATGAGCCCCATACACAAATAAGATTTAAAAATAGTGGCCAATTACATTATCAGTTCCTATGGTGCCAAAATATAAACACCGAGTACAGAACTGTATAAATTCTGAACAATAAATGCAGTAGCAAAGTATAATGATATAATGGTCAGTAAAAAAAGCGCAAATCAGTTGTGACAGTTGCATCATCTGACCTAAACAGCTCAACTGAAAACTCCACCGAGACGAAATGGGAGCCCTCCCCCTCACCTGTCGCAGCGCCGATTCCTCTCGTGCCTGGTTGGTCCGAATGGCAACGGCGCTGAAAGGATGCTGAGAAGCCCATGGTCCCGCGGTCATAAAGACCCTAGGCCAAAGACACTCTTGGGCGACTCATATTCCACACGTCAGAAGCAGAGCTCTACATATTCCAAGGGAATATTACACTTGCCTGCTGCAAGGGGACACAGGCATCCCGCTCCTGAAGGACTGACTCAGGATCATTGCGAGATCATTTTATGAGAAGGCTAGGCTTCCTATAACCGGCTCGCCCATGGCCTGGACTGCCAACCACATCACAGGCCAACAACACATAGGTCTGACTTGCTGTGAGACCAAATATATCATAATCACATCATCCAAGGACAGTTCGTATAGGTAAGGTTCTTTTTTTTCCCATAGGAACAGTAGGAACAGCATTTTTATGCTCACACTGCTCAACATGCTAAGCAAGGAAAGGTCGCCAATGGAGCGACAGCGACAGTGAACCCAACGCTGCCTGAAATGGCAAGGAAGAAACTTGCTGAAACATTTCCAGAAAATGATGCATAGATTCAGCTATCGACCCAAGAAGATATTATCATCAAAAACAAAGTTACATTAACAAGAAGTAGTAAGTGGGTCACTTGAGCACAGTAGAGGTATAAACAATGGCATAGTCATATTTCTTCTGAAACCAGAGACATTTTTCAAGAGGGCAAATAACAGGTAACAGGCAGTGGTAAGAGCAAGTAAGAGCAAGAGCACAAAAAAGACACTGATTAAATTTCATTTAAACTAAAAACTCAATATTGTGTAATTCATTATCGTTATTTATAAGTTTATTAATTGCTCTATTTCTCAATTTAATATTATCAACTTCAAAATACTGAAATCGCAACCAGTAATTATTTATAATTTTAATTTGGCAAAGTAATTTCAAATTTGTCATCGGCCTGCATAAAAATTTTCTCCCCATATTTCGTTTTCCAATGTTCACATCCTCTAACGTAATGTTTCATTTACTTCCAGCTCATTGATTTTTTTTAACATTTTAGAAATGTTTGCACTGTTGAGCTTCCTGAGTAGAGTCTCCATTTATACAGATTAAAATTTTGATAGGATAAAAAAAAATTCTTTCTCAAAACTTCAAAATCTTTCGGCACTCTTTGAAGGAAACCAGGTGGGTTTTTTCCTCATGGTATTCTCTATAACATAATAAAATAATGGAATAGATGATAATAAAATGTTGAAATGCGTGGCTTTTTAAAATGTATTGAATTAATGAGATTAATTTTTCGGCATGAATGACAAACACAATAAGCTGAGCTATGCCTGGAAATAAGTTCGTATTAGTTCATATTATTTTGCACAGCGAAGTAGTTTCTTTCTCCGCTGTAGATTTGTGCTTACCATTGTTTATAATGCTACGTTTGGTCGCCTTGTTCACCTTTGAAGTCTTGACCGTGTTCCCATTAAGCTTATCAGATCTTCATAATTTTCCAAAGTACACAGGTGGGCTTCAGTTCTTGTAATTATTGTACTATTTGAAATAACAACTCACACGATCTTTCTGTTAATAAAACAGTACTGTATATTTCTAAACGGTGCACATATGAAATACATACTCCTCACTTAATTCATAGCGACACCAAAATGGCGGTCTACAATTACTCGCTAAAAATGGCGTGCTTCTCACTCGTTCACTAGCTGAGCGCGAAATCCTTCCTTCCTCCTACTAGTACCAGAAAAAATCCTCTGTTTCTTAACAACTGAAAATCAAAAATAGGCTCTATGATGGGCTACCGCTTCATCTTCTCTCTTTGCCTTTGAAGAAGACAAAACATAAAGGAAATGCAAAAGGTTTATCACATCTCACTATTTCATTTCACCCCACTGTTTTTCTTCAGCTGAGCATTGCTTTCAGTCTGCGACCTGGCTGCTAATTATCATCCACCCATCTTCTTCTTCTGGCTATGTCATTGATAGTATAACTCTTGTGCAATAATAGGGCCAAGTGGATGTGGAAAAATGAAATTAACGCTAATATTATATTATATCTCCAGGATGGCTGAACTGGAATAAAATCAAATGTTTTTATGTTTACTGTAAAAGTTTATACCAGCCAAAATACTTGGAATTTATAAAAATGTGTAAAATATCGAAGATATAAGTTATTAGAAGATTGATACTTTCACTGAAAACAATGATGAAATTATACAACTGGATCAATTCCAAGAAAATTAATTTGTACTATTTGAAGATTTCATTCTTGAAAATCAGTATGTAATGAGAGAATATTTCACTAAAGTTTCACATAAAAGAATAGACTGTTTTTATTTAGCTCAGACATACTCAATAATACCAAAACGGTTAGTCAGAGATAATTTAAATTTTTTAAATATGTTTAGGTAAGATGACACAAATTTTAAAAAATCTGTGGTAAATTTTATAATGATCAGTTCGGATTTTTTGTATCCATACCAGATAGGGTTGATAGAAGGGATAGAGAAGATTCAATGGAGAGCAGCGCGCTTTGTTGAAGGATCATTTAGTAATCGTGAAAGCATTATGGAGATGATAGATAAACTCCAGTGGAAGACTCTGCAGGAGAGATGCTCAGTAGCTTGGTATGGGCTTTTGTTAAAGTTTCAGGGAACATACCTTCACCGAAGAGTCAAGCAGTATATTGCTCCCTCCTATGTATATCTCACGAAGCGACTATGAGGATAAAATCAGAGAGATTAGAGCCCACACAGAAACATATTGACAATCCTTCTTTCCACGAACAATACGAGACTGGAATAGAAGGGAGAACCAATAGAGTTACTCAGGGTACCCTCCCCCACACACCGTCAGGAGGCTTGCGGAGTATGGATGTAGATGTAGATGTAGAAGATAAATGAATTAATGTACAGATTACAAATAAAAGAATTTTTATAAACATAAACATTAAAAATATTTTTTTAAATTTTATCTATATTTAATGTTTTCACAATATGATCCAGAGGTTGTTAAAAAAGCTAAATGAAATAGAAGCAAAAACAAAGTATTAAAAGAAGGGTTTAAAAAGTGGAAGAAGCAACCTAGACCAGAATATGAAAAGTGAAAAAAAAACAGCTTGGTACTGATTCAACAGAAAAGGTAAAAGAAGGAATCAAAGATTTAGGTGATGATATGTTGAAAGCTATAGAATGAAATAGATTGGTTGAGTAACAAATAATTCCTGATACACACCATTACTTACAATAGTATACCAATATTCCACCAATTAACAATACAGAAGTCCTCAATGCGATTGTATGCTGAGCGAATCAGAAATACAAAATTTATTGTCTAAATATGATGAAGATGTTAAAAATGGTAAAAGTGTACATAACAATATAAAAACGTTAAAAACAATAAATGTAAGTGAAGATAAAGTTTTGGATTGTAATTTGTGTGTAATTTTTGGTAAAATACCATTTGAATTCAATACGGATGAATTAAAAGTTGGTGAAAGAATATTTGAGGGTAGAGATGGATTAATGAATTTTTCAACTAAGAAACAGATTACTGTCGCTCATGGGTAAAAAATTTGATACTGTTGATTTATCAGTGTTTTGCAGATACATTGTAATAATCATGAGCATCATATTCTGATAATAATCCAAATAAAATAAAATAAAGTAGAGGTATAAAATATAATGGTTTGATGAAGGAAGTTATTGATGTCTACATCCCACAGTTAGCAGCAGATTAAGGCTCGAGTGCAGATGAGTAAACAGGTGAAATTTTAATAAAAGAATTATGCAGAGAAACCAGCTGAATATGTTTGGATGAGTGAAGTCTGTCAATTACTCGATAGATTACCAAAAAAAGAAGATGAGGTATGGTCAATGCCATTGAGAAAAATAGTTGGGATTATAAAAATATCTAGTCTCATAAAAACTGTATCTATATAAATAATAACTTCAGAATTGATTGAATTTTGCTACCAAGTGCCAAAACTAAACTAAAATCAAGTAAAGTTAAACTCAATAATGAACAGTTACAGGCTACTGATAAGTTGTTAACTCATACCCAAAAAGGAAAGAGAGACAAGAGAACTGGGGAAATTTAGTCATATACCTGTTGTGCAAAAGATTATGGAATATCTACCAAAAAAGAAAGAAGGTTTGGAGTAATAAAAAAACCTGAAGGTGGATCTTACAAGTTTCAGTAGCAGAATTAGGAACAATTGACTCATTAGCAGGTGGAGCAGCAGTTATTGCAAAGTCAGTTCATAATGAAGAAAAACATGCTAAGGAATTAGAAGAACAAAAAAGACATAACTTAGGAATGGGGAAGAAAGGAACTGATGTAAAAAGATTTTCAAAAAATTATGAAAAATTATTATAACCCTCCATAAAATTTTGATCTACAAAAATTACCTAAAAAATTGTAAACAAAACTCTTTTGTGGTGTGTATATGACTGATCAATTACCTAACCAGCCTAGAGAAAATGAATCTGGAACAGTAAATTTAGATGCATCTAATTATATGGCAGACACTTGACTTTTTATTGTAACAATAAAGATAAAAAATTATATTTCATTTATTTGGAGCAAATATTCCTGAAGAATTGGTTAAATATCTTGGTTCAGTTGAATTGTAATATAATGAATAATGTACTCAAAATTTTGATGAAGTAATTTGAGGTCATATGTGTATATTTGTTTTAAAACTATTGTCAGGTAATTATGAGTTTAATGATATTTTGAATCTAATAAATGGACATTTATGGAAATAAGTTGCAGCCTAAAGGCCACCTGATTAGTGGACAAGTAAACTTAAAATACATAGGAAACGAATTAGGATCAAAAATTGATCAAAAAATAGAAAATTTAATTAAATAATTTCATAAAGAATAACGTAACGTCTTTAAAATAACTGAGGGATATATTGATTTTAATGGTAGAAAGTTATTAGATTTAAAAGTCTTGTAAGTGGATTTATGCACCAAACGCTTTTAACTCCAATCGGCACATCACTTGTTAAGATCGTCTCAACTTATTATAGACCTCAATGTTTTGAGTGAATGAAGAGTTTGTTAAGAAGTTTGTGAAGTTTTACTATATTTTTGTGTTAAAATACTGTAGATACGTGACACACAATGTTCGAGAAAAGCTGTGTCTTGTCAAGTCAGCAAGTCTCCAAAGCAAAATCCACTACTGAACTGCAGTGGCAAAGAGTAGCTAGCCATCAAAAACCTTTGCTAGCGACCACTAAGAAGGAACAGTTTGTGTTAAAGAGATAATTGGTAGGTCATGCTTGTTCACAGAGAATGATTCTTGGCTTATCCTTTTAAAATTTCAGTTGGGTATGCAAGTATTGTTAGAGTAGTGAGCCCTGAGAGAGATTATTTCAAGAGAGTGATGAGATCAGCTCACACATACGACATGTGAATTAGTCTGCAACAGAGATAGAACTCAAAAGCACTCAAAGCATTCGAAGTAGTTTCAAAGATATTGTGAGAAGATTACTGGCTTGTAAAGAAAGCGATTATTTCGCCGATTCTGGTAGGACATAGACAGGACAGGTACAGGGAAAGCTCCGATTTATTAAAGTATGAGATTAATTTCTCCTCTTTGTGATTACTGGTACGTTGTGTTGCTTAATAGACATGCTACTGCAGGCGAACCGCGTTTCAATATTTTTGGGAGATTTTCCATTGGATGCGTATGTGATGAGATGTGTTCACATGAAGTCGTTTAGTTATTGTGTGGTTAGGGATTAAAGCACGCACTAAGATATTGTAGCATTGCATTGCATTATTGTGGTGTATAGGTGTATGTAAACACTGAGGAATGTGACTTTGGCTTGAGCATCATAGTATGATAAACTCCAGAAATCTCGTTGGATGCACTGAATGTACAGTCTGTATTGGAAAGAATGGTAGTCATACATAAAGAGTTATTTATTAAGAAACAATCGAAAGTTCATTGAGAATTTGATACCTCCTCCTCTTGTCCCTAAAGAACAAATCAAGAACCATTTATTAGAGAATACGCTGATTCTGTCTAAAAGAGATCATCAAATGCTTTATTTTGCATTTTAAATATTGGTGGGTCACAGAATTCAACGCTTGAAGTGGTTCAGGTTTGTTGGATCATTTAAAGTTCATATAGTAGAAGAGTGTAGGACACACTCAGGCTTTTTATTTGTTCTTATTTCATTTCTGCTTACTGGGATTTTGAATAGCGAACCTGCACACGCAAAGTAAAATATTAACTTGTAGCTGCAAACGAATTATTGGCAGGAAATAAAGAATTAACAGTTTTAAACTCAAAAAGTCAGTACCTAACTTTTCCTTTATACCTAAACTATCACAAGACAAATATTTAAAAGTTTATTCCAAAGCAGACTAATATCTCGAATATATCACTTCATATCAAAGTAAATCCAAAGGCCAATAATGTAAAGGAATGACATAGTTGCAAGAGCAAATTTCAAGGAAATTAAAACCCTAAAGAGAAGGAATAATATTTTTCCATTAATAACTTGCAATGAAAAGACAGGGAAAACGAGTTTACATTCTATGGAAAAGTAATGAATATTAAATGAAAAGATATTCCATTTAGTTCTGAAAAACTGACAGTTAAGAAAAAGTTCGTTGCAATAAAATTTCAATTGAGTGAATAATATTGTTGTAACCAGGTGCTACTTATAGCAGTTATCGTTGATTGACTACGAAAGATAAACAATATAAAATTATATCTTTGCCTTGTGAATGTATTCTCCAATTTACATAAAATTTTATAGTATTCACAATGATTGCTTGTAGCCTTAAAAGAGGAGTAACTACAAGTGGCAACGAATTTATATGATGCATTCATCAGTTATATACAAAAGCTGTCTTTTCTGGTACCTACATTGTTGAGAAAGTGTTTAGTTGTGTTGTCAGGGTATACAGAGTAAGCTTCACTACAAGTAGCTGATGCTGCATGGGGTAGCCGTGCGGTCTGAGGCGCCTTGCCACAGTTCGCACGGCTCCCCCATTGGAGGTTTGAGCCCTCCCTTAGGCATGGGCGAGTGTTGTCCTTAGCGTAAGTTAGATGAAATAGTGCGTAAGCCTACAGACCGATGATCTGAGCAGTTTGGTCCCATAGAACTCACCACCGAGTTCCAGGGTAGCTGATATCACTCCTAATCCTCGTAGGCTCTTACAGTTAGTATTTTTTGGTTATTGAAACTAGCTTTGATGGAAGGTCATCTTTCAAACGTAGTGAACACTGATAGATGCATTGTTGTAATTAATATCCAGATAGCTGCCACTGAACCCATTATACCATGTAAAGTGTTACTGTGTCCATGATTTTGCACATAGTGATGTCATAGTAAGCTGTTTTGCAATTTTTACCTTAGAAGTTAAATATCAATCTTACATGACATTGTTGTGTTAGTACAGGCGATTATTTCAAGTCACACCGACTGCATCATTGAGTGTAGGCAAGGTCTTGTCAGTACAACTTATTGTAGTATTATAAGAGTGAGCTATATTGTCTGACGTTGCTTTCTACCTATGTATTGCAGTGGTGTTAGAGTCTGTTCACACAGTAAATTTCTTGCAAGTTAGCGGTATCTAAATGGTGGCGCAGTAGAAAGTTGGCGACTCTGTAGTCCAGGATGTGCTACTATTGAAATGCAGTGAATTCAGACTGGATCAAAACTTGTTAGAGGCTTGTCTTCTGCTGGGTCCATCATAGAATTTCCATTTTGGCGGATTAGGATTTGCAGAGTTAAAGTATCTCCTGAAGCAAGTATAATCTTGGAAAAGTATTTGATGATAGAAGGTCGATGAAGTTCAGTTTGTGCAGGTACAAACACATCTAGCGGGGGTGCGGCACCTGTTGACTAGAGATGTGACATCAACTTCAGCTATAAGTTCAGCTTCACTGCTGGGTGCATTCCTGCACAACAAGTGGCTATGGTGGCAGCATCAGCATCAGCTCCACCTACAGGTGTAGCTACTGCTAAACCTGTGACTGCAGCAACAGAAGCAGAGGCGATGGCATTGCCTGTCAATAGTAGCAGCAGTTACAGCTGTGTGTCATACGAATTATGATACTGAGGAGACATGACCAGGGCAACTGTAAGTACTTTGGAATAATTTTGTTGATGTTTTATTGATTAGTATGAACAAGTGATCCATGTGAAGTGACGTAGATAGTTTTGGTTATTTAAGTTGTGGATTATTAGTTGGACAGACTTTTGAAGCCATGAGGTGAATTTTGAATGTTTGACAACAGCATTAATATTGTGATTCTGTGACATGTAAATCGATAGTTAGTAATTATTTAAAATGGCTATTATTATACATTGACAAGAAGGATGCTAATGAGATGAGTGAGGGAAGGATGAAGAAACTTAATTATAAGATGAAAGCCAATATAAATATGCTTAATATAAGATAGAAACTGGTGTGAAAGAGACCAATGATAATTTGACAAATAGAACAGGCAGAGTTAAACATGGTTTAATGAAGAAACTCGAAGATAGTCAGAAAGAATTAAGAAGTGAAATTGCTACATTAAATAATAAATATCAACAAGCAATAAGAAAGTACTAGCATAGAAAGGAATTCTGTTGTACTTCCTAAAGTGATAGAGAAACTTCAGGAATCCCAAGAATTGTCAATAAGTTTGCTTAGGCAAGATGTTAACAGTCAGATCGAAACCAATAAGGAAAATGTGGTCCCCAATGCTTTATCAAGATTGCCAAAAGGAATGGAATCCATGGTAGAGAATCTAGAGATAGGCAGAGAATGTTTGGTTTGTAAAGTTAACTATTTAGAAGAAGAACGAAGATTAGTTCATATTATGAAAAATCTGAGAACAGTGGGTTTTGTATAAGAATATACTGTTTAATAAACCTGGATATGGATTAGGATAGTGGACAATATGAATCCCATTGGAATTCAGGTGTGTACTTATTTGTATATCCACAGAACTTATGGTCATTTTGGAGCCAAGAAATGTATAGCTCACATTAGAAATTATTTTATAGTGAAGGCATAAACAGAATGATCAGAAGGGGACTAAAGAAGTGCAAAGTACGTGGACACACCAAACAAGCATTAGGTTCTAAACCAGTACCAATTTTCAGTATTATCCCAACAAAGTTCATGGATATTTCGGCAATCGACATTTTTGACCAGTTGCTAAGAGGAACAACTAAGTAGCCATAGCAGACTTGTGGTCTAAGTGTGTTAAGTTATTTCTGGTCAAAGCAGCTACTAGCAGAGCCATTTATCAGGGAAGATTATATAACAAAAGTAGGGAAACCTAATAGGTTAATATTCGACAATGGAGTGCAGTTTACATCAAAAGAAGTAAGGAGTTTGTGAGAGAACATAGGTACACATCATCATTTGATAGTAAAATTCCACTCACAAGCTAACGCAAGTGAATGTATTATGCATGAATTAGGTTCATTAGGACATACTTACTTTGTCATGTTTCTTGCAGATTTCGAAATAATACTTCTTGTGAGTTGGCAGGGGGTTAGATAATAGGTGACAAGATTTTGAGTAAATCGAAATATCCTTCTGAGTATTTTGAGGAGAAGGAATTAACAGAGTTAATACATAAAAATTTGACAGTACACGTAGTAAATCGAACTAAACCCTCTCTGGTCAAGTTGAATAGTCTAGGATGGAAAGTCGGAAATTTAGTTTTAGCCAGAGGTCATTTAAAAAGTAAGAAATGTAATAGACTTACTAAGAAATTCTTTTGTATATATGATGGACCATATATGGTACGTAGGTCCCACACCCTTCTACCATAATTCATAGTGATGTTGATAAGAACAGAATATTAGCAAATAGTGTGTTACTGACTTAAAGGGTATACTGTTGGTAGTTTAAATTTGAAGGTGAACCAGATGATATACGAGAATTAAACAACCTAAGAGGATTTTTTATTACTTTGTAAGAAGAAACGATGTAACAAATGGTGTTAAGAAAATGCACAACAGTGCACTAGAGAGATCGGAAAGCATAATAACTGATTATTTAGCCGATAAGGAGCTAGAGTTCAGTAAAATAAGGGCAGCATTATCTTTAAGTGAGCCCCACGAAAAAAAAACGATCAAGGCTAAAGGAAAGACTAAGAAAGAATAAAAGGGATAGAAGTATTTGGAGTCTGATCAAGAGGCAGAGTACATTCACAGTGAACTGACCTAAAAATGCAGACCAAAATAATTTGAAATTGAAGAAAGAAGGGCTTGAGCTTATCAGAAGGAATTGTCATAGAGTGGGTTGATACATGATAGGCTTGTATCGATGCCGTAGGGTATTTTGTACCTATAAGTGGTTATTTGAGTTAACCGATTAAGTTTACGTTAATATGCTATTCTGTTTAAGAAAATTTCATTTCAGAATCCTGTTAGTTAGAATCAGTAGTTGTCTGTGGATATGTCAATTGATTATTTGTGATAGTTACATACAGAAGAGTATTGATTAGTATGGCTACAGAATGGCAATTTGAGTAATTATGTGTAGATGGTTGAACCACCAAAGATTTGTAATCCAATAATCTAAAAGATGCATAATATCATTGTTTAAGTACTGGTCTAGTATTATACTGCTGAGGATGGAATGCATTTTGTGCAATGTTTATAAACAAGTTAGCCTATTACTGCATTCTGGAATGCACTAAACATCCCAACTAAGCTATAAAATATTTTAAACCAAAAAATGATGAAAATCTCAAAACCTCCATGACTTTCCATGAGAGATATACAAAAGAATTTCTCTAATTACCAATTCAAATAATGTTAATGCTAAAGTTATCTTTAATTGTTGGATAATAAGTTGAGGCTAGGAGGAGGCTCTGTAATGCGCCGAACGCCTTTAGCACGAAAAAGGCCATCACTTGTTAATATCGCATTAATTTATTATCGCCTTTAAGGTTTTTACTGAATGATGAATTTGTTAAGATGTTTGTAAAGTTGGCTGATATTTTTTGTTTGAAAATGTTGTAGATATGTGACATCTAATGTTCGAGATAATTTGTGTCCTGTCAAGTCAGTGTGTTTGCAACACCCCGCTGACTGCTGAATCGCAGCGTGTGACAAAGATGACAACTACAGAACAGCTGGCGACAAGCAATCTTTGCAAGCGACTGCGACTTATTGTTAAAGAAAGAGTTATTGTGATATGTTTGTCTGCAGAGAATAGTTATTAGCTTGTCCTTTCAGAATTTCAGTCGGCTATCCAAGTATTGTTCGAGTAGTGGACATGGAGAGAGGTTACCTCAAGAATTCATATGTATGTGTAAATTAGTCTGTAATGGGGATAAAATTCGAGTGTGTTAAAATCAGTTCTAATTCGTGTGGAAAGATATTTTGAGAAGATTATAGACTTGTGTAGAAAGTGATTTTATCGACGATTTTGCAAGAGTGTAGACTCGCCAGGTATAGCAGTAGCTCCGATTTATTGAGGTGTGGGATTAGTTTCTCCTATTTGTGATTAATGGTGTGTTGTGCTGCTTAATATACACATGTTTTTAGGTGCACTATGTTTCAATGTTTTGGGGAGATTTTCCGTTGGATGATGTACGTGAATAGATATGTTCATGCGAAGTCATTTAGTTATTTTGTGGTTGGGATTAAAGCATGCACTAAGGAATAGTAGCATTGCATTGCATTATCAAGGCTATATACGTGTATATGAGCAATACGGGATATGACTTCTACATAAGTGTCATAGTATAGTAAATTCCGGAAATTTTGTTGGATGCACTGAATGTGTAGACTATATTACAGAGAACAATACTCCTATATAATATTTATGGGGAAGCAATTGGGAATTTGTTAGGTATTTAACAGCTTTTCCTCTTGTCCCTAAAAGACAAATCAAGTACCATTTGTTAGACAACACACTAATTCTCTCAAAAAGAGATCGAGTGCTGAGATCGAGTTTTAAATATTAGTATGTTACTGAAGTCTATACTTGTAGTGATTGAGCTTTGTTTGATTTAAAGTTCGTATAGTTGAAATGTGGCAGACAAACAGGTATTTTTGTTTTTTATTATTACATTTCAGCTTAGTGGGGTTTTGAATAGGGAACCAACACTTGTAATGTAAAATGCTGAGTTGCACCTGTAAACGAATTAATGGCAGGAAATATGAATTAACTGTTTTAAACTGAAAAAGTCAGTACTCACATTGTCCATTATCCCTAAACTATCATGAGAAAAATATTTGAAAGGTTACCTCATAGAAGACTGACATTTCGAATATATCATTTCGTTTCAATGTAAATCCAAAGGCCAATAAAATAAACGACTGACACATTTGTAAAAGCAAAGTTCAAAGAAATTACAAACCTAAAGACAAGGAATAGTGTTTTTCAACTAATAACCTGCAATGAAAGGAAAGATAATTAACCTTTATTTAGATAGGGAAAGCAAGTTTATAATGTATCGAAAAGTGATGAATTGTAAATGAAATGTTACTCGATTTAATTCTGAAAGGTTGAAAGTGATGAAATATTTTATTGCAATAAAATTAAAATAGAGTGAAGGATATTGGTGTAGCCAGGTGTTACTTACAGAGATTATCGTTGATTGACAACGAAAAATAAACAATATTAAGTTATAAATTGATCTTGTGAATGTATTCTCCAATTTACATAAAAATGTATAACTTTCACAGTGATTACTTGTATATAGGATAATTCACTGAAGCTTCAAAAGAGGAGCAATTACAAGAGGCAATGGCTCTATATGACATATTCATCATTTATATAAGAAAGCTGTCGTTTCTGGTACTTAAATTGTTGATTAAGTATTTAGTTGGACAGTCAGAGTACATAGAGTAAGCTTTACTATAGGTTGCTATTATAGGCAAAGTAAATATATCATTCCTATGGCATCAGGGTTTAAATTCCCAATTTTTTCTTCTGTGTAAACATGTTTTCTTATTGGAAAGTCATTATCTTTTTATTCCAATATTTCTGCAACGTCTTTAGCTTTCAGTCAAGGATTATTCTTTTCATTAACATGTATGACGGTTTACCATTGTATGGAAGCTTTTGCTGATAAGATCTATCATTGACTCCATTTATATAGATACAATTTTAATAATGCAATATAGTTTTATATATAAACAGGTTGGCATTGATTGGTTGATTCATTCAGTGATAAGATTGTTTTATTTTTGATATATAAATTATCATAAATTTTCATTATAATTGTGTTTCATATCTTTAATGAATTATATTATAACGAAGGGTAGTTAGTAAATTCCTAACAAAATTCAATGACTTTCAATTATCAGAATTTATTTTGAGCAGTCAGTCCCTGAATTGGTTGACCATAAAAATTAAATCTTACAATTTTTCTTGCATGAAAATCAGTTTTAATCCAATTAGAAAATATCCAGTTCAACCATTAACAGTTGTACCATAACACACATTTTTCATGTTTTTCCCCAAAGTTTAATATATTTGTTATATCATTTAATGTTGCCTTTATAATTAATTAATATAGAATCATTTTTAGTTTCCCCAAATTACTTCTTAAAATGTTGTCTTGTTTTTGCTTCTTCTATTATATACTATTGCTTTTTTAATTTATATCTTCTTGGTTTTTTGTTACCAATTGCAATAACTTTCGTGATCCCATTACATTTATTGAATAATAAATTTATTTAAAACTATTTAAAAATAGTCTCTATAAATGGATGCACCTAAGAAGCGTAAAAATTGTTGGGTGGAAAAATCAACTGATAATTTTTTTCACACAAAGAACAAGCATTCAAACATTTGTAAAGGATTTGATAAAATGCATCATAAAAATATGTATAATAATAAACAAATTCTTTGTGTGTGATAAATACATTTCAGCTCGCCACTACATGAAGCACTTAAAAATAGTTTTCAATAATGAGCATTCTGACATATTATTTATGGAAAGGATGAAGATAAAAATCAAGTAGACTGTAAAAATTGTATAAAATGTCAATAAATTAAATATTTTATGTGTTTTTACTTAAATCCTACATCTATGGATAATCTGTCCAGTAGATGTAAGATTTGCCAACGAGAAGAGACGTGGAAATGTGGAAAAGACATAATTGAAAAAGTCTCAAGGAACATTTACTGTCAGCCACACATATAAAATTAACTGAAAATGAAATTCATTCACCAATTGTGTAGAAACTCCTAAAGTCTCATTTTCCACAAATGTAAAGAAAAATTTTCTCTTTAAAAGGAACAGACTTTGAGATGAGTCACACTTGCTCAGTTTCATGACAGTTGTAGGAAATTATTTAAGGGGATACAGCTGACCAAGAAAATATAGCTTAATTAATTTTATTAGATCACATAATTTATATATTTATGTTTTGAATAATTTCAATATGTTGAAATTAGTTGAAGTATTAGAGGCTATAATAGACTAAAGAAATCGGGATAAATTAATCCAGGTACGTCAAAGGAATGTCCATTTCATGAAAAATTATTCCATAACTAAATCAAGACCAACATAGAGAGACAAAATTTACATGCTTTGCAGCGATAATGGACACAGTACTGTGGAAATACGATATACACTCAGTCGCCAAAGTATTCTGACCGCACGTATCGGCGCATAATTTTGCAGATTGCCACATGAACAAATATAGAAATTGCACTTTATAATGTATCTGGGACTCTGGGTACAATGTCGCATCGTGAAACACGCGTCAAATACGAAGAAGTGTTCTTGGACATGTGTCTGTTACGTAATATTTCCTGAAAACGGCACGGGAAGGTGCAACGAAAGTATTCGGACAAAGGCAGACAACGTGAGAGAATAGTTCATTCCGAGACGCACAGAGGATGAAGCGACTGCAGTGTGCGACATTTTCGCGAGACGATAGCGATGATTAGTAAACACGTATCGCGAGCCTGTGCAGGTCGACGATGGGACGCAGTGGGAAGTGTTCTACGTTCGAGCAAAGGCAACTTGAAGTTTTTCTTCACGCGAAGGGAAAAACCTGCAGGGAAATTGCCGCAATAGTGAACATGAAGAAAAGTACACTTCACGACATTATTAAACGGTTCGAGAAAGAAAACCGATTGGAATTCCGTTGCAGTACAGGACGGCCATGGCATTTTCACTGAGAGATGAACGTGTGATTGTGCGAAAGGTACAACAAAATCCGAAAATATCTGCCACACGAATTGCAAGTGAGGTGGAGGGAGACCTTGGTATAAAAGTTCATCCCAAAATCGTGCGGAGAGTACTACGACGATCGCAGTACTAAGGTCGAGTGGCACAGCGAAAGCCATTCATAAATACAGTGAACCAGAAGTAACGTGTGCAGTTTGCGAGGGAATACGCCAAATACAATCAGGTTTGGTGGAATCGGGTGATATTTTGCGACGAACGTAAATTTACATAATGGCAAATCGACGGAAAGGCAAACGTGTGGCGAAAGACTAATGAAGAGCTGAATCCCAGGAACCTCAAACCAACAGTAAAGTTTGGAGGTGGGAGCATCATGGTGTGGGGATGCATGTCCGCCAATGGTGTGGGTGACGTAGTGTTCATTGATGATACGATGAACGAGGAAGCGTATTTGAATATATTGCGAGGACAGTTGAAGCAGACTGCATGACATCTAAGTATTGCGAACAACTTTCTTTTTTTATCAGGATAATGATCCCAAGCATACCGCGCATATTGTACAAATGTGGTTGCTCTTCAATTGCCCTAAACTATTGCACTCCCCCTCCCCAATGACCAGACCTTAACCCAATCGAACATTTGTGGGATAAATTGAAATGGAACCTCCGCGTGGACAACATCTATACGAAGGATACCTTGAAAGAGAAACTGCGCCAAGAATGGGCAAATTTAATCCCAGATTTCACGAAAAAAAGCGTGGAAAGTGTGTGTAGTAGATTGGATGACGTATTGAAAATGAAAGGTGGACCCACAAGGTATTGACATTTACGTCGTACAACTTACGAACATTTATTGGACAGTGTCTGAATACGTTTGTAGCAGCAGGGTGTGCAGGATTTTTCATTTTTTGTTGTTAATTTTTCTGTTTTTTCTGTTATTTCTGTTTTGGAAACGAAATAATACAATAATTGTTTTGTAATTAATGTTGTTAAGCATTTACAGGGTGCTGGAAAAAGGTACGGCCAAACTTTCAGGAAACATTCCTCACACACAAAGAAAGAAAATGTTACGTGGACTTGTGTCCGGTAACGCTTACTTTCCATGTTAGAGCTCATTTTATTATTTCTCTTCAAATCACATTAATCATGGAATGGAAACACACAGCAACAGAAAGTACCAGCATGACTTCAAACACTTTGTTACAGGAAATGTACAAAATGTCCTCCGTTACCGAGGATACATGTATCCACCCTCCATTGCATGGAATCCCTGATGCGATGATGCAGCCCTGGAGAATGGCGTATTGTATCACAGCCGTCCACAATACGAGCACGAAGAGTCTCTACATTTGGTACCGGGGTTGCGTAGACAAGAGCTTTCAAATGCCCCATAAATGAAAGTCAAGAGGGTTGAGGTCAGGAGAGCGTGGAGACCATGGAATTGGTCCGCCTCTACCAATCCATCGGTCACCGAATCTGTTGTTGAGAAGCGTACAATCACTTCGACTGAAATGAGCAGGAGCTCCATTGTACATGAACCACATGTTGTGTCGTACTTGTAAAGGCACATGTTGTAGCAGCACAGGTAGAGTATCCCGTATGAAATCATGATAACGTGCTCCATTGAGCGTAGGTGGAAGAACATGGGGTTCAATCAAGACATCACCAACAATGCCTGCCCAAAATTTCACAGAAAATCTGTGTTGATGACGTGATTGCACAATTGCGTTTGTATTCTCGTCAGGCCACATATGTTGATTGTGAAAATTTACAATTTGATCACGTTGGAATGAAGCCTCGTCCGTAAAGAGAACATTTGCACTGAAATGAGGATTGACACATTGTTGAATGAACCATTCGCAAAAGTGTACCCGTGGAGGCCAATCAGCTGCTGATAGTGCCTGCACAAGCTGAACATGGTACGGAAACAACTGGTTCTCCTGTAGCACTCTCCATACAGCGACGTGGTCAACGTTACCTTGTACAGCAGCAACTCTCTGACGCTGACATTAGGGTTATCGTCAACTGCACGAAGAATTGCCTCGTCCATTGCAGGTGTCCTCGTCGTTCTAGGTCTTCCCCAGTCCCGAGTCATTGGCTGGAATGTTCCGTGCTCCCTAAGACGCCGATCCATTGCTTCGAACGTCTTCCTGTCGAGTCACCTTCTCTCTGGAAATCTGTCTCGATACAAAAGTACGGCGCCACGGCTATTGCCCCATACATCCATGCATCAAATGGACATCTGCCAACTCCGCATTTGTAAACATTGCACTGACTGCAAAACCACGTTCGTGATGAACACTAACCTGTTGATGCTATGTACTGATGTGCTTGATGCTAGTACTGTAGAACAATGAGTTGCATGTCAACACAAGAACCGAAGTCAACATTACCTTCCTTCAACCAACTGGCGGTGAATTGAGGAAGTACAGTACATACTGACGAGACTAAAATGAGCTCTAACATGGAAATTAAGTTTTTACGGACACATGTCCACCTAACATCTTTTCTTTATTTGTGTGTGAGGAATGTTTCCTGAAAGTTTGGCCGTACCTTTTTGTAACACCCTGTATATTGCTAATAAATATGTTTGGGTTTCATAGTTAGTGTTTCTCGAGTACTCATTGTGAAACTTCCCGCTGTCCGAATACTTTTGCGACTGACTGTATTGTGAAAGTTGAAACAGATACTGTTATTCTGAAGAATTTAAAAATCACCAAGATGTTTGTGATACAGCTTTAAAAAGTAACGAACGTAAGTGAATTTGTTTGAGATCTAAAGAACAGAAATGTGGCTTTGAATTATGTAAATAGAGTAAGGAAATAGTAATAATTGAAAATCGTAAATGTAATATGCAATACAAATGGCAAAATAGTCGTATTTGTGAAGGAAAATTTAGTGACAAATTTATAGTCAAAGGATGTCACAATTGTAGTAAAGACAGCTGTTATATTAATGGAGAATACAAGGATTATTATGTTTTCCAATGCTGGGAATGCTCTTCTCTTTAATAGTCATGGGCAAACAGGTTCCATGTTGTGAAAAGGGAATACGAAAGACAGTTCTTTCTGCCTATACAGAACAATGTGTGTAGCTGGTTAACAAGCTCAACAAGAAATACGAAAACGTATTCCAAATCTCATAATAGCTCTCAATTTTAATGGTGTTACTGTTTATGACTGATGATTTCTGTAGGTGGGGGATATCTGATATTAAAGGCTGTGATTCGCAACTCACTTTCAAGTTCTGTGCCGAAAATACTATAAAAATTATAGATAATAGCAAAATTGCACAAGGCCCACTTAGTAGTTTCCCAATAACATATACTCTGAAGGAGATAAATTAAAGTTACTTCGCACATTTAATATATAAGCAGCACTGAAAGACCTGAGTCGAAACAAGGCCCCCGGAGTAGACAACATTTCATTGGAACTACTGACGGCCTTGGGAGAGCCAGTCCTGACAAAACTCTACCATCTGGTGAGGAAGATGTATGATACAGGCGAAATACCCTCAGACTTCAAGAAGAATATAATAATTCCAATCCCAAAGAAAGCAGGTGTTGACGGATGTGAAAATTACCGAAATATCAGTTTAATAAGTCACGGTGCAAAATACTAACGCGAATTCATTACAGACTAATGGAAAAACTAGTAGAAGCCGACCTCGGGGAAGATCAGTTTGGATTCCGTAGAAATGTTGGAACACGTGAGGCAATACTGACCCTACGGTGGTGGTGGTTGTTGGGATGTTTAAGGGGGACTAAACAGCTAAGGTCATCAGTCCCCCATTCCAAAAACAGGCCAGACGAAAATTTACGGAGCAGGTAAAACCCCAAGGGGGGAGGAGACGCCCCTCCTCCCAGTCACTGAAAGAACACCAATGTGGCAGCGAACGCTAGAGACAACAAGAGTACAGACAAACACCGTACAGAAAGAAACGGAAGAAAAGAAGAGGGCCGGAGACTGGTTGACTGACAATGAGAACAAAAAAAGGGAAAGAGTCAACCATCCGAATACACACTAAAATCTGCAACCAATGAGAGACTCGAGGACAAGAGACACAGAAAGGGAAAGGGGCAGGACCCCCCTAAATGGAACCATAAAAAGGACTACCACGGATAAAATTTAAAACGTCGTCAGCCATGGAGGCATCGTTGCTTAAAACCAAAGGCAACATGCCCGGGAGATTAAAAGACTGCCGGAGAGTGCGCAGTCGGGGAAATTCCAACAAAATGTGGGCGACCATCAACTGGGACACGCACTGACACAGGGGGGGGGGGGGGGGGGGGATCCTCCTGACACAAAAGATGTCCGTGCGTCAGGTAGGTATGGCCGATGCAGAGCCGACACAGGATGACAGAGTCCCTGCGAGAAGCCCGCAGGGAGGACCGCCACACATCGGTCGTCTCCTTAACAGCCCGCAGTTTATTCGGCGAAGTCAGGATACGCCACTCGTCATGCCACATCCCAAGCAACTTACGGTGCAACGCCAGCTGCAGATCACGAGCCGGGAGGCCGATCTCCAAAGTGGGGGCGTCGATCGCCCCTTTGGCCAGCCTGTCGACACGTTCGTTCCCCGGGATGCCAACATGACCTAATGTCCAAACAAAGACCACCGAACAACCAGAGTGGGTAATGGCAAAAACAGACTCCTGAATAAAGGATACCAGAGGAGAACAGGTATAGCAGCGGTCGATAGCCTGGAGGCTGCTCAGGGAGTCACTGCAGATGATGATGGACATACCTGAGCAGGAACGCATATGCTCAAGAGCGCGCAATATGGCCACCAGCTCTGCTGTAAAAATACTGCAGCCAGCCGGCAAGGAGCGCTGTTCAACATGGGCAGCGTGAGCAAAAGCGTAGGCAGTACGACCATCCACCAGGGAACCATCAGTGTAGAGAGGCTCACAGCCTGAAAATGAGACGAGGAGCGCAAGAAAACGGCGATGGAGGGCCACATGCGGAACCGAGTCCTTGGGTTCCCGTGCCAAGTCCAGGCGGACGGACGGCCGGGGCATACACCAGGGAGGCGTGGGTGCACGGACCCGGAAGGGTGGCAGAAGAGGGAACGACCCTAGTTCCAACAGCAGGGGCTGGATGCAGACAGCAATGGAAAGCCCAGACCTAGGTCGCCGGTCAGGCAGAGGGAGGACGCTGGCAAGGAAAAGCAGGCGATGATTGGGATGGCCTGGTGAGCAATGCACGTGGACAGCATAGTCGGCGAGCAGTCGGTGGCAGCGAATCCGCACCGGGGGAACCCCGGCCTCCACCAGTAGACTATCCACGGGGCTCGTACGGAAAGCGCCAGTTGCAAGCCGAACCCCACAGTGGTGTATGGGGTCCAACAACGCCAACACTGAGGGTGATGCAGACCCATAGGCCAGGCTCCCATAATCAAGCCTGGACTGCAGAAGGGCTCTGTACAATCGCAACAGCGTGCAGCGATCTGCACCCCAAGACGCGTGGCTCAGGCAGCGGAGGGCGTTGAGGTGCCGCCAGCACTTTTGCTTCAGCTGAGTAATATGAGGAACCCATGTGAGCCGGGCATCAAAGACAAGTCCTAAGAAGCGGCTAGTGTCCACCACTTCAAGTAGGTGACCGCTGAGGTAAAGTTCCGGATGAGGGTGGACCGTCCGACGCCTGCAGAAGTGCATAACTCGAGTCTTGGCTGCAGAGAACTGAAATCCATGAGTCAGAGCCCATGATGCCGCCTTGCGAACGGCTGCTTGCAGCCTGCGTTCGGCGACTCACGTAGTCGTTGAGCTAAATGAGATGCAGAAGTCGTTAGCATACAAAGAAGGAGACACCGACGACCCCACAGCTGCAGCCAGACCATTAATGGCCACTAGAAATAAGGAAACGCTCAACACCGAGCCCTGCGGGACCCTATTTTCCTGTATATAAGATGAACTAGAGGCGGCACCGACTTGCACCCGGAAAGAGCGGCGGCGCAATAAAAAGTTTTGAAGAAAAGCTGGGAGCTGACCACGAAGACCCCACTCATGCAACGTAGCAAGGATGTGATGCCTCCATGTTGTGTCCTATGCCTTCCGCAGATCAAAAAATACAGCAACGAGATGCTGACGGCGGGCAGAAGCCGTACGGATAGCAGATTCCAGCCGCACCAAATTGTCCGCAGCTGACCGGCCCTGATGGAAGCCACCCTGGGATGGAGCGAGGAGACCCCGCGACTCAAGGACCCAACACAAACGCCGCCCCACCATACGTTCGAGCAATTTGCACAAAACGTTGGTGAGGGTAATGGGACGATAGCTGTCCACCGCCAGAGGGTCAGCACCGGGCTTCAAGATGGGGACAACAGCACCCTCTCGCCATTGCGACGGGAACACGCCCTCGCTCCAAGTGTGGTTAAAGATGGTGAGGATGTGTCTCTGGCAGTCCCTGGAGAGATGCTTCAGCATCTGCGCGTGGATGCAGTCCGGTCCTGGTGCCGTATCAGGGCAATCGGCGAGGGCAGCGAGGAATTCCCTCTCGCTGAAAGGAGCATTGTATTTTTCAGAACGACGTGTGTGGAATGATAACGGCGTCCGCTCGGCGCGCTCCTTTAGAGAGCGAAAGGCGGGAGGTTAAGTTGCAGTCGCAGAGCTCGTAGCAAAGTGCGTGGCCAGGTGGTCAGCAATGGCGGCAGCGTCAGTGCAGACAGCGCCGTCCAGGGAGATTCCAGAGACACCCATGGGGGTCTGGTATCCATAAATCCCCCGGATGCGGGACCACACGAGCGACGGGGAGACACGGGAGCCCAAGGATGAAACATACCTCTCCCATCACTCCTGCTTACGCCATGCAATAAGACGACGGGGCAAGGCACGGAGCTTCTTAAAGGCGATGAGGGTCTCCAGAGACGGGTGCCGCTTATGACGCTGGAGAACCTACCTACGGTCGCGAATAGCCTCAGCAATCTCCGGCGGCCACCAGGGGACAGCCTTCCTCCGAGTGAGTCCAGAAGAGCGGGGCATGGCAGCCTCGGCCGCAGAAATAATGGACGTGGTCAAGACATGGACCACCTCGTCAATGTCACCCTGTGGGGGAGAAGCAATGGTGGCAGCGGAAGTAAAAGCCGGCCAGTCAGCCCTGTTGAGAGCCCAGTGGGGCAGGCGCCCAGAAGAATGACACTGGGGCAGTGACAAATAGATGGGAAAATGGTCACTATCACACAGGTCAGGATGCACTCTCTAGTGGAGGGATGGGACAAGTCCGGGGCTGCAAAGAGAGAGATCGATGGCCGAGGACGAGCCATGGGCCACACTGAAATGCGTGGGAGCACCGGTGTTCAAGAGGCTAAGGTCGAGCTGAGCCAACACATGCTCCACGGCACGACCACAGTCATCGGAGACAGTCTCACCCCATAGAGGGTTGTGGGCATTGAAATCGCCCAGAAGCAGCAATGGTGGCAGGAGTTGAGCCAGCAGCGCAGACAAGACATGACGGAGGAGCTGCCCATACAGAGGAACGTAAACAGAGCAAACAGTAATAGCCGGCGAGAGCTCAATCCTGACGGCGACTGCCTGTAAAGGCGTCAGAAGGGGTAATGGCGAGCTACAGACAGAGTGGTGAACAAAGAGGCAAACTCCACCTGAAGCTCGTTGACAGGCAGCGCGGTTCTTATAGTATCCCCGATAACCGCGAAGGGCAGGGGTCCGCATTGCTGGAAACCAAGTTTCCTGAAGAGCAATGCAGAGAACAGGGGAAACACTCAGAAGCATCTGGAGCTCAGGCAGGTGGCGGAAATAACCGCCGCAATTCCACTGGAGAATGGAAACAGGAAGGGACTGGGAGGGCGTGAAGGCGACTAAGAGGCAGACAGCACCTCAGAGCCAACGGCCACCACCGGGCGAAAGTCAGCTGCATCCATAGGAGAGGGCGAGATCCGCGGTAGAGGCGAGGATCTCCACCTCATCCCCAGAGCCCGAACTATGTACAGCAGGCAGTACTGAAACCGCCGGAACGTCCTTCTTCTTGGACACGTTCCGTTCCTTCTTCTCGCGTCTGTCCTTTGGCTTAGAGGGCTGGGAGAGTTTCTCTGAAGGAGCGTCGGAGGCTGACGACGACGCAGAAGCCCTACGACCAGCAGGTGGCGGAACCTTGAGCCACTGGCTGACATCCGGCTGGGTAGGAGAAGAAACAGAAGAAGGGAGGCCCCCGAGGGACCCCTTCCGCGAGAGAGGAACCGGCTGAGGCAACGCCGGCAGAGAAGGAGGGGGAGGGATCGAGCCCCCTGGTTTTTGAGCAGATGTCACTCCCGAAGCATGTGCAGGGGGAGTGACAGAAGAGGGATTGCCACCAACTGCTAAGGGGGCGACAGAGGAAAGCTTGCCCCCAGACACGAGGGGGGCAGACAGAGATGTACGGCCCCGAGGGCCCACTGAAGGCGGCACAGGTGAGGCGACAACTGCCACCCGCGAGGGCGACGATAACGTGGCTGCACCATAGGATGTTCGAAGTGGGACAGGATACAACTTTTCGAATTTCAGTTTTGGCTCGCGATAAGTAAACCGGTCCAGGGTCTTAAATTCCATTATCTTCTGCTCCTTATGAAGAACGGGGCAGTCCGGCAAGCATGGAGAGTGGTGTTCCCCACAGTTGACACAGACAGGTGGAGGCGCACATGGAGAATCGGGATGAGAGGGGCATCCGCAATCTCGACATGTGGCGCTGGATGGGCAACGGGAGGACATATGCCCAAACTTCCAGCACTGGAAGCACCGCATCGGGAGAGGGATGTATGGCTTGACGTCACAACAGTAAACCATTACCTTGACCTTCTCAGGCAATACAGCGCCCTCGAAGGCCAAGATAAAGGCACCGGTGGCCACCCTGTTAGTCTTGGGTCCTCTGTGTACACGACGGACAAAATGCATACGACGTTGTTCCAAGTCAGCTCTCAGCTCGTCGTTGGATTGTAACAAGAGGTTGCGATGGTAAATAATCCCCTGGACCATATTTAAGCTACTGTTGGGAGTGATGGTAACAGGGACGTCTCCCAGCTTATCACACAAGAGCAATGCCCGTGACTGGGCTGGGGAGGACATCTTGAGGAGGATGGACCCATTCCTCATTTTCGACAACCCCACCACTTCCCCAAACTTATCCTCCAGGTGTTCCACAAAAAACAGAGGCTTTGTCATAAGAAAGGAGTCACCATCAGTCCTGCTGCAGACAAGGTATTGTGGTACATAAGGCTCCGGCTTTGCACTAGATCTGCGTCCCTCCCACGGCGCAGCCAACGAGGGGAACGACTGAGGGTCATATTGTGCAGCATCAAATTCAATTCTGCCTCGCTTAGAGTCGCTGGTGGCAGTGCGACCACCAGCTTGGTGAGATTTATTGCGCTTCATTGCGCCACATCCGCCCAGATGCCACCTACCCCGAACGAGGGCTCTCCCCAAGGGCGCCACCCAGCCAAAGCAACGGGTACCTGGCTGATATCCCATTGCCCGGAGTCCCCGTGCCCCAGACAAGATGGGCACATACTCCTTGGCATGCATGGGGAGGAAACAGCTCTGGCATCTGTAGTGCGATCCCTGCGTGGTCAGGGGGCTACCACCAAGAGGGTACATGACGTCACCACCACAACGGACTGGCTACCGTGCTGGATTTTAGGTGTTGAAAGGGTCCACAGTTGTTGTGGGCGCTAAGAAGGGGATTGCGCACAAGACGAGGAGACAACCCAGAAGACATTGGGTGTAAATCCCGCCACATGACAATAGGTAGCATGCAAGATGGTGGTGCACGATGGACCAATAGAAAAACACCACGTAAGACGTCCTTCCCCAAATGGCACGCACTAACAATGGAAATTTTGAAAATTGCAGGCCAAACCCAAGAGAGGACCATCACATAAGGCCGAAACATTTGAGACTCCTTTTAGTCGCCTCTTATGACAGGCAGGAATACCGCGGGCCTATTCTTAACCCCGAACCCGCAGGGGGTCTGACCCTACGACTTATCTTAGAAGAAAGATTAAGGAAAGGCAAACTTACGTTTCTCGCATTTGTAGACTTAGAGAAAGCTTTTGACAATGTTGACTGGAATACTCTCTTTCAAATTCTGAAGGTGGCAGGGGTAAAATACAGGGAGCGAAAGGCTATTTACAATTTGCACAGAAACCAGATGGCAGTTATACAAGTCGAGGGACACGAAAGGGAAGCAGTGGTTGGGAAGGGTGTGAGACAGGGTTGTAGTGTCTCCCCCATGCTGTATATTGAACAAGCAGTAAAGGAAACGAAAGAAAAGTTCGGAGTACGTATTTAAATCCATGGAGAAGAAATAAAAACTTTGAGGTTCGCCGATGACATTGTAATTCTGTCAGAGACAGCAAAGGACTCGGAAGAGCAGTTGAAAGGAATGGACAGTGTCTTGAAAGGAGGTATAAGATGAACATAAAAAAAGCAAAACGAGGATAATGGAATGTAGCCGGATTAAGTCGGGTGATGCTGAGGGAATTAGATTAAGAAATGAGACACTTAAAGTAGTAAAGGAGTTTTGCTATTTGGGGAGCAAAATAACTGATGATGATCGAAGTAGAGGGGATATAAAATGTAGATTGGCAATGGCAAGGAAAGCATTTCTGAAGAAGAGAAATTTGTTAACATCGAGTATAGATTTAAGTGTCAGTAAGTCGTTTCTGAAAGTATTTTTATGGAGTGTAGCCATGTATGGAAGTGAAACATGGACGACAAATAGTTTGGACAAGAAGAGAATAGAAACTTTTGAAATGTGGTGGTACAGAAGAATGCTGAAGATTAGATGGATAGATCACATATCTAATGAGGAAGTACTGAATGGGATTGGCGAGAAGTGAAGTTTGTGGCACAACTTGACTAGAAGAAGGGATCGGTTGGTAGGACATGTTCTGAGGCATCAAGGGATCACCAATTTGGTATTGGAGGGCAGTGTGGAGGGTAAAAATCGTAGAGAGAGACCAAGAGATGAATACACCAAACACATAAAGAAGGATGTAAGTTACAGTAAGTACTGGGAGATGAAGAAGCTTGCACAGGATAGAGTAGAATGGAGAGCTGCATCAAACCAGTCTCAGGACTAAAGACCACAACGACAACATTATATAAGCGAATCAAAATTACATGGTAACTATTCCAGATTTGAAATTTTATTTGTTGAAACTATGAAACCAAAAGAAAGAGAAACATATCTCAAACTGCATTGCAAAATTGTGTATTCATTATGAGGAAAGAAATTAATGGATATTCAAATTCTGATATAGATATATTCAGTAAGAGTTGTTTAGAATTAAGGAAATAATTTCTAGAAACAGCTGGTATACATCCATTCTGTTATTTAATAATAGCTGGAGTTTATATGGCTGTATACAGACGTCAATATTTGCCTAAAGCAAGAATTGCTGATTGGATAAAGAACGAAAGATAAGAATAAGAAAAAGAAAATACAGGAAAACGAGCTATTGCTAAGGTAGTCAATCTATTATGGGTAAAATTTTTCATGTCAGCGCACACACCGCTGTAGAGTGAAAATTTCATTATAGAAACATCCCCCAGGCTGTGGGTAAGCCATGTCTCCACAATACCCTTTTTTCAGGAGTGCTAGTTCCGCAAGGTTCGCAGGAGAGCTTCTGTAAAGTTTGGAAGGTGAGACGAGGTACTGGCGGAAGTAAAGCTGTGAGGACGGGGCGTGAGTTGTGCTTGGGTAGCGCAGTTGATAGAGCACTTGCTCGTGAAAGGCAAAGGTCCCGAGTTCGAGTCTCGGTCCGGCACATAGTTTTAATCTGCCAGGAAGTTTCATGTCAGCACACACTCCGCTGTACAGTGAAAATTCATTCTAGGATTTAAAATACTATTTGCAAGTACCACAGGTAACTTGTTTCTCTTTTGGTTTATTACTTCTGTCAACAAAACTGTCAAATGTAATTTCGTCCTAAACATAATTCATATTCATCCTTATTCATAGGTTTAAAAATTTTCATAATGAATTTATTCTTTTATCTTTTTAAAATTCGAATCTACATAAATGGAGGCTCTACTCAAGAAGGTCAACAACGCCAACACTTCAAAAGTGGTCAAAAAATAGTGAGCTGGAGGTAATTGTAAAATGTAAACTTTCACGGCCGGAACTGTCATGATTAATAAAATTCTTTTCCGGGCTATTATGTCGTGGTCTGATGGATTTCGCATTGTAACCCAACGTTTCGTCCCCATCTGCGGAGGACATCTTCAAGGGGGTTCGTGGCTTCTGTTAACTTCCGAAACACACACTGTCTCACTACTGACTGCAGCAAATTTTTGTTTTCGCGTGCTCCCGCGCATAGGCGCGACGTCACATGTTTTGAATACGCGAGCGCAATTGGCCGTTGTCGGTTGCCGCCGTCCGCTGTTGCTATCATCCCATGGCGTAAGACTGGTACACATCTTCTTCAGCACCGGCATCCAGATGTCATTCAATTTCACGCCCTCCTCCTTCCTATTAAAATTCCTGGGGTGTTTCATAATCTCTATAGCCTCTCTGTAAAGCCTTTCATGATATCCGCTTGTGGCTGCCAGTACTTGAGTTCTATCAAAATAAATGTGGTGGTCTCCTGACTGCAAAGCGTGTTCCGCAACAGCTGATCTATCAGTCTCTCCCCTTCTACAATTGCCCTTGTGCTCTTCTAGTCGTTTTTTGACCGTTCTTTTTGTGGTACCCACATATACCTCCCCACAACTACACGGGATCCTGTAAATTCCTGCTTTTTCCAGCGATTTACGAGCACCCTTAGCCAATCTCAGGTGTTCTTGTATCTTCCGGGTAGGTTTGTAAATCACCGCGATATTCCATTTTTTTCAATATTTTCCCTATGCGGTCAGTGACGTCCTTAATAAAAGGCAGGAAAACTTTCGATTTTGCAAGCGCTTGTGCATTGCTATGATTTTCACGCGGCGGTCTTAAAGCTCTTTTTATCTCAGCAGCCGAGTAACCATTCCTGAGTAATGCATCAGTGAGGTGTTCCAGTTCCGTATCCAGTAGCCCAGGTTCACAGATGTTCCTCGCTCTATCCGCCAAAGTTTTTATTATGTCTCGCTTTTGTTGTGGGTGGTGGTTCGAATCCCGGTGTAGATAACGATCCGTGTGCGTGGGTTTCCGGTAAACTGTATGGCCTAAGCTACCATCCTGTTTCTTGTAAACTAGCACATCCAGAAAATTTAGTCTCCCTTCTGCCTCCTCCTCCATGGTAAACTGAATCTTCGGATTAATACCGTTTAGATGTTTGTGAAAACGGCCTAGTTCCTCTCTGACATGCCTCCACAACACAGCCGCCTTAAAACATCAGTTACTGATGACAGTTGGAAAATGACTCTGGAAAATCGCCAAATCACCATCAGGTAGGGTGATGATGATGCTGACATGTCTCTGGATCACACCAAGCAATTTTTCGGATGTTTTGCGTATAAAACGTGCAGCAGTAAAGTTTGTTTTGAAATTGTTGAATTTCAGCCAAAAATATCATGTAGACATCAGTCAGTAATTGTTAAAAGAAGCCCACAATAATCCTCAACTTCTTAGTCGAAATGAAAGCACACGGCAGAACCAAGGAACTTCTGTGGTATTCTGTGCTGTTACTATTGTTAGTGATGAAAGAACAATTGAGTGGATTGAGTCGAAAAAGACTTTTAATAACTTTTAACCTGAACTTGCTAGAGGGAAGACATGTTTACAATTTTGTGAGAAGAGGAATATGGTTATTAAAACCAACTCTCTCGTAAATGTTAATTAATTGGTCTCTGGAAGTTATATATTTAAGTGAACACGAAGAAACTTATGTTTCGATTCGACTAAAACATTAATCGACGAGTATGTTGACAGTTTGTATATGTGATCATCAGATTACGGAAATAAGAAAACATTATTTTTTGCCACACACGTCAAAAATGTTAGAAAGTGGCGACCAATGAAAAAGGACTCGAAAAACAGGAATTCTAAGACCAAAAACGAGAAAAGTGGATGTTGTATGTTGTCATAGCAACTAAACCAAACACGATCAAGAATATGCTCAGAGACTTAAGGTCATGCCCGAGTATTCACAAGAGCAAAAAATTTTGAATTGAGAAATAGCGAAGAAGATTCCGGTGTGTTTCTCTAAGGAAAAAATACACCGTGATCATTCTGACCAAGAAGATCTGGTGCAGGGAATGTATAGCTCTCACACACGGCAAAGGAACGCAGGCGTGGAAACCAGCATCCGACGCCGCCGGCACCAATTGCTGTTCAACAGTGCCGACCCGCTTCCACTTCCGCCCACCGGCGTCTAGGTGGAAACCGACAGACGCCACTGGCACAAGTTACTGCTCACCAGTGCTGATTACACATCTGCTCATCGATGCAGCCCTAAATTCTACGCCGGGTGCACGCAGAACAGAATTTTATTGATTAAATACAACATGGTATAGACTGATGCATGTACTATATTAGTGTACTTATTATACTTAATTTTTAAACGCTCACAAGGTCCAAAGCGGGTACAAATATGAATAACGAACAGCAAGTTGGGGAAACACAAGAACCAACAATTGCTATGATAGTTACAAAAGAAGGAACTAACTGGTAGGGGTTAGTAAATTTGATCAAACTTTAAATGATAAATTAGATCAAAGTACTCAATTAAATACTAAATTAGATGACCAGAGGACAACTTCAATTGCTCAAAATGCTACTTTAAGTAAGGAACTAAATGCAACTCTAAGTAAAGAAATAGGTTTGGTACATTCTAATTCAAATGCTCAGAGTGAAGTTCTAAATGACCAGAGTGGAATCTTGAATAGTTAAGCAACAAATCTACATTTGTTAAATGCCACAGTTGACGCACAGAGCAGAGAATTTAGTAATCAATGCGAAGGCATGGATGTTTTAAAGACTGAATTTGACACCCTAAATAGTAAAGTAGAAAATTTGAAATTGGATTTAAATAAGGAATTGATTGATTCTTTAAACGTTCATGTAAATCAAATGTTTACTGACTTCAATCAAAAACAGAAGGTTAATTTTTAGGATTGGACAAAAATATTAGAATTGAATATTGAGGAGAAATGTAATAGTGTAGAATTAGGGATTAATGAAAAGTTAGGACCACTGGAGGATGTATGTAATGCACAGTTTAATGATGTAAAGCAGAGATGGCATACTTTGAGAGACAGCATTGATAAGTATAGCGAATTAATGCCTGTCATTCAGTCACAAATTACAGGTGTAAGTACACGAATAGACAACGTAGAAAGACACTTCCAACAGAAGATAGCAAGAACTGGTATCATAAATGTAAGTAGTCTGGACGAACAGGTGGAAGAACTTCTACATCAAAAAGTTTCCAAGAAAGTAACATCGAGGAATACATCGTCTATGGCTTTTTCCGAACTTACTGATACCAGGAGGTGTATACACAAACTCTGGAGAGAAGTCTAACTATCCAGGAACAAGTAGAAAAACAAATAAGTTCACCTAGTGAAGTGGTGACTCTTTTGCAGTGGAGAGACTTTGAAACAAAATTTAACAAGAAGTACTGGCCTGCGCTTGTTCAAGTGAAGTTAATATCAGATCCGTGGGATCCAAGCAGAGTCATCTATCCCCCAGGAACGTTAACATTCTGAGTTAACAGGCGGAGTGATGATCGTTGGATCCTGAGTTGTTTTCGGTGTTTCTTCCAAAATCTTTTTCCTGCACCGAATTCCTTGCAAATCTTAAACTATTCAATTGTCTGTTTCTAAAATCTTAACCTATCCTATTATCTTATTACCTAGAAAACTGGATATGACAATAAAATAAAAAAAGACAACCCAAGAGAATCACAGAATAAGAAAAAAAGTGATATTGGCTGAAATGAAATGAAGAGAGTATTTTATATGTGTAGAAAATATATAATATAATATGAAGAGCTAAGTAACTATTTTACATCAATATATAGATCTTTATATTTTGTATAGAATATTTGATACCTTTTATGAGATGGAATATAAATTGGAGGGTTTGTATCAATTTTGAGAGGGGCTGGTATTGTAAAGCATGATTTATAACAAATAAATCATGACTAACACAAAACACACACCACACCTTTCAGACAACCAACACAAACAAGTCTTATTGATTCTTCACCATTTACCTTTTCCATAGTGTTTCCAAGATTTCCTTCGGGGACTTCAAGGATGAAGGTGGGAATGTCCGTTATGTAGGAGACGATTTAACACCAAACCACCTCCAGGGTCTTACTCAAGCACCTGTGAGATAGAGATCCTGGGGAAGTGGGGTGGGAAGGGTTCCTGCCTTTGGGGCTATCTTCTTTGATCTTGGCAAACATTTCTATTTATTTCCTTTCTTACTTCTCACTCAAGGACCTATCTACTTTTTCCCTCTTTCCATATTCACCTACTTCTATCCTTCCTACTTTCTTTGGTTTCTAATAAACTACATCCTATCTTTCAATTAGAAGGCCGAAGAATCAGACTACACGAACGCACATCCACACATGCTCGAGAAGACATTTAAACACAACATCAAGTATACATGAGGAGGAGGTGTGAGCAAAGGAAAAGAATGCAAACAAGATTGGAATTAATTGTGATAGTCATTTAAGAAAAGTCATTAGAATAAATACTCTTATCAAGTGATGAACTGTAGAATAGTGGGACTCGAATTGCCTAAGTAAGCATATTATCTACTGAATAGAGTGTATAGACATGGAATCTATTAAGCATATAGAAGTTGATAAGTAGAGGAGGACTCTAGGGATTAGATGAAGTATTAAGAAGTATATGAGAAGTGTAGCGTAGATTTGTAACTTACTTAATTATAGTATACATAGAAACATATACTGGGGTAATGAACCATGAGGCCTACTCAGAAAGGATAAGGGGGCATTGTTAAGTACATGGGGCAGGCATACTTACATGAAGATAGGACGACCTGTGGCCTACGAAATAGGAATGTTTTATAAAGGGGTGTACCTACCAGAATGGAAAGAGGAAGTGCTCTCAAAGGTCATCCCACATGCAAGGTATAGGTCCTAATCCTAGGAGAAGGGGACAGTAGTGTGACAGAAGTTGCACATTTTATAGGGATTATTCTGATAAGTTTGAATTCTATGCACAATGAACATTATTACATTTTACGGAAGATTATGAGTGTCAAAAGAACACTTTCATTTTGCCCAATGTTCCTCCAAACTACATAAAAGTATTACAATTAGTACATACTTAGAAAAGGTAGCACAAAAAGGTGAAAACAGAGAGTAGATTACCCATGTGTCAAGAACACCTGGCCTTTACTATTAGAAAGATAGCACAAAAAAGTAAAAAAAAATATAGTCTTCACTAATATTAAAAGAAAAAAATGTATACTGTTGAAATGTGGATTGTTATTATGTGTGATATTAATGTACATAATGATTATGTAAAATATCGCGTGTTCGATCTGAGGGGGGTGGGATATGTAGTGATTTGAGAATTTCGGCGCAAATTCTAGAACCACTCTGCCTTCCACTGTCTCAAACACACAATATTGTAGATGCGAGTGGGAGAAAGGAATCCTATCTACTGCGCGTCATCTGTCTATGTGTGCAGATTTGAAGTTTGTCATACGAACTTAGCACACATGGCGGTTGAACGGCACCAACAAGTACTTGTCGGTTGTGCCATGGAAGTCATAATGAAAGCACACAGCAGAACCACGTAACTTCTGTGGTATTCTGTGCTGTTTTGTAATTATGACTATTGATTGTGACGAAAGAACAATTGAGTGGAAAAAGATTTTTATTAACTTCAAATTTGAACTTGCTAGAGGTAAGACAGGTGTATGATTTCTGTATGACAGAGTTGTGCTTAGCAAGCCCACTCCGTTGTGGATGTAACTGGACACGCAATGAGACTTACTTAACAGTACTTATTCATGTAGGCAGTGAGATTTGTAAAGTCTAATGGTTAACCCTTTAACTGCTCTGCACGTGTTAACGTGCGCCTTTGTAGCTGTCCCTGTGTGCTCTGAACGTATTTACATGTGCCACCTACCTAGTACTCTGAACTTGTTTAAGCTTGCCACCTTGGTGGCACCTGTGTGTTCCTGACATGTTGAGACATGCAGCAGCTTCTTCCCGTGGCCTCTGGCCACGTCAACGCGCCCAGCCGTATATTCGTGCCGAGCACCTAGTAGCTGTTCAGCGTTCTGCCGGCACTGTTGAAGTCTCGTGAGCGTTTGCTGCTGTGTTCTTGAGTTGACATTTTCATCTGTGCATTTGCTGACTGTTGACGCCATCTATGTTTTGAGAAGCAAACGACACATCATCGTGGTTGTACAGATGAAGAAATCTTCGAAATTCTCACTTGAAGTGACAGAGAATGAAATTTTTGACAGTGATTATTCTTCGACTGAATCTCGAAGTAACAGTACTGTGTTGTGTACTTCAGCTGGAACAACGTATCTGTCAAACAAGGGAGGGATATCATTCAGAATCTGATGGGTCTGAGAGTGATAGTCAATTGCCATTGAAAAGAGCTCGCTTTAGCAACACGTTTGACTGGAAGAATAGTGATTTTCGTCCATTTATGAAAGCGTTCGATGCTTCAGCTTCTGGGCATAACAGTGGTTTGGGGCCATATTCAAGTGCTTTATCATACTCCTAGTATTTTCCCGGAAGAACTGATGAAATTAGTAGCAGATGAAACCAACAGTTTTTTTTTTTTTTTTTTTTTGTGTATGAAAGAAAATACGCCAGAATCAGAGCATTCTTGTTTGACCAGATGGAAAGAAACGGGTTTCGAGGAACGGTATTCCTTCGTCACTGTTTGTATGCTAATGGCTCATGTGAAAATGCTGAAAATCAGTGGCTACTGGTCCACAGACATTTTCTTGAACACTCCTGTTTTCGGTAAAATTATGCCCATGGACTGTTTTCTGTTAACTTTAAGAATGCTTCACTTCAGTGACAACTCTGTCAGCAATGAAGGAGACAGGTTATTTAAAATTAGGTATATTGTTGATAAAATTCGAAGCAATGTACGGCAATGTGTTGGTGCACAGTATGCTTGAAGCAGAAAGTGTACCAAGAAATGAGATACGAATGTAGAGCATGCAACATACCACTATGTTTAGTGCCATGTTTTGAGGCTTATCACTAAACAAAACTATTAACCGTCTATAAGCACTCAGAAGAGAAGAAGTGACAATGACATTGATAACTTTCTAAAAGTAAAGGAAAACAAAAAGGAAATAAAAATATAAAAAATACAAAAATTGTATACAAAATAAAAAAAATTAAAAATAAATAATTTTTAACTTCGCCAGTGCCGGTCCAAAGCCCGGATCAAAAAAGATGGAAAATATATTCAGGTGTAAAAGATACTCCAACACTTATGATTTCTGAACTTGAAGCCATATTACAGAAGTGTTACTGCATTCTCAAAAACACGAACTGCATTTCACAAATGCCATTAAATCTGTTACATACATTAAGCATTATATTAAAACAAGTATAGTGCTACATTGCTGATTTAAACAAAAATCATGTTTGTTTGCATGGCCGTCTTAATCTTACTGCAATTAATGAAGAATTTCACACTAGACGTGTTTCGCTTTTATTTACAAAGCACCTTCTGTGTTCACTGGTTTTCCTGCTTCATGTCAACCTCTGCTAATGAAGAGAGGGAAAGCGGTGGTGCGCAAAGGATGTAAACATGAAGCAGGAAAACCAGTGAACACAGAAGATGCTTTGAAAATACAAGCGAAGTGCGTCTGGTGTGAAATTCTTTTTCATTAACTGCAGTAAGCTTAAGATGGCAAAGCTAACAATAATTAATTTTACATATCATTTATTATAGTGATTCTTAGCAACATAAGCAGTTTCAATGAACATCATGTGCATCCAGTAATTCATCTGCAGATTCACAGCTACGGAAAATGTATCGAGATACATTGTGTGTCAGTGATCACACTCAGAAGCCGAGACAGCTGCGGAAGCCCTGGCTCGAGAAATATTCAGCACAAGGCGTGCCCGGCCAAGCGGCGAGCTGAGCTGCAGGCAATGGTCCGTGGGGAAAGCCATTAGCACAGGTACCAGGATTAGGCGGCCTCAATGGCACCCTCAACCCTGCTAGATGAATGCACAGCTGCAGCGGCCAAAGGGTTAAATATGTGTGTACATACACTTATTTTTATAAGTAGAAAGAGTCTTGAGAAATTCCTGTTCCCAGCAATCTCCTGCAGAGAATAAGAGAAAGGGAGTTTGCAGCAGCAGGCTAATGAGCTAGGAAAGTCGGCTGACCATCTCAAGTAAGTTGTATTGTTAAAGAAGTTGAGGTTTGCACACATAATTCACCACTTCAAGTTGTCCAAAAACATTAGAATATCATATGAGAATAGTTGCTGGTGATACACTAGCTTTGAGCTGCCAAGTTCTACAACACTTCAGTAAGGGACGTCAGTGACTCCATATGTTTACCTCAATCATCTGTTATTTTATTAAGGTAAGGAATTGCATAATGTAACTGAGTCTTATGTTGACCAGATTAGTATAAAATACTGTATTAATGCAACTTTTAATGTAAGTACTATTGAACTCGCTTGAGCTTTCATAAAACAATAAAAATGTTAAAAATTGGACATTAACAAACAGGCTCTTCTCAGGAAAACTGACCCCACCGACACCTCGCACTCCTACCTTCTAACTACTTCCTAAAATTCACAAACCCAAACATCCTGGCCGCCCCATTGTAGCTGGTTTCCAAGCCCCCACGGAACATATCTCTGCCTACGTAGATCAACACCTTCAACCATTACATGCAGTCTCCCATCCTTCATCAAAGACACCAACCACTTTCTCGAACGCCTGGAATCCATACCCAGTCTGTTACCCCCGGAAACCATCCTTGTAACCACTGATGCCACTTCCCTATACACAAATATCCCCCATGTCCAGGGCCTCGCTGCAATGGAGCACTTCCTTTCACGCCGATCACCTGCCACCCTACCTAAAACCTCTTTCCTCGTCACCTTAGTTAGCTTCATCCTGACCCACAATTTCTTCACTTTTGAAGGCCAGACATACCAACAATTAAAGGGAACAGCCATGGGTACCAGGATGGGCCCCTCGTATGCCAACCTATTTATGGGTCGCTTAGAGGAAGCCTTCTTGGTTACCCAAGCCTGCCAACCCAAAGTTTGGTACAGATTTATTGATGACATCTTCATGATCTGGACTCACAGTGAAGAACAACTCCAGAATTTCCTCTCCAACCTCAACTACTTTGGTTCCATCAGATTCACCTGGTCCTACTCCAAATCCCATGCCACTTTCCTTGACGTTGACCTCCATCTGTCCAATGGCCAGCTTCACACATCCGTCCACATCAAACCCACCAACAAGCAACAGTACCTCCATTATGACAGCTGCCACCCATTCCATATCAAACGGTTCCTTCCCTACAGCCTAGGCCTTCGTGGCAAAACGAATCTGCTCCAGTCCTGAATGCGTCAACCATTACACCAACAACCTGAAAACAGCTTTCGCATCCCGCAACTACCCTCCCGACCTGGTACAGAAGCAGATAACCAGAGCCACTTCCTCATCCCCTCAAACCCAGAACCTCTCACAGAAGAACCCCAAAAGTGCCCCACTTGTGACAGGATACTTCCCGGGACTGGATCAGACTCTGAATGTGGCTCTCCTGCAGGGATACGACTTCCTAAAATCCTGCCTCGAAATGACATCCATTCTTCATGAAATCCTCCCCACTCCACCAAGAGTGTCTTTCCGCCGTCCACCTAACCTTCGTAACCTCTTGGTTCATCCCTATGAAATCCCCAGACCACCTTCCCTACCGTCTGGCTCCTGTCCTTGCAACGACCCCGGTGTAAAACCTGTCCCACCACCACCTACTCCAGTCCTGTAATCCGGAAGGTGTACACGATCAAATGGAGAGCCACGTGTGATCAAAGGGAGAGCCACGTGTGAAAGCACCCACGTGATTTAGCAACTGACCTGCCTACACTGTGACGCTTTCTATGTGGGAATGACCAGCAACAAACTGTCCATTCGCATGAATGGACACAGGCAGACAGTGTTTGTTGGTAATGAGGATCACCCTGTGGCTAAACATGCCTTGGTGCACGGCCAGCACATCTTGGCACAGTGTTACACCGTCCGAGTTATCTGGATACTTCCCACCAACACCCCTATCGGAACTCCGGAGATGGGAACTCGCCCTTCAGTATATCCTCTCTTCTCGATATCCACCAGGCCTCAACCTCTGCTAATTTCAAGTTGCCGCCGCTCATACCTCACCTGTCTTTTAACAACTTCTTTGCCTCTGTACTTCCGCCTTGACTGACATCTCTGCTCTTACTCTTTGCCTTTAAATATGTCTGCTTGTGTCTGTGTATGTGCGGATGGATGTGTATGTGTGTGTGTGTGCGCGCGAGTGTACACCTGTCCTTTTTTCCCCCTAAGGGAAGTCTTTCCGCTCCCGGGATTGGAATGACTCCTTACCCTCTCCCTTAAAACCCACATCCTTTCGTCTTTCCCTCTCCTTCCCTCTTTCCTGAAGAAGCAACAATCGGTTGCGAAAGCTAGTAATTCTGTGTGTGTGTTTTGTTCATTGTGCCTGTCTGCCGGTGCTTTCCCGCTTGGTAAGTCTTGGAATCTTTGTTTTTAATATATTTTTCCCATGTGGAGGTTTCTTTCTATTTTATTTATAACAGTGATGTAATTTCAACAAATGAGCTACACAAGTAAGATACATTTGTGGACAATATTAAATACAAGATTTAAGCATCTTGTATTAGGCAATATGGGATAATTTTTTAACCCTCACAATATGGGAAGATTAACAATCCTACTCCAGCTCCACTTTGTGAATTAAGACCAACAACTTAAGGAGTGGGTAAGACAATGTAGATCATGACCATGTCATAAAATATGTAAACAAGATATTAGAAATTTATTTGTTATTATAAAGTATAAGACATTACAAAATGACATCACATGAATAAACAGAAATGTGAAGTTTTGATCTTGAAGTGCATCAATGCCTACAGACATGGTTTGTCAATAGTTTGTGCATATTATTGATAAGGTGCAGTGTTTTATCACCAAGTATTTTACTGCCTATCCCATGAACCTGAACGAGATCTTTTTACTGAATGGCTCCTTGATCGTGACCGTGACCGCTTTGGTGGCGGTGAGCGCGATCTGAAAATAAAAAGTTGTAAACGTATAGTTTCTTAAAGTAGGTACACAAGTAAATATATAAAAATTAGTTTTAGTTCTCCTCTGTTAAATATGTAAATTACTCATTTGAAAATTGCTTCCTCACGCAACAGTCAGGTTTCACTATTCATGAATGATATCCCTCCCTGTCTGATCCTTTCTTTTTGTGCTGTTACCTGTCATCTGTACACAGTAGGCAATAGTTGGCTTGGAAAAAAATTACTTACAATGCCTGTAGCAACATTCCCTCATATCGCTTGAAAGCCTTTTTGGTAACAGCAGCTTAAAAAAATCCGCTGGAAAATGACTGTAAATGACAAATTCTAAAAAGTGTATGAACTGGAAAATTCCATTCAGAAAGTTATCAAATAATGAAGAGAAAGATGGGGTGGCCAGTACCTACCTCTAGGAAATGCAACTTTCAGTATAGTCATTAGAGTCAGAAAAATTAAATAAGACATCATTCCTGGCTTTTGGAATCACAGGTTCTTTCTTCCAGGCAGAGTCAAGGGCATGGTTCTAACAGATTCGAGGTGAGGAGCGAATCACTCAGAACTCAGGTTAAAGGAGAATCACTTTCACACTGAGGAGCTCCTTTTCACCTGATACAAGGTGTGTCCCTCTTTCCTACATCACACATGCCTGGTACCTACCCTCATCCCATACTATTTCCTCTTCTCTGTATTGAGAAAAGGACCTGTGGTTCCAAAAGCTAGGAATGATGACTACTTTGTGTTTCTCTATTGGCTGTACTATGTGCTGCACCTTCTGAAAGAAAGTAATGGCCAAACAATTCCGTCCTCTTATAAAAATTTACATGTCGGTGATGACATCTGATTTCATATTACAACTGAATAAGATGTTTTGGTGCAGTGCTTTACGAAATACTACCTGTAAGGTACAGAAATACAAATAAGAACTTTGATTGTGACCATACATTATGTTGGATAATTAAATATTTTTGGTAACCTTTTGATAAAATTAAATTGTTATTACAGGGAACCTAGCTACAGCCATGATCTTAAGAGGTAAAAAGCCTTATAACAACACCGTTAAAATTAAATGTTGCAAATATTGCATTCCAAGTACAAGAAATTGACTTTAAAAGATAAATAATAATAATAATAATAATAATAATAATAATACTATAGATGATGAGGCAGTGGCTATAAAATTACGAGTTTTCTATCTATGGGATTTCACACACTGCTGATACACAAGATTAAAAGCATCAGTTTAAAAATTTGTAACTATTGTATCCATATAATGTCTCTGCATGGAAGCAATATTCCAATTTTCCAACTGCTACAACATCCAGATGCTTCGTCTTGTAACTGATAAGGCGATTGTGATTACTACACCCTGAAGAAAGTTTTTTATTTTTTTTTTATATAAAATATAGGAGGACTTTTTCCTGCGCATGGAAACATCAGAAACTATAGATAACTTGCAGATAAAAATGGCTTCTTTTTGCCCCAACAGTTTAATCAATAATCAAATTCAAAGTTTTCATTTTATAGCAAGACTGGAATAAGCAGTTGCACATTGAGACCTAAAGAAACAGGCACATGGAAGGCTTACTGATTTGTTTTCAGGAAAGTGTGCCATATTCATTCAACGAAATTCACAAGGTAGTCTTGCTAACTAACCCTGGAGTTTCCAAAGTTACCAGCTTCTTTCATTTGGTTGGCTACTGAAACGTTCACGCATTTTGCAACTTATGTGCTTCATTTAAATAAAGCTGTTCCATGAAAATCTTTCTAATGTTATTACTTTACGTCTGAATTTGCTTTTTCCTTCTGGCACCTCATTTTCAAAGCACAGAAAAGTAGCGATAGCTTCATAAATATTGGTTTGCATAAGTAACTTTTTGGTTTCTTTCAATATTATCTGTACATAGTTGGATTTTCTTTAGACACCAGTAAACCATCCTGTATATTGCAGCATATACTGGGTGACATGTATTGCTTTATCTGTCTGGCATATTTCCACGATTGATGGGAATCAGCCAATGTCTCAGAGAAAATATGATATTGCATATACTCAAAATAATATCCCCCTTGCAACTCACATCCAAATAACACAGTAATTTACTACGTATAACTTACCTGTCCCCTCACAAGTTTGTCACAGAAAATCAATCATTATACCTCTTAAGCCTTTGATATTTTGGAGAATACAAGAGCAACATTGATTTTCAACACATTAATGATAACTAAAAAAGAACTACTCAAACAGACAATATAATACTGAAATGCTTTTCAAAATTTGCAACACAACTTTGAAATTGTTCAAAAGGCATGGCCTTGAGACAATGGAGCCTAATAACATTGCTTTGCTGCTCACTGCCTATGATAAGAAATGTAAGTTAGTTATGGTTGGCAATGCACTGCAAGAGAGATTTTATGGTCTGAGTGACAAGAGTGGTAATGGCTCTGACAAACCATTTTCTGATACTGAAATGGGAAGATTGAATTTTAATAAGCAGACAAGATCACAGAATAATTGTACTTGTTAACATATTGCACAAATTCTTTTAGAGATGTGTTGACGATTCTTTTCACTATAATACAGACTTTATCATAATACTTTATTACCTTTTATGCATTTTGGTGTTAGTGTAATGCTTCATGGAAGTAACTTTGATAAGATGCATTATACCAATAAGTTTTGGATCCTTCATGAAGGGAAATTGGTAATATTGCTGATAGACACACTTCAAAGCAGAAAACTCCTCCATCCCTTCCTACAAAAGGATAACTCTTTTTCCCATTAAATCTTGTCTGGTCCTTACCCAAATTCAAAGTCATCTTGCTTGACACCGACCATCTCTCTAAGGCTCACATACACTCCTAGAAATGGAAAAAACAACACATTGACACCAGTGTGTCAGACCCACCATACCTGCTCCGGACACTGCGAGAGGGCTGTACAAGCAATGATCACACGCACAGCACAGCGGAGACACCAGGTACCGCGGTGTTGGCTGTCGAATGGCGCTAGCTGCGCAGCATTTGTGCACCGCCGCCGTCAGTGTCAGCCAGTTTGCCGTGGCATACGGAGCTCCATCGCAGTCTTTAACACTGGTAGCATACCGCGACAGCGTGGACGTGAACTGTATGTGCAGTTGACGGACTTTGAGCAAGGGCGTATAGTGGGCATGCGGGAGGCCGGGTGGACGTACCGCCGAATTGCTCAACACATGGGGCGTGAGGTCTCCACAGTACATCGATGTTGTCGGCAGTGGTCGGCGGAAGGTGCACGTGCCCGTCGACCTGGGACCGGACCGCAGCGACGCACGGATGCACGCCAAGACCGTAGGATCCTACGCAGTGCCGTAGGGGACCGCACCGCCACTTCCCAGCAAATTAGGGACACTGTTGCTCCTGGGCTATCGGCGAGGACCATTCGCAACCGTCTCCATGAAGCTCGGCTACGGTCCTGCACACCGTTAGGCCGTCTTCCGCTCACACCCCAACATAGTGCAGCCCGCCTCCAGTGGTGTCGCGACAGGCGTGAATGGAGGGACGAATGGAGGCGTGTCGTCTTCAGCGATGAGAGTCACTTCTGCCTTGGTGCCAATGATGGTCGTATGCGTGTTTGGCGCCGTGCAGGTGAGCGCCACAATCAGGACTGCATACGACCGAGGCACACAGGGCCAACACCTGGCATCATGGTGTGGGGAGCGATCTCCTACACTGGCCGTACACCTCTGGTGATCGTCGAGGGGACACTGAACAGTGCACGGTACATCCAAACCGTCATCGAACCCATCGTTCTACCATTCCTAGACCGGCAAGGGAAATTGCTATTCCAACAGGACAATGCATGTCCGCATGTAACCCGTGCCACCCAACGTGCTCTAGAAGGTGTAAGTCAACTACCCTGGCCAGCAAGATCTCTGGATCTGTCCCCCATTGAGCATGTTTGGGACTGGATAAAGCGTCGTCTCACACGGTCTGCACGTCCAGCACGAACGCTGGCCCAACTGAGGCGCCAGGTAGAAATGGCATGGCAAGCCGTTCCACAGGACTACATCCAGCATCTCAACGATCGTCTCCATGGGAGAATAGCAGCCTGCATTGCTGCGAAAGGTGGATATACACTGTACTAGTGCCGACATTGTGCATGCTCTGTTGCCTGTGTCTATGTGCCTGTGGTTCTGTCAGTGTGATCATGTGATGTATCTGACCCCAGGAATGTGTCAATAAAGTTTCCCCTTCCTGGGACAATGAATTCACGGTGTTCTTATTTCAATTTCCAGGAATGTATAAACATTCATCTTGCAAAAAACTAAGTAATTAGCAACAACAGCACCACAATAGCTGCCATCCCATTTCTGTATTCTATGTATTTTTGCCCCCCCCCCCCCCCCCCTCATGGAACCATGGACCTTGCCGTTGGTGGAGAGGCTTGCGTGCCTCAACGATACAGATAGCCATAACTGTAGGTGCAACCACAACGGAGGGATATCTGTTGAGAGGCCAGACAAACGTGTAGTTCCTGAAGAGGGGCAGCAGCCTTTTCAGTAGTTGCAGGGGCAACAGTCTGGATAATTGACTGATCTGGCCCTGTAACACTAACCAAAACGGCCTTGCTGTTTTGGTACTGCGAACGGCTGAAAGCAAGGGGAAACTACAGCCGTAATTTTTCCTGAGGTCATACAGCTTTACTGTATAGTTAAAAGATGATGGCGTCCTCTTGGGTAAAATATTTCGGAGGTAAAATATCTCTCCCATTCAGATCTCCGAGCGGGGATTACTCAAGAGGACATCGTTATCAGGAGAAAGAAAACTGGCATTCTACAGATCGGAGCGTAGAATGTCAGATCCCTTAACTGGGCAAGTAAGTTAGAAAATTTAAAAAGGGAAATGGATAGGTTAAAGTTAGATATAGTGGGAATTAGTGAAGTTCAGTGGCAGGAGGAACTAGACTTTCGGTCAGGTGAATACAGGGTTATAAATACAAAATCAAATAGGGGTAATGCAGGAGTAGGTTTAATAATGAATAAAAAAATAGGAGTGTGGGTAAGCTACTACAAACAGCATAGTGAACGAATTATTGTGGCCAACATAGACACGAAGCCCATGCCTACGACAGTAGTACAAATCTATATGCCAACTAGCTCTGCAGATGATGAGGAAATTGAAGAAATGTATGAAGAGATAAAAGAAATTATTCAGATAGTGAAGGGAGACGAAAATTTAACAGTCATGGGTGACTGGAATTCGATAGTAGGAAAAGTAAGAGAAGGAAACATAGTAGGTGACGATGGATTGGGGGTAAGAAATGAAAGAGGAAGGTGCCTGGTACAATTTTGCACAGAGCACAACTTAATTATAGCTAACAGTTGGTTCAAGAATGATGAAAGAAGGTTGTATACATGGAAGAACCCTGGAGATATTAAAAGGTTTCAGATAGATTATATAATGTTAAGACAGAGATTTAGGAACCAGATTTTAAATTGTAAGGCATTTCCAGGGGCAGATGTGGACTCTGACCACAATCTATTGGTTATTAACTGTAGATTAAAACTGAAGAAACTGCAAATAGGTGGGAATTTAAGGATATGGGACCTGGATAAACTGAAAGAACCAGAGGTTGTACAGAGTTTCAGGGAGAGCAAAAGGGAACAACTGACAGGAATGGGGGAAAGAAATACAGTAGAAGAAAATATGGGTAGCTCTGAGGGATGAAGTAGTAAAGGCAACAAAGGATTGAGTAGGTAAAAAGATGAGGGCTAGTAGAAATCCTTGGGTAACAGAATTGAATTTAATTGATGAAAGGAGAAAATATAAAAATGCAGTAAACAAAGCAGGCAAAAAGGAATACAGACGTCTCAGAAATGAGATCGACAGGAAGTGCAAAATGGCTAAGCAGGGATGGCTAGATGACAAGTGTACGGATGTAGAGGCTTATCTCACTAGGGGTAAGATAGATACTGCCTACAGGAAAATTAAAGAGACCTTTGGATAAAAGAGAACCACTTGCATGAATATCAAGAGCTCAGATGGAAACTCAGTTCTAAGCAAAAAAGGGAAAGCAGAAAGGTGGAAGGAGTATATAGAGGGTCTATAGAGGTGTGATGTTCTTTAGGACAATATCATGGAAATGGAAGAGGAGGTAGATGAAGATGAAATGGGAGATACGATACTGCGTGAAGAGTTTGACAGAGCACTGAAAGACCTGAGTCAAAACAAGGCCCCCGGAGTAGACAACATTCCATTGGAACTACTGACGGCCTTGGGAGAGCCAGTCCTGACAAAACTCTACCACCTGGTGAGCAAGATGTATGAGACAGGCGAAATACCTTCAGACTTCAAGAAGAACATAATAATTCCAATCCCAAAGAAAGCATGTGTCGACAGATGTGAAAATTACCAGACTATCAGTTTAATAAGTCACAACTGCAAAATACTAACTCGAATTCTTTACAGACAAATGGAGAAACTGGTAGAAGCTGACCTCGGGGAGGATCAGTTTGGATTCCGTAGAAATGTTGGAGCATGTGAGGCAATACTGATCCTACGACTTATCTCAGAAGAAAGATTAAGGAAAGGCAAACCTACATTTCTAGCATTTGTAGACTTAGAGAAAGCTTTTGACAATGTTGATTGGAATACAGGGAGTGAAAGGCTATTTACAATTTGTACAGAAAGCAGATGGCAGTTATAAGAGTCGAGGGACATGAAAGGGAAGCAGTGGTTGGGAAGAGAGTGAGACAGGGTTGTTGTGTCTCCCCGATGCTATTCAATCTGTATAATGAGCAAGCAGTAAAGGAAACGAAAGAAAAGTTCGGTGTAGGTATTAATATCCATGGAGAAGAAATTAAAACTTTGAGGTTCGCTGATGACATTGTAATTCTGTTAGAGATAGCAAAGGACTTGGAAGAGCAGCTGCACGGTAAGGACAGTGTCTTGAAAGGAGGGAATAAGATGAACATCAACTAAAGCAAAACGAGGATAATGGAATGTAGTCGAATTAAATCGGGTGATGCTGAGGGAATTAGATTACGAAATGAGACACTTAAAGTAGTAAACGAATTTTGCTATTTGGGGAGCAAAATAATTGATGATGGTCGAAGTAGAGAGGATATAAAATGTAGAATGGCAATGGCAAGGAAAGCGTTTCTGAAGAAGAGATAGTTGTTAACATCGAGTATTGATTTGAGTGTTAGGAAGTCATTTCTGAAAGTATTTGTATGGAGTGTAGCTATGTATGGCAGTGAAATGTGGACGATAAATAGTTTAGACAAGAAGAGAACAGAAGCTTTCGAAATGTGGAGCTACAGAAGAATGCTGAAGATTAGATGGGTAGATCACATAACTAATGAGGTGGTATTGAATAGAATTGGGGAGAAGAGGAGTTTGTGGCACAACTCGACTAGAAGAAGGTATCGGTTGGTAGGACATGTTCATGAGGCATCAAGGGATCACCAATTTAGTACTGGAGGGCAGCGTGGAGGGTAAAAGTTGTAGAGGGAGACCAAGAGATGAATACACTAAGCAAGGATGTAGGCTGCAGTAGGCACTGGGAGATGAAGAAGCTTGCACAGGATAGAGTAGCATGGAGAGCTGCATCAAACCAGTCTCTGGACTGAAGACCACAACAACAACAACAACAACAACAACAACAACAACAGGTATTTTTGGCAAATATATATGGAATGATTTTGCTAAATGGGGACAAACTGCAAGGCTTGAGAGGAAGAGGAAAAAACCGTCATATGGACATTTGCCCGGAAATTCTTCCAAGGGAGGTACACTCTCTTTAAGGTGGAGATAAAAGATCTGACTGTAACAACAACTGGTAACAACAGCAGGTAGGCGGCCCACCAGACAGCTGTGTGGAACATTCTCTGACAGCTGTCACTCTGCGCATATCACTTACAAAGCATGCAGGCCATACTACTTATGATGTGTGCAGTTTTGTCATTGGCTATTCACACAGGCCATCAAGGGTTGAGATTTCTGTCATCCATGCTATTCACAGATGAGGCTACATTTACAAGAGGTGTTATTGTCATCCTAGACAATAACCAACTATGGGCTACAGAGAATCCTCATGGTAGAAGCAGCAAATCAACAGCACTGGTTTAGCCTCAATGTGTGGTCGAAAATTATCGGCGACTGCCTTGTGAGACCAGTCATCTTTTCATATTGCCTCACAGGTGAAGCATATCTGCACTTCTTGCAAAATGAACCTGCCTCTCTTGCCAGAAGATGTTCCTGTGATGGTACAAAGGGTACTGTAGTAAGATGGAGCCCAAGCTCACAGCCCTCTTGCGTGTGGAGTTAAAACACTAGTACAGATAGAACATTCCCACTTCTCTGGTGTGTTCTGAAGTATACCGCCCCCCCCTCTCTCTCTCTACACACACACACACACACACACACACACACACACACACACACACAAACCACTTTCCTTAACACCTATAACCTCTCCCTGACACTCCTCTCTCACAACCACGCCACAAATCTGGTCCATAAACAAATCTCTACAATGATCTTCTATTCCAAATACAGCTCTCACTTCCAAATAACCCAAAAGAACCCCCCCACCCAATATCACCCTTGAATGCGTTAAATCATTGCTCCACTAAGACCACTACAATCAACGGTCAAACCCTGAAACGAGACCATCCTCCTTCCATAACCTCCCAACAAAACTTACTGTTACCTATTGTCTTTCTTCTAACTTCCTCAACATTTCTGTCTAAACTGTGACATTCCCTGATCATTACCCTACTTACCCGAAGTTTCCTACTCCTGCAATTATTTGAATTACTTTCTAGTGTCAGTCCCCCTGAAATGTGTGGTGATATATAAGTTTTAGTGATGTCTTTTCTGATGTTACATGATTTTCAAAGAAGCTGATTGCAGGACGATGGCAGCAACACACAATTAACAATACAAATTGCAGCACAATTAATGGAGTCTGAGGAGCAAAATTAGCTTAGAGCAGGACATGCGCACATGGATGGCTTATTTGCTCTTAAAAACCTCACTGAAAAGAGACTAAAAGGGGAATGAAAGTTTACTTAGCATTTATTGATCAGCAGGAGGCATATTATTCAATCCCACTAAAGTAAGTAGTGAGTTGTTGTTGTTGTCTTCAGTCCTGAGACTGGTTTGATGCAGCTCTCCATGCTACTCTATCCTGTGCAAGCTTCTTCATCTCCCAGTACCTACTGCAACCTACATCCTTCTAAATCTGCTTAGTGTATTTATCTCTTGGTCTCCCTCTACGATTTTTACCCTCAACGCTGCCCTCCAATGCTAAATTTGTGATCCCTTGATGCCTCAGAACATGTCCTACCAACCGATCCCTTCTTCTAGTCAAGTTGTGCCACAAACTTCTCTTCTCCCCGATCCTATTCAATATTTCCTCATTAGTTATGTGATCTACCCATCTACTCTTCAGCATTCTTCTGTAGCACCACATTTCGAAAGCTTCTATTCTCTTCTTGTCCAAACTAGTTATCGTCCATGTTTCACTTCCATACATGGCTACACTCCAAACAAATACTTTCAGAAATGACTTCCTGATACATAAATCTATATTCGATGTTAACAAATTTGTCTTCTTGAGAAACGCTTTCCCTGCCATTGCCAGTCTACATTTTATATCCTTTCTACTTCGACCATCATCAGTTACTTTGCTCCCCAAATAGCAGGACTCCTTTACTACTTTAAGTGTCTCATTTTCTAATCTAATTCCCTCAGCATCACCCGATTTAATTTGACTACATTCCATTATCCTCGTTTTGCTTTAGTTGATGTTCATCTTATATCCTCCTTTCAAGACACTGTCCATTCCGTTCAACTGCTCTTCCAAGTCCTTTGCCGTCTCTGACAGAATTACAATGTCATCGTCGAACCTCAAAGTTTTTACTTCTTCTCCATGAATTTTAATACCTACTCCAAATTTTTCTTTTGTTTCCTTTACTGCTTGCTCAATATACAGATTGAATAACATCGGGGAGAGGCTACAACCCTGTCTCACTCCTTTCCCAACAACTGCTTCCCTTTCATGCCCCTCGACTCTTATGACTGCCATCTGGTTTCTGTACAAATTGTAAATAGCCTTTCGCTCCCTGTATTTTACCCCTGCCACCTTCAGAATTTGAAAGAGAGTATTCCAGTCAACATTGTCAAAAGCTTTATCTAAGTCTACAAATCCTACAAACGTAGATTTGCCTTTCCTTAATCTAGCTTCTAAAATAACACATCTGTCAACACCTGCTTTCTGTGGGATTGGAATTATTACATTCTTCTCGAAGTCTGAGGGTATTTTGCCTGTCTCATACATCTTGCTCACCAGCTGGTAGAGTTTTGTCATGACCGGCTCTCCCAAGGCCGTCAGTAGTTCTAATGGAATGTTGTCTACTCCGGGGGCCTTGTTTCGACTCAGGTCTTTCAGTGCTGTGTCAAACTATTCACGCAGTATCTTATCTCCCATTTCGTCTTTATCTACATCCTCTTCCATTTCCATAATATTGTCCTCAAGTACATCACCCTTGTATAAACCTTCTATATACTCCTTCCACCTTTCTGCTTTCCCTTCTTTGCTTAGAACTGGGTTGCCATCTGAGCTCTTGATATCCATACACATGGTTCTCTTCTCTCCAAAGGTCTCTTTAATTTTCCAGTAGGCAGTATCTATATTACACCTAGTGAGATAAGCTTCTACATCCTTACATTTGTCCTCTAGCCATCCCTGCTTAGCCATTTTGCACTTCCCGTCGATCTCATTTTTGAGACGTTTGTATTTTTTTTGCCTGCTTCATTTACTGCATTTTTATATTTTCTCCTTTCATCAATTAAATTCAATATTTCTTCTGTTACCCAAGGATTTCTAGCAGCCCTCGTCTTTTTACCTACTTTATCCTCTGCTGTCTTCACTACTTCATCCTTCAGAGCTACCCATTCTTCTTCTACTGTGTTTCTTTCCCCCATTCCTGTCAATTGTTCCCTTATGCTCTCCTTGCAACTCTGTAGAACCTCTGGTTCTTTCAGCTTATCCAGATCCCATCTCCTTAAATTCCCACCTTTTTGCAGTTTCTTCAGTTTTAATCTACAGGTCATAACCAATAGATTGTGGTCAGAGTCGACATCTGCCCCTGGAAATGTCTTACAATTTAAAACCTGGTTCCTTAATCTCTGTCTTACCATTATATAATCTATCTGATACCTTTTAGTATCTCCAGGATTCTTCCATGTATACAACCTTCATTTATGATTCTTGAACCAAGTGTTAGCTATGATTAAATTATGCTCTGTGCAAAATTGTACCAGGCGCCTTCCTCTTTCATTTCTGAGCACCAATCCATATTCACCTACTACACTCCTGGAAATGGAAAAAAGAACACATTGACACCGGTGTGTCAGACGCACCATACTTGCTCCGGACACTGCGAGAGGGCTGTACAAGCGATGATCACACGCACGGCACAGCGGACACAACAGGAACCGCAGTGTTGGACGTCGAATGGCGCTAGCTGCGCAGCATTTGTGCACCGCCGCCGTCAGTGTCAGCCAGTTTGCCGTGGCATACGGAGCTCCATCACAGTCTTTAACACTGGTAGCATGCCGCGACAGCGCGGACGTGAACCGTATGTACAGTTGACGGACTTTGAGCGAGGGCGTATAGTGGGCATGCGGGAGGCTGAGTGGACGTACCGCCGAATTGCTCAACACGTGGGGCGTGAGGTCTCCACAGTACATAGATGTTGTCGCCAGTGGCCGGCGGAAGGTGCACGTGCCCGTCGAGCTGGGACCGGACCGCAGCGACGCACGGATGCACGCCAAGACCGTAGGATCCTACGCAGTGCCGTAGGGGACCGCACCGCCACTTCCCAGCAAATTAGGGACACTGTTGCTCCTGGGGTATCGGCGAGGACCATTCGCAACCGTCTCCATGAAGCTGGGCTACGGTCCCGCACACCGTTAGGCCGTCTTCCGCTCACACCCCAACATCGTGCAGCCCGCCTCCACTGGTGTCGCGACAGGCGTGAATGCAGGGACGAATGGAGGCGTGTCGTCTTCAGCGATGAGAGTCGCTTCTGCCTTTGTGCCAATGATGGTCGTATGCGTGTTTGGCGCCGTGCAGGTGAGCGCCACAATCAGGACTGCATACGACCGAGGCACACAGGGCCAACACCCGGCATCATGGTGTGGGGAGCGATCTCCTACACTGGCCGTACACCTCTGGTGATCGTCGAGGGGACACTGAAAAGTGCACGGTACATCCAAACTGTCATCGAACCCATCGTTCTACCATTCCTAGACCGGCAAGGGAACTTGCTGTTCCAACAGGACAATGCACGTCCGCATATATCCCGTGCCACCCAACGTGCTCTAGAAGGTGTAAGTCAACTACCCTGGCCAGCAATATCTCCGGATCTGTCCCCCATTGAGCATGTTTGGGACTGGATGAAGCGTCGTCTCACGCGGTCTGCACGTCCAGCACGAACGCTGGCCCAACTGAGGCGCCAGGTGGAAATGGCATGGCAAGCCATTCCACAGGACTACACCCAGCATCTCTACGATTGTCTCCATGGGATAATAGCAGCCTGCATTGCTGCGAAACATGGATATACACTGTACTAGTGCCGACAATGTGCATGCTCTGTTGCCTGTGTCTATGTGCCTGTGGTTCTGTCAGTGTCATCGTGTGATGTATCTGACCCCAGGAATGTGTCAATAAAGTTTCCCCTTCCTGGGACAATGAATTCACGGTGTTCTTATTTCAATTTCGAGGAGTGTATGTTTCCTTCTCTCCCTTTTCCTACTACCGAATTCCAGTCACCCATGACTATTAAATTTTCGTCTCCCTTCGCTACCTGAATAATTTCTTTGATCTCATCATACATTTCATCAATTTCTTCATCATCTGCAGAGCTAGTTGGCATATAAACTTGCACTACTGTAGTAGGCATGGGCTTTGTGTCTATTTTGGCCACAATAATGCGTTCACTATGCTGTTTGTAGTAGCTTACCCACACTCCTATTTTTCTATTAATTATTAAACCTACTCCTGCATTACCCCTATTTGATTTTGTATTTATAAACCCGTATTCACCTGACCAAAAGTCTTGTTCCTCCTGCCACCGAACTTCACTAATTCCCACTATATCTAATTTTAACCTATCCATTTCCCTTTTTAAATTTTCTAACCTACCTGCCCGATTAAGGGATCTGACATTCCACGCTCCGATCCTTAGAACGCCAGTTTTCTTTCTCCTGATAACGTAGCAATGCAAAATTCTGGTATCGGTAATAGGTACGTCCAGGCAATAAGAAACTTATATGACAGTTGCACCAGTATGGTTAAAGAAGGTAACAAAATTCCTCCTGAATTCTCCACAAGTAAGGGTCTACGGCAAGGGAGCTCATTAGCACCAACTTTATTTAATGCATATTTACAAGACTGGAAGAGGAAATGTTTTCGAATATGAGTCGCTGTATGACATGAAATACTGTATACTTTACTTTCTGCCTTTGACCAGGTTCTGACAGTGGGAGACAAAGAAAAATCTATCCGCCTGTTCAATAAACTGTACAAAAATACTCAAAATTTGGTGAACAATACTATATTTACCCAAATGTAAGCCGACCTTGAATGCAAGCCACCACCGAGAAATGATACTCGGAAGGGGAAGAGTAGTTTTAAGTCCAAACAAATATGTCTCATCATGTGATGGACAAAGAATAAAGTGTCCCCACCTCCCAGAGATTTCAAGGAAGTAGTACTTACTTGTAGTAATTTGCATGGAATTAAATTTAACCTTTCAGGTACATAAAATTACTGTTACACTATAAACACTGACAGCAGTGAGAGTTCATGATATCTATTGAAATAATCTGAGTGGAACTAGGGCAGCTGGGGCCACTAAGACTCTGACAGACTGTACTGCATACGGCTCGTGTTTGAGTCGTATGTCAGTCTTTCATAACAAATAAATGTCACCTTACATTTTTTTCTTTCAACAAAATATAATGTTTTCATCCAAGAAAGTTACAGTTTGGTTTCAGTTTGGCTTGATGGAGTATTGCACTCGATTTAAGGGATATAAATGTGGCACAGAGCAATCTCCATATTCAAGACACTGATTTGTATATTCACTGATAGAGATTAGAGAGGGTACTTTATTAGATTACTTTTTTTAACATTCTAAGCAATATAATTTGTCTACACAGCATTATTTCCTGCACAAGTGATCCATACAAAGTGTGAATGGCAAGTATTTTCATCATTGTGGAAAATCCTTCTCCTGCAATATTTCCTACATACGTTTTCTTATTGAGTCAGAAATGCTAGTATAGTGTCTCCTAAGGATGTCAACTTCTTTTACCATCTAGCAGGGCAGTACTTTTTTGCTGGGGGAAAAGGCTTTCACAGGTTTACAGCAGACCAAATAGACATATGCTTCGGAGAAACCGCCAGTAATGTAGCATACAAGAATACAAACTTACAACACAAAATATAAAAAAGATGGAAATAACTATCACATAAACACATACGTAAGAAACACACATCATGTCTCCTCATTCATGGTAGAATAGGCTCAGCAACTTGCTGGAAATTGTTACAGATCTACAAAGAAAATGACTTAGAAATTAAAAGCTAAATTATAAAACAGAAATTTTAATGAACTTTTGCACAAGTATACATACTGTTTTTAATCATTACTCAGATCATTCTGAGTCATCACCACTTGATTCCTTGTTGGTACTGTCTTTGTAGATAGCATCATCCTATGTGCCATCAAGTGCATTGGAAACACAAAATTTTTTAAATGCATTATGGGCAGTCTTACTCGGGATACATCTCCAAGATTGGTCAATCCACTTACACACTTGAGGGAAGCTTGCAAGCTTAACATGTAGTGCAGGTGTTAACTGTCTATCGTCTATCATTAGCCGTTGTGAATACATATTTTTAAGTTTGTTCTTAAATGGTCTGTTTAAACAAACATCTAATGGATGCATAATTGATGTCATCCCTCCTGGAATTACAGCCAAGTCTACCTACTCTCTACTAATTCCCTCTTTACAGCAGCATGAACTGCACAAAGATTTGCTACAAGGATATTTAGCAAACATAGCAAGGCACCAGGAAATGTTGCCATAAAAGTTTAATCCACTCTAATACTATGTCCTATGTGAACCAGCCGCTTTCGTTAGCAAGTAAATAACACTTTTTGGAAATACTTCAGACTTAGATAACATCGTGCAGTTAGTAAAAATAAATCGTGGCAGTTTATGGCCATCAGCTATACAAGCATGCAAGACAGACACGCGCTGATTTTCACCATCTGCAGACATTATCTTGACAGCTCTGTTGCCTGTTGCTTCCCTTTATTATTTTTTGGCGTATCAAAATACACCTATCTGACCAATAAGATAACTATTTTCAGTTTGACATCTGATTATGAAATGCCAAAAAAAAAAAAAAAGATAAGTTCTTCCTCATAGTTTTCAGGCAGCTTCTGTGCAACTGAAGTGGGCCGACGAAGAGAAAATCACCCATGTTTCATGAAACTGCCAACACAGTTGCAGCTTCCTCTGAATTAGTGATTTCCTGCTGTCGAGCAACTTCATGTGCTTTAACTTGGATAATTTCTACACTCACAGGTAAGCACTTTTGTCATAGCTTCCTAACAAAATCATTCAGCACGTCTAGTATATAATAGCGAGCTCATTTTGGCCCAGAAATGTTTTTCTATAGCTGGAACAAGCTATAAGTTGTTCCCTTTGCTGTCTCCTTGGTCTCATGTTACTCTCATTGATCCCGTGTCACTGACTTGTGGCATGATCAAGCACTGCTCTCATTATCCTAGAGGTCAGTGGAAGAAACACAAATGACAGTTTTGAACATGGCTGCCTTTCAGTAACCATGTGTATGGTTCAATGGTGAAATAACGCAGAAACCAGTTGCAAATAATTTTTTAATATACCGACCTAGGTTTCAACACTTCATCAGAATGAAATTTTAACAACCATAAAGCTACATTGCGAGAAGGCAATAGTAACAGTTCTGATCTGACTTGCTCAAGCCAAAAATTAAAAAGGCTGGAACATTTTTAATTTTTGACTTGAGCACATCTGCTCAATACTTTCACTACTACTGTCTAGCAACGTAACTTTACGGTTGTTAAAATTTTCTCCTAATGAAGACATCCTTAGAGGAGTCAAAACCTAGGTCAATATATTAAAAAATTATTTGCAGCTGGTAGACACTGTTATTTCTCCACTGAAACACAAATGAAGATGTGGTGGGGAGGAGGGGGTTTGGGGTTGGTGCAGTCATTGCAAGTAGCGCAGATAGCATAAGATCCACATCAATCACCAGCTATGGTAGAAATTTCTCATGGAAGTAACAAGGTTTTGTATAAGCTCATTTATAAGGGCACTCATTTTCAAATGGGTAACTCACGATATTACATTAAGGCAGTGAAATACATATTATGTTACATTGCGAATATTAGCAGCATTGAGAAACGTGTGACGACAACCTACAAATGGAGCTGGAGCTGTCAAAATGTGAAACTGTACTTACCATGCTTGCCAACTTCTGAAAGTTTCTTAAAAATGTCCTTTTTGTTGGCGTGTATATAAAAATACTTATCTTTATTGATATGAATATATGAAAAACTTCCAAATTCAAAGATGAGCGACCCACAACGAAACACTAACACAATGACTACTGTGGCAAAGTAACTACTTACAGCAGCTACTAGCAGCATTTTCAGAACTTCCTGCGGCTTGCACCTGAATCTAAGCCACAGGCGCATTTTTTGGGCCATGGAAATTGGAAAAAAACATTGGCTTGTTTTTGTGCGCGTGCAGTAAACGCATAATAGACTGAAAACGTGCTGGTGGGTGGCGATGAACGAGAATATTTGGATTTGGATTCAAATTAAAAATGGATGTACATCTAAATATTTGTGTATCACTTATACAAAAAAATGGAAGAGGCAAATGAGAATCACAAATAAAATAAGGCAAGGGAAAAGAGTAATTGGTCACCTGAACTCCTTGTCATGGAATGACAAAACTACAAAGAAAACAGAGGTTTTTAAAAGTCAGTCATATAGAGCACCACCACATATGACACTGAAATATGGCAGCTAATCAAAAATGACAAAAATATGTTGATGACCCTTGACAAAGAAGCTGTCAGATTTCCAAATTGGAACATTTCAGAAATGAAATGATACTATTTGCCATGCCACAGCTTTTAACTTGGAATGGCCACTTCCAACGCAAGAATGACAACCAACGGCCATAAAGAATCTATGAATGGAGACCAACTGAGCAAAGGAAATGTGGAAGGTGGTTGCAAGATGGGAAAGTACTGAAGTTGAGAAGCAGAATCATTGTCAATAAGCTACACACATACATTATGAGGTTTTCCTGGTCACACATTTAATACAAATATTCCTAAAATGACACACAACTGTCTCTAAAGTTGACTATATAAAACTTACAGTCTGGGGGGGGGGGGGGGGGGGGGGAGATTGTTAGTATGAAGTCAACAATAACTTAATGTCCAGTGGAGATATGGAGAAACTATAGACACAATCTTATAAATGTTTTAACACTGATTAACACAGAAATTGAATCAGCGTATTAAGGTTTTGTTTGCATAATGAAACTATGTATGTAAACTTATACTGCTGATGTAGAGCATCAAAATGGTTTGACATAGCACTTGGGAAGTGTTATCAACTGACAGAACGATATAAATGCATTTATGCTTCAATCAGCTATAACAAATCAAATCAACCTAACAACAATAACTGAGTAACATTAATGAATAAATAACAAACAACCACAGGTTGCAGTTAGAGCAGCCTTTTTGTTATGTTATTCATCCTCTTCTGTCCATAGACTTCTAAATATATGCAGTTATGTTTGAATTAATCTAAATTACCATAGTTTAGAAATTAAGTACAAAATGATACAAGATAAAAAGAGTTTTGTTAGCACCAAATGAAGTGTAATGAGGAATAATCAAATTTACACAAAATTATACATATTAATTTATCATTTAATCAGATAAGAATTAAGTTAACTATGTCGTGTTCTATATCAAAATGCTCAGTGGATTAGCATGCATCTAATAATTCTTTATTATTTTTAATTGGTCTACCAACAACTGATGTAGCACATGAGCAGGAGTCAGTAAGTAGGGTGGAATGCTCCAAATATTTGAGCGTACATATTGATGAAAACTTGAACTGTAAGAAGCATATTCCTGAACTTCTCAAACAATTGAGTTGAGCTACTTTTGCTCTTCGTGTAATTGCTAATCTTAGAGACAGACATATCAATCTGCTGACACATTTTACATATTTGCACTCAATAATTTTATGGGGTTACTCATCACTTAGGAAGAAAATATTAATCCACAGAAGTGAGCAGTAATAATATTATGTGCTGTTCAGGTACGGGTGTCATGTAGGTACTTCTTCAAGGATCTAGGCATTTTAACTGTGCCATCACAATATACACTTTTGCTAATGAAATTCTTAATAAATGATCCATCACAATTTGAGAAGAATAATGTACATACCTACAACACTAGAGGGAAAAACCCATTTATGACCCATTATTGAAGCTCTCAGTGGTTCAGAAATGAGTTCAATATGCAGCAGCAAAAACCTTTGACCATTTGCTAATAAGATAAAATGCCTGACAGGTAGCAAATCAAATTTTTAATCTAACCTAAATTGACAGATCCGATTTCATGGATGAATTGCTATTAAAAAACTGTTAGACTGTAAAAAACAACTTGTTTTTAATTCTAGTTGCACAAGCAGGATTATAAATAGTGTTCATTAATGTTAACATTAACCATGTACACACCCTACAAACAAACTCATTCCACACCATTTTGATAAACGATTTGTCCAAGTAATCTATGGAATATGTAACTAACTAAAAAAGAGTTTGTTGTGAGTAAGAACAGCACGGCATAATGGGTTGCATCTGGAATGTGATGAAAAGAGGAGTCTCATTTTGGTCACAATGAGGAAAGGGTTTGCTTGTAGTTCGTAGTAGAGTGAAAGCTTGTTAGAAAGCATTCTGGGAATAAAGCCAAGTTATGAACTTCATAAAATTTAGCTACATTGGTGATAAGACTGTGAAGCAGCTAACCAAGGATCATTAATTATGTGTTATAGTAGGATACTATTTGAACTCTTACTAACTGTTTGCAACTACCAATTGCCAAACTCAGTTATTCACCGCCGTGAAAGGTGTGAATGACTTATTAATAACAATTCTAGTTCAAATTCCTCTAGTTGTTGCTTAAAAGTTATTTCGAATTACTGAATATATTTCTAGAATGAAATTTTCACTCTACAGCGGAGTTTGCGCTGATATGAAACTTCCGGGCAGATTAAAACTGTGTGCCGGACCGAGCACTTGCCCGCGAAAGGCAAAGGTCCCAAGTTCGAATCTCGGTCGGGCACACAGTTTTAATTTGCCAGGAAGTTACTGAATATAATCTGATACTTCTGTGCAATTAAATATGAACTATATTGTACTGGAGCTAGTTTGCAATGATGTACAATTGTACCGATACTTATAAACAGACCCAAGATTATGAAAATCTGTTGCACCATTTGTAGTTTATTGTTTAGTACTAACCAAGGTAGTGAGTGCAGGGAAAGATGGGAAACATATTCTAATGGGGTTACTGGAAGTACCAGCAGAGGAGCACGAGGCATATTCAAACTAAGCAGGTGTTATGGCACTGATACCACAGACATGCAAAAAGAATTTCATAAGGATGATTAGAACTTGTCAGATGGTGATTGCAAAAATGAGCAAGAATTGGTATTGTCAGAACTTAAAAGGCGGTGCTTGGTTGTTTTGGGCTGGGTCCAGTAATTTTAAAGCTGAATGTGCTGTTGAGCCACTCATGTGGCAACCATAGTCCAATTGAGACAAGACCAGGGCCTGGCAAATATGGGGGAGAGTAGTGCGATCCACACAAGAGATGTGTGGCAAGGAGAAATTTTTAGGCTTTCGCATGCAGCTGGTCTTTAGCTGACAAATATGGGACAGCCATGTCAGACTTTGATAAAAACAGGAGTTCCAAACTATGGATTTTGCAACTATGTCCAAGTATTGTGTACACAAGTAGAGTTCTGGGTATGACAGAAGCCCACAACTCATGTTTTCGAGGGAGAGAATTGGAAGCTACTTGAAAAAGTCCAAGTGGAAGTCATTCGGATGGGGTCTTTGAACTGGCATTCAGCCAATTATGCATACAGTCTGGAAACGATACCAAAACAAAAGTCATTGACATACAGCGCACAGCACAGGTAACCACTCATCCAATGGAATCACTGGCCAAATGATGCTGATGAAGAGTTAACACTTAGCACAAAGTCCTGAGGGATGCTGTTTCTTGGGCCCATGAGGAGCTCTAATTCAAAACAACTGGTAGGATAAAAACTGATGAATAAAAATTAGTAGGATGCCTCAAATACCCAGTGATGGAGGGTGAGCAAAATGAGAAGTCACAATGTACACCTTATGTAGGTGAAAATGAGGTTTTGTTAGATAAAAAAAGATGTCATAATTCTGTTTCCATCCTCACCAGATAGTCAATTGTGTATCATCACTCCCAGAAACCTCACTGATAGGGGGACAAAAAAACCCCTTTACTCAAGAACCCAGAGTGATTATTCTGTCATGCAGTTTGCAGAGCATGTTAGTGAGGCTAACTGATTTGTAGCCATCAATGGATGTTGGGTTTTGCCTGGTTTAAGGTTCAGGACAATGACACCATTATACCAATGAGTAGGAAAAGCATCTTCTAGTAAAATCTGACTGAAGAATCTTAGTAGACGGAATCTTTGAGTAACATTCAGATATTCAATCATCTGATTTCGATCAAATTGTGGGCGTGGGACCATATTGTGTGACTAGTCAAGAGTCTGATGCAGTTTCACATCAGTAAAAGGATCATTATATAATTTGGCATGACAGGAGATAAAGGATAGGGAGATGTCTTGAACTTGTCTAGGGTAGCCAGATAAGAGGAGGATGCCGATGCTATCGCAAAGCGTTCGGCAATAACCAAAGCATCACTAGAAAGACTACTGTCAAGGATGAGAGAAGATTATGGAGCTTGGTCCACACCTGGGATGAAGAGGCATATATTTCCAGGAAGAAGATGTAGTGCACTCTCCATTGCATCTTTCTGTTCGATAGGGATATAAGATGAGTTAATGAATTAAAATTCATGCCAAGGCTGGGACTTGAACCTGGGTCTCCTGCCTACTGGGCAGACATGTTACCACTGCATCACTGTGAAACTGTGGCTCTCACAGCTGCATCGACTACCCAAGTCAAATGCCCTCTCTAAAACATACCTTAATTCATGCCTTCAGCTCATTTTGCCCTAGGCATTAAGGAGGATATTAGACTAAGGTATTCTGTGCAGCTGTTTGAGCCACAATGCCATGGTGGTGTAGTGGCTAGTACATCTTCCCAGTAAGCAGGAGACCTGGTTTCAAGTCCCAGTCATCACACAAATTTTCATTCAAAATGTAATTCCAGCCTTCTTACTGTGTTTACTCAGACAGTGAGCCTTAGTGTGAAGTCACTTAAAAGTGATGAGAATGGTCTGTGAAAGACGTTGCTTCAGATGCTGAAGGGTCCTCCGACATTGTTGGATTTAAGCAGTCCAATGAAGTTATGTAAGTGTCCTACCTGGGGGGTAAATAAAAGTTACAGATGGTGATTGCTGTGGTTATTTGCACTTGCACCACTACTATTGCTTCCAATGTGGTACACATGGGAATCCTCTCACTTATGACATCTGTAAAAGCCAATGTACAGACCCCTCCAGATGCTCTCTTAGGGGCAGTACAATTCTGACAGGATACAAGGTAACTCTAAGAAGTTATAGAATGATTGGCAGTGAAACGTATGTCTAGGAGAGCAACAGATGGCAGAACAGGAGGAAAATAGTAGCAATCGTACAAGCAGGTGACAGTAGTATCCATCGGAGTTCCACTGAAATATCACTTTTAAGTTTGTCCTGGTTAGGCATGGAGGGGTGTCACATGTAGGAGTGGAACAGTATCAGCTAACATTGGCTCAGTATATATATATATATATATATATATATATATATATATATATATATATATATATATATATATATATATATATATATATATATATATTAAAAACAAAGATTCCAAGACTTACCAAGCGGGAAAGCGCCGGCAGACAGGCACATGAACAAAACACACAAACACACACACACAGAATTACGAGCTTTCGCAACTGGCAGTTGCTTCGTCAGGAAAGAGGGAAGGAGAGGGAAAAATGAAAGGATGTGGGTTTTAAGGGAGAGGGTAAGGAGTCATTCCAATCCCGGGAGTGGAAAGACTTCCCTTAGGAGAAAAAAAGGACAGGTGTACACTCGCACACACACACACACACACACACACACACACACACATATCCATCCGCACATACAAAAGGCAATTTGAGCCCTTCAGTTCACAAATTTTGCATAACAAGGTAACAGACTTTGGAAATCTGGGAGGACGATCATTTCCGCAATTGGCACATATCGGTGGTAGCACACAAGGTGAATTTTTGTGACGTGACCAACTAGTCTCCACAATTTAGGTTGTACGTACACCAGAGAATTCTACATCTGAGCTGTTGATATTTAAAGCACCAAAATATGGCTTCACATCACAGCAGTAAACCATGCTTGTTACCACTGGAAATGACCAGTGCCAACATTGCTGTCTGGCAGGATCTACCCACACAACATACAAAATGGATCCCACCCTTCAAGTGCTCATGTAATTCTTCCATTTGTCTGCAGCATTATGTCTTTGTGAAAAATGATACCCTGTACATTGTTTAGACTCTTATGAATGGGGATTAATGATAAAAGGTACATAAAGTTTTTTTACGGACATTTAAAGTTCACAACTGGGTAGAATTTAGCATTTCAATTAAGATGTAATCACTTCACAATTTATTAAGAGAAGAGATTTCCCTACATATGTTTTCAATACTCTCAATGAAGAACAATGGCTTAGTTCAGAGGAAGGATCGTTCATCTGACCAGGTACAAACTAGGAACTGAGGGAAGTTAGCCACTTGCGTTTGTTTTCCTCCCATGGCGTAGCCAACTAGGGTGTTTCTAGGATCATCATGAGACATACTCAAGAATTTCAGTCTGCCTGGAAGGACTGCCAGAGCCTTATGGCCTGTTGCTGAAAGATTAGATTCCTTCATGGTGACACATATCTGGCATTATGCCACATAGTCCAAACAAGGGTTCTCCATATGGGTGCCAGCCAGCTAAAGCAATGTAACAGGTGAAGCAGGAGAATTAACAGCATGGGCACCAATAGTGTGTTGCCTATATAGCCAGAGATTACCGCAGTAGTAGCCTCTGTCTACGCAGGGAACACACAATTGATGCCCAAAGCTGTTACTTCCTCTTTTACATTGCTCTGGCTGGCTGTTGCCTACAGTCCAGCCACCAACACAGTGTACTGGGTGTTGCTGCCCTCAAGTATGATGATAGCAACCCAACAGCAAATCACACATCGGCAGCCAGCATAGCACCAGGTGGCACTACATTTTCTGTATATAGTGATGCTATTGTTGGTATTACCTCATCTTCACACATCACATGCCACCACTATGTTTTTTCTTGCATTCTTTTGCTGGATGGCTTTATAGCACACTGCTTGGCCCTCTCCAGGCAGTCAACATCAGCAGTTCACAGATGTCTGAGCTCAATGCCAGTGGTCCCTCACAAGGGAGTTCCATGTGCCCAGTGCGCAGAACACTCCAAGTTCATGGCCCATCAGTCTGAGCCTACCACTTCACATTCTGCATCCAAAGTGCTGAGAAATCATGAATGCATCAATCACAGACTATGTCCACTTCGGACATTTCTTGACTTTGTCAGTGACAACTTATTAGGACTGACCAATACACAATACACTAAGGACACTACGGAACTGTTACTGTGCATTGTGCCATTCACATATCAAATCTGGATGACCTTTTTGTTGTGTTACTCCTGAAGCTGCTTATGTTGAACTTGCCTGATGTGTTAAGTTAATAAAGTTCCATTGTTCTTTAACTACCTGGGCACATTCATCCATTAGTAGTGTGCAACACCCACTACAGGACTAACAACCACCATACAGGTACGCAATGACCCTTAACATGGACTAACTAAATGCTGGATATTGGGCAACATTACCCCCACAGTCCACACTTCTGAAGAAAAATCTGAACCAGTTGGAGGTCACATCCATATGTTTGGACGAAACCTAACTGAAATAGGTGGGATAAAGTAATGAAACGAAGTGAGAAAAGCTCCATTAGATGTTCTGTAAGCAAGCCTCGCTGTTATCACGGAATCTGTCCTACACACAAAATATGAGGAGAGATACAGTCAGAAAGTAAGATGACAGCACAGGGAAACAGGTACCACGGCAATGGTGTGGGGGGACCATGCTCACTATGCATGCATTCACAAAAGAGCTGTGAGCCCACTGGTGGCTTGCAATTAAACTGTTATCTCTCCTTATACAAAAGAGCTTTTGAAGCCATCTGTCTGAATTCTCACAGCAAACACCTTACTTTCTTTGCAGCACCACAACATTTAAATTTACCTTGGACACGTTCTGTGTTGAATTTACTGAATACCTATCTAACACTTCCAGATATTTGAGAAAATTACACCTGTCTGTCTTCTTGGCTGAAACAATACATAAAGCTGGTGGGATGCAGTGACCTCTAAGAATATTTTTCGTAAAGTAAAATTGGAAGTCTCTGTCTTTAGGAACAGAAGAAGAGTTCAAACCACACTGCTTGTGAAGTTTTCATTCTCTTCACACCCCAACACTCACGGAGGTTTCACTCTCATCACATGTAATAAAACCAAAAAGAAATAAAATGAAAATGCAAACTACTGCAAATTGTCTGCAAAATAATGCTGTTTTGAAGAAAAGGTTTCAACCAAAACCTGTGCAATCTGTATTGAGAAACAAGCACTAACAACTGAAAACATGCATTCTAGTCACAAAGCCCCAAATAACCCTACATGTCTAAATACTTTTGACTGTCATTAATAATTGATTGCAATGATACAATATGGAGATCCTACAGAAAGTGCAGCTGTGTAAGTGAGTAGAAGAAAGAAAACAAACAAACAAAAATATGTTTCTACTACACAACTGTGGCTGAATAGTAATGTCAATGTGGACAGACATTCAAAAATAAAATCTGCCTCTTTTAAAATAATGACAGATCATCGGGCTTTTGCAAATACACATCCCACACTATTTGCAGTTTTTACTGCATAATATAATTTCCATTTGCCTTAATTCCTTTGGCAAAAGCTTTTATAAAGAGCAAACACATATCTAGTTCAGTCCTCCATGATTTAACATCGTACACACATTTCGAATCATAGGAACCACGCAAGCAAACTGTCACACAGTGAGATACAGAGTTTTATGAGGGTAGTTTGATAAGTCTGGCAGAAAAAGTTTGTTTCGTAAAAAAAACTCATCTCACTCATCAGCATAGTCTCCTTTGAGAGACACACAACTGGACCAGCAATCCTCCATCTTTTTCATCCCATTAGAGAAACAGCTTCTGCCAAGACTGCGAGTTATTTGTTTTGACTGCAACCATCACTTCTTCATTCAATGAAAACCTCTTTCCAGCAAGACAAAATTTCAAGTTAGAGAATGGGAAGAAGTCACTAGGGGCTAAGCCTGGTGAATAGGGTGGATGAGGAACCAATTCAAAATCGAATTCATGCACTTTCATCACTGTAATTTCAGACATGTGGGATGGTGCATTATCCTGGTGAAAGAGCACCTTGGTCTTTTTTCAGCCAACACATTTCAAATGATCCAAAAATGCAGCATAATAGGGTCCAGTTATGGTTCTGCCTTTTCCCATGTAATCTATGAGAATTATTACTTGGTAATACCAAAAAACAGTAGCTATCACTTTACCAGCTGACAAATCAGTCTGTCTTCTTCAGTGCAGTTTCACCAACCTTTGTTCATTGTTTTGATTGCCTTTTGACTCTGCCGCATAATGATAGATATGGCTTCTTTCAACAGTTGAATCGGCACAAAAATCCTTGCAGACTGTGATTAAACATCGCCAGACATTGTGCTGAAATGTTAACATAGATGTGCATTTGGTCAACTGTGAATCGTGGCATCCACCTCATACACAGCTTCTTCATAGCCAATCCTGCATGCAGGATATTACGCACTTGCTCAGTTGAGATTCTTACAGTCTCAGCAATCTCACAGAGTTTTATCAGGTGATCTTACTTTACCACATCATGGATTTTGTTGATAGTTTCCTTTAGGGTGGCCCCATTGGATGGTCAGAACTAACTTCATATTTGGTGCTTGTCAGACCACACTTGAATTCATTAGTCCAATAGAAAATGGTCTTTAACAATGGTGCAGAGTCCACAAGAACTTCATCCGATTCAATTTTGATTTGTGTGGCAGTCCGACCCTTCCAAAAATGAAAATGTTTAATAACAGCAAAAAAAAATCTGTTTTCTCTCCATTTTCAATCGCAAAAGACACACTAACCGATTCAGATGGCTGTCAACAATGAACTGCATACTGAACATTGTTTAAATTCTCTATACGGTCCTTGGAATAATCAAGCTTACTAACCATGAAGGTGCATCAAAAATGTCCCATTCTTTCATGGAAATTTACCAGACTTGTCAAACCACCCTCGCAAATATCTATTACCACTTGATTCCTTAAGTAATACATAACTAACTATGACAACATGTGTTGCAGGTGTGTCTAACAAACATTTTATGAGTGGTAATCATTTTCTCACAAGTAAAAATAATTACGGAAATGAAGTCATGAACTATGATATATAAATACGCTCGCTTAACATTTTAGAACATTCTGCATATGAAGTTCCACCTAATTAGTCCAGCTTTTATTTGTGAAATACCCCGTAAAATGGAAGACAGTGGAATGAGAAAGATGCATGCAGTCACTGCTGGCGACATTTAGCAAATCGAAACAAGGAAAAAAGTTACAATGACTCTAATAATGTTTTACAGTCTGCAAAATTATATCTTCCATGTAGTCTTATGGTCAGTTACATGTATTTCATTCGAAAAAATATCAGCAGACACAATGAAATAAAGTGATCAAAAAATGAAGAACTTTAAACAGAACTCTTACTTCCAGTTCTAATTACAAAAAAATATACTTTCAAGGAAAATATCAATATTCAAAGATATAATATCAATAGATAAAAAAAATCTACTCACAAGCAGCCGCAGGAGAAAACAAGTGAAAGATGTGGAAACACACGAGCTTCCCATGCCTGTGGCTCTTTCTTCTGGTACAAGAGTTAATAGGAAAGCGAAAGGGATGTAATAAAAGCACAGGTGAGATTTATAAAATGTGACGAGTTTAGGAAAAGTCACCCACAACCCAGGATCGTGTTTATTACCTTATCTTCCACTTTGAAGTTCTTAGATTTTCAGATGCCATCCAGTGCAAGCACCAACATTCAATCTTTCCTTCTGATACTGTCCAGTAAGTCTCCCCTGAACCAGGGTTCTAGATGACTTTTCTATAACTCTTCCTATTTCCCGATCCTCACCAACTGTTTTCCTTCAACCCTCTTCCATTCCTTTCAACCCTTCTGAAAGAAAGTAGCTTGTGCTTTTCCACATCCTTTGTGTGTTTCTCCTGCCACTGTTTGGTGAGCTGACCTTTTTATCTAATAAATCTGTTGTGGAACATTTAGAATATTAATCTAATTCTAAAGATTGAAACTGCTCTAAACACACCACATAAAACCGTATCCTATGTGTCATTAAAAAGCAATAGCAGCTTAAAAAAAGAACACAAAAGCATGAAGATAAAAAATAATGAGTTGTAATGCCGAAAATATCAAAACACAAATTTAATTAAATCAAATGTATTCTACTCATGAGCATTAACCAAAATCCTTGCAAACTGCCAATGAAAACTCTTATTACATCTGCATAATTATTAGAGAATACACAACTTCTTAAAACATTCATTAACAGATAAATAATGAATATTTGATTTGTTGAACTACAGACAGAAACCTGCACATAAACCAAAGATAAAACTGGAATTAGTACACAATATTAAACGTGAAGGGCTCATATTAAAAGTCTTACTGCCAGAATGTGTATAGAAAAGATGTGGTTCAACTTTCAAGTTGAGCGCACGGTAAAGAACTATAAATGTTGTTACATTATTTTCTATGCAATTGAGAGAAAAAAAATGATAACTGTGTGACACTAAAGAATAACATAAAACATCTGCTGGAAATATAATAAAATTACATACTGTGCTGCAGAAAAAAGTCCTTTGCTTTTATCACCTATTATCAGTTGTATGCTGAATACTACAAGCCCCACATTAGGCTGGCCCTTGTATCAGCACCATGAGATGGCAGTTGCATGAGAAGTTGTGAAACTCGTACGCTGGTATTAGGAGGCTGTTATGTTCTGCTGCCCAACAGATGGGTTGTAGCTGTGTTGATTGGTGGTCTGATGGCAGAGAAGGGTTGTGGAAACCGCTGGATGCAAATTTGTGGGCCTAAGATGTCTGGGGCGCCAGATGCGTAGTTTGTTTCAAGTGGGAAGTTCTCAGGTTGTCCCGGGTCATGTCGGTAGCAAAAACATGAAGAGCAGACTGACTTGAGCCAGAGATGGTAGACTGAAGGGAGAATATATCCTGAAAATTTTGGCATAATATGAAATACATACTATCTATTATTTCCCCAACAAAATCACATTAAGCCAGATGCAGTGAAATTTAGAAAAGAACTATGTGATTAGTTACATATGAATTTGCATGCATACTGGCATATATCTATTACCAAGAGAGCTTCAACCCCGTTAAAACTGCACTATTGTGAATATGTTATTTCCATGTTTAATATCAGGAAAATAAAGTGAGTGTTTGTAAAGAGGTAATACACCTAGTGGCAAAATTTGTAAATGAGATAACAGACATGGCAAAAAATTGTACCTTGAATGCCTGCGGCCTTCATCTCTCCTTGTGCGTCCCGTAGACATTTCAACCCTAACTCGAGTTCCACACAGTCTCCTACAAATTATGAAATAGATTCTAAATATACATATCTATGACACATGAAATAATCAACAGGATTTAATTATGATAACTCAAATCAATACTATGAGTCACATGTGTAACATACTTAAAAAACAGATACAATCCTACAGTGCCACAATGACTCAGGGCAAGAAAGAAATTTGAAATCTTGCATTCTAATTTTAAAAACTTTAAGCCTGAAGGCGGACTGACATATTTCAGCAAACTGGCTTAAAAATTGGAAATAAAGGCCAGTAATGATTTAAAAGTGACCGTAAATAATCAAATGTACTACCAAAAATCATCTTTGCACTATGATCTCTTTCTCCAGTCAATATTTCTCCAAGTCAGATGAATGCATTATCTCACTCCCTAACAAGCAAATAGTAAATAGACCAAAAATTATCATTCAAAAAGTGACAATGCTCTGTTGCACACCAAAATGTTTTATCAGTTCTCTTACAGAGTAATGACAATGTTCCATATGACAAAACATGCAAATGTTCCAACACATGATGTAGCTATTTCGAATGGGAACTTTCACTGGGAGAGGTCTCAAACTAGTGAGAATAATTCAATCAGAATCCACTGGGAGAGGTCTCAAACTAGTGAGAATAATTCAAACAGAATGACGATATATGAAAAAATATTTAGAAAGCAAAATTCATCATTAAGTTATGCCTTCTTCAGTAAAGTAAACATGCCCACTACTTTTCCCAATGGGGTTCAGACTCCAAAAGCACTACCTCAATCATCATACACCTTACACCATACAACTTACAGCTTGCAACTACTTCTCCTTTGAAGCAAAGGTATACAAACAAATCTGCTGCAACCACGTGGCACCCTCCTATGCCAAAATGTTTATGGGCCATCTAGAGGAGATCTCTGTTGCCTTCCAAAATGCCAGACCCTTAGTCTGGTTCATGTTCACTAATGACAATTTCATGATCTGAACTCTGGGCCGAGACATCCTATCCTCATTCCTTCACAATCCCAACACCTGCTCTCCCGTCTGCTTTACCTGGGGCCCCTCAATCCACCAGGCCACCTTCTCTGACATTGACCTCCTCCCCTGACAGCTCCATCCACACTTCCTGTCCACATTAAACCCACCAATTACTAACAGCACATGCATTTTGACAGCTGTCATCCCTACCAAAAAAAACTTCTCACACAGCCTGTCCACCTGGGGATGGCATGTCAGCAGTGACAAAAACTCCCTTGCTCAGTATGTTGAGTGTCTCACCATAGCGTTCCCAGACAGCACTATTCCCAGATCTAGTCCGCAAACAAATTTCCTACGCCATATCCCCACACAACCTCAATCCCCTCCACTACCCCGAGAACCAGCTACGAAGAAGCACCCGCTTTGTCACCCAACACTAACCTGCACTGGAACAACTGAACCACATCCTTTGCCAGGGCTTTGATTACTTATCAACGTGACCTGAAATCAGGAACATCCTACCCAAGGCCCTTCTCACCCCTCCTTAAGTGGTGTTCCCACCTAACCTTTACAATATCCCTTTGCTACTTCCAATCCCAACCCCTTGTCACAGGGATCATATCCCTCTTGAAGACCTAGACGCAAGACCTGCCCAATCCACCCACCCAGCAGCTCCTATTCCATTCCTGTCACAGGCTTATCCTACCCTGTCATAAGCCAGGCCACCTGTGAAAGCATCCATGTCACTTACCAGCTCTGCTGCAATCACTGCACGGCTTGCTATATTAGTATGACCACCAACAAACTGTCCACCAGGATGAAAGGCCATCGTCAATATGTGGCCAAGAGCACAGTACACCACACGAAGGCAAAACATGCAGCTGAACTTAGCACATATGATTTCAACAGCTGCTTCACTACCCGAGCCTCTCGATCCTCTTCCACCCTCTTTGCCACTACCTGCTTCTCTGAACTGTGCAGATCGGAGTTATTCTTACAACAGATTCTCCGCTCTTGAAATAATCCGAGCCTCAACCTACTGTCCCCCACACCCACCAACCAACAACTTCCACCCCCTCTGTCCTATTACATCCTATTCTCGTCTCCCACCCTCTTTGTGTGCCACCTTTTGCCTACACACTGTCCCATCTTTCCCCTTCCCTGCTCCTCTGGTTTTTTCTCTTCCACACCCCGCCCTCCCCACCTCACAAAACCCCAACGCTACACCCGTTGGCAATCTAGTCCCTGCATGCTCTGCCAGATGGTGATTTTCCTTCTCCCTACTCATACCCTGTTATCCCTTTTGCTTTCCAGCCCCTTCCAGATTGCTGCTTCCATGCTATATGACAGCTGCATTCTGGTCTGAGCTTACAGAGATGGCGGTCATGTGTGTGTAAGGTGTGCTTGCTTGTGTGAATGAATGTGGGTTTGTTTCCTTTACTGATGATGGCTTTGGCTGACAGCTACTTTAAAGTGTCTGTCTGTTGTGCCTGTCTGCAAGTCAATGTGCCACTTTTACATTGAGTAGCAATCTATCTTTTTCTTATGTTTTTGATATTCCAACCTGGAGTTTCCACTATTTAAGTCAGGCCCTACATTCATCAGCTAATTTATTGTTCAGAGATTGGGAATGGCCAATGTTAATGCTGAGAGACACTGGAGAGGGACTAATGGACATATTTAATTTTGCCACAACATCCATAACAGAGCCATATGCTACACAGAGCCTATAAGATGATAACACTCTGCTGTGTGCATGTGTTTGCCATTTCTGAAAGTTTATGAACAGCATTAATTCTTCTGTACCATTTTGGATTGAATATATGCAAGTGACAATTCAAGTCAAAGCACCTTCTTAATACCCTTAAATTTCACTGTATCTATTTTCTGGTTCTAATTGCTCTGATGATGATGGAATGTTAAACTTTTAACTTTCCTTCGTATCTGCCAGTGTTCAATGGACAGTTTAATATTTAACTCAGGGGCGGGCAAATATTGCACACGGCTCATGAGCGCACAGCTCTGCACGTGTGCTGCTCACATGCAATCGTCGAATGGGGCAGTGGCGACCGCCGGCAGGTTGCGGAAGTGTAGTACCAGGCTAAGCTGCGGACGTTGATGCAAAGTGACCACTACTTAGTGAACGTTGTATTTGAAATAACGGAAAATGCAGAGTGAATCAAGGAAACGGAGAAGTGGAGATTTGGTATCTTTTAAAAAGGAATGGGAGTATCAATTTTTCTTTGTACAAAAACGTGAAAATTCTAAATGTTTAATATGTGGCAGTATTCTCGCTGGTCAGCGGAAGTTTAGTATTGAACGCCATTATAATAAATTTCACAAGGATGAGTACAATTTATTGTCAGATTCTGAGCGGATGGGGAAATTGACTGAACTTAAGAAGAGCGATCTGACAATTCTAGATGAATCTGAGGTATGTTGCTGTTGTCACGAGAGATCTGCGACTTTCTTTCGTCATGTCTCTCATCTAACTGATTTTACACTTTATGGAGCACTGTTTTCAATTTTTCAGGACGACAACAATGATAGCCCAACGGTATGCGCAAATTACAAGATTGCGCTTAATATAGCGAGACCTGGAAAACCATTTGTTGAAGGTGAGTTTATAAAGGAGTGCATCAATGATGCTGCTGATTTACTTTGCCCACTGAATGCAAATCAGTTTCGAGCTATCACTCTTTCTCGGCGGACTGTAAATCGTCGTATAAGTGCCATGGCAGGTGACGTTTACCGTCAATTAAGGAGTGCAGTGCAGGAGTTTATTGCCTTTTCCATCGCATGTGATGAGTCCACAGATATTTCAGACACCGCGCAATTAGTGATTTATGTCCGCGGCGTGGACACAGCTCTGTACATAACAGAGGATTTTTTAGATATGATATCTTTAAAAAGCATGGTAACAGATGCAGACATCCTAAAAGCCGTTGAAGAAGCTGTTGATTCAGCTGGCTTAAACTGGGAACGTTTGGTGTCAGTGACAACAGACAGAGCACCTGCAATGAAAGGGGAACAAATGGGATTTGTTGGATTACTAAGAAAAACGCTACAGCGTACAGAAGAATCATTGTACAGCGTCCACTGTATTTTGCAAAAAGAAGTACTCTGTGCAAAAGCAGCAAAACTGGGGGACGTCATGCAAGTGGTTATTCGGGCAGTTAATTATTTGAGATGCCATAGGCTTACACATATATAGTTTCACACATACTTAGCTGAAATTGGGGAAGAGTACGATGACATATCTTACCATAGTGAAGTCTGCTGGCTTAGCTACGGTAATGTACTCAAAAGATTTTTTGAGCTGAGAATACCAATAAATCAGTTTTTAAAGGACAAGGGAAGGTATGACCCCAAGTTAGAAGATCCAGAGTGGGTTGCCGCCCTTGCATTTTTAGTGGACATTACCGGACACAAGAACGCATTCAACACAAGTTTACAAGGAGAAAATCAGCTAATTTGTGAAATGGCTGAAAAGGTGCAAGCTTTCACTAGCAAGCTTGAGCTGTAGGAAAGACAGCTCTTGTCTGGGAACACAGTCCAGTTCCCTACTCTGTCTACTATACGAGAACAGAATTGCAAAGAATGTGTTACCGTACTTAGTGCAATAAAAGAGGAATTTTTCAAGCAATTTGGGGATATATCATATTTATCCCAAGCGTTTGAATGGTTCTTGAGACCATTTGCTGTTTCTGTAGATGATATTCATCCCAATTTGCAAACGAAATTAACAGATATACAGTGTAATTCTCGTATGAGAGACAAGTTCCTTTCGGCAAGACGTGTAATAGACTTTTAGCACGACTTTCCACAGCAAGAGTTTCCTCGTCTCCATCGTGAAGCCGCGAAGATAATGTCAGGGTTTGGCTCGACATATGTTTGAGAGAGATTTTTTTCTGTTATGAAAATTAATAAGTCTCGATTAAGAGCAACCATCAGTGATGAAAATTACGAAACTGTTTGTGTTTGTCTGTGTGTAGAAATTTTGTTCCAGACATTAAAAGTATCGTAAACTCAACCTGTGATAATTAAATAAAATGTATTGTAGGTAAAAGGCACTCTTTCAAACCATGGTTTCTTCCAAGAACTCCTACTAACCTTATTCCTTCATTCAATAAAGCAAGCTAGGAAACAAACCACATTACAGAGGAAGGAGTGGAGAGATGGCATGGTGGGGAGGGGAGAGAAGCGGGGGGCTAGCTTGCCCCGGTGTGCACGCAGAACACCTGTTAACTGCACGCGTGCAAGTGCACCGCACACATGCAGGATTCCTGCCCGCCCCTGATTTAGCTTATATTAGATCACCTCTTAAGTGATACGTTTTCTTGACACCCATGCAGCATATCTTCCATCCGAATGGTCTATGCCTGTGGTGTGCAAGTCCCATTTCCTATGGTCACTAAGCTAAGACAATAAGGCTACACATTTGTAACCAGAAAAATCGTGGGGGACAGTAGTGTCCCACTTCTAACACTCCATAAGGCTTGCACCATGCCTTAAAACATTTTTCACCAGTGCTTCTATATACTACACTCTGACTTAATGGAATTTCATTGTAATGACATCGATACCACACACTAATTCATCACAATCACATTAAGAATTATTCTTAATTTGGAGATGATTTAGAGCACGAATGTAGGAACCTTGTTCACAATGAGAAAATAAAGACTTATATCAGTTTAGTGGCATTAACAGTATATGATCACTAACCTAGTTACCTAGATGGTTATCACACCAAATCTTAAGTAAATCACGTTCAGGCTGTAAAACAGATTGCATATTCTCTAACAGATTCCATGCTGTATCAAGAACTTAGGAGATTACCTATGGAAACCGTAGGCTTTTGCTTTTTATACCTGTTTTTGAATGATAATTTCTCTTTAATTATAAAAAAAATACAGAGAGCTATATATGCATGTATAATGTGGTATTAACATTGAACAATTTTGCTCAGAGCACAATTTGGACCCTACATCTCTTTTCACAAGCATTACTTTTTGTCAGATTCATTCTTATTATCCTGTATGCATGGTCTGATATATCTAAAATCCCTATAACACTCATCACAGACTGAAGAAGTCTTCATTAAAAAGGCTACTTACATTCCATCAAGTGCTCGAACAGCATCCTTTGCATCTCTAGGATCTTCAAACTCTATGAATGCAAAGCCTGGAGGGCTTCGAGCAACCCACACATTTCTAAGGGGGCCATATTTACTGAATGCCCTTTCCAGATCATGCTTGGATGCACTGGGACCTAAATTTCCAACATACACTTTGCACGACAGATCCCATTCACGAAATCTAGACATTTTCTGCAAACATACAAACAATTAATCAATTATAAAGCTTTTAGAGCACACTTGTAACAACTAACTACAAGGTAAACATGTCAAGAGATTTACAAATATCATGCATTTTCCCATCAAAAATACAGCTTAATGCTGACCATTTACAAAACTAAAATTTTAGGTTAATTTCAGTCTACAATACATTGCATTATCTGCTCAGAGATTAATGTTTGGCTTAGTTAACTTGTCAAACCAAGACGATATCAACTGTATTTCACATTTAATTGGAAAGGGAGATGACCAAATATATTTATGGCTCCATAATTCTCCCTTTTCAGAGCAAGAGTTTGTTTAAGCTTGGCTAGGGGAACCCATGGTAATCCTGGTGTTGTGGTTGTGACTGCTGCTATTAACTTCAAACTGTGACTGTTTCTTCATAACAAACTTCATAAAAGAATGTGAACTGTCATGCTGTTGTCAGCACACACAACTTTTTAAATACTTGCATATATGGGATTCAAGGAAGGATACAAGATATTTTTACAGCATGTTTCTGTGCAATAAATACTTTGTACCTCTGAGTCATATTGTCCCACAAAATTGTATTCCTAATGCGTCCATCAGGCAAAATCTTGGCAAATACACATAGGGCAAATGTTAATGAACACAGCATTGGAAAAGATCTATTTCCAATTCACATTCTGTTCAACACATATACCTTGAAATTTTTAAAATTCAGTTTACAATATTTTCTTTCCCTTGACCGACTGATACTAAGGATGGTAATTTCTGCCATGTACATATCTGAATGAACTGTGTTTTTGTAAGGTGACTAGGGCTCAGATTTTTAGGTCTTGAAATGGTTTTTAGCCCTTTATTTTCTTGGAATAGCTCTTTTTAGGTTTAAACACACTTTTTGGAGTCTTTAATGGAAAGGTTTTGAACATGGCTGCTTGGTTCAGTGACCGTTTATAAATCAAAATTGAAACAAATGAGCCCTCGGTCACCATTTTTAGTCTTATAACCAGGTTTCAATACTTCTAAGAATGCCTTCATCAGAATTTAAACGTTTAAAGTGACCTGTAGCATATTTACAAACTGACGGGATAAGAAATTTTTTATATAAAAGAGTAAGTACTGACTAACAATGTCACGTATAAAATAAGTAACAGGCCAGAAGGGCTTAAGTCACGAAATTTTTTAAAAAGTGTGCATGACGGCGAGCCACTATGGGCTGCTCATACCCGTACAGCCACAGGTTGCAACCTGGTTAATACGATTAAAAATTGTGACCGAGGGTTTCAATTTTCTTTAATGGAAACTATAACAAACACTAGCATTAACCTATTGTAGTTTGACAGTTATTCTAGTTCTTTGTGAAAATTTATTAATTATTCCTTATATTGGCACTAGAAAAATGCATAAACAATTGAGACATTTGCCCATGGTACAATTATTTTCTCTTTTTTATAAAATTATTTTAATTGGAAGTTGTTTACTGAAACGTTCTTTTCACGTAACTACATTGACCACAATACAAACTGTGATGTAATGTTACAATTAACAAGACACTTTTTTTGTGCCACACCAAGGCTGAAGGAGAGATAGTATAAACCATTTTTTCTTTCCATTATAATATTTATGACTGTCACTAACATTTTCAAAATATGATTGATTTTTGACCACAAACTTCATAACTGGTGGTTGATGAACATGGGGCTGTTGTCAGTATGCTCAACTGAGGTTCTGGAGTTATCTTTAGTATCCTAATACAAATTTTCACTCTACAGCGAAATGTGTGTCGATTTGAAACTTGTGGCAGGTTGAAACATTGCACCAGACTGAGATTCAAACCTGGGACCAACACTTTTCCTGGGCAAGTATTCTACTGACTGAGTTATAGATGCGAGACTCACCATCCGCCCTTACAGCTTTACTTTCCCTAACACATCACCACCCACATTCTAAACTTCACAGAAGTTCTACTGCAGCCTTGTGGGACTAGAACTCCTTGAAGAAATGATACCTACTGCAGACACAAGGCGTAACCACATGGTTTGGGGGATTGTTTTCAGTATGAACTTTCACTCTGCAGCAGAGAGTGCACTTATGTAGCTTAGTACCTGTGAAAGGCAAAGGTAAGAGGTTCAAGTTCTGGTTCAGCACACGGCTGTGACTGTCACATCTCCACAGTACACTTTCTTCCAGGAGTGCTATTCCTGCAATAAGATGGCAGGAGAGCTTCTGTGAAGTTTGGAAGGTAGAAGATTAAATACTACCAGAAGTAAAGCTGAGAAGGTGGGTCACGAGTCATGCTGGGATGGCTCAGTCAGTGGAGCACCAGCCTGCAAAAAGATAAAGGCCCCAGATCCAAGTCCTGGTCTGACATACATTTCTAATCCTTATATGTTTTTGTGGAACAAGCACTCAACAGACGAGTGAACTGAAGCCAGTGCAGTGTTGACTTGCATAAGTGAGGCAGCAGGGAAGTGGCTTATCTTTCAAACAGAAAGTTGTACTGGATAGTCAAGAAGGTGCATCAGCATCATCGGAATGGGGAACAATCACCTGTGGGGTGCCTTAAGGCTCCATTCTGGGCCCCCTACTTTTTATTATTTTTATTAATGATCTTCATCTATGTACAGATTTTTGTAAATTCACCATCTTTGCTGATGACACTACGCTACTGGTTGATAACTCAGTGGATGAACTTGAGGTGACAGCTAATAAGGTTTTTAGTGATATTGTGAACTGGTTTAATGTAAATGGTCTTTCTATTAATCACAGTGAAACAAACTATGCCCAGTTTCAGACAGTCTCTAAATAAGATGAACAAGAACAAAAACTAGGTGACATGCAGATAGCTAAGGTCGATAGTACAAAGTACCTTGGCTTACATATAGATAGCAAACTAAACTGGTCAAACCACATCTTGGATCTCTGCAAAAGGCTGAATTCGGCAACTTATGCTTTACGCATTATCTGCTCTTACAGAAATATTATTATGGTTATTTTGATGCCATTATGGCATATGGAATCATATTATGGGGAAATCAGCCACTTGCTAGGAAAGTGCTATCTGCACAGAAAAGAGCCATAAGAATCATGAGTGGAGCCCACCCTAGAGCCACATCCAGAAATCTTTTTAAAGAACTTCAAATCTTCACATCCATTGCACAATATATATTCTCCTTGATGTGTTTCATAAGGAAAAAAAGCCCCTCTTCAAACCTAATAGTGTTTATCATAATCATGATACTAGAAGAAAAGATGATATCCACTATGAGCATGCAAACCTGAGTAAGGTACAGAAGGGGGTCCACTTCAGTGGTTGTAAGATTTTTAATGCCCTCCCTTCACAAATTAAGTGTTTAGTAGATGATGAGTTCTCGTTTAAGAAAAGCTTAAGGCAGTTCCTATTGCAAGGGTCATTTTATACTATAGAAGAGTTCCTGAACCACGATGAATAGTACCCTAGTACCTGTACGGATAAGTCTCAGATACATTTCCCACTCTTCATTTGTGATCCTGTATATTTATTACTTGTAAACATCTTAAGTTTTCAGTAGTATATTTTCCGTATGCACGTGTATAGAGTCTGTAATACTTAACTTTGTAACATTTATTTTTTTGTGATTTTAATTTGTAATGTTAATCTAAGCCATATAATTTTAATATTCACAATAGCAATACTTACAAAATACCATAAAAAGTTTGTAAAACTGACACGTTCCATATCCTGTGATGTATTCACAACATGGATCACCGGAACACGAAATAAATAAATAAATAATAAATAAATTTACCTGCCGGGAGTTAATTACAAGACTGAGTACTACGGAAAGTGGTTTAGATTTCACATACTATTGAATCATGAGTTTACAATTGTGTGGACTGTCACCGAGTAATGTGTGTCCAATTTGATAAAGACTGTAAACAGGCTATGGGTACACAAGGTTGCACCAGGCTGAGTATACAAAATGCGGAATAATAAATGTTAAAATTCTGGATCACGAGCAAGGTAACAAAAATTACTGTCTTTTTTTGAGACCTCTTTTGTCACTGTTGTTAAGGTTGTAAACAAAACGGATATCAGGTGCTATCACAGCCGTGGGAATTGTTGTCAGTGCTGTAAACAAAATGTATATCTCGCTCTGTGAGAATTGTGTATCACTTGCAACAGATCATGGAAACTACCCAAATACCAAACTGAGATTGACTAAATGGCTTATTTTGAGAGAGGTGTGTTGTGGTCCTTGCATACATAATTCTTTTCCAGTACGGATGAGAAGTAGTGAGATTGGCGCATAATTATTATGTCTTACTACTTTTCTTGTAAACGGGTCTGGTAATTGTAATCTGCCTGTGTGTGTACGGCAATGCTTCTCATAATTATATTGCTTTATAAAAGTAATGAACAGTTTCAAAGTAAAGAATAGTCTCAAGTTTTACCAGGTATTAAATGTGTGATACACACAGGAGGAAAAATATAAAATGAAACAGTTGTTTTTATGCAGCTTACAATAAATATATTGAATTTTAACAGTGAACATTCTGAAACTACAGTAGGTTTTACTAATTACTCTCCATTCTGCACCAGATCATGCATTGTAGCAGATGCTAACAACATTCAGCATATCATTCATCAAAACATAAGTTTAGCAAATTAATGCAGTATCATCTGAAGGGGAAAAAAGTTACTCTATGGATGGCCAACCACGAAAAAAAAAAGTTTCTTTGAAAAAAACTGAAACCTTCGACAAACGTGAAACCACTGAACTTAATCAGATCAGCACGGACTACAAAATGAATATGTTACGCTAATACTGTTAACTTGAATGAGGACTTTTCATCTAAACAGACAAAATTAGTTCCACTCTCTTACACTGTAAAGTTTCACTCAAAAAATTACAACATACTTAAAGGGTCATCTGGTGTAAGCATTACCACAGTATCATTGGATGTTGATGAACATTCCTGTTTTAACATCCCAAACTATGTCCAAGGAAACCACCAGACGTCTGAGTCTTGCTTTGTGCATCTTATTACAAGTAACACACAAACCACTATGGGTAAAAAAAATTAGTTCTGTGCATTTGTGAGAACATAAAACATTATCTCTGTATGCTCTACAACATTCCAAAAATATAACATATCTGATCTAAGTACCATATACCACTGCTATAAAAATAGCTTAGCCATCAAAAAACCGAATGCAATGGTAGGAAGGTAAGATAAACAGCTGGTATGAAAGTAAAGTTTACAGACTCATTCTCTATAACTTCCTCTACCACATCGACTGCATTTACTTCATCTATGTTATTGATGTTGACCTCAACCGACGTAGTAGACCCCCTGCAGAACTCCAGTGCTGACGTTCAATTTACGAATTCCCTCCAGGGTTATATAGGCCCCTACCAAATCACACACATCATGAAAGTAACATCACCCTGGAAGTCATCCTAGCATCACTCAACCTTGTTCGCCTCACTGTGGAGGTTCTCAATCCAATTGGAAGTAACCACCTACTTGTCCTCCTCACCATATCCTACACACTATTCTGTCCCCATCCCACCTTCATCCAAAAGCTGTCCACAACTACTCCCATGTCAACTGGAATGACTACTGGGGATCCGAAGATATACTGACAGAAAGCCACCTCCCAATCCGATAACACTGCCCAAGGCACAGTCTTACTGCACCAGATCTAATCAGATGCTATCTCCATCCATATCCTAACTAAAGCCATATACCCTCATTCACCCATTCTTCCACCACAAACCACACTCCTCCGTGAATCCCGTCGCTTATAGGACTTTCTCCTAGGGTCTTGTGACTGGGATGTATCCACATGCCACTGGCAAATATGACAGCACATTAGAAATTCACTCAATGTGAAAAAAATGGCTGGACTGGCACAAGACTCAATGCTACACTCCTAATTAACTCTTCCAACTAGAGAAAAGCATTCCACTGATTTGCTGGCACCCATCACATCCCTCATTACCCAATCCTTCACAACAACCATCCCTTACTTGATGACCTGAGCAAAGCCAATCACTTTGCATCATACCTCTCCAATATCATCTCCATCCCTGACAATCCTTAGTTTGACCACTCCCAATTCCCTACTGTTGAATACACATATACCACAGTCCCACCCCTCCCTTAAATCTTCTGGTACTTGACAACATACCAGAAACAGAATTCAATACCCCAATCACAGCAGAAAACACAATACATGCCATGGCCACAACTGTATTACTTATTGACATCTCGATGAATGACCTACCTCCTCTCTTGTCACCCTTACACTACTGTATTACACTATCCTCCCTACAGTCACTATCCTGACCTGTAGAAAACCTCTAAAATCCCAGTTTTCCTCATACTGAACAAACCCCCACTGATACCCGCTCCCACTGTTCCATCTTCCTCACCTCACTGTTTAACAAGATCTTTGAATACATCCTTTCCCGACACATCCATCGACATCTGCTTTCTGTTACCCAATGTGGGTACTGCGCCTCATTCTCAGCTGATGATCAGTTACTGAACCTCGCCCATTTCCTATCTCAAAAGCTCAACAATCATAAATCAGCCACATTTGTTTCTCTTTACCTAGAAAAACCACACGATTATGTATGGCATCCCAGTCTCCTTTTCAAATGGCAGACTTATGCACTTCCAATCAAAGTGTCCACCTGCACCCTACCTAGTCTATCGCCCATTCTATGTCATTGTTAACACCACCAGTTCCCGTACCTTCCACCGCACTGCAGGAGTGTCTCAAGGTCCGTTCTCTCTCCTCACCTTTACTTCTTATACCCTGCTTATATGCCCAAACCATCTCCTCCCATCCACCTCCTCCTATATGCTGATGACACTTTTTCTTGCCCTCTATCGTACATTACAGAAATCCCAACAGTCCTTCCAAATCCAACTCAGTTAGTTTCTCTCTTTGAGTAACCAATAACTCCTTAAGATTAACCCATCCAAAATCCAGGCAATGATTATGGAGATTACTGCATGCACTTTATGTCCCCATGACTTATACCTCACCATTTATGACTATCCTATCCAGTTGACTTACACACTAAAATACATTGGATTAACCTTCAACTAGCAACTAATGTGGAAACCTCACCTACTAAGCATCCAACAGAAAGCCCACAATAAACAAACTACTAACTGGCCAAACACTGGTACTACAACCCTCCACTGCCTTTGGTACACAAATACCCTGATCTGCACCATCCTTTGCTATGCAAATGTTACATGGATATCCATCCCACCCAAGATCTGTAAGTCCCTTCAGATCTTCAAACTCTATGCTTTCCACATCCACTTACCTTCTCCCACAAGAATCCTATACCAACTCATCAAACTCCCACCTCTCCTCACTCACACTGAACAGTTTCAAATAAACTACCACCACAAACTCTACTCTAACAATCCTATCGTCCCCACTCTCCTTTCTAATCCTAGTGTGCTGCCAAAACTTTACCTACACACCCTCCACATCCTAACCCAAAGAAATTTCAACTGTCTCTCTATCCTGGACCACAAACTTGCCTCCAAATATATCCATCCCACCAACTCTGAATCTACCCTACTATACCCCCCCCCCCCCCCAAGTGCTCCCTCCTTGTTCTCGCACCTTTTCCCTTTCCTGTTGCTCCCCACCCACTTTTCCTTTCAAATTTATAGATCCCAATACTGCAGTATCGTTGTCACCACCCCTCTCCTACCTCCATCCATATCCAAGTTTCTTTTCATCAACACTCTATGATCACAGGAAAGGTCTTATTCCACTTTTAGTGAAAGTGTACAGTGCTATGTTTTTAATGGTCAGTGTCTCTTCTGTCATGCTCAGCGTTTTCCAAGTGACCCCTTTCTTTTCTCTCTCTCTCTCTCTCTCTCTTTTTTCCCACTTGCTTAGTGGTCTTCAATTGTTTTTAACTGTGCTGCCGGTCAACAACTTTACCACTGTTTTTATATTACTCTTTAAGACAGCATTAGTTCTTACATCCCCCCATTATTACCATATAAAAAATTAAACATGTTAAATACATCTCTTGTTTTGTTTAACTTCTAAGTTAGTGTATAATGTCTACTGGCTAAAGAGCTGGTTGACTGTACTGCTGCCACTCCCCCCCCCCCCTCCCCAATGGAGGGAGAGGGAGTGGAAAAACAGAACTTATATTCGAGACATGGCCACCGAAAAAAAAAAATAAATAAATAAAAAAAAGAAGAAGAAGATTTGACGCCCAAAACTTTTTCAACAGTTTTTCAAGTGCGTATATTTCGATAAACGACAGAAGCTACTGCACAAAATTGATGAAATAATAGTTTGGCTTCATGTCATATTGTCAATTCTTGGCTGTATCTGTCCGTAAAACTACTATTTATGGCTGGTTATAAGTGGACTCTCCGTGTAGAGGCGTATTTTCTCTCATTTTAAATGCAGTATCGTTGTCACCAGATTACTTAAAAATCTACCAGAACTAAATTGTTATTTAGCACAAGCATTTGTTTAAGTAGGTCTTTACCAAAGCAGGGGCTTGTAAGAACACCTTCCATAATAGTTATGCGAACGATGCAGTTTCTCAAGCTAGTAGGCAGCAACTTGGAGCCCATATCTACGAAACGATGTATTTGTGAAATCAATGGGGATATCTAGCTGAAACTTTAAAGCTATCCATCCAAAAAAATGTCGAACCTCCGTACGAAAGGTAATTATATTCCTAAATGGTCCTTCGGGGGTACCGGCCCACTTGACTTAATATGACACATAAGAGAACACAAATCAGTCTAGGAAATGCTTCACCTACGATTGTTGTGAATTTTAGTGACTTCCTTGCTCAATTCGTAGAGCTCTGTACTTAAAATCTCTACTTGCCCAATACAATGGCAGCATTTGGTGCGCTTACATTTGCGGCGACACGTAACTATTGTTATCTCGAACTTAACTCAGCTATATGACTTTACTCATATAATTAAATTAATTATGCTAACAAATGGCTGCCACTGACAAGGGGGCCTCCAATAACATTACTATATACGATATTTGCGTTCACGAAAAAACAAAACCAAAAAAATACAGCAAATATTTAAATGAATAGTGAAAATCATGCACACCTATTTGTAAAGCGTTTAGAACAACAATCAAGTACACACAATTCTGTAAATACAAAGACTCATACGTCGCAACTGTAACTCCCAACAAGTAAAACCTCAAAGACTCTTGAAATAAGATTCGCCGAACCTATCAAATATCGACACAACAAAGTAAAAATGCATGCACCGAAACCAGGAGATTCAAATGCACTTTACACTGGCACCAGTAACTGACTCAATCAGCCAGCAACCATGCTAATACAGCCTAAACTATTTGATCAATATTGATTATGAACATTATTTCCATATGATCGTTTAGTGATTCAATTAATTTTTTTTTTTGCACAACGTACAACACGATGGAATGCAATTTAGTTGAGAAATGATATACCAATATATATATATATATATATATATATATATATATATATATATATATATATATATATATATATATATATATATATATATATATCAGATGAATGTTAGCATTTAGAATCTATGCCTTCCTTATTTAAATATCGTAAGCATTGCTATGTACGACCCATAATATTACTTCATTTAATGGTGTACATCCGATCGTGTAACAGTTTTTACCTTGTTCATGTGAGTGTAACAAATTTTATCGCTATGATCAGATGTCGCCACTATATTATTCTGCTATCTGTTCAGACTTCATATTTCAGCGTCATATTCTAAAAAAAAACACAAGGTCACTGCCTAGTTGAAATTAACAGCAGGGTGCGGCGTAATCGCCAATACAGTGGTTCCTCTAAATGCTAGTTCAGTGCTTCTGATTGAAAACGTGATGGGAACAGAAAACAATAGTATGCAGGAGTTCGCTATCCGAACGTACCTAGAACACGAACAATTGTGGAATTACGTCAACTGCAAGATAATGGGTGTACCTGAAGCGTACACAGCAAGACACAAAATTATACTCCGTAGGTGTACGTTCAATCTGAAAGCTACCTATACAGCTGAAGAACCGCGATACATGGTAAGGCAAGTCTACAAAGATTCTGACCTCTTCCGACGAACAGGTTTACTTAAGACACTACTGACAACCAGATTTGAAAACTGTTCGTCAGTAGAATCATACATGTCAAAGATAATTTCCATATTAAGAAATTAAATGATTTTAGCTCTGAAGTTAAAGAAGAATGGATTGCATATATTATTCTTCCAAGACTTGTAGACTAATATAAATTTGTGATTATGGATTTAGAAAACCCAAGCTTGCCCTTAAGAGATGGCTCAATTAAAAAATAAGTTACTGGAAGAAATAGACAACGACACCTGTAATAAAACACCAGCGATGTTACTTTGCGATTTAACAAGAAAAAGCGTTATATTACGTTCAAGAAAAGTGCCAGATGGTACAACTGCAACAAGTGTGTGCATCTGGTAAAAATAACCCAACAAGAGCAAAAACAGTGAAAAATTGGATCAAGACAGCAATCTACTAGGTGTTCTTTTGAAACGCAGCTGCAGGTAAAGGTACACAATCAGAATGGTATGTGGACTCATATACAGCAGCACACATGTCCAAATATCCATTTCATGAAAATAATGCTAAACCAGTGATATGCTTGCAAACTGTAATAGCAAATAATGACGATGTATCTGTGAAAGAAATATGATCGACTGATTGTTTTTTATTTGGTTGCATTTGGTAACACTATGTACAGAATGTAAAATTGTAATACATAACAACTCAACCTAATATGTTAAAATATTTGACATACATGTTACAAAATAAAACTAAAACTGGACAGTAATCATCATAATGTTTTGTAACTTTTGCCGTCGATTAATATTTAGATCTTAAAGCTATTTACGTACTAAATATCAAAGTATATTCAACTGATTATGGTATATACAAATAACTACTAATGGCATTCTTCACAGTCTTCATTCTTTAGACACATACTCCTCTACACTATAAAATTCTTTTTCTATTAAATAATTCTTTAGAAGTTTCTGGGACGTATTTTAACACTTGCTGCCCGTAAACTCTTAGGAAGGCGCTTCATCATTTGTACAGCTGATTATTGCGAAACTTTTCTGGTAGCGCTCACTCTGCATGGTACATTTCTCAGATGGCCTTTATTCCGAATTTTTTCTAGTAATATGTTTCCATTTATTTATGAAATATTTGGTCTGTGTTTGTATTTATATAGAAATGTCAATAGTTTTACATTATTGAATGTAGATCTGTGTGTTTTCTTATTCAGGTGGTCCCAAAGGCCTTTTCTTGCAATAAAAAAATTATTTTGTATTATTGCTGTTGGAGTTTCCCCAAGTTGTAATTCTATACTGCAAATATGGTTCAAATAGAACATGTCCTTAGAAGTATTTTGTTAGTAAAATATGCAAGCTGTTACATTATAAATATTACATTGCTTAATTTACAGCTGATATTAGCTACATGCTGCGTCAGTTGGAGCTTATTGTTAACTGTAATTAAAATATTTATAAAGGTCAACTCCTCGAGGTTTTGTTTCATCTATGAATCTATCTATGTAATCTTCCTTTTCTCTGTTTGTGTACACCATGAATATTTTCTTTTTTATATTCATAATTAATTTGTTATTTATGATTCACTGTACTATGTTATTTGTTGACATAAACACGCTTCTTTCAAGTGTTTACAGATGTAACTTCTACATTTACTGTTTTCATGTCATCAGCATTCAGTGTTTTTTGATTCTTCTCACTGACTTCAAAATAGTTTATAAATCGCTAAACAGAAGTGAACCATGTACATATCCTTGAGGTACACCATACTGAATATCTCTGATTTAAGATATGCTGAGAGATTTTGTTGTCATTTACTACTTTTTGTTACTGATATATGATTTTATCCATTGTACTGCATGTCCACATGTACCATTCCTTTCGAGTTTTTCAGTTATTGCTGTATGAGTGATTGTGTTATAAGCTTTAGACAAATCCAGAAACATATCAGATATGGATATTTCGTGTCTGTACACCTATAACAGAAGCTATTAAGTTTGAGATATTGGTTTCAGTAGATATCATATCTGGAAACCATGTTGTGTGAGAATCGAAATACTATGTTTCTCTGGGAATGTGGTCACACTACTATTCACAGACATCTCTGATATGATTGGGAAATTCAAATTTAAAGCTACTGGTCCATAGTTATCTGGAACATCTTCATCATCTTTCTTACAGATGGGTACCACATTGCTTATTTTTAACTTTCCTGTGTACATGGTCTTCATTTGTGAATGTTTTCATAGGAAACAAGAAAGATAGAATTAAATGGAGAATACTCTGCTTGTACTTCAACTGAGCACAAATTTACTATCTATTAGTAAAGTAGTAGAAAAAGGTGATTCTATTTTACTTGAAAGGAAAGGCTGTTGTATTTACGACACATTAAAAAAATTAATCATTAATAATTGGAATGTATTGATTAAACCAAACATATGATTGGAATTTTGAATTAAAATCACTATTGAACTCAAATAATCTAGAGTTGTGGCATAAAAGACTAGGTCATCTGCATTCTAAAGCCATGCATGCACTACACAAATGTCTGACTAGTGATATTCCATATAAGGGAGAATTTGCAATTTGTCTAGGCAACAGACAAACAAGACTTCACAATTTAGCTCAAGAGCCACGGAAATTCTCGAGATAATTCATTTAGATTTGTGAGTTAATGTAAACTAGGTCAATTGTAGAAGCCAAATACTTCCAAACTGTAAGTGAGAACGATTCCAGAAAAGGAATGCTATATGAAGTACTCTCAGAAATAAAAATCAAGTACTACATCTGATTCTAGACTTTGAAAACCTAGTTGAAAGGCAAACTGCAAAATGATTTTGCACACAGATAATAGTACAGAGTACATGGACGATAAACTGACCATTTTTTGGACAAGAAGAACATAAGAGTATAGTGCCTTATCTATCAGAATCAAACTTGCAGCAGCTACACATTGTAACCACACAATTGGAGAAAAAGCAAAATGCCTGCTCTTCGAAGCAAATTCCCAAATAAATTTTGGGCAGAAGCAGTCTCTGATACAGTCTACTTAACAAATAGATCTCCAACAAAGACTCTAAAAAAAGCTCTAGGCAAACAAGATACCATATCTTCGAAGCTGAAAATATTTTGATGGAAGGACTATGTTCAAATTCTGGGAGCCAACAGACGAAAATGCGACAGGGAGAGTACTGAGTGTATCTTAGTAGGGTTTTGTAAAGACTGAAAACCATACAGAAATTTTGCAGCAAATTGCCACTGTGTCATAAACTTGAGGCACATTAATTTTGATGAAGTACTTTTCAGCAGTATATGGAAGAAACTGAGTCTCAGGAATAAAAATCGAATGCTTATTCCATGGACGTAAATGAATCAAAATGAAATAACAACGACTGAACTAGAATAAATTGACCCTGAAACTATTTCTATCACATGAAGCAGTAATTCAATAAGTACTACCTGTAAGGGAGAATCAAGTCCAAAAAATGCAAATAGTGGTAAGGAGCAACTGCAGCAACTAGAGACAATTTAAGAATTCCAACAGAAGTATTCCAAAGAAGCCTATGACTTAATAACTTATCACTCTAAATAGGCAATGTACATTCGTCCTTTGTCACTGGAAGAAGAAATGATATTAGAAAATCTTGAAAACTGGCTGAAGTCAATGCAATCTCACTATGACAAGCACATATGGTAGTGTGCTATTTTGCCTTCAGATTAGAAGCCAAAAAATGTGAAATTTGTGTTTAAAACTAAGAAAGATTTGAAATGCCCCATTACACACCATAAAACACAGCTAATAACAAAAGGTTATGCTATCAAGAAGGCCTAGTCTAGATGAAACGTACCCACCAGTTATAACTCATTATGTTCTTTATTTGCTGTGGCTGCTAAATATGTTATTGACATTGATCACCATGATGCTGTCACGGCTTTCTTACAAGGGTACTTATATGAAGAGATTTACATGAAAGTTCTGGAAGCAGATTAGGCTACTAAGGTATCTTTATTTGACATTGATCATTTTACAATTGAATAGGCTTGATCTCTTAAAGATAATTAAAGATGTACTTAACTATAGACATTTAGTCATATTTTGATTTTTAAGATATTTTCCAAATTATACAGTATAAAACTGTGTTATATTATAAAATAGGGTTTTAGCTAACTCACTGCACAAATTTTATGAAATAATTCCTAGAGTATGAAGCGCATTGAGAGAGTAATTTATGGAAGATTTTTAGAGAGCTGACTGTGTGTGAATGGCCTATTTTTACCAGTCTGTGACTTTGAATATCTAATTTAATTTTTCCCCTTGTGTTGTGCTGGTAAATATTTTCTCTTACTGGAAACACTTTTACATTCATAACAATAATGGAAATTACAGAATGGAACAATGTATAAAATAAGGGAAAGGCAACCACTCACTTACAACAGATTGACGTTGGAGCATAGAAATACATAACAGAAAACAGCATTAACACTAGCATTTGAGCAATAGCCCTTTTTCTATCAATAGTACTCACATTTGCAATGCAGTCACACATACACCGAAATATGCACTCCCGTAGCCAAATCAAAACTTTACATTCAATTTGATGCAAAATGTTGTGGCATACATGTATAGATTTACAATATGGAGTTTATCTGAAATTGTATAAATGGAGGTGGATGGTGATCTCTTGGGCTAGCTCTACATATTTCTCTTATGACTTTTTCATATCTTCAGTGTATCACTTACACCTGAAGAGCACTAAAGTACACCAGCAATTCATATGAAATGTGAGACTAGACCAGTCTAGTAGTAGTTATTCAGATTTAGCTACAGCGCCAAATTTCCACTTTAAGTGTGTTACCTTTGATATTTCTTTTGCAAATATGACTGATGTGTTTTACAACATCAGCATGGCATCATTACGAAATCCTAAAAGTTTAGTAATCTTACATTCTATATCGTTAGACAGTCCTAACCAGGATGATGGGTCTTGTCTGAGTTATGCAGAGGTTTATAGGAGCAGAAACATTTCCCTGTAGCATCTAGTGATTCGAGTTACATTTGCTGTAATGCTGACGCGTTATGATGGACATGGAGAACATGATGTGGCAAATCACTGATTGCAATTATGAAACAGAATAATCTAAGCACTGATCGCTATGGTGCTCATGTTTCAAAATTTTCGTAATAAAACCTCTGTTTCTCATGAAGACACCGTTGCTGTTACTCAGATATGAAGAAATTATTATCACTGGTGTATTATGGACTCCATATGCTTTATAACCAATACTCATAAGGAATACGATCAAAGGCATTTATTAACTCACATAAAACAAGTGCAGTCTTACTCATGTTCTAACATCAGTAAATATCTGGCTTATAATGTCAAGAACTGCTAAAGTGGTAATGTATACTTGTGATGCGAAAATTGGAGAAAAAGTAGCTGCTACAGTAGATGTAGGTATACCTGATAATGTAGGCACTTATTGGACATGTTATTATAAGAATAATGATAAAAATTTGTGTTTGATTCATTTAGAGGAAATATCCCCAAAAAATTAGTTAAATACCTGAGCTCAAGTGAGCTGTTTTGTAATGGACAGCAAATATAAAATTTTAGTGAAATCATATTTGGTCATTGGTGTTATTTGTGCTAAACCTATTGTCAGATAATTATACTTTTAATGGTATTTTGAACATAATAAATGGACTTTTTTGGAAATAAGTCATGGCCTAAAGGTTGTCAAATAAATATCCAACAATTAGAAGAAATAAAATCGATTTCATCAAATTCAGTCCAGAAAAAGTCATTTGACCCAAAGTACAAAATAGATCAAACAGTTTCAGAAAGAATTAACCAAATTTTTTCAAATAACTAGGTGTTTATTGCCGTTAAAGGAAGAAGAATGGCCAATATAAAACATCGATTAAGTGTTTATGATAAATTACTAAATAACATTTAGAAAAACGAAAGATCATGTCACAAAGGTTAAGTACTCAAGTAATTCCTCACAATTAAATAATTATGTTGCCAAACAAGAAATAGGATCAGCTAAAAAGACTTTGCATCAGCTATCACTGACTTTAGTCAGTAACTTAGTCTGTTACTAGATAATTATCTTGCAAGAAAAGAAATTAAAAAAGCATTATCAGTTTATATATTGCCAAACGATTAAGTTTCATATATTAAATCGATTAATTGCGAAAAAATCCACAAGAAGGAAACGCTCAAATCAGTATTTATTATGGGAAACGAAGAACAATTCATAACTTCTAGTATGGTTTTATACTTAATAACTTTTTTGTTGATATAAAAAAGTATTCAACTCCAAACTGTTATTTCTGATGAAATCTAGCAAGTGATTACTACCAATATATCAATAAAAATCGAACATAAATAAAGTTTTCTGACAATAAAATTAAAAACCCTGTTAAAACTGCACCATAAGATGTATTGGAGCATTATTTTTAGATACAAATTGTGAGGATAAAATCAATTAATTAATGCATTTTTATATTAATGGACGAATATTTGGTGTTTGAAGTGAGCAAAATTTACTGAGACTCACCAAGGAGACACCACTAAAAATAGAGGATGAAGGTTCGAAGGTCTGTGTACAATACACAATGTTAAAAAGAGGTGTAGGTAATGACCTAAATATTTGTGAAGAAATTATTATCGATTACATATATTGCTGAACAAACATTTTAAAAGAAGAAATGCTGTTTCTTTCGGTCTAGATGATTTCTGCCTGGCAGATACAGCTGAAATGGAATCTTAAATTTTAAAAGGAATTAAAAAATAGATAAATGATATAAATTTTTATTAATTGTAATCGATGTCTTCTCAAAATTAGCTAGAGCTATTCCAGTTAAATATAAAACAGGCAAAAAGGGTGCTGATGCTGTTGAAAAAATATGTAGAGAAAACATCAAAAAATTTACAAGCAGCTAATGGAATAATTTTTAATAAAGACTTGGAAGAATTAATGAAAAAATATGTCATTATCACTATTTTACTTCTACAGAAGTAAAGCATTTGTTGTAGGAAGATTTAATAGAATGCTAAAAGAAAAAAAATGGAAGACGTTTTTCTAACTAAATGGAAGGTATTCAATCTAAGATATTATATAAAAAATATTATGGAAAAAATATTTCTAAATATTATTACAAAGAACATTTAAGACGAATTCCAGGTGAGGACACACAAAAATATTATTGCCTATGGATAGAGGTCTGCGCGGATAAGAAAAAAGGCAATCCGCATCCGCAAGGTCCTAATCCGCAATCGCATCTGCATCTGCATCTATGGCAATTAATCCGCATCCGCAAGTTTTAAATTTTGAATGAGTAATTAATGGTAATAGACAGCAGTACTTAGAATTATGGTATATAATGACATAGTTATTGTTAGGGTGCCATTTCTGCGACAACGTAACTACTTTTGAGTTCTTAAATCACAGGAAATGCTCTATACCTACTCTAAAGCAGACCATTTCAAACAGGAAAGCATTGGAGCTCCGGAGCACACAAAGTAGTTGCTCGGATCACGTGACATTGGAAGCGCTATTCTAAAAATAAAATTCAATGTAATAGTATTAAATGATGAAAATACGTGTATAGAAACAATTATATTTTGCTGCTCTCGTGCCAAGGCAGCTCAAAATGACGATGGTTTTAGACTGTTACTACCACACTGCATCATTTACCAACAGTTTTTTTGTACTCAATGCTTGGATGTGTCAAATTTTGAAGCCATTCACGTCAGCTGATGATTATATTATAGCTTACGCATTCAGTCCTCGTCATTTCCAGGTGAAAATATTTACAGTATTAGGCCTACAATGCAAAACGCAGGTGCACCTGTGAAAAAGTTAAACTGTCAACAATAATTGACGTTGTCTGGAAGAAATAACTCGTCTTCCGAAGAGTGACAACAAAATCAGTGGTTATAGAAATTTAGCTTTAGCTAAAAATACGATTGAAATCTCGAACCTCACCTTTTGACTGATTTATCGAATTAAGACCTAGCGATAAAGAAATGTCTCTTTTATTCCCAACTAAACAAAGTTTTTCACACTTTAAAACATCCTCAACATCGGTCTAAATTACTAAGACAAAATTTGCAGTAGATTTCGCAGTTAATACTTTCAATGTTAATTTTTTTCCAGAGTTTAATGGAACTGCAAACGATTTCAAGATGTCTATATAAAACCACTGCCCCATAACTTCAAATGTTAGGCACTGTTACCTGTTAAGCAATATCGAGTTACAGGTAAACTGTTCAATTTTGTTACGAATTTCAGCCCTTATCTTTACTAATTGGCTGGTAAATAAAAAGACACATTATTGTTTTGGATGATTTAAATATTTTGCAAGTTCTCAATGTGCTCAGAATAATCTTTCATGGGCTATCGCAGTGACAGCTTGTTGGTGGTCATGAGCCGTAGTTTGAAGTCAGACTTGTAATTAATTACAAGGCCCGCTGTGCCACCGCTCTGGCCAGGCTGTTTCACTGTTCACAAAGAGCGACAATGCTTGGTGGCTGCAAATGTTACTGTAGTGCACGATAAAATTTAGGTAGGCGCTTATGAGATAATCATTGCCTAGTTTAATAATATTGATGTGTTAGCTTGAATGTTCTTGTTGTGAAGAGTAAAAACTTAAAATTGAGCTCTTTAATATGAAAATTACAACAAAACAAATTGCTTGTTAAATATTTCTTCTTTTACCTAATGCCACTTAAATATTCTTGTTGGGTATAGTAAAAATACTAACAATATGTCGAGGAAATTCCTTACTATAAATATTACAATAAAAACTCACAGGCTTAAAATTAAATATTTTCATCTTCTGATTGCTTCTGATTCAAATTCTGTAAAAGAAAGAATCAGATCAAAAAAATTCTAACTAATTCAGATAAGCCCAAAAAATACAGTGAAATAAGAGAAGCTGTACAAGTACCTTTTTACTTTGGAAGATTACTATGCAGGAACATGATGTCATCAATCGTCTGTGGCTTCAAAGACGTGCGTCGGTCCTGCATTAATTGTCCTGCAGTAGAGAAGCTTCTCTCAGATGGCGCGCTGGACGCTGGAATGCAGTGCACAAAGTATGTGAGTTTCGAAAGACGCGTATATAGGTTTTCACGTCCTTGGCACCAAGCTATCAGGCTCACGCCTTCCGAAAATTGGACAACAACTGTCACAATATTTGGACCTCTATTCCTAACGAACACAATGTCATTCACAGCACTGAATAAATCGAACGACCGTAGTATCTTAATTAATTCAAGTTTAATGTTTTCTTTTTTTTTAGTCTCAATCTCAAAATTTCTGGTGCACAACAGTCGATCCTCAAGTTTCACTTCTTCATAATTAACATAATGTGCAGTCACTCCCATACAGTTTCTTTTACGGCACGAATCAGTCCATAAATCGACTATTAGTGCTCCACCTATATCTCTGACAGTTGGACCAGACGTTCGGCCGTTTCCTTCAAATTTCTGGATATGGTGGTTGGATGAGGTAGCATTCCTTAGCACTCACTGCACCGTACCTGACCCCCACATCAATAAGAAACAGTGTCGTCTCGAGAAACCCAGATTCACACGCAACTTCGAATGGTAAAATGTCTTTGCTGACAAGATTGATGAGTTTTTCCGTCGCGGCTGTCTTCAAATTTGGCGGAACATCAGGAACTTTCACGTCTCTCTTGGTATTTAAATAAGTAATTAGGCTACTTTGTCCAGCCTCACACAAATGCAAATTTGAAGTTCCACTTTTGTGTCCAGTGTAGGAATATACTTTTTTACATGCAAAACAAGCCACTATATCGTTTATCTTTTCGTTGCCATCAAATATGTATCTGAATTTTTTCCAAATTGGCGATTTCAATTGGTTTTCCTTCACTAATGTAAAATCACCTTTTTTCACCTTACACGAAATTCGATCCCTCGATATGGTGTTCATTTGAAGAAAGAACTCTCACTGATATTTGCTATGATGCACGTTGTCAATCGGTCCCTACAGAGTGCTAACTGAAGGCAGCAGAAAATTGCAACGGGCACCTGTCTGGTAGACAGTGGGCAGGTTTGCAACCCAGAGAGCATTTCACGGGCCACACGAAAGACACGGTCGCGGAAACGGATTAGGCGCAGGTCTCTTGGGACAGCTACGTCGGTCGTATTCAGGGGCTGAGGACGACATCCGCTCTACCTGGGCCCTGCAAGATTCCAAGAATGTCAACAGACTTGAAGTTTTCAATTAACATTGCAACATACGTACTGGGCAGATGCCTTGCTCATTATCCGCAGATAACCCGCGGATATCCGTGCCGGTCGCGATTTTATCCGCCAAGTAACAAATACCGCAGATATCCGCATCCGCACAGACCTCTACCTATGGAAACCATAAATAATTATGATGAAAAATTTGCTTTCCCCGACACTAATTTAAAAAAATATGCAAGTTGACAAGGAATTAGAGGTTTGATATGTTTTTATAAGTATACTACATGTAAGGATAAATATTGAAATAGATGTAAAAAAATATAGCCTAGAACAAAACTAGCTGTTTCAGTCAAGACTTATTTTTAATGGAAAACACAAATGTGAATTTTAAATCTAATTATTTGTTTTATAATGTTCATTGGTACTGTAAATAATTTATTTTCAAAGATATATCTCTTGTTGTTGCTTGGACTCAGTACTTTCTTATTGAATTTTACTGTATAGTTTACATATTTTTGGCTTCTATTCATGCTCATTGTCCTATATGTTTCAGTATGGTTGAATAGATAGTCCTTTTAGTCCTGATGGCACATTTGTTGACGCCTTTTTATTTTTCTCTTATGTTCCACAACTTTATAAGCACATAGATTATGTGATCAAAAGTATCGATAGAAAGCGAAAAACATACGTTTTCCATATTAAGTAAACTGTGCTGCCACATACTGCCAGGTACTCCATATCAGCGAACTCTTTAGTTTTTAGATATCGGGAGAGAGCAGAAGGGAACACTCACGTAACTCACAGACTTCGAACACTTCACATATGTCATACGTCTGAACGCGAGATTTCCACACTCTTAAACATCTGTGGGTCCACTATTTCCTATGTGATAACTGAAGTGGATACGTGAAGGGACACATATAGCACAAAAACATACACGCCGACCTCGTTTGTTGACAGAGAGAGACCGCAGAAAGTTGGAGAGGTTAGTAATGTGTAATAGGCAGACATCTATCCAGACCATCACACAGGAATTCCAAACTGCATCAGGATCTACTGAAAATACTATGACAGGTGGGAGGTGAGAAAACTTGGATTTCATGGTCGAGTGGCTGCTCATAAGCTACACATAACGCCTGTAAATGCCACACAACGCCTCGCTTGGTGCAAGGAGCGTAAACATTGGACGACTGAACAGTGGAAAAACGTTGTGTGGAGTGACGAATCACGTTACACAATGTGGAGAACCGATGGCAATGTGACGGTATGGCGAATTCGCGATGAACGTCGTCAACCAGCGTTTTTAGTGTCAACAGTAAAATTCGGAGGCGGTGGTTGTTATGGTGTGATCGTATTTTTCATGGGCTGGGCTTGCATCCCTTGTTGTTTTCCGTGACACTATCACAGCGCAGGCATACATTGATATTTTAAGCACCTTCTTGCTTCCCACTGCTGAAGAGCAATTAAGGGATAGCGATTGCATCTTTCAACACGAAGCACCTGTTCATAATGCACGGCTTATTGTGGAGTGCTTACCTGACAATAACACCCCTGTAATGGACTGGCCTGCCCAGAGTCCTGACCTGAATCCTATAGAAGTAATAGACTGGTTCATGTTAAGCGAAAGTATAAACAAAATTAGCTTATGGCTCAGCTTTCCACACTCAGCAATACACGTTAACCCAGTAGTAGGAGAGGAGTCACTGACTTGTGCTCATGCGCCACAAACCGGCAGAAGGCACAATCAAATAGGAATGTGATATGTACATGTACCTAACTTACATATAAAGTAAACCGAAATACTAAGAAACCTACTGATATGTGAACACAGAGATTCAATTAAATACTTTCCACTTTTACATACAACATATTTACCAACAGCATTATGGAAAAATATGTGAGAAGTGTAAGATAAGGAGAAACGACAAAATACCTTTAAAAATGTCAAATAATTTTCTTCGCAAGGTAAATGATCATAATGGGTAACAAAACAAAAGAATATCGACGAATTTATTAAGTATGGAAATATCTGCAGACGGATGTAATGTCCAAATGTATCAGTGGCCACGAAGCTATGTAATTCAATTAGTTTTAAGTTAGTTTTAAGTTTTTTTCTTTCAGCGACCACTGCATCGTCATAGCGCAGAAGAAGAGAAGATAATTGCATCGAGAGAAGAAGGCACCAAATAAAGAAACAGGTCGCACCTCAAGTAAACAATTTAGTGATATGGATATTTATACAAAGGTCTTAAAGAGAATGAAAAATGAAAATATGCATTGTCACAGTATAGATGTGTGACCTTTACCAGTACCTATTCGCTGCACAGTATACTTAAACGTTTAAGTATGTGATATTATCCTTTATACAATGAACATAAAAAGTAAATACTGAGCTGTACTTTAAACACTAAATAAGTATTTGATACGATTGGTATTGTCACATTTGTGTTGTGTTTATAAACAACAAACCATTTTGTTCTTGGAATCACGATGAAGTCTAGTAACGAGACGTAACTGAGCATATAAACTCCTTCCCATGAAATTTTCTCAACTCTGTAGTGTGTAGATCCACCCTGGAGAATGCTAGAGAGGCGAGGTCATAAATAGTTATTCGAGCAGGGTGTAATCTCTATTGTAGCTACTATTGTTAACTTCTTTATTTCTTTGAAATTGATAAATATGCTCTGACAAGAAGTCACTGTAAATGGATATGAAATGTATGTCAGTTTATGCCATATAGAAAAAAAAGCAATCTATTACAGTATGAATTGTTATGTGAAGAATGTAAAACCTAATGAGAGTGAAGAGTGTACTCATATGCTTTGAATTGAACATGTAGTGAAATCGTAATTTAACAAAATGTACTAAAACAAAATGTCAATCAGACTATAATGCATGTGAGCAACGATAATGGTATGTCAGCAAATGAATAGGATAAGTTTATTTTGGTAGTTGTATTTTTATTTTTTATTTCTTTTATCTGTATAGTATGTGGAAAGTACACCACAAACATTTTGTGTAATGCAAAGGTATTTAAGGTGCTCAAAAACAAAGCAAACAATGTACAAAACCTGCCCACAAAGTGTTAAATGTGAATGTGCGCATGATGAACTAAAAATGACAATACTTAGTGTAATATGAAATTCCTGTGCTCGACAACGTCGTAGAAGCGGCAAGAAACTTACCTTGGCAGCGGATATCAGATGTACACTGAATAATTGCGAGCGATGAGATGAAATACATTCCTCAGATCGTTGACATGGAAACCAGTTGTCACCACATCAAAGCTTCACTTGTGCAGTGAAGGCTATGTGAACACATGACATGTGCACTCTGAATTGGTATTAAACATGTGAAAGCAACCTGTGACTTAATTGACGGCAAGCTGTGTGTGCATGCTTGGCAAACTAAACACTGGGAAACACTGACTGATAATAATGGGACTATGGAGTTACAGTAAGCACTTTGCTATGAATGAAAACTTATGTATTTATGGTTTAAGGGAGCTAACATGTCTATATAAATCGATAACCATGTAGGATAACTACGGTGGCCGAAAAATAAAGGCTATGCCCATAACGGTCAGAGTATCAACCCATAATAAGAGAAATAATCTCAGGAACTGTGGACCGTCATATATCAGTGCAGAGAGGGGAGCAGTTGTAAAGAAGCATATTATTATTTTTGTCCTCTCGTTCTTTTCTTTTTGTACATATAAGATATAAAATAGTAATAATTTTGGACCATACACACTACTGGCATACAAACAAAATAAGTAGAGATATGCAAAGTTTACTCGTACATGCATATTCTGTTCATAATTTTGCACATGCCGAGAATCCTGCATCAAGAGAATCGAAGCAAACAAGAAGAATTTGTGTGAGCAGAGGAGGGGCGATCCGGAACCAGTATTGTCATACCAATCTCCATGCACAATAACGGATGTATGTAAATTTACTAATATTAATCTAAAATTGTATCGAACATTGAAGGTCTGTTGATATTAATGCCACCTGAAGTTCACTCAGGATAGGAGCACTTTGCAATTTCTTTCAATTACTCTTTCAAAATTTCTGTTTTAATTATTTAAGCAGCAATTTTTAATCAATTTCCATTATATTTTATGCACACCCCTTTATTCTCTCATACTTTATTCAGTACGAAATGGTGTCATAATAGTATTTGGGAAATTTTAAATTATTGGGATATGAAAATAAAACTCAGGACTCATGAGGTATGACACAGTTAGACAGTACACTTAATAAGAGCAAGGAGATACAGGAAGTATGTGGGATACTAATGAGGACTTTTTCTTACTTTTGAACTTTACATGAATGTTTTTTTTTGCTTTTCAGCTTTAATTTTTTGCTGTGGCTTAGGATAACATTCTTTTTTATCTGTTTTTCTACTAACATGTGTGACATTTCAAACTGTCTCCTAGCATTTACAGGTTATGTAACATAATAACATGCACGGCTTTAACTTAAAGAATTTTCGGATTGTATTTGCCTTTTATAATTACATTATTGATTGAGTTTCGTCATAATGCATATTCCCTGTATGAATTGGTACTATAGTATGTGGCAACATTAGTATAATTATTATGTTAAGTATAGTACTTAAGGAGCTCTCAGAAGGCAAATAAGATGTGTAAGAAATCATCAAAGATGTGTAAGCAGGAAACAAAGAGAAAAAGATAGGACAGATTGAATAAACGTTTACAGAAATGAAATATGAGAAATAATAAAGTAGGGAAAATATGAGAAATGATTAGTTGCAGCAAAGATGAGAAATGGTTAGGTAGGGCAAAGATGACCAATGATTAGATAGGGCAATAAAGCTCAGTTATATGACCTTATGAGAATGCATGAAATATATAATAGAAAGAATCAAAGAGTACAGAAAAACCGTGATATTTGCTGAGAGTTTGATGAAACTATAGGCAAAGTGATTAAAAGGTGCACGAACTAAAGGATAAGTAGGTAGCATGCTAATTACTGACCATATAAGGTATAATCATAGACTACATTTGACTGACTGCATGAAGTATTCTTCAATGTGAACCTTGGTTACTCCCTAATCTATGTTTTTCCTAAATATGTATTTGTGTTTTCCTTATATGTATGTGTAACATTGTATATTCATTTCTTCTGTGTAGTCACTATCCTTAGTGTCTCCTTCTACCCTACTCCCTATACTTGATTTTATGTATGCAAATTTATTCCAGTAGATTTAAAATTTTCTGTTGACCTTATCTTGCATATTACTGTACACTGTTTCACATGATTTACTTGTCTGATGTCTTTGTAATTCATTATTGTAAAACCATGATGCTATTTTTTCTTAGTTTTTTATAGACATCGAACTCTATTGTCACCATTCGACTACATATACATTCCATATATACAGCTATGTAAAATCTTAGTACTGCTCTCTTAGTATAAGTAATAGTATACTGTAAACATAACAAATTGTAACTGATTGAACATTCGCTACAAATGATTAAGACCTGCCAAGTCAGAAGAAATACACTCCTGGAAATTGAAATAAGAACACCGTGAATTCATTGTCCCAGGAAGGGGAAACTTTATTGACACATTCCTGGGGTCAGATACATCACATGATCACACTGACAGAACCACAGGCACATAGACACATGCAACAGAGCACGCACAATGTCGGCACTAGTACAGTGTATATCCACCTTTCGCAGCAATGCAGGCTGCTATTCTCCCATGGAGACGATCGTAGAGATGCTGGATGTAGTCCTGTGGAACGGCTAGCCATGCCATTTCCACCTGGCGCCTCAGTTGGACCAGCGTTCGTGCTGGACGTGCAGACCGCGTGAGACGACGCTTCATCCAGTCCCAAACATGCTCAATGGGGGACAGATCCGGAGATCTTGCTGGCCAGGGTAGTTGACTTACACCTTCTAGAGCACGTTGGGTGGCACGGGATACATGCGGACGTGCATTGTCCTGTTGGAACAGCAAGTTCCCTTGCCGGTCTAGGAATGGTAGAACGATGGGTTCGATGACGGTTTGGATGTATCGTGCACTATTCAGTGTCCCCTCGACGATCACCAGAGGTGTACGGCCAGTATAGGAGATCGCTCCCCACACCATGATGCCGGGTGTTGGCCCTGTGTGCCTCGGTCGTATGCAGTCCTGATTGTGGCGCTCACCTGCACGGCGCCAAACACGCATACGACCATCATTGGCACCAAGGCAGAAGCGACTCTCATCACTGAAGACGACACGTCTCCATTCGTCCCTACATTCACGCCTGTCGCGACACCACTGGAGGCGGGCTGCACGATGTTGGGGCGTGAGCGGAAGACGGCCTAACGGTGTGCGGGACCGTAGCCCAGCTTCATGGAGACGGTTGCGAATGGTCCTCGCCGATACCCCAGGAGCAACAGTGTCCCTAATTTGCTGGGAAGTGGCGGTGCGGTCCCCTACGGCACTGCGTAGGATCCTACGGTCTTGGCGTGCATCCGTGCGTCGCTGCGGTCTGGTCCCAGGTCGACGGGCACGTGCACCTTCCGCCGACCACTGGCGACAACATCGATGTACTGTGGAGACCTCACGCCCCACGTGTTGAGCAATTCGGCGGTACGTCCACCCGGCCTCCCGCATGCCCACTATACGCCCTTGCTCAAAGTCCGTCAAATGCACATACGGTTCACGTCCACGCTGTCGCGGCATGCTACCAGTGTTAAAGACTGCGATGGAGCTCCGTATGCCACGGCAAACTGGCTGACACTGACGGCGGCGGTGCACAAATGCTGCGCAGCTAGCGCCATTCGACGGCCAACACCGCAGTTCCTGGTGTGTCCGCTGTGCCGTGCGTGTGATCATTGCTTGTACAGCCCTCTCGCAGTGTCCGGAGCAAGTATGGTGGGCCTGACATACCGGTGTCAATGTGTTCTTTTTTCCATTTCCAGGAGTGTATATCTACTGATTATCCGCTGAAATATGCTGTCAGATGTTGGTATACTTCAAAGCTACAAGCTGCAACTGACTTTCATAAGGAGCTCTTTGATAATTGTGTAGGTACATAGTGAAAGACCCCCCCCCCCCCGCCCCCAAGATATGATATAGTTAAATTTTATTAAAAAAATTTAACATCAATAACGACAGAATCAAAGCCCGACTATAAGCGTCGGCAAAGACATTAATAAAGCTGGTCGTAGGTTGTATTCCAAAAATGAACAGCACAGAGAAAGAAGTAATGACACTTTCTGCAAGACCTGACCATCATTTTGCAGGACATTGCTCAAGCATGTACAGTGCAAGGTGTTACTGATTTGTTTGACTGAAGGGGCTGCTAAGTGCTATACCATCTACTGCACTTGTCTGACCTAAGCCCTCGTGAGTTCAACTCGATTTCTAAACTGAAGGAAAAACTTCACGGCATTCACTCGAACTGTCAACACAACTGGCGCTGCTAAGAGAATCCTACGACTTCCGCATCACTGGCACAGGTAATACACAATGCTGGTGACTACTTTGAAGGTCAGTAAAACTTTGAAACACCTATCTATTTTGTAAGAGCTGTAAATAAATAATTGCCACTATTAAAGTTCCAACCCTCATACTACTACTGAGTTGCAAACTGTAAGTAAAGATTGGCTGAGGAAGTACAGGAACTGTCTGTGGAACTGAATAATTTAAAATTGAAGAGTACGTTCATAAAGAAAACTGAAGGAAGAATTGATAAGGGCATAAACAACTTAATGGAGAGAGCCTAATCAGGGTTACTAGATAAGAGTATGACACCAGCACAATATGTAGTGCAAGAGCATAAAACCTCTGTAAAAGCAGTCAAAGAGGTAGTCAAGGAAAAGGAATTAATTTCAAGGACAGAATCAGATTTAAAGGTAGCAGAAGAAAAATTTTGGAACAGTTTTACTCTCCTCTCTCCATCCGAACAGGCCTCAAAAGGCCTAATGGTACTGTTTAACTGGTGGTACTGATTAGACAAAGAAGTCGCTAATCTCTAGCAAACAGATGCTATCATTCAGAACAGAGAGCTGTAATACCTAGCCGCCATTTACCACTAGTCCTTTAGACTGAGAGGAATGGGAGAATATAACGCAACAGATACTGCCAATGTCAATACCAGTTCTACTGGAACACATGGAGTATACCCATGTGCAGAGAAACAATCACGCGGCAGTAGTGGAAAATACCTCCTGCCTATCTACTCTTCTAGCTGATGAAGGGTTACTGCGGCGTGGGCTGTTTCCAAGTTTTACTACAGAGTGTAAAAAAATGAAGCCTGTGCCATTCATCAGAGCCTTCCATTACATGTTCCTGCACAATTGGATCTAGTTCGTTGTGGAGTACACCCAAGGTGATACTTTGTTATGAGCAACCGATATGGCTGAGCAGTGCCATATTTGAGAAGTTTCAGTGTGCTTTCTTGGACAAATTCTAGTCCATAGCAGCCCAAGAGAGGCTACAGTGACAGATATTAAACTCGGGCATTGTTTGATAGGTAACATTGGGGACTATCGAAGTATTTTGAAAAATACCTAAACAAAAGAAGGCATTGGACAAATCCAGTCTCTCACATGGATGTACTAAAAATACTCAAAAGTCGATTAGCAACACACATCAAGAAAAAAATGATTACAATATCTGGGAACTTTTTATCCATTCTTGACTCGACTGATCTGTTTTATGAAGAGGGGCAGTCACAACCCAATAATAATAATATGCAATGTGAACCTCCTCAAAATAGTGATCCACAAAATAGTAATGGTTGAAGCAACCAACACAGTGGGCATCCGTACCATTTGTGTAATAATAATCACACAAGAGGTAACTATGGTGACTGAGAAACCAACGCCACAAATGAGGTTTTAAAGTAAACCACAACCCTAATTACGATGTACCAGCATACACTGAACATAGTGTTTTCAGACAACAGATTCAAAATGTAACCCCAGCAGGTAGTGATAACCAATAATTATTAAGGGCTGAACAACGGTAGATGACAAGGCAGTCTTCAGCCTGGAAGCTTAAACCATCAGAACAACAACTGAGTACCAGATAGAGTTCAAGGTCAAAGAGAATTTAATTAATGAGCATCACAAGGCACAAATTAGCGAAGTCAAAATCATAATGTGTATATAGTTGAGGTTACCCAGAATGAAGAGAGTAGCTTCTGACTAATCAGGAAAACTGAAACAGGCCGTGACACGCCCCCATTTGCAGAGCGAGGAAGGGGATGGGGGACGTAAAATTAATTCTTCATTATTTTCCGAAATATAACAGAGAAACAGATATCAAGGAGGGCTTGGAAGAGAACAGAAAGGAGTCTGTACAGTCCTTAATAAGTGCATGAGAGCTGATATAAGTATGTACATTGTAATGGATACAGGTGCATCAACAAATGTAATGTCACAAGGTTTATTTAATGACTTACAAAAGTGACCACACATACCAACCTTTCCTGTACAGAACTGTCGAATCCTGACTGCAGTAGGGACCAAATCTAAAGAGGTGGGGTTTTATCCATTAATGTCCATTATTATCGAAAAATTTTCCTTAAAATACGTTTTTCTAGTGGTATAAAAACTTGGAGTTAATTGTCTTAGTGTTATGGATACATTCCAACAGTACAAGGTACAGATTGAGTTGATATGGTGAAAGTTCTCTTTAAATAATAATAATATTACTGACATACTCTGCTTTGAATAATAATAACTATGCAGAAGTAATAATGAATTGTAATAGAAATTTGAAGTGTGGTAATGAGAAGGGAAGCCTTTGAAAGTGGTAAATTGAATACTCTGACTGCAAGTATTTTGAACAATATAAACTGCCTGAATAATGAACTTTGACATAAAACCTATGATAATTAGTTTTGCAAAACTGATCACAGATCCCAGAACTAAAACTGATACACAGCACAGAAATATCTAACTGTCTCTGTATGACAAAGCTGGTCCTGACTGAATATAAAGAGAAATGTATCAAAATATTTAGTCCTTACCTCTGTTCTGCATAAATCTTAATAACGTGTTGCAGTACCGCTTCGTCTTGCCCGCCTCTATCCTAAAGCTGCAAATTACTATATCTAAATAGAGACCCTTTGAGGTGCAATGAGTTCTCTGTTAGGTGTAAATCTAAGTATTTTCAGGACACTCTTGGTTCCTAGTGTACTTTTTAAAAAACAATGATCAATTAAAAATTATAAGAGAAAGATAGGTGAAAAATGGCACTGCAACAATAAAAGAGCGACTTCAAAAAAATTACTTTACGATTCCTGTTCACATAAATGAAAGATTCCATTGCACTTCCTCCTTCCCAGATCAGTTATCATTACATAATCATCCTAATTAAATACACGATAAATTGAGACTTTGCATCTGAAACATAACATTACAACCGCTTCTTCACTTTAGCACAGCTAACTACTATCTGCCACTGCGCCTACGTGCAGACTGAAGATAATAACCTAGCCCTGTGATATCGCTTACAACATTGCTGCACGCTCACACGACAGGTGTCTAAAGCTAGCAAAATGAGGGATGCTCAACTACCGGACCTACCGATTGATGGCTCTCCCAGCTATTTACTGTCGTCTGTATTGTGCGCCATATTCGAATTTGGCAAGAAGTTTCTCTCGGTCTGTACGGTGTACGAGGAATTAAGGATTATCGAAATGGTGATTTCTTGTTCCGCTTTCAATTGTACAAAGCGATGGTGTAAGGAAAGTGACTATCGATATAATACGATAAAAATACAGACTTAGTGCATTTGCTAATTAGATGTTTTTGAACAGGTTTCCTCTAAAGCACCCAGAGCTACTAAAGAAGTGGATGACTTCCGTGTTGCGGAAAGGTTTTAATCCTACGTCTTGCACTTTTCTTTGTGGAAACCGTTTCCGACAAGATGATTATGTAGTGAGCCCTGGAACGAGGAAGAAACGTCTCAAACCCAAAGCAGTGCCATCAGTTTTTGACTTTCCCGACACATTTGATGCCACCAAATAAACAGCCACGACGACATGTTGTTAGGATTTTGAGTGACACGATGGTATTCCATTTGAGGTAGCTAATTAATTTCCTTGCTATGTGTGTGCATTTAATTTTGTGAATTTATTTCGTACGGACACAAATGGGCTACATAGGTCTAAGCAATGTTGTAAAACAGGTCTATAATTTTGTTTTTAGCGTTCTGTCATGGAATCCGTGCTCGATTTGCCCACTGCAGAAGCTACTGATTGCGTGGAGAATGTTGCCAATGACAACTCTTCCGTGGAAAGCATGCCCCATTTATCCAATGCAGAAACTGCGAATTGTGTCGAAAACGTCAGTATAAGGATGTTTTCACACCCCCAAAGTTTTCTTATAATATTTTTTCATCAACCCTTGAGTTATTTCAATCATATATAACGAAATTATTTCCTTATTTCAGAGTGCAGTTGATTCTTCAGTAATTGATTATGGTATACAGTCGAAAGTAGAAATGGAAGACAAAGGCGACCGAAACTTGCAGTTTTTTCTCAGACTTTGTGCACGAATTAAAACGTAAACTGAAGTGCGTCCGTGAAAAACTTCAAAGAAGAGAGAAGAAAGTGTTTTCCATGGATGACATCATAAGTTCATTGAAGGAGAAGGGGCATCTTCCTGAGAAGTTACATAACTTCCTCAATCATCAGAAAGGAACACAATTAGAATTAGTGTGCAATTTAGTGATCAACTCTCTCTCGTCAAAGGATAATAGATAAACAACAAATGTGAAAATGTTTGCAATGACTATGTACTTTTATTCACCAGCAGCATATGAATACCTGCAAAAATTGATGCCTCTGCTCCATAAATCATTTATTTCCAAATGGGTGGCAAGTGTAGATTGTGAACCTGGCTTCTTAAAAGATGTTTTTAAGTACATTGATTTGAACCCAATTGTAAGGGACCAGTGCAGCGATTCATGTCTAATTGTAGACAGTATGGCAATTAGGAAGCAAGTAGTTTGGGACCAAGGAACTAAGCAATCCACTACATATAGATGTCCTGCAATTGTACAGAGAAGTGTAGAAGACAATGGGGAAATACAGATTATATATATGCAATCTGTTGGGGACTCAGCAAAGGTATTCATAGCTGACAAGCAGGATGTATCCTACATAGAGTTTAAACAAGTTATTGCTATTCTCCCGAATCCAAATGTCAAACATGTTAGGGACACCAGTTTCCCAGCAACTTTTCGAAAGTGGATGAGAGGTCAAGTGTATATTTTTTTTTGAAGTGGTACATTCTTCAAATGAAATAATGAAGTACTCAGAACTGTAAACTAATACTATACCAAAAGTTATATTATTTATAGGCAACAATAATGCTCTGCAAAGTTATTAAAACTAAAAGTGCCCTCTAAATATATGTTACCTACTGATTCATAGCTAACTGACATAATAAAATGATTTTAAATTAAGAAAACAGGTTGTACTTTGCATGACTCCCACCCATGACAATTCCCTGTCCTACCAGTGACAGTCTAATTGCAAGTAAGTATTACCAATCTAATATTTATTGATATTATGTCATACAGAGAATTGTTTTATTAATGTGAATTCAATATTTCCAAAAGAAAATAAGTGCATAAATCACAGATTTGTTCTAAAATGTTGGTGGTTATTCAATGCTATGTCTATTTGCTGCCCCACCCATGACAAAGATTTAAAGATGAATAACAGCTCAATTTGTAAACTTCTGACATTCAGATTTAAAGAGAAGGTAAAACAACCCCACTACCTTTGTGCCACTGGTGTTGGCTGGTGTACCTTTGCAGATACGAAAATCGACTGAACTAGAATGTCCTGTCAGTATAGGACAAATTCAGTCAATATGGAACTTTTTACACTAAATTTGCAATATAATGTCACCCTTGTCTCACAAAGATTATAGCAACCATTGGGGTGCCGGTTTGGCCAGCTTCTGCAGCTTTCGCTTCCAGGTTTGTTTTTTGCTTGGGCCCTATACTGACAACCAATCATTCCAGCGATTGACACCATATCAAAGACTGGAACCAAGATTCACAGACATAAAATTCCATGGTTGTAATTCATAGTGTAATTATTTTGCTCACTGACATGTTTTGAATTCAATTTTAAAATAAAACCATGAAACCAGTCATTGTTTGGGTGTCAGACTGGAAAATTACAGTTTTAAGACATCCCAACCTTAAAATTAATAGCTGTGATCAATGTTATTTTCAACAAGTTCCTGCACTTCCTACATAATAATGGACCAGTCCAATATAATGTTATAACTAGACTTAACTTCCAGATGATACAAATCATGCTTTTGAGAGGAGCCTTAACATTGGCCTTTTCTTTGTCTCATTTAAATGTATTTTTTTGTCTCGTATCAAAGACTGAAGCACTGTCAAAAACTGGTGCTTCTACCTTATCACTCAGTTAAAATACACCATGCCACGTACAGGCGTTAATAAAATCTTCGCATTTAATTTCTGATCAAAGAGAGAGCCAAATTCGTAAGTGCATGTTGCAATTACAGTGTCATGTCCATTATACTTATCCGGGCTGTTATGCCGTGGTCGGTTGATGAATTTTGTCTCAATTCCCAACGTTTCGTCTCCGACTGCGGGAGACATCTTCAAGTGGGTCCATAGGTCGATAGAAGGTCCAACACACCCACTGGCTCGCTCAGTAGCGAGCCAGTGGGTGTGTTGGACCTTCTATCAACCTACGGACCCACTTGAAGATGTCTCCCGCAGTTGGAGACGAAACGTTGGGAATTGAGACAACCGACCACGGCATAACAGCCCAGATAAGTATAATGGACATGATATTTCCGGCCGTGAAAGTCTACATTTTAATTACAGTGTCAGCATATATGCAGATAGGTAATGCATCACTTCAGATAAAGAAAAATAACAATTTGTTCCGTTTATACGTAAGTAATACTTTAATAGTTCAGTTGTAATTTCTGTATTGAGTAAACATACCCCTAAGCAAACGATGTCAATTTTTTTTTTTTTTTTTTTTTTTTCGGGAGGCGTCTTCACTGTTTTCCATACTTGATATTCCGAATTATTCCTGTCATTAAAAGCTTTGGCAAGAAAGGTGATTTGTTGCCTCCACTGTATCTTAAATACTGTTTTAAAACGGGCAAATAAGTAAAGCACTCATAAAATTAATAATAAACAATTTATAGGTCAGCTTGTCAAACTTCCAAAACACAGTCGACTTTAGGAATTTAATAGCAGAACTGTCACTGTTTTTTCTCGCCAGATTAGAAACTCTTCATTATGTCGATGTGTGGAAATCTAGAACATCCAATATAAAAGACTTATGAGGGCGCAGAACTAAAAACATTTTCATCCGTGTTTTGACACTTCGTTTTTTGTCAAATTCAGATATGATGGACACTCAATGATATGATCCTTGCCGGCACGCGCTAGAGCCATCTATCGGTAGATCCTGTAGTTGAGCATCCCTCATTTCGCCTGTGCTCACATGTAACAGTTCGAGAACAAAGATATTACATCATTGTACAATCAATTAATACGTGCGTCTCGTGGGCCCCGAGGAATCGCATGTTCATAGAATATCCGCGTTTCGAAAACTACCAGCGATATTGGCTAGCGTGAGAGACGACCTCATGTCATGATGGGACGTCATGATTCCTCGGGGCCCCCGAGACGCTTCTATCAATTAATACCAGTGATCTCTATACTAACTGGATGGCGAACTTCGGCTGTCTCAGCGTGCCGTCGTCTGTTAGCGCAGCCATATTGCAGTAAGGCAAGAAACTGTATGTGATATTTCAGTTAGAAAGGCGGCACTCGTTTTCGTTCGAAAGTATCTACATTTTTGACGATAATAAAACTAACTAGATTAACATTAAAGCAACGAACTACCAATTTCGTTTTACGCTCATGAACACTAAAGTCTATTGTAATATCGTAAATATAAAGTACCTAATAGCGAAACAATATTTTTCTCAGGTGTAAGGAACAGTTTTATTCACATATGTAATGCACTTATCAATGGCGACATCATCTTTGGCAACGGAAAAAAACGTAATGGGGTTTATTTAAACGTGAATTTGGATATCCACAACAACATGCTAATTGTCAGGCATCGTATGAAACAATCAAAATTACGTGTGACACTGACACGAAAATCGTTCTTTTCTTTTACTGAACTAATACACATGTAACAACGTGGAAATTGCGATGAAATCAGTTAGTTTAAAGTGCATATTTAACTGAGAACTAACGTATATATACAGTTCAGTCAATCTAGGTAACTTTGCACCACTGTTTTCCGTCTTTTTGAAAGTACTGAACACACAATGTACATCATATGAGACAACAAATTTTACCCCTATTGCTAAGGTGTGCTTGTCAATGAGAAAAGCATAAAAACTAATGTCGCTGAAGCTTCTTTCACTTCTTTTGATTGTTCAACTTTTCCAAAATCTACAAAACCTGTGTATCTATTAGTTTCCTGGTCCCACACTACCTGTTTTCTAATTGCCATACTGTCTATTATGAGGCTAGAATCTTTAAATTCAGTCCTCACTTTATGGTTAAATTCAAAGTACCTGAACACATCACTTAAAAAGCCAGGATCAAAATTCACAGTCCCTGCCCAATGAGAAATCGGTGATTTGTGAGGGAGAGGCATTAATGTCTGTAAATATTCATACGCCTTAAGAGAGTAAAAACAAACTGTCATTGAAAACATTTTAATGTGTTTTGTACCTGTTTCCCTTGATGACACACTATTATTCAATAAATTGCACACTAATTCCACCTGAGTCCCTGTTTGTTGATTCAGGAATTCATACAGCTTCTCTGTTAGATGACCTTTCTCTTTCAGAGCATTTATGATGTCTTTCATTGAATAGTTTTTCTTCTCTCTTCTCCTAATTTTTTCCTGCAGGCTCTTGATTTTTCTTCTCAGTGCCTCCACAACATCTGTTAAAAAACTGCATGTGTCAGTGGTCTTGTCAATCATTTCTATTTGTGTTTGAGATCCACATTCCTTAGAGGTTTCACAAATCTGAGAAAACTGAAAGAAGAATAAAATACAAGTAGTACAGGCATGAAACAAAGTTTGGCAAGTACTTATGAGAAAACATGTTTGTTTGAAAACAAAAACAAAGTTCATATGAAGTGACTAACCTGTTCAATATAATCATGAGTTTGTATAGTAGACTGTTCAGTTGTTATTCTAATCTGTCGCCTTGGTTGCTTTTCCTTGAGTATTAAATGCGTCGGAAACGCAAACTGCGATGGCATTGCATCAGGTTAGAGATGCCTTCTCGAAGTACCAGGCCTTGCTAAATAATCTTCTTCCAAGTAGTGATTTTCACACAAGAAACTAGCAGTTGTAGGCGTGAAACCTTTGTGTTTAATGGCAATGACCCATTGTTTCAGCAAATCGCCTTTTTTGCAGAAGAGACCTATCCAAAACAGAAGACACATTGCATCATCATGCAAGGCAACGACCAAGATATTTACGAGATTGTCATTTCTAGACATTCAATTATTACCTGTGGAAAGTTAAATTACTTTCCTTGTTCCACCAGTTCGTACAGTTATATGCAGAGCACGAAATAACTATTTACACTCACAATATACACTTCGTTATCACCAAGAGAAACTTTTTGCCTAACTAAAAGATGGCCGACGATATAAACAAACACTTCCGAGACGGCTAGGATAAGCGCTATGGTCAAAGACAGAAGATGTACATCCAGTTAGTATGGAGATCACTGATTAATACTCAAATAACACCTAGTAATAGGACAGCGAAAGTGTTTCTTTACAGTTAACGAAGTAAGGTTATCAGAAGATTTGATCAGAACCAGTACAACAGAAAACAGACCTCTGTCAAATACACTGGAGAACAAGTGCCTCATTCAGCTGTGTTGTTCTGTGATGCACAAAAAGATGAAAAGCTACATGAAAGAAGTATGGACTAGCACTAGTACAAGCAAAGGTAAGTGAACCAGTTTGTCTGTCAGAAGACCACAAAGAGGAGCTACAGGAATTAATATTGCGGGAAATGCATGTATCTGATAAGGGACCATGATTAAATAAAAGGTTACATATATAAAATGGACGTTTACCCAGACAAAATGTTCTGATTTTCATCATAACACATGTCCACAGCTCGTGGTCTAGTGGCTAGCATTGCTGACTCTGGATCATGGGATCCCGGATTCGATTCCAGGCCAGGTTGGGTATTTTCTGTGCTCGGGGAGTTACTGTTGTCCTCATCATTTCATCATCATTCATGAAAGTGGCGAGATTGGACTGTGCAAATAATGGAAATTTGTACGAGTGCTGATAATCACGTAGTGGAGCGCCCCACAACACAAACATCATCATCATCATCATCATCATACCCCATACACTGGTTCAGGGAGGAAGCAGTAAAGAAGGAAATAAACAGGATGATAGATTGGGGTGTCACACAACACTTATATTCATCATATCATAGTCTACGTTAGTTTTTGCCAAACCTGACAGCAGCATCAGGCTTGTACTCAACTCATGGATTACAAACAGTCCTGTTAGGATACATCCCAACAACTTAGAAGAACAGTTACGGTACTGAAGTACTATAAAGTGAAATATCTTACCATAATCGATTTAAAGCTGTCGTATTTGCAGATAGCTCCCCATGAAGACATTAGGAAGTATACAGCCTTTGTAGGTGGGGTCAGAAGCTATGACTTTTGTGTCTTGCCGTTTGGCTTGAATGTGAGTGCAGTTGTCTTCATTTCCATGAAAGCCAAAGTTTCAGGTCCATAACTATTTAATAAAGCTACTGTCTATATGGATGACTTGTAAATATCAGTGCCTACATTGGAAGATTATTTGTAACTTTTTGGACAAGTACTATACCGATTCTCAGAATATATTGCTATAGCTAATTTAAAGAAGACTGAATTTGGGAATGAAAAGGTCAGATTCCTAGGACATGTCATATCATCACAATGTATTTTGCCAGATCTAGGGAGGTTAGTGGTGGTGGTGGTGGTGGTGGTGGTGGTGGTGGTGGTGGTGGTGGTTAGTGTTTTCGTCCCGTCGACAATGAGAACATTAGAGACGGAGCGCAAGCTCTGGTTAGGGAAGGGTTGGGAATGAAATCGGCCGTGCCCTTTCAAAGGAACCATCTGGCTAGACGCAATTAGGCATTTTCCCACATCTCAGAACAAAACACAACTCATACATGATATGGAATTAGTGTCTTTCTTTGGAAATTTTATTTCTCACCATTTGTTGAACAGCAATTCCCTGTTACAAGTGTTACAGAAAAATAATCTATGGATATGGCCCAATCAATGTCAACCCAATTTTCGTTGAAGACATAAAATGAACCTTTACTCAATGGAAGTATATTGCATCACCCAGATATGTCACAATAGTTTTGTTTAAGCACTGATGCATCTTCTGTCTGGGGCATGACTACTGCAAATCACCAAGAGAGATGGACAACAAACTCCCAAGATAATTGGATTTGCAAGCAGAACTCTTACTGAAAGTGAGCGATCATTCAGGAACGGAGCTCGAAGCTCTCTCTATGGTGTGGGCTTTTAAGAAATCCGAATATTATTTCTTTATAATCTCTGCTGTGACCTCCAAGCGCCTTCTTTTGTCTTGATGTAGAAATTGCTGGATGCAAGAATTCTCATATATTGGCTTTACTTGCAGGAACCCAGTTTTGAGGTAATGTACACCAAAGGTAAACAAAACATACATTATTACATTATGCAATTGATACAGAGAGAAGAGGATGTTGTGAACCAAATATAAAGAGGCAGAAGAAAGTAAATAAGTTCCTTACCTACCTTTCCTTCTCATTGCAAGTGGAAACAATGCGCAGCCAAATACATATATTTCGATGTGAGCATTAAGATAACATGTGAGTTATATCAGGAACAATGCAATGAAGAAGGAAAGACAGCCAAGAAATTATGGTTGCATCACCAGATATTCCCAATGAGACTGAATCTGAATATCCATACGGCATGAAAAGATATGTGTGATAAATGTTGGTTTTCACATCATTTGGCTGAAGAAAAGGAAGACAAAGGATTTGAAAGTGAACAGGAAGAGCGTAATGAGATGGAAAGTAAGGCAAAGTGGTTTAAGAATTAAGAAAGAAGATGCAAGTAAGGCAGATCTTGCAGGCTGTGTTTTACTGTCCTAAAGAGAATGCAAGTAGGTACAAGGAGCAGGTTCTGAAATAGGTTAATCGTCAGATTAACCAGCCCCCTTCCCTCCTCTGACATAGACCAATTCTGTTATGTATAAAATGGTGGGAAATTCAAATATGAGGAGGAAATTCAAAATTGGCACAATTTTCCCAAACTCTGATGATGTCACTGTGGCAGAAGTGCTGTTGTCCTAAGAACAAATTGATGAGGAATTTAAAAAAAAAACGCTCCTAAATGGTGCCTTGTTATGCTGGTGGAAGTAGGTCACATGTGGTAAATATGGAATTCAACATGACTGACATAGAATACTGGCACAGACTCTACGACATCATATTCCAAGATGGCGATCCAAGACAGTTGGGCTCAAGACCCTACCACGCCATAGCGGAGAAGCGAGGCAACTGTCCCCCAATTGAAGCAGCTGATCGCCGCCATTTGCAGGGGTGAATCCTAGTACTGGGGTTGTGATTTGACGTATATGAGACGCAACAGGAGCAAATTGAAGCACAAGTTAAACACATGTTTGTTTGTATAAGTTCTGAGCTTTCGAGTCTATTTTAAAAGTATACTTAAATGAATAAAGTTCCTTAATTTCCGAAATACGTTTGCATAAAGACGCGAAATTTAAGAATGTAAGGCTCTTTCCTGACAAGGTGGAGCGAGTTTACATAGAGTTATTTGCATCAGATAATTACATGACACATTTAAAGTAGCTGACAGTACGATTATTATTTAACTCACGTAATTTTCCTGTCAGGTCCTCTTCGCTTTTTGCCGACTACTGTGTACATTTCACTCGCTTACTTTTGTTTAGCACCGTATTATCTACACTCGAATTTTGGTATGATTAATTGTAATAACCCATATCCCTTTAAATACGGTAGGAATTTCATTCGCACATTAGTTTTAAACACTGATAGCACTTCTAAAAGTGGATGAGTTTGCAACATTTGATCAAATATTTGACCATTTAGGAAGTATAATCACCACCTGACAACAACACATATTAAGTATCTAAATGCAATTATTCGACTTACCTCTGATTCTTAATATATATATATATATTTGATTGCCTTGGTAACCTGGAAAAGGAACGTTCAGAGCCGACCAGAGTGGCCGTGCGGTTCTAGGCGCTACAGTCTGGAACCGCGTGACCGCTACGGTCGCAGTTTCGAATCCTGCCTCGGGCATGGATGTGTGTGACGTCCTTAAGTTAGTTAGGTTTAATTAGTTCTAAGTTCTGGGCGACTGATGACCTCAGAAGTTAAGTCGCATAGTGCTCAGAGCCATTTGAACCATTTGAACGTTCAAAATTATACACACTGACAGTATTTCCACACTATTTAACCTAGGCCTATATTGCACGACTTTCAGGACACTATACCTTTTTTAAATGAGTTGGAAATCCAAATACTGTCGGTATAGCATCGTCATTCAGTTGACGTTTATTTACATCATTTTCCATGTAACAATTCTCTTCAAAATGAAGAGAGCACAGCAAACGATTTGCTGTCGGTTGGAAGTTCTCTCTCCGAGTAGCAACTATCCACTTCCGATTTAGAAAATCGTTTGTAAGGGGAAACCTAAACAAAGACAAACGCTCATGATGTATTATTTCTCCATGAAAATACTATACACAAGTAATAGAACGTAACAAACAAGAAATGACTGACCTGTGAAATGTAACATTGTTTCCGTCTTCGTCTTTGCTTCCATTATACTGTTACAATTAAAAGCAGCACAAGAACGAACCCTGTTTACGCACTGTTTCCCTGCACATGGCGACTTCTATCACGTTCAATGTGGAGACGCGACACTAGCGCCAGTGCGCGGTCTAGTTTTTATTTAGTAAGTCTACGGTTGGGCTGAAATACTAACAGTGGCTCTATGACATTCTGGTACTATGCCTGTGGTACTGGAACAAATTGCAAGGTAAAGCCCCCCTACTCCCCATACCAGTTTCAGGACAGAAGGTCTTTATTTGTTTACCTACAGATCCAAGATCTGTCTGTCAGACAATGGATGTCAGTCTGCTGATCTACTTAACATGTTTTCTCCAAGCCATTATTCAGTCAGATCACATGTTCAAAGTATAGAATTCAAGATGGCTACCAAACTCTCTCTTCAGGTTACATACCGCCCACACACAGTTAAAGTCCAGCTGTCTTAAACGATCCACGCTCCCCCAGCTTCTGAAATTGCAGCTTAAACAACTGGCACTTTAAGTTTGGTTCTGACTTGTACTAAGTCCATCTGGACTATCATTAAGCTGCTCACAATAGAGTAGTAACAACTGTCTTTATTTAAACAAATACTATGCCAGAGGAACCTCTTTTCCGCCATCGCAAAATTCACAATTGCCAGACTAGGCGAGAAGTCAGATACTGTCCCTGTGTATAAGTGCCCACTAAGAACTGAGTCACTGCGAACCACTGCTGCCACTGGAAGGTTGGGCAGTGCTCAGGCATCAGCCTCCAAGGTCGTTGTGCTCTGTGATATGTACAAGGCTGACAGCTGGTAGTCAGCCCTCCATCCACTGACGACAGGTCTGTGTAAAGAGAGATCAGACATCTACTTGTCGATTCAAGTGCATGATGCAAAGTGGAAGGCAGGAGTTCTGATCTCTACCACCAGTATGCTATTTGTGACAGCGCTGTAGCCACAACTCATGACCTCAGTTAACAGCGACAGGAGACACTGAAAATCAAGAAATGCACATTCCTTCTCCTGAGGTGTAAACTTGTGCAGTGGATCTGAAGCCTAAAAAAAATAGTTTCTGGTACTATGCACGATAAAAATGTGTGAGTGCAATGAACAGTGGCTACTTCCCTGGCCTTAAAATAGCAAGCTACCACAGAACTTAAGAACTTATACATACTAGGTATGTAGCAACAATATCTGTTAACGAAATACATTATCTACAAGTTGAATTGTAGCCATAAAAAACGATGCAAATAAATGTGATGGAAACATATTTTCTACAGGATTAGTGGTCAATACACTACTTACACGTAACACTTCAAAGCAAAAAAACTAAACTGGCGCAGTGTCATCTACTGGACATAACATCTAGAGTAGAGCCCACAGGATCGACATGCGCTGCCACCACCAGAGAAAGCGGTACTCTTCCATGAATACATTACCGTTATGTGATTCTCTGGAGGCACTGCGCGGCAGGCTACAGACCAACAGTACGCATTCCGCTGGCCGCTACAGTCTGCAGCTGATCATACTCGTAATTATGAACCATGCTCACAAGCAAATTTTCTGCCGTGTATGGAACTTTATGCTACATGCCTCTATTTATTTTGCAGTGTCTGCTTAATATCAGATGTCTCCATAGGATTTCCAAAGGGCGGCAGGCGACTTACATTCAGCAAGTCGTTAAATTTTCACGTCAGTTTCATGTCGACACCAACGAAAAATGTACTTAAATCAATGAAATTTTCATCTAAAGAAGTGTAAGCTTCTTTTCCAGGTGACGTCTTATGCTTTTAAAACGAATATTGTACCGACAACTGAATTTTATGTTACAAACAATGAATATCCCTTGAATTATCATGTGTAGGAATAACCAGTTTCTTTCAGTCTTTCCGGCAGAACGCGTAATAGCCTGGGAAACTTCTTGAATGGATTTAAGTGGAATTGACTATATTTCTTGGAGAGCAAACACACTAGTAGAAAAGGTAGAAAATAATACATGTAGTTCTCACATGTGGCGGCAGTACTATCCACTGAATTATCACGTCAAAGTTCTAGGAAATTAAGAGCTCCATACCCATTTTTTTTATGAATACTGGTGGCAGTGATATAACAGAGTGTTTATATTTCCAAGAAATCTGTCATCCATCCCCTTCTCCTGCACTTGAATAATAACGACCAACCTCTAATGTGAAAGGTTTTCATGTTTATAATCATAAGTTTGTTACTTTTTCACGCAATTTCACATGTTCAGCGGTACTACATATCTCAGTTACATTATGTTTACGTATTTAGGTGCTGATTCACCTTTCAAATCTCTGCAAGTATACTGCACTAATGTCGTGAACAACGACAGAACAGAGAACTACATCACCACAATCTCTCTCACACACAATAACTGTGAAGTAAATGGCAAGAGAAACATGTGCATAGATCTGGCAGAACCTTACCGAAACTATAAGTGTATTACGTTATACACACATCCAAACTACGAACCATGGACCTTGCCGTTGGTGGGGCGGCTTGGTGCCTCAACGATACAGATGGCCATACCGTAGGTGCAACCACAACGGAGGGGTACTTGTTGAGAGGCCAGACAAACGTGTGGTTCCTGAAGAGGGGCAGCAGCCTTTTCATTAGTTGCAGGTGCAACAATCTGGATGATTGACTGATCTGGCCTTGTAACACTAACCAAAATGGCCTGGCTGCACTGGTACTGCGCTCGGCTGAAAGCAAGGGGAAACTGCAGCCGTAATTTTCCCGAGGGCATGCAGCTTAACTGTATGGTTACATAATGAGGCATCCTCTTGGGTAAAATATTCCGGAGGTAAAATAGTCCCCCATTCGGATCTCCAGGCAGAGACTACTCAAGAGGACGTAGTTATCAGGAGAAAGAAACCTGGCGCTCTATGGATCAGAGTGTGGAATGTCAGATCCCTTAATCGGGCAGGTAGGTTAGAAAATTTAAAAAGGGAAATGGATAAGTTAAAGTTAGATATAGTGGGAATTAGTGAAGTTTGGTGGCAGGAGGAACAAGACTTTTGGTCAGGTGAATACAGGGTTATAAATACAAAATCAAATAGGGGTAATGCAGGAGTAGGTTTAATAATGAATAAAAAAATAGGAGTGCGGGTAAGCTACTACAAACACCATATGAACGTATTATTGTGGCCAACATAGACACAAAGACCATGCCTACTACAGTAGTACGCATTTATATGACAACTAGCTCTGCATATGTTGAAGAAATCGATTAAATGTATGATGAGGCGAAAGAAATTATTCAGGTAGTGAACGGACACGAAAATTAAATAATCATGTGTGACTGGAATTCCAGAGTAGGAAATGGGAGAGAAGGAAACACAGTAGGTGAATATCGATTGGGGGTAAGAAATGAAAGAAGAAGCCGTCTGGTAGAGGTTTGCATTGAGCATAATTTCATCATAGCTAACACTTGGTTCAAGAATCATAAAAGAAGGTTGTATACAAAGAAGAATCCTAGAGATACTAAAAGGTATCAGATAGATTATATAATGGTAAGACATAGATTTAAAAACCAGGTTTTAAATTGTAAGACATTTCCAGGGGCAGATGTGGACTCTGACCATAATCTATTGGTTATTAACTGGAGATTAAAACTGAAGAAATAGCAAAAAGGTGGGAATTTAAGGAGATGGGACCTGGATAAACTGACTAAACCAGAGGCTGTACAGAGTTTCAGGGAGAGCAAAAGGGAACAATTGACAGGAATGGGGGAAAGAAATACAGCAGAAGAAGAATGGGTGGCTCTGAGGGATGAAGTAGTGAAGGCAGCATAGGATCAAGTAGGTAAAAAGACGAGGGCTAGTAGAAATCCTTGGGTAACAGAAGAAATATTGAAATTAATTGATGAAAGGAGAAAATATAAAAATGCAGTAAATGAAGCAGGGAAAAACGAATACAAACGTCTCAAAAATGAGATCGACAGGAAGTGCAAAATGGCTAAGCAGGGATGGCTAGAGGACACATGTAAGGATGCAGAGGCTTATCTCACTAGGGGTAAGATAGATACTGCCTACAGGAAAATTAAAGAGACCTTTGGAAAAAAGAAAACCACTTGTATGAATATCAAGAGCTCAGATGGAAACCCAGTTCTAAGCAAAGAAGGGAAAGCAGAAAGGTGGAAGGAGTATATAGAGGGTCTATACAAGGGCGATATACTTGAGGACACTATTATGGAAATGGAAGAGGATGTAGATGAAGATGAACTGGGACATATGATACTGCGTGAAGAGTTTGACAGAGCACTGAAGGACCCGAGTCGGAACAAGGCTCCGGGAGTAGACAACATTCCATTAGAACTACTGACGGCCTTGGGAGAGCCAGTCCTGACAAAACTCTACCATCTGGTGAGCAAGATGTACGAGACAGGCGAAATACCCTCAGACTTCAAGAAGAATATAATAATTCATATCCCATAGAAAGCAGGTGTTGACAGATGTGAAAACTACCGAACTATCAGTTTACTAAGTCACAGCTGCAAAATAGTAATGCGAATTCTTTATAGACGAATGGAAAAACTGGTAGAAGCCGACCTCGGGGAACATCAGTTTCGATTCTGTAGAAATGTGAGGCAATACTGCCCTTACGACTTATCTTAGAAGCTAGATTAAGGAAGGGCAAACCTATGTTTCTAGCATTTGTAGACTTAGAGTAAGCTTTTGACAATGTTGATTGGAATACTCTCTTTCAAATTATGAAGGTGGCAGATTTAAAACACAGGGTGCGAAACGCTATTTACAATTTGTACAGAAACCAGACGGCAGTTATAAGAGTCGAGGGACATGAAAGGGAAGCAGTGGTTGGGAAGGGAGTGAGACAGGGTTGTAGCCTCTTCCCAATGTTATTCAATCTGTATATTGAGCAAGCAGTAAAGGAAACAAAAGAAAAATTCGGATTAGGCATTAAAATCCATGGAGAAGAAGTAAAAACTTTGAGGTTCGCCAATGACATTGTAACTGTGTCAGAGACAGCAAAGAACTTGGAAGAGCAGTTGAACGGAATGGGCAGTGTCTTGAAAGGAGGATATAAGATGAACATCAACAAAAGCAAAACGAGGATAATGGAATGTAGTCGAATTAAATCCGGTGGTGCTGAGAGAATTAGATTCGGAAATGAGACACTTAAAGTAGTAAAGGAGTTTTGATATTTGGGGAGCAAAATAACTGTTGATGGCCGAAGTAGAGAGGATATAAAATGTAGACTGGCAATGGCAAGGAAAACATTTCTGAAGAAGAGAAATTTGTTAACATCGAGTATAGATTTAAGCATCAGGAAGTCATTTCTGAAAGTTTTTGTATGCAGTGTAGCCATGGACGATAAATAGTTTGGACAAGAAGAGAATAGAAGCTTTCGAAACGTGGTGCTACAGAAGAATGTTGAAGATTAGGTGGGTAAATCACGTAACTAATAAGGAGGTATTGGATAGGATTGGGGAGAAGAGATGTTTCTGGCACAACTTGACTAGAAGAAGGGATCGGTTGGTAGGACATGTTCTGAGGCATCAAGGGATCACAAATTGAGCATTGGAGGGCAGCGTGGAGGGTAAAAATCGTAGAGTGAGATCAAGAGATAAATACACTAAGCAGATTCAGAAGGATGTAGGTTGCAGTAGGTACTGGGACATGAAGGAGCTTGCACAGGATAGAATAGCATGGAGAGCTACATCAAACCTGTCTCAGGACTGAAGACCACAACAACAACATCAAAAAAGTTTTACATCACACTGGTTACCAGAAATCCTGAAGATAGACGTTAACTGTGGATATTGTAACACAGACACAGTCCCTTTGACTGTTTAGAGATGTCACTAAACCCACTCAACGATGTAAACAACCATGCATTAGCAGCGCCTATTAGACGGAGGGGGTATGACAGCCATTCAGTTCTAGTCATTCCACCAGGAAGGAGGTACATGGTTCGTGTTGTCTGTAGTTCAATCGTGCCTAGACGGTTAATACCGCGGTTCGATCGTGTCCACATTGTTACTTTGTGCCAGGAAGGCCAAGGGAAGTGTCCAGGGGTCTTGGAGCGAACCGAAGCAATGTTGTTCGGACAAGGAGGATATAGAGGGAGACAGGAATTGTCGATGACATGCGTCGCTCAGGCCGTCCAAGTGCTACTACTGCAGTGGATGACCGCTGCCTACGGATTATGGCTCGGAGGAACCCTGAACAGCAACGCCACCAGGTTGAATAACGCTATTCGTGCAGCCACAGGACCTTGTGTTACGATTCAAACTGAGCACAATAGGCTACTTGATGCAAAACTTCCCTCCCGACGCCCATCTCGAGGTCCTTCTCTGCAACCACGACACCATCCAGCGCGGTACAGATGGGCCCAACAACATGCCGAATGACTGTTCAGGATCAGCATCACGTTCTCTTCACTGATGAGTGTCGCATATGCCTTCAAGCAGGCAATCGTTGGAGACAACCTTAGACGCACTGTCCAGCGAGTGCAGCAAGGTGCTGTTTTGGGTGGCATTATGTGGGGCCAACATACGCCACGAGTGGTTATGGAAGGCGCCGTAACGACTGTGCGATGCGTGAATGCCGTCCTCTGAACGATAGTACAACCATATTGGCAGCATATTGACGAGGCATTCGTCTTCATGGACGACAATTCGGGCCCCCATCGTCCACATCTTGTGAATGACTTCCTTCAGGACAACGACATTGCTCGACTAGAGTGAGAAGCATGTTCTCCAGACATGAACCCTATCAAAAATGCCTGGGACAGATTGAAAAGGGCTGTTTGAGGACGATGTGACCCACCAACCACTCAGAGATCTATGCCGAATCGCCATTGAGGAGTGAGACAATCTGGAGCAACAGTGCCTTGATGAACTTGTGGACAGTATGTCATGACGAATACAGGCATGCATAAATCAAAGAGGACTTGTTACTGGGTATTAGAGGTACCAGTTTGTACAGCAATCTGGATCACCACCTCTGAAGGTCTCGCTGTATGGTGGTACAACATGCAATGTGTGGTGTTCATGAACAATAAAAAGGGCGGAAATGACGTTCATGTAGATTGCTATTCCAATTTTCTGTACAGGTTCCGGAATTCTCTGAACTGACGCGATGCAAAACTTTTTTCGAAGTATGTATATCGGACTTCCAGCATGTACAGCGGATTTCTTATGGCAGTCTCTTCTGGGCGAGAATGCGCTGATGATTTAATGCCTTCCAACATTTCTTAGGTCCATATGTTACAGTAAAATCAACAGAGCAGTACTGCATTGGTCTCTACGACACACAATGTCATCCCTTGCTTTTCAGCTTAGCAGAAGTAGCGTGAACGTCTTGTGCTTACAAGTGTTGCAGGCAGTTCTAGATATGGTAGAGTAGTTCTTTAGATTTATACTGCAAATGTTCTATATCTAAATATACATAAACGAGTGACGTTTACATCAAATACATGAAATGTATTCGCAGTTACGAATATGGACAACCATCAGCTATGTAATGGTATAAAGACAGTGAACATATGTGCCGGACTGGGACTCAAACTCGTATTTTACGCTTTACGCGAGAGGTCATCTTAACTGCTTTGGTGCTCTGTGCATCACTCATGGCCCGATCAAAACTTCCATAATGTCGTTCCTACGTTCGTATTTACACGCCGATACCAGACAGCATCTTTTCATTAAAATGTCCTTCGTTGGACGGAAATTGCATAATGTGTGTGCTAGTACAGGTCTGTCGCCTGGCTCATATAAAAAATATATATATATGGTTCCTCCAGTACAAGTTCTCTACAGGCTACACATGCTGTTATCTGAACCTTCTGCCTACTAATTTCCTCATGTACATTTACATCTACATGATTACTCTGCAATTAACATTTAAGTGCTTGGCAGAGGGTTCCGTTCGAGGTGGTTCATAATGTTTGAATACAGTATATGCTCCAAAACCCTACTGCAAACCGACGTCAATGATATAGGTCTGTAGTTCGATGGATTACTCCAACTACCCTTCTTAAACACTGGTGCGACCTGCGCAATTTTCCAATCTGTAGGTGCAGATCTATCGGTGAGCAAAGGGTTGTATATGATTGCTAAGTAGGGAGCTATTGTATCAGCGAAATCTGAAACGAACCTAATCAGTATACAATCTGGACCTGAAGACTTGCCCGTATCAAGTGATTTGAGTTGCTTCGTAGCCCCTAAGGTATCTACTTCTAAGAAACTCATGCTAGCAGCTGTTCCGTGTTTCAAATTCTGGAATATTCCATGCGTCTTCCCTGGTGAAGGGATTTAGGAAAACTGCGTTGAATAACTTCGCTTTAGCGGCACAGTCGTCGGTAACAGTACCATCAGCACTGCGCAGCGAAGGTATTGACTGCGTCTTGCCGCTTGTGTACTTTACATACGACCAGAATTTCTTCGGATTTTCTACCAAATTTCGAGATAATGTTTCGATGTGGAACCTATTAAAGGCATCTCGCATTGAATTCCGTGCCAAATTTCGGGCGTCTGTAAATTTTAGCCAATCTTTCGCATTCTTCTGAACTTCGCATGCTTTTTCCGTTGCCTCTGCATCAGCGTTCGGACCTTTTTTGTGTACAATGGGGGATCAGTTCCATCTCTTGCCAATTTATGAGGTATGAATCTCTCAATTGCTGTTGCTACTATATCTTTGAATTTGAGCCACGTCTCGTCTACATTTGCATAGTCAGTTTGGAAGGAATGGAGATCGTCTCTTAGAAAGGCTTCTAGTAACACTTTATCCGTTATTTTAAATAAAACTATTTTGCATTTGTTTCTGGTGGATTTGGAAGAAACGGTATTGAGCCTAGCTATAACGACTTTGTGATCACTAATCCCTGTATCAGTCATGATGCTCTCTATTAGCTCTGGACTGTTTGTGGCTAAGAGGTCAAGTGTGTTTTCGCAACCATTTACAATTCGCGTGCGTTCATGGACTAACTGCTCAAAATAATTTTCGTAGAACGCAGTTAGGGCAATCTCGGAAGATATTTTCTGCCTACCACCGGTTTTGGACAAGTATTTTTGCCAACATATTGAGGGAAGGTTGAAGTCGCCACCAACTATAACCGTATGAGTGGGGTATTTATATGTTACGAGACTCAAATTTTCTCTGAACTGTTCTGCAACTATATCATCGGAGTCTGGCGGTCGGTAGAAGGAGCCGATTATTAACTTAGTTCGGCTCCACATACCAATTCACACGGAGTATCTACTTCGACTTCACTACAATATAAACCTCTACTGACAGACACAAACACTCCACCACCAATTCTGCCTAATCTATCTTTCCTGAACACCGTCTGAGACTTCGTAAAAATTTCTGCAGAACTTATTTCAGGCTCTAGCCAGCTTTTTGTTCCTATACTGATTTCAGATTCTGTGCTTTCTATTAGCGCTTGAAGCTCAGGGGCTTTCACAACACAACTACAACAATTTACAACTACAAATCCGACTGTTCCGAGATCCACGCACGTCATGTATTTGCCATGCACCCTTTGAGACTGCAGCCCACCCCGAACTTTCCTGAGGCCTTCTAACCTAAAAAACCACACAGTCCACGCCACACAGCCTCCGCTACCCTTGTAGCCGCCAGCTGAGTGTAGTGAACTCCTGACCTATTCAGCAGAACCCGAAACCTCACCAGCCTATGGCGCAAGTCAAGGAATCTGCAGCCAACATGGTAGCAAATCCGTCTGAGCCTCTGATTCAGTGCCTCCACCCGGCTCTGCTCCAAAGGTCCGCAGTCGGTTCTGTCAGTGATGCTGCAGATGGTGAACTCTGCCTTCATCTCGTAAGCAAGACCGGCAGCCTTCACCAAATCAGATAGCCGCTGGAATCCAGAGAGAATTTTCTCAGATCCAAAGCGACACATGTCATTAGTGCCGACATGTGCCACCACCTGCAGCTGGCTGCACCATGTACTCTTCATGGCATCCAGAAGGACCCTTTCCACATCAGGAATGACTCCACCCAGAATGCACACTGAGTGCACACTGGATTTCTTCCCCTCCTTAGCCGCCATATCCCCAAGGGGCCCCATTACGCACCTAACATTGGAGCTCCCAACTACCAATAAGCCCACCCTCTGCGATTGCCCGGACCTTGATGGCTGAGAATCATCCTCTGAAACAGGGCAGGCAGCTACAGTACCTGAAACCTGTTCATCAGATGCACCGAGGAGGCTTTCTGATCTGCCTCTGGGGACGTCTTTCGCTGGCTGCCACGCCTTGGATAGACCTCCCAATCAACCACAGGCGAGGGCTCAGCCCCACTGCGGGCAGCAACCGGGGCAACCACAGCGGCAGACCGATCTGGGGACAGATGGGACGAGGTTGACATCCTCGTGATACCCAAGTCTGGCTCTCCACAGTGGTGCCCATTGGCAACAGCCTCAAGCTGCACAACCAAACTCAGCGCCTCCTGCAGTTGTGAATGAAGGGATGACAACTCAGCCCTCATCCGAACACAGCAATCACAGTCCCGGTCCATTCTAATCGATGTTGAACAGCAGTTACTGAAACACGAGTCCGTGCCTAGATAACGCAAGAGAAACACACAAAGAATGTATAAACTAACCTGTACAAATGCCTAATGACTGCACTACAATCTGCTTGAATTTACAATTACAGTAACTAAAACTCGAAATTACACCTCCTATACTAAACTTACACGCAATTTACGTAAGAATCTTCGAAGTAAACACAGAAAAGAAACTATATACATATCTTTCTACACTGTCGATGTGCACCAACTGGGAGCTCAGGCCACACAGGTCTCTGAGAGCTTTAAACCACATATGCTCAATGTAGCAGTGGGAAACTCTGAGACCATGACACAAAATATGAATATTAATCTGACTGACAGTGTAGTTAAAGTGAGAGATGACGTGCCAACTCTCAGGGATAATAATACTAACGAAAACGAAGAAATCGACGCACATTAAATTTGTATGCCATACTACATACAGTTAACCTATACACATCAACTTAAGTTCTTGAAACAACTCATATAATTATATGTCAACTGAGGTATTCCATGTTTTGCACAAGTATCCCATTCTTTAGTTGAGCTATATAGGTCAACTGAAGAATAGGATACTGGGACTGAAACAAGAGAGATGCTTAACATTATTTTCGAGATATGTATGTATATGATGTATGTCCACCATCTAATTCCTCTGTCCTCAATTCCTTTGCTTCTGAACACTCGTCTTTGTTGTTAAATCAGTGTAATACATCATCTCTGGTAAATTCTGACGATATTGCTCAAAGCTGACAGGTTGTATCCCATTGTTCAGTAATCACAGTTGACACTGGTCAAGTGTTGGCTATGGCTTTGCATATGCTTCACAACATTTTTTAGTAGAAACCAGAAAGAGGAGGAAACCCACAAGAGAAACAGAGATAAGACCTTATTTAAGTTGGAACAGCAGAGAAATCTACAACAAGGTGTTTACAACTTTAAAATAATCCACCAGAATGTACAGGGCTTGAGCAAGAAATATGAACAATTAGACGTTTTTGTAAATGAAACTATGCCTGATGTACTTGGTATTAGTGAACACTGGTTATCTGATGCCACATTAGAACTTTTAAACCTCTAAACATGGTACTAGCAATAAGTTTTGCAGATCTTCTATCAGAGGTGGTGGTGCGTCAATGTATATAAAAAGTACATTTGATTTTAATTCAGTAAATGTAAGAAAATATTCATTAGAAGGAACAATTGAATTATGTGCAGCATGTATAAAGGTACAAAATGATGAAATTTATGATATATGTTTATATAGACCACCAGGAGGAAACTTCGAAGTTTTCTTAACAAAGTTTTGTGACATGATAGATAATGTTTTTATATCACACCTGAACAAGTTAGTAATTACAGGAGATTTCAGCATAAATGTATTAGCAAATAAGTTACACACTAGACTATTCAAGTATACTCTGCTTGGATATAATGTAAGCTACCTGATATACACTGCAACCAGGAAGAATGAAACATGCCAGTCTGCAATAGATAACATAATCAATGGTATTCATCTTTATGATAAGTGCTTTGTCAGACCATCATGCAGTAGAACTAAGTGTGCACATAAAAAAGGTTCCTAGACATAGTTGCTATACAACAAATAATAGTTATGGAAAATTCTCAAGTGAACTATACGAAGTTCTCAACCAAGCCTGCCCTTTAATAAAAAAGAGAATTCAGTCACATGCTGTAACCCGAAACTGGATATCAACTTTAGTCACTGACGCTAGAGAAAAACTAAGATGGCATGATTATACTATGTTAAATGACCTGACCAATAAATAATTAAAAGAAGAGTTCAAAAAGTATCAGAAATATTATGTAGACCTATTAATTTTGGAAAAACATAAAAAATTTTTAAAGTGTCATTCAGAACTCAAATATCTCCAAAACATCATGGTCACTAGTAAATAGAGAAATAGGTAAATCTGGGAAATATACTTAACTGAAAATCACTTGCTGATAAACAGCACAATAAAAACTGATCAGAATAAGATAGCAGATCTATTTAACAATTACTGTACTTCTGTTGGCTCCAACATAAACAATCAGCTTAAAAAACATAAATACAAATTCAGAGGAACACCAGCATCAGGAAGCATATTTTTGACAGCAAAGAGTAAAGAAGAAATAATTAAAATAGTGAGTAGTTTAAAGAACTCCCATGCAGCAGGATATGGTGGTCTTAGTATGGATACACTTAAGAAATGTACACATAAAATTGCATCACATTTATCAACAGTTATCAGCTTTCATATGGAAGGTGGTCTATTTCCAGAATTTGAAAATTGCTCGAGTTGTGCCTATTTTTAAAAAAGGGAAAAGAAATCTAGTAGAAAACTTCTGACCCATTTCTGTTCTTCCAATAATATCCAAAATCTTTGAGAAAGTAATATACATAAGAATCTGGAACTTCCTGCTATGCAAAAAAAGTGATTTCTAAGGGGCAGTATGGGTTTGTCAGGGGGTCATCCACCATTACAGCAGCATTCAACTTAATCGAAGGTGTCACTCAAGCAATAGGTAATAAAGAACATGTATGTGGCATCTTTCTAGACTTACAAAAAGCATTTAAATGTGTAGATACAACCATATTGCTGGACAAACGGTGGAACTACGGCATTTGAGGCACAGCCCGTTATCTGATGAGGTCCTACTTGACAAATAGGAAGCAGTTTGTGTCTATTAGCACTTCAGAGGGAGCATACAAATCAAACACCACTGACATAAATTTTCGTATTCAAAAGGGGTCAATATTAGGACCACTTCTTTTCATTATTTATGTTAATGATATTCAGTCCATAGCAAACAATGCGACAACTATCTTATATGCGGATGATACCACATTAATATGCCGCAATCCAAGCTATTCGTAGCTCGAAGTGGAATCCAATACTGCAGCAGGCTTAACTGCAGTATTTTAATGAAAACAAGCTAAACACAAATAAATCTGTCTATACTGAATTTCATCTTGGGAGGCAAAAAACCCATGAAAACCAAATTTTAATGGGTGATGAATAGATTAAAAAACAATACTCGACAAAATTTCTTGGCCTGAGACTTGATGCAGAGTTAAACTGGTCTGATCATGTAAATGATATTTGCAAAAACCTATGTACCACCATATATGTCCTAAGAAAACTGACATCTATTTGTACCATCACAATGCTGAGGCAATTATATTTTGCACTATTTGAATCCCATCTAAGCCATGGGATAGAGCGATGGGGATCCAGCAGTAAAGGTAATATGAAAAGCGTACTTATCTTACAAAAAGAAAGCACTTAGAATTATAAGAAAGAAACGTGCCAGGGAGTCCTGTAGAAATTTGTTTAAGGAATTTAAAATACTAACTGTTCATAACCTGCATGTACTGAAGATAATCATTATGGCAATAAACAGTAACAAAACACCTAATAAAGATATACACAATCACAACACTAGTGGTAGAGAGAGACCTCGCATCATCTCTCATAGAACAACAGTCTATGAGAAAAGTCCTCGTTATGTAGGCACAGAACTACTGAATTGCTTCCATCCTAATACCTCAGAATTGCCCAATACAAAACTAAAAAAAAATTAAAATTATGGCTCCTAAACCATACTGTATATTCAATAGATGAGTTTCTAGATCTAGTACACTCGTACGATGGAAGACCATCTATCTAAAAATATATGTGATCTTAGACTGTGTCACTTTTTTTGTAATCAGTTGATGTTAGATGAAGATGAAAATAAAATAAAATAATGGAATTCAAGCAGCCTCCTTCAACAGTGGTAATTACAGAACCGTACTAACTGGGTACCATTGAAATTTACTGTCAAGATTACTGTCTCACAACAATCAGATTGAATTGGTTCAGATGTCTCGTCGCAGTGTCTAACACAGAACGCCCAGTGACAAAAGGCAAGACATCAATCACCCTCATTCCATCAGGTAACAGCTCCAGACACAAATGCATCGAAAAAGGCAAAGACAAGTGAAAAGCACTGTGGTAATGTTGAAGGGGATGTAGACATGGTAGATATTGATAATGTCGCATACACTGTGGAACTTGTTGACATAGGCAGTAACAAGAGGGTAAGTGCATTAGATAGAAATGGTAATGGGCAGCCTTCTTCCAAAAGTCTGTTAGTCGTAAAGATGTCGACAAGTCGGTGACCACAACGGTTCCTCCTACTGGAAGTAAAACGTTTATTAGCAACAGCAATACATTAGTAAAGATAATACATATCAATCAACAGACATGGGGCCCTATGTCATCTTTGTAGAGGGCAAAAATGGTATGTAGGAAAGTACACCTGATGGCCCTTGGAAGAATATCGTTTACAGAAAGTAACAACTTAAGACATGAAATCATTAATATCTCAATTGTGGGCAATCTGCAAATAGATTATAGCTCCTTGACTTTTTCGACACAAAAAAAAAGTTCAATATGTGTAAATTCCTAAGGGACCAAATAGCTGAGTCATCAGTGCCTAGACTTACATACTGTTAAAAATAACTTATGCTGAGAACACCACACACACCAATGCCCGAGGGACGACTCGAACCTCCGGCAAGAGTGGCTTCGCAATCCATGCATGGCGTCTCAAACCGCGCTGCCGACAGAAAAAATACGGAAACTTATATCCTTAATTTCCTAACAAACAGACGAGGACTCATCAATGATGTCAATTCTGGATTATCCCACCAAAACATCCTTGTGGAAATAAAGTCAGAATTTTTAGTAGCTGATGTACGAAGGTTCACAAAGAGTAATTGAAATTGAAGAAATGAAACGAAACTACTACTCACACCAAAATTTCTTGTAACATATAAATCTCCACAACTTTCCCAGTGTGTATATTTGTTTGTTGTAACATATAAATCTCCACGACTTCCCCAGTGTGGTATCTGATGCTCTGTTGAACCGTATGGCCAGTATGTTTAGCAATGTCACAATTACCTTAGGAATTTCCATTTAAGTTCACAGTGTTGAAGTAGTGCTCACTGTGCCAAATGCATGGGAGAACATGACATCTGGCAGTGCTCGCATGCCGGAGATACCAAGTTTTGGCATTGAAACATAAACCACATCGCTACTAGTCACTGTTACCCAATTTGTCAGCAGCACATGGAAGCTAAGCGTAATGAAGCCGAGAGCGCTTCTTATGCAACCGCCAACTCATCACTGCGACCATCATTTACACAGATTACTGCTGGTATATCTACAATATGAGAGCTTTCTCCTTGTGCCTGGCCTAAAGTAAATGAGAAACCAGCAGGTTTGAACATAATCTGAGAATATTGCGCGGCAGGGAACAAATAATTTGGGGATATCAAAAGTCTGCAGTGTTACATTATTCTGAACAAGGATTTTCATTATCAAATATAATAATAATAATAATAATAATAATAATAATAATAATAATAATAATACTGACAAACCTACTGAGATGTCTATCAATGTTTGTAGTTATATTAAAAACAAAGATTCCAAGACTTACCAAGCGGGAAAGCGCCGGTAGATAGGCACAATGAATAAAACACACAAACACACACAGAGAATTTCGAGCTTTCGCAACTGGCGGCTGCTTCGTCAGGAAAGAGGGAAGGAAAAGGAAAGATGAAAGGATGTGGGTTTTAAGGGAGAGGGTAAGGAGTCATTCCAATCCCGGGAGCGGAAAGACTTACCTTAGGGGGAAAAAAGGATAGGTATATACTCACACGCACACACACACACACACACACACACACACACACACACACACACACACACACACACACACACACACACTCCTGGAAATGGAAAAAAGAACACATTGACACCGGTGTGTCAGACCCACAATACTTGCTCCGGACACTGCGAGAGGGCTGTACAAGCAATGATCACACGCACGGCACAGCGGACAAACCAGGAACTGCGGTGTTGGCCGTCGAATGGCGCTAGCTGCGCAGCATTTGTGCACCGCCGCCGTCAGTGTCAGCCAGTTTGCCGTGGCATACGGAGCTTCATCGCAGTCTTTAACACTGGTAGCATGCCGCGACAGCGTGGACGTGAACCGTATGTGCAGTTGACGGACTTTGAGCGAGGGCGTATAGTGGGCATGCGGGAGGCTGGGTGGACGTACCGCCGAATTGCTCAACACGTGGCGCGTGAGGTCTCCACAGTACATCGATGTTGTCGCCAGTGGTCGGCGGAAGGTGCACGTGCCCGTCGACCTGGGACCGGACCGCAGCGACGCACGGATGCACGCCAAGACCGTAGGATCCTACGCAGTGCCGTAGGGGACCGCACCGCCACTTCCCAGCAAATTAGGGACACTGTTGCTCTTGGGGTATCGGCAAGGACCATTCGCAACCGTCTCCATGAAGCTGGGCTACGGTCCCGCACACCGTTAGGCCGTCTTCCGCTCACACCCCAACATCGTGCAGCCCGCCTCCAGTGGTGTCGCGACAGGCGTGAATGGAGGGACGAATGGAGACGTGTCGTCTTCAGTGATGAGAGTCGCTTCTGCCTTGGTGCCAATGATGGTCGTATGCGTGTTTGGCGCCGTGCAGGTGAGCGCCACAATCAGGACTGCATGTGACCAAGGCACACAGGGCCAACACCCGGCATCATGGTGTGGGGAGCGATCTCCTACACTGACCGTACACCTCTGGTGATCGTCGAGGGGACACTGCATAGTGCACGGTACATCCAAACCGTCATCAAACCCATCGTTCTACCATTCCTAGACCAGCAAGGGAACTTGCTGTTCCAACAGGACAATGCACGTCCGCATGTAACCCGTGCCACACAACGTGCTCTAGAAGGTGTAAGTCAACTACCCTGGCCAGCAAGATCTCTGGATCTGTCCCCCATTGAGCAAGTTTGGGACTGGATGAAGCGTCGTCTCACACGGTCTGCACGTCCAGCATGAACGCTGGTCCAACTGAGGTGCCAGGTGGAAATGGCATGGCAAGCCGTTCCACAGGACTACATCCAGCATCTCTACGATCGTCTCCATGGGAGAATAGCAGCATGCATTGCTGCAAAAGGTGGATATACACTGTACTAGTGCCGACATTGTGCGTGCTCTGTTGCCTGTGGTTCTGTCATTGTGATCATGTGATGTATCTGACCCCAGGAATGTGTCAATAAAGTTTCCCCTTCCTGGTACAATGAATTCACGGTGTTCTTATTTCAATTTCCAGGAGTGTATATCCATCCATACACACACAGACACAAGAAGACATATTTAAAGGCAAAGAGTATGGGCAGAGATGTAAGTCAAGGCGGAAGTGTGGAGGCAAAGATGATGTTGAATGACAGGTGAGGTATGAGTGGCGGCAACTTGAAATTAGCGGAGATTGAGGCCTGGTGGATAACGAGAAGAGAGGATATATTGAAGGGCAAGTTCCCATCTCCGGAGTTCGGATAGGTTGGTGTTGCTGGGAAGTATCCAGATAACTCGGATGGTGTAACACAGTGCCAAGATGTGCCAGCCGTGCACCAAGGCATGTTTAGCCACAGGGTGATCCTCATTACCAACAAACACTGTCTGCCTGTGTCCATTCATGTGAATGGACAGTTTTTTGCTGGTCATTCCCACATAGAAAGCGTCACAGTGTAGGCAGGTCAGTTGGTAAATCACGTGGGTGCTTTCACACGTGGCTCTCCCTTTGATCGTGTACACCTTCCGGGTTACAGGACTGGAGTAGGTGGTGGTGGGAGGGTGCATAGGACAGGTTTTACACCGGGAGCAGTTGCATGGGTAGAAGTCAGAGGGTAGGGAAGGTGGTTTGGGGATTTCATAGGGATGAACCAAGAGGTTACGAAGGTTAGGTGGACGGCGGAAAGACACTCTTGGTGGAGTGGGGAGGATTTCATGAAGGATGGATCTTATTTCGGGGCAGGATTTTAGGAAGTCTTATCCCTACTGGAGAACCACATTCAGAGTTTGATCCAGTCCCGGGAAGTATCCTATCACAAGTGGGGCACTTTTGGGGTTCTTCTGTGAGTGGTTCTGGGTTTGAGGGGATGAGGAAGTGGCTCTGGATATTTGCTTCTGTACCAGGTCGGGAGGGTAGTTGCGGGATGCGAAAGCTGTTTTCAGGTTGTTGGTGTAATGGTCCAGGGATTCAGGACTGGAGCAGATCTGTTTGCCACAAAGGCCTAGGCTGTAGGGAAGGGACCGTTTGATACGGAATGGGTGGCAGCTGTCATAATGGAGGTACTGTTGCTTGTTGGTGGGTTTGATGTGGACAGATGTGTGAAGCAGGCCATTGGACAGATGGAGGTCAACGTCAAGGAAGGGGCATAGGATTTGGAGTAGGACCAGGTGAATCTGCTGGAACCAAAGTAGTTGAGGTTGGAGAGGAAATCTGGAGTTGTTCTTCACTGTGAGTCCAGATCATGAAGATGTCATCAATAAATCTGTACCAAACTTTGGGTTGGCAGGCTTGGGTAACCAAGAAGGCTTCCTCTAAGGGTTCCTCTAAGCGACCCATAAATAGGTTGGCATACGAGGGGGCCATCCTGGTACCCATGGCTGTTCCCTTTAATTGTTGGTATGTCTGGCCTTCAAAAGTGAAGAAATTGTGGGTCAGGATGAAGCTAACTAAGGTGACGAGGAAAGAGGTTTTAGGTAGGGTGGCAGGTGATCGGCGTGAAAGGAAGTGCTCCAATGCAGCGAGGCCCTGGACGTGCGGGATATTTGTGTATAGGGAAGTGGCATCAATGGTTACAAGAATGGTTTCCAGGGGAAACAGACTGGGTACGGATTCCAGGCGTTCGAGAAAGTGGTTGGTGTCTATGATGAAGGATGGGAGACTGCATGTAATGGGTTGAAGGTGTTGATCTACATAGGCAGAGATACGTTCTGTGGGGGCTTGGTAACCAGCTACAATGGGGCGGCCAGGATGTTTGGGTTTGTGAATTTTAGGAAGTAGGTAGAAGGTAGGAGTGCAAGGTGTCGGTGGGGTCAGGAGTTTTGATGGAGTCAGGTGAAAGGTTTTGTAGGGGGCCTAAGGTTCTGAGGAGTCCTTGAAGCTTGGCCTGTACATCAGGAATGGGATTACCTTGGCAAACTTTGTATGTAAAGTTGTCTGAAAGCTGACGCAGTCCCTCAGCCACATACTCCCGACAATCAAGTACCACGGTCGTGGAACGCTTGTCAGCCGGAAGAATGATGATGGATCGGTCAGCTTTAAGATCACGGATAGCTTGGGCTTCGGCTGTGGTGATGTTGGAAGTAGGATTAAGGTTTTTCAAGAAAGATTGAGAGGCAAGGCTGGAAGTGAGAAATTCCTGGAAGGTTTGGAGAGGGTGATTTTGAGGAAGAGGAGGTGTGTTCCGCTGTGATGGAGGATGGAACTGTTCCAGGCAGGGTTCAATTTGGATAGTGTCTTGGGGAGTTGGATCATTAGGAGTGGGATCAGGATTATTTTTCTTCGTGGCAAAGTGATATTTCCAGCAGAGACTACGAGTGTAGGACAGTTAATCTTTGACAAGGGCAGTTTGGTTGAACCTGGGAGTGGGGCTGAAGGTGAGGCCTTTGGATAGTACAGAGGTTTCGGATTGGGAGAGAGGTTTTGAGGTAAAGTTAACTACTGAATTGGGGTGTTGTGGTTCCAGATTGTGTTGACTAGAATTTTGAGGTGTTGGGGGGAGTGGAGCTGGAAGTGGGAGATTGAGTAGATGGGAGAGACGGGGTCTGTGTGCAATGAGAGGAGGTTGAGGTTTGTTGGAAAGGTTGTGGAGGGTGAGTGAGTTGCCTTTCCGGAGGTGGGAAACCAGGAGATTGGATAGTTTTTTGAGGTGGAGGGTGGCATGCTGTTCTAATTTGCGGTTGGCCTGTAGAAGGATGCTATGAACAGCGGGTGTGGATGTGGGAGAGGAAAGATTGAGGACTTTGATTTGGGATAGGAGTTGACGGATGTGTTCGTTGGCCGAGTCAATGTATAGGTGAAGGATTAGGCGGGTGAGGGCTATGGATTGTGCTGTTTGGAACTGGTATAAGGACTGATGGAAAGAAGGATTGCAGCCAGAGATGGAAACTTCAAGTGTGAGGCCTTTGGGGGTAATGCCAAATGCCACACAAGCCTGAGTAAATAAAATATGGGTGCGTAATCTGGCTAGGGTGAAGGCATGTTTGCAGAGGGAATGTAAATAAAATTTAATGGGGTCGTTGTAGGGATGTTGTGAGGTTGACATGGTATTAGAAGGTGGAAAGGGTAATATGAGGTTAAAGTGAAAATAAATAGAAATATATATAGGGAGAGATAAAGGTGTGAAAAAAGTCGAAAAAGTGTTGGTTTGAGATGAGCTATTGGTAAAAATAATTAATTTTTGAAAATATACTGTAGGTAGATTAAAAGTTTACTCACCAAGATTTGGAAATGTGTGAGCTTTCAGAGGCAGTGATTATTTGTTCTGGCAGAAGGGCTGAATGGAAAAGAAGAGGGATGAAGGAAAAGGGCTGGTGAGATTAGGAAATGATAAGAGTTAGAGGAAATTCACCCAGAACTCCAGATCGGGGGGGGGGGGGGACTTAGTTGACAGGATGAGAAGGAAAGACTGGTCATTGGTGCCTGTATCGAACAAGATGTAAAAACCTGGGAAATTAAAGGGTGATAAGCAAGGAAAGATTACTAAAAACATTGTGAAAGAGTCAGTAAACACAAAAACTAAGTGTATTATGCATGGTAGATGGGTGAGGAGAGCAGGGAACATTAGACAGATCAGACAATAAAAGATATAGGAAAATAAAAGGGATCAAAGAAAAGGAATAGTTACTGAAAATAAATGTTGAGATGACAGAAATTAACATACATTTAGGCCATGTAGGCAGAGAGAACCAAGCAAATGTTGTCAAGCCAGTACCCACCCATGGAGTTCTGAGAAACTGGAGTCAGGAGGGAGAATCCAGATGGCATGTGTGGTGAAACAAGTCACTGGGGTCATGACTATCATGCAAGGGCACCCATGCTTAGCGGCATACCTACCCCACCAGTTCTCAGAGAAAGTAAAAGATCTAGTGTAGTCAGAAGTTTTTCTTTCAAGAATATGATTTGAAAATCTGAATTACAAAGGTTTTTAACAGGTTTAGAACTGAAACTTTTTTACAGCACTTACAAGTCTCCATTCCTTCTAAAATATTAAAAATACTCCATACTCCCAGGTCTAGCTCCCACCCTGCCGCAAAATACCGTATGAGTGCCCTTGTTGTAATGTTCTAGAGTTTGCTCTGCAGCAGGATATTATGCATTGCCAGTATACATTCTTTATCTGCGCCCATTCAACCTAACTGATAATTTCGTGGTAGCCATACCAATATAGAAGGCTGAAGAGAGTTTACAAAACAGCGGTGTACAGCATGTTGTTTCAGAAGTACTCTGATAGTACCAGGTGATTAAAAAAAAAAAAAGGATATATTTCAGATGTTTATTACTTGCAAACATTGCACATGTCACTGGATAGAGGAAGGTTCAAAGTTTTGACACAGCTGCAACATTTTTTGTTTCTAGCAACAAGGTGGCTACACCATGAGAGAAATAATTTTGTCTGTTGCAGTTTGCACAAAGTCAATCCACTGTTCAAGTTGCGCTGTCGATTCAGCAAGAAGCCACCTCTGCACAAGCAGATTTATGACAGGCATACAAAATTCTTGAAGTTGGTTAAGTATGTGATGGGAAGAGCACTGGTTGGGCCACACAGGTCTGATGAAAATATCACATGGAGTCCTTGGATGTCACAAGATGAGCATGCCAGTAACTTTAAACTTCCTCCAACAATTGTGTGGCGTGCGGATAATGAGATGAGCATCCGTGCTTTCTCATAGCATTTGGAGCTCTGGTGCTCTCCCAACACAGCTATGGCACTTTACAATTGTTATACCAACTGTTCCTAGATCTACATTCTTCCTGTGTTCATCCTGCATCTTTTGAGACTGAAGTCCTCTTTATGTTTCCTCAAGACCCTCTAACAGAAATAATTGCCCAGTCCATGCCACACAGCCCCTGCTACCCGTGTAGCCACCCACCGTGTGTAATGGACTCCTGACCTATTTAGTGGAACCTGAAAGCTCACCACCCTATGGCGAAAGTCGAGGAATCTTGCAATCTACATGGTTGCAGAACTGCCTGAGCCTATGATTCAGACTCTCCACTTGACTCTGTACCAGAGGTCAGAAATCGGTCCTGTTGACTATACAGCAAATGATGAGCTCTGCTTTTATCTCACAAGCTAGACTGGCAACCTTTACCACTTCTGGCAGCCACTCGAAAACAGAGAAAATCTCTCTATCCAAAGTGACACACATCATTGGAACCGACGAGAGCCACCACATGCTGTAGGCTGCAACCTGTGCTTTTCATGGCATCTGAAAGGACCCAATCCATGTTTGGAATGACTCCACACGGTATGTACATGAAGTGCACATTGGCTTTCTTCCTCTCCTTGACAGCAGTGTCCAGACCACATAACATGCCTAACACTGGAGTTAACAACTACCAATAATCCCAACCTCTGTACTGTCCACCCCTGGTAGCCGAGTGGCCAGAGTGACGGAATGTCATACCTAACGGCTCGAGTTCGATTCCCAGTTGGGTTGGAGATTTTCTCCACTCAGGGACTGAGTGTTGTGTTGTCCTTATCATCATCATTTCATCTCCATCAACACGCAAGTCGCTGACGTGGCATCAACTCGAAAGACTTTCACCAGGCTAGTTGTCTACCAGATGGGAGGCCTAGCTTTCCATTTACCTCTGTACTTTCCCATATCTCGCAGGCTAAAACAGGACAAGCAACTGCATCTGTCTAAGTGACATGTCAGCCACAGAGAGCACCTGGAACCTGTTTGTCAAAATAACCAGGGTGTTTCTATGTTTGCCCCCCCCCCCCCCCCACTTAGTCTTTCACCCCCTTTCATGCCCTGATGTGAACTCTCACTTGACCAGGGGTGAGGGGTCAACCTTAGTGCGAGCAGTAACTGGGCTGACCAGTGGTGTGGGCCGATCAGCACACTCTTGAGTCATGTTGGACATCCGTTGGTCCCCAAAGCTGGCCCACAACAGTGATGGCTATCCACTGCAGTGTAATATTACAGTATATTGATAATCCATAAGTAAAAATTATCAATATACCATAATATTACATGCAACTGAGGAAGACAGGATTACAAAAGTTGAAGATGACTGCAGTGTAAAGCTGTGTAACTGGAATCCTCACAGCCTGGAGCAGAACAAAATTTCACCAACTCGGCTCACATCTACACACAGCAATCGCAGTCACTGTCCATACTAAAGACCGTAAAGCTACATTACGCAGACAAACAAAGAACTACTGACATGCGCTATGGAACTCTACTGTATACACTGACGAAAATGGAAGAACTGTGTCTAATAAATTAGATCAAGAAGCAGAGATTCAAAAACTGAACTACCAAAGCACTCAGGGTGAGAATAAATAATTTGCTCTTGCTTAGGAACTTGTAATATCTCACAAAACCACTATACTTTCAGATACAAATGTAAATGTAGGAACAGTGCACATTAAATATTAAATTAACATACAGAAATTCAAGAAACTAAATTACCAATATGCTCTGTGTTAAGAACTCATAAACTGTCACAAAATCAGTTAGTGCCCTATTGCTGCTTGTATCTCGGCTGGCTGCTGCTACTGCCTAACTACTGCTAATGAGCAGTCACTAGCTTTCAAAACAAACGAACAAATTACTATCAACTTGTACTATAGATGTCTACAGTAGGCAACGATGAAAACACAAAAACTGTGTCTAATAAATTAGATTAATACACAGAGATTGAAAAACTAAACTACCAAAGCACTCAGGTGAGACTAAATAATTTGCTCCTGATTAGGAATTTGTAATATATCACAAAAATGGTTTACTTTCTGGCAGAAACAAAAAATGAGAACTGTGTCCTTTAAATATTAAATTAAAAAGGAGAAATTCAAGAAACTAAACTACCAAAGACAGACGAAACTATATAATTTGCTTCTGGTTTGGAGCACCCCTATTGATGCTTGTGTCTCAGCCAGCTACTGCACTTCCTCCCATTACCACCTACACCAGCCCCGTCAACAGGCACGATCACCTGTGAAAGTAGCCATGTCACCAACCAACTTACGTGCAACCATTGTGCAGCATTCTACATTGACACAACAGCTTACAAACTGTCTTCTTGCATGAATGGCCACCATTAAAATGTGGCCAAGAGACAGCTGGACTGTCCAGTTGCTGAGATGCTGCCCAAGACAATGTGCTTGGCTTCAACAACTGCTTAACAGCCTGAAGGATGTATATAAGCTTTTCTGCATTGTGTAGATGGAAACTCTCCCTGTAACATAACCTTTGTTCCTGAGACCCCTCCGACTTTGAGCTTTCCTAGGTATAGTCGTCCATCTGCTCTTACTCCAGCCCTTACATACGCATTTTATCCCACCAGTGCAACTGCATAATCCTTCCTTCCCCCTTCTCCAATTCCTCCTTTCTACTTTGCCAACCTCACTCCTCCACACACCAGTAAAATCTCTCGATGATGCACCTAGCAGCCCAAGATCTTGTCCCCACCATATCCCTGCATGCTCCCACAGGCAGCACTAGCACCTTCCCCCACCTCTACCTTGCTATGCCGCCATCTCTCGACCTCTTCTGTAGCCCCACTATTCACCCCAGCAAAGATTGCTGCTCACCTCAGATGCAGTTGTAGTTTTTCCTTCACACCCAGGAATAATATGGACCACATGTGTGACAGTTTGCTTGTGCGCATTTAGATTTATCTACATCTGCTGAAGGACTTAATCTGACAACTGAAAGACACACAGCAGTCTTTTTCATTGTGCCTGTCTACCACTCAACACTTCCTTTGTTTATATCAACACACACTGGCTTTCAACCACCTCCAATTTTATATCTTGTAAGGGAACAGATATTGATCGCTCCTGTACTTGACAGATCAAATCTATCCTTACTATTCTTTGCTACCTGAGTGGCATCACTGAAGAGAATGCTCCATAGTTCTAGAACAGACATCTTGGCACCTGGAGGTAATTTGGCCCAAGGGAGTGAGTCAGTTGGACCAGAGCCATCATGCGAAAAGGTTGCATATGTGTATGACAAAAGCGATTGTGTTAAAGTAATCATTCCAAACCACCGGGTTAATTTTGTAACTGTGGAGTTGTTATACAATTAAAAGGTCCCATAGTGTAAGGAATTGGGCAATGGCAAACTCACATGAGCTCATGATAAATGAGTGAATGTAATTGTAGTGTGAGTCAATCATAACACGCATGTGATGCTTGAAATCAAAGTGAAATAAATTAACTGTTGTCATATGAAAGTGTTCACATACTGCAAACTCTTCACAACTATTATAATGCTTTTGATGGGGCTGAGTTATAGGACAGTGTAGGAGTTATTGGCAAATGTACTTTGGGAGTAAGTTCACTCTCCAAAACTGACTACTTCTTAATGTCCGATGCCTAATTTTCCAACCAGCCAGACTATTGAAAGTAATAAGTAAGTATAAATACATATAATATGGAGGGCCACCTTATAATCTTCATCACTGCTCTGAAATTCACAACTAAGTGCCTGGCAGAGGGTCCATTGAACCACCTTCAAGTTATTTCTCTACTGTTCCTCTCTTGAAGACCAGGCAGGAAAAAGCAAACATTTATGCCTTACCATGTGAGCTCTCATTTCTCTATTTTATTACAATGATAATTTCTCCCTATGTAGGTTGGTGACAACAAAATTTTTCACATACAAAGGAGAAAGTTTGGGCTGACATTTTGTGAAGATCCTGTTGCAATGAAAAATGCCTTTTGTTTAATGATTCCCACCGCAACTTGCATATCAAATCTGTGACATTCTCTCCCCCATTTCATGATAGTAGAAAAAGATCTGTCCTTGGCTGAACAATTTTGATGTCCTCTGTCAATACTATTTTATGTGGGTTCCATATCACTAATCAACACTCCAGAAGCCAGACAAGTGTAGCATAGGCAATTTCTTTAGTAGACTTGTTGCATATTCTAAGGGTTCTTTCAATAAATTGCAGTCTCTGATCAGTTTTCCCCACAGCATTGTTCTATAGACTCATTCTGATTTAAGTTATCCTTAATTGTAGTCCCCAAGTAAGCAATTGAATTCACAGCCTTTAGATTTATGTAATTTATCACGTAACCAGAATTTAGTGGAATCTTATGACTGTATTAAACAGTGAAAAGCATCATCATTTGCAACAATCTAAGGGGGTTGCTCAGATTGTTTCCTAAACCGTCTACAGGGTGTGTCAAATAAATATATACATACTCTGAAGCTTCATAGAAAATTTATTTCCCATTCTTAATGTTAAATTTCTGGAAATGGAAAGCTTAAAGTCCAATTGGAAAAATAAATCTACTTTGCAAATGTGATTAATGTTCAAACTGGTGGCCCTCAACATCAATACATTTCTGAGTACAAGTCACCACTAATTCCGTACATCGTACCAAAGTGCCCAATGAGATTTCTGCTCACACCGCCTGGATCTTATTCCAAAGTGTGTCCAGGTTACGTGGTTTATGTTTGTACACCTCATCTCTTACTGTGCCCAATAAGAAGAAATCCTGCGGCGTGAGATCTGGAGAGCGTGCAGGAAACTCTATTGGTCCCCTGCGTCCTATCCACTGGCCTGGCACACTGTGATCCAGGTATGCTCGTACGTCCCTATTTCTTATTAGAAATAAAACTCATCCTTACCGTATAATGTACGAATGGCAGGGAATATGGAGTCAGCAAGCATTGTTAGGTACATTTCTCCAGTAACAGTACCTTCGAAGCAGAAAAGCCCAATGAGTCCTCTTGCACACAAACCACACCACACATTTACACCAGACAAATTCACAGCCTTTTCAAATGTAATGTGAGGATTATCTTCAGCCCAGTACACACAATTGTGCCTATTGACAGTTCCATTGAGTTTTAATTGGGCTTCATCTGACCAAATTATGCTACAAATAAATCCCGGTTCACATTTCACCATCTCCTGAACCCATTAACAAAATTCTAACCTTCAATCTGTATCATCGTCACTTAGCTGTTGCACCAGGCTTGGAATGTACACACGAAACTTGCCTTTCTTCAGAATGCGTAGCACACTACTAGGACTTACATTACTCCCACGTGCTGCTTGCCTTGAAGATTTTTGAGGCGAACGCTGAAACAGTTCCAAGACCACAGTTGTGGAATCATCACCTGTAGCTGTACGAGGTCACCCTGATTGACCTTTATGCACATCACACACTGTTCCATGAATTTCGAATTTGTCTCGTAGACGTGTAATTGTTAACCTTGAAGGTAGTTCTGTACCATACTCACTTCTCCATTGTCTTCGAACTGCAGCTACATTCTCAAACTTCCAGTATCACTTAATTATCTGCTTCTGCACTTCAAAGCTCAAATGCACATCCGCCATGTTGCAGTTACTTCCTTGCCACTGCTGCCACCTGTTGAAGAAACGTTAACATTAGTTTCTCACAGATATTTAACATTGTAGAATGGGAAATGAATTGTCTATGACTGTTCGAAGGGTATATACATTTTTTTGGCGCACCCTGTATATGCATTAGGAACAGCAGAGGACCTACAGTGCTTCTTTGGGCAAAGCCAGATATTACTTCTGTTTTACTCAATGATTTACTGTCAGTTACTATAAATTGTGACCTTAGTGATAGGATACCATCAACCCAGCCACACCAACTGAGATGATACTCCATAGGTACGCAATATGATTACAGGTCACTTGTGAGGGATGATGCAAAGCTTTCTGGAAATCTAGAAATATGGAATCAATTTGACATCACCTGTTGGTAGTACTCATTACTTCATGTGAATAAAGAGCTAGTTGTGTTTTGTATGAATGATATTTTCTGAAACCATGCTGACTATTTATCAATAAATCATATCCTTCAAAATAAATCATAATGTTCAAACAAAGTATATCTTCCAAAATTTTACTGCAAATCAACATTAGTGAAATGGGCCTGTAATTCAGTGGATCACTTCTGTTTACTTTCCTGAGTATTGGTGTGACCCATGCTACTTTCCACTCTTTAGGTATGGATCTTTCATCGAGTGAGCAGTTGTATACGATTGTAGAGTATAGAGATATTGTATCAGCTTAACTGGTGTGCAATCTGGAAGGAGGGGCTTGCATTTATTATGTGATTTAAGCGACTTTGCTAAACTAAGGATATCTTTACGTAATCATGTTAGCAGCTGTTCTCGATTCGAACTCTAGAACATTCACTTCATCTTCTTTGGTGAAGCCATTTCGGAAAAGTGCGTCTAATAGCTCCGCTTTAGTGGCACTGTCATTGGTAAAATTACCATTGCTATGCACAGTTAAGGTACTGATGGTGTCTCGTATTGGTGTATTTACATACAACCAGAATCTCCTGGATTTTCTGTCTGATTTTGAGGCACATTGCAGAAACTATTAAAAGCATCTCACATTGAAGTCAGTACTAAATTTCAAGCTTCAGCAAAACATCAACAATCTTGGAGATTGTGTGTTCTTTTAAATTTTTTTCATTGCTTCTGCGGCAACATCCTGAGCAGTTTTATATGCCATGTGGGATCAGTTCCATTTCTTATTAATTTATTTTGTATGTATCTCTCAATTGTCATCAATACTATTTCTTCTAATTTAAACCATATCAGATATATGTTTACATTGTCAATATGGAAGGAGTGGAGACTCTCTCTTAAGAAGGTGTCAATCACATTTTACCTCCTTTTCTTAAATAGATTTACATTTGTTTTTGGTTGATTTGGATGTTACAGTATTCAGTCTTATTATGACCTTGTGGTCACTAATCCCTATATCTGACATGATGTTCACTATTTGCTCAGGGTTATTTGTTGCTACAAGGTCAAGTACGTTTTCATAACCATTTACACTTCAAGTGGACCCCTCAACTGTTCAAAATAATTTTTGAAGAAAGCATTCAGTACAATTTTGGAAGATGTTTTATGCCTATGCTGACTTTAAACATGTATTTTCACCAACATATTGGGGGTAGATAGAAGTTACCACCTGTTACAATTGTACGTAAACGGTACCTATTTGAAAAGAGACTAAAGTTTTCTGTGAACTGTTCAATAACTGTATCATCTGAGTTGAGGGAGTCAGTTGTAGGAACCAATTATTGATTTAGTCTGGTTGTAAGGATAACCTCTACCCATACTAAATCATAGGAACTACTGCTTCAATTTCACTACAAGGTAAACCACTTCTAACAGCTGTAGGCACTCCACCAGCAACTATATTTTATCTGTCCTTCCTGAATGCAATTAGGTCCACTGCAAAATTTTTGGCTTAACTTATCTCTGTCTCTAATAAGCTTTCAGTACCTACAACAATTTCAGCTTCAGTGCTTTCCAGTAGTGCTTGGAGCTCTAATTCTTTCCCATCACAGATATGACAATTTACAACTACAGAGTCACCACTGAGTCCCTTTACCCTCATACATATTACACAGACGAGAATGAATTGTTATTTCTTACTGTTGCATGTGCGGCTGAGTCCACTTACTCATGGATAGTAATGAGCATGTGGGCTCATGAACGACCCTATACAGGAATATCAACAAGATATTCAGTGTGATTTCACTGTAAGTTTCAGAAACATTTCACATGAAAATCAACTACTTTACAGTGGGAGAAAAAGCTCTTTGCAACTGGTTGCTTATTAGATTAGCCCCACTCAGGACATCCACTAACACAACTGGAAACAGGTGTGGAGGCTGCAGTGTCTGTTGAACGCTCGCCAGGAAAGTTCGTTTGTAAGCAGTCACAAGAATTGGGAGTTCCCCACTCAATATTACAGATACAATCGAAGAGTTCGATGTCTTTAAAACTCTTCCTTCAAGGTTTTTTTGTTCTTTTTGATGAATGTGCAGTATATCACAGTGCAAAAGTGACAAAAATTTATTTCTGGAGTAAAGAATTCCCATTTTTTCTATGAAGAACTTTAATTCAACCCACCATATGTCATGATCTGGGCTGCAAATCTGCAACCCTCTTAGTGGTTACATATTTCTTTGATGATGCTGTGAAACACGTTGTGTGTCTCTCACTATTTACATGATTGTTTTATTCCACATCTGGAAGATGCTCAGATATCTTGTTCCAGCCCATTATTCTACTGTAGTTAGAGAATCTGTCAATGAGGCATCTCCTGATAAATATCTACTTGCCTGCACATTTGGAGTGGCCACCAGAAAGTCCTACAGTCGCCTTGCAACAATACATTATCGGATTTCATTAAACAGAAAGTTGCTGCCACACGTTATGAGGCAACTGTTGAACTTGGGATGATGTTTGATGTGCATTTACTGCCATCATACCAACAATGAAAAGGAGATTTTCACATTGTACATGGAGGAGAATCACATTCAGTTATGAAAACAATGGTGTACTCTGGAATAATTAGTACAGAATAGTCATACTACCTCAAAGTTATCTTCTGCCAGAATCTCATTTCAATACAATGTTACCATATATGAATATGTGGACACTCAGTATGGGGTAATGGGGCTTTGTGACCACTGTATACAATACCAATTGTTGCTAGGTCTATCATCATCCTGCAATTGTTCTGCACCCTTTTAGACTGAGGCACTTTCTGTAATATCTTGAGACTCTCTAATCTAAAAACCTAGTTCATTCCACATGGTCTCCACTACCCATGTAGTCACATCTTGAGTGTAATGGATTCCTGACCTATTAAGCAAAACCTGAAAACCCATCCTATGGCGTAAATCTGCACCCTAAATAGATGCAGAATTGTCTGAGCCTCTGATTCTGAACCTCCACTCAGTTCTGTACCAAAGGTTTTCAGCCCATCCTGTTGATGACACTTGCCATCATTTGTAATCAGTCTTTGCCACTTTGTACAGCTGAATGAAACTAGAGAGAATCTCTTCCAGTCCAAAGTGACATACATTGTTAGCAGTGACTTGAGTGACTACCTGCAGCTAGCTGCACCCTGCAGTCGTCATGGCATCCATCCACAAGCATCAATTTCCCATCTGGGATGACCCACTGGTATGCACACGAAGTGCACTTTGGGCCTTCCCCCAACCTTGGCAGCCATATCCCAAATGAGCCACCCCATTATGCACCAACAACGGAACTCCAAATTACCAGTAACCCAAATCTATTGGACAGCCTAGATCTTGTGGGCCAAAAGTCTTCCTCTGAAATTGACATATAAGTTTTATACCTTCATCAACTAAACATCTTGACAGACTTTGTGGAGAAGGAGAATCTAGAAATGTTGGTGTTTACTGAAACCACGCAAAAAGGAAGAGGAAAGGATACACACTATATTGGAGTGATGGACAATAGGCCAAAAGTGGAATGAATGCAAAAGAAAAACCAACCCTAGAAGAATGTGTGGAAGCAGTAGAAGACATAAGTGAGAAGATGAAGAAGATTCAGCTGAGGCCTTAATCGAAGTACAGAAGTATATGCACCACACACAGGAAATAAAGAGGAAACATTGAGGAATTCCTAAGAAATTAAAGACTTAACTTATGGATGTGGAAGCAATAACAACGGGCACCGTAACTATACAGGTGGGAAATGAAAAATTAGGGAAGGAAGTGAGGATTGATATGTACAGATATGGGAAGGAAAATGAGTAAGGAGAGAAAATGACTGATTGTGAAAGAAATGGTTTGATTGTGAGCAACTTGTTGTTCAGGAAGATAACAGCCGAAAGGTAACAAGGAGAAGCTTTTGATATAAACTGTCCAGCAGTGGTGCAAAGATGAGGATCGGTAAAATGGAAGAAATTAAGGCAAAAAGGGAGACAAAATGAAAACATGGAAATGAAAGACAGGAAAGCAGAAGAAAATTCAAGAGTTACTTGTTGTATCCGTGGTCCCAACGGAATAGCGTGCGCACCCTGCAATCGCATCGATTGCCACAGTTTCCCATCGTGACCACTGGCGGCGCATGGCGCTGCCACCGACCGAAGACGTCGCACCATGGCTGAGCTGGGGCCTACAGCACCCTCTGGCTACATGATATAACAGGAGCACTGGCCCTGAGTCAGGGGGTCTTGCAGGCGGCTCGTTGCAGTCATCAGTGCCGTCGTGCTAGCTGGCTGTGTGATTCAGTATTGTATAACGACTTATGACACGAATCAGGAATATTCTTTGGACACTAATTGGAACTGTATCTATGGTACACTCTTTGCTGTCAATAACGCTAAGTAACTGTTTTATACTACCTGGTGCTTATTTGTCACTAATCGTTTTCCTGCCACCAGCTTTTAGTCACAACCTGGTCACGTCCTACTCCATTTCCAAATTATGGTTGCCACGCCTGGGCAGTCATAAAATTACTTAAGCTTAAAATCCAAAGCACTGAATGGGGAAGAGTGGAAAAGAAATGGGATAAGTTAAAAAAGGCATCTGTAAGCTCTGTAGAGAACACCTCTGGCAGAATGCCATAAAATGAGAAAGATAAAGAGAGACAACAGTGGAATGAGCAAGTGAGGGAAGCGGTAAAATAAAAGAAGAAAGCATGGTAAAAATGATCAGAGACAAAAAGAAAGGAAGTAAAGGAAATAACAAGAAAGCAAAGCGAAATGTAAGAAAGTGATACTAGAATAATGAGGAAAAGTTGGGAGGAATTCACGTGAGATTTGGAAAAGGTTGTTAATTGGGGGGGGGGGGGGGGGGGGGGTGAAAAGATGTATGGAATCACATGGAGGAAGGAAAACAGTTACACAATGTGAGAGGAGAAATTGGAAAGCTAATAATGCTACTGGAAGAGATGTGGAACAGATGTAAGGAGTATTTTGATAAACCATTGAATGTGGCTAATAGTTATGAGATAGGGATGTAAGTACGTTGGAGAAGGAAGGAGAGGGCGTTTGAACCTGGACGAAGAGCAAGATATTGCAATGTTAGAAGAAAGAAAACATGAAAGGTTATATAAATTGCTAAGATGCATATGGACTCAGGAATGTGCGCACATACAATGGGGAAAGGATATAATAATTCCGGTTCCAGTGCTCCAGAAGAGAGATTGAAAAGTATATGACAACTATTGAGGGATCACGCTCATATCACAAGTAGCAAAAATAATGGAGAGGATACCAAAATGAAGATCGAGAGAAAATATGGAAGAGCAGTGTGGCTTCCGCTATGGCCAATGAACAGGGGACCCAATCTTTAGTATGAGAGAGTTGATGTAAAGGGGAAAACTCTGGTGATAACATTTATTGACTTCATGGAGGCATATGATAATGACATCAAAGAAAACTGACCTCAACTCTGAACAGAAAGTGAATTGGAAAAGAAACAACTGAAATTCTTCAAGCAATGTATGACATAGTCCTCATCCAAGATAGTTCAACTGTTTGGTTTAGGGCTGTTACATGGCTGAGACGAGAAAGTGTGGCGTCCTTCATTATTATTTGTAATGGTGATGGATGAATTCTTTAAGGAGACAAAAGCAGCTCTCAGAGGAATTGAGATGCTATTTACCAATGATACTGTCTAGTGGGGAACCAACAGTAAGCATGTACAGTACAACAAGACATTTAACATGAAAAAAAAAATCAAGAAATATGGCATGAAATGCATTGAGAAAAGGAAGACCATGGTTGAAACAGCATATTGAAACAGTGGACAACTTGATATACCTGAGAAATGTGGTAATGCATAATGCAAAGAGGGAGACAGAAATTAGCACAAGGCTGCAACAGAGAAACCCATTTTACCAATGTGCGAGGGGGCTTAGTCATACTTTATACCAATATGTACATTTGCATTGAGGACCTGGAAACTGCCAAGAAGAGAAGAAAGGAGAGTAGAATCCAGGCCAGTGAAATGAAATTCCATTTAAGAATTATTTAAGGGGACAGCAGGGAGATACAGAGTGAGAAATGATGATGTTAAAAAGAAAATTGAATAATAGAATTGAAAATAAGAGATTAAAATGATTTGGACAAGTAAAGACATTGGAAGAAGGAAAAAATGCCAAAATGAATAACAGAGAGCACTTTCTAGAACAAGACGGAAAGCCAGAGCAAGAAGCATTGGTTCGATCAAGACCAGTTTAAGAAGGAACCTGGATAGGAAAAATCAGTTATACATGAAGAATGGTGATACACATGAAGAATTGTGAAAAAAAGGGGAAGTGAAAAACACCCTACATTTCCCAACCCAGCTTGATGCTGGATAAAAAGACAAACAAAGATGATGGCAACGAATAAAATGTCTTTACAGCCTCATTTTGCTGCAGCTGTCATTTGTTCTGTAGCTTGTACCTCTTTTTCCTGTTTTTAAATGCATAGCACAAACACACTTAGTTTCACTGATCCTGGGGTACTCCTTCAAAGAATGGCTTATGGTAGGGTGTCCTCACCAGAGTGCCTGGGTTCAGGGATCACGGCTGTCATTTTTTTATTGATATGCTACACTATGTCTGCTTATGGTTAACAATAAAGAACTTTGACAATATTTGGATATCTTCATCATCTACACCTTTACTCATCTTCAGCAGAGAGCTGCTCTCCTACTTAGTTCTCCCCAACATCTATGCATTTGGTGTCAAAAGAATATCTGTTTTGGGTTGAACTGGCTGATACACAGGATGCAGCAATGGCAGTGATTCAGCAGCAGTGAAATGACACAGATGGAGGCAAATGCTGATGGAAACTACAATGGTGATTCAACGTGTGCGACAGCAGTTAAAGTAGCAGCAAGTACATTTCTTATATCATTCATAGGGTCCTTGTATCCTTAGGTTTGACCTCTTTCTGCCATATGTTCCCATTATGTTAGGGATAGACTCAGTCATAGCACCTGGGAGGGACCAGAGGGATGAACCTGACTCCAGCTGTGTGTATCCAGTGTAATTTACCTGGACACATAGCCTAGGGCACCAATTCGCACAATATAGTTTGCTGAGTATGCCAACGCAATGCGCCAGGCAGTACAGATGATATGTGTGGTTAAGATGAGAAAGGACATGGATACCAAGAAAATTTAGATCACTGTAAATAATATGTAAATATAAGCATGGGTTGTTGTAATTAGAAGAAAAAAGTAAGAATTTAGTAGTCTGTATTAGTGGATATGATATATCGATGCGAATGAGGCATTGACCATGATATCGTCAGTTATGCTGACTTCATCCACTGAGACACAGTGAGCACGATGGAAAAGCTGCCTCAGGTATCTGTGTAAGTTAGAAAAGTAAGTACACAGTATTAAGGAAATTCATGACATATCATAGGTGGACTAAGGACACACAAGTGTACCTGGAAAGTGACTGTGATCCAGGAAGCAAGTCAGTGGTATCAATGAGCTCTTAAGTGCAATATGCTGGACAAGTCTCTTGGGGTGAAAGGTAACTGAGATGAGGTACTAAGGATTTATTAAGAGACGATACTGTTATGATAATGTGTTACGGGGTTATCTTCATTACTGAATTACTATGAGGAATATAACCATGGAGTTAATGTTAGAAATTAACTATTATGTAAATGTAGTGGACAGTGTTCACTTAGCCATAGAACAATGTAATTTTGATAATTCCCCTGTTATTACACCTGGGTAAGTGACCACAGCAATGCTACCTCAGACTTGTTCGTTTTTGAAGTAACTGTCCTTATTTGTTATGACATAGTGATAATGCAAAAAGAAAGTCTGCATATAAATAAGTATTTGCAGGTTAAGTAGTGTCTGGTTTGGTCTCAAGTGCTGGAAGAGTACCTAGTATTGTTTCCTTGGGATAGTATAGGGCATGGTGCCAAGGGACGTACATATTACTCACATCTCACGTTAGTCGGAATCAGAGGTGATGAGGAAGTTACTGCAAAAGTGGGTAAGGTTAGCAAGGATACTGCAATATGTTGCTTTCCTGACTCCATCCCCCTTCCTACAAGGAGGAACAACACAGTTGCTTAAAAAGAAAGAACTGAAGTAAGGTAATGCCAAACAGGATCTAATGACTCAATGCCTGTGCCTCATTTCAATGAGACAGTGAACATGATGTAATAAGAGAAAAGGAAAAAAGAACACCATATAGTATAGGCTACTCAAGAGCGAGTACTCCAGATTCAAGTAGGAGAATGTAAAGTGAAAAATGACTTTAAATTCAAAAGAGCTTCTGTTACAGTCATTTTCTCATGCAGGAATCTAGTGGGTGGATTACTCCTAACAGGGGCCTGGCTGTAGGTTGCAACCAGCCGATGCAGCATCTCACCATACTGGGAACTCTCCTCAACCCAGTTCTCTGGGCAATGACTGGCCTGCAGGGTGATCCAACGGCACTGTACACAGCAGTAGTTGTCTTCCCCAGAAACAAGCTCTCTTTGGCCATATCTATCTCCACTAGACCATTTACCGGACATCCTGGTGCTGCCTCAGGGTCTTAGGTACAAACTCAGGTCCTCCCAGCTCCACACCACTGGGGTTCAATGCTGCCAGATATAGTGCCCCAGCCATCAGCCCAGGGTCTGTAACATCACCCAGATACCACTGCCGACTTCTGCTAGGGTGTCCACTAGTCTGTTTCAAATCCCCCCTGCCATCACATTGTCACGCAATCTTATCTTGGCAACAGCTGGTAATTGGAACATGCTGGTAGAGGTCTTTGAGAAGCTCTTACTGTGGTGCACCCACATCAGCACACCTGGGTACAGAGTTCAACACCAATCACCTATTAACGATTGCTGCAGGAATACTACACTACACCAGATGAATGCTTCAGGTAGTAAGCAGTTTGCTTTGAAATGCGTGCCGAGATCTTTGTAGCAAGTTCCAGTCAATAGCACTCACACCAGCGACAACATCTCTGCATTTAACATCATGTTGAATATGTGATTATTCATACAAAACGGATCTATAACAGAATGACCACATAAAACCAGTTACAGCGAAGTCTGATGTTAAACTGGGATTCAGTATCCAAAGAAAATTTAATCCAACAATAATATTGTCCAAATAATTCCTGAGTATCACTCATTGTCTAGGACACTTACAATGTAGGATTAATAGAGAAGATGATACAAGGACTCTTTGCCACACACTGTAAAGTGGTTTGCAAAGTGTAAATGCATATGATCCCATGAGCACGACAGTGAATGAGGTAAAGTGTGGTGTACATGTATGGGTGCTCACTATTCGGCCACAGAATCTTTAGGAAGTGCATGCATCAATCTGTTTCTTCATTGCGAAAGTACTAACATTTGGACACAACTGCAGTTCATTAGTTATCAAATGCCACTTACACACAGATTATAATAACTTCATCCTTTTACCAAACATGCAAGACAATAATGGAATCATTACTAGGTATACCCACAATAAGTTCTGGGAGACTCTAAGTTCACAGTTATAGAATCTATGCAGTGTCATCTGATTGACAAAATTCTGATGCAACCACCTTCCATGTTATGGGTAATTAGTAAGTTCACTGGACAGAGTAGTAGTCACTGCTTTAAAAAAAGACTCTTGAGTGCATCACATTGTTGAGAACTGGTATTAGGTGGCCACGTTGATAAAAAGACATGACAGAATGGCACAAAGGAGCTATTAAGTTTGGCCAGTCCCATAACCACATGGCGAATGAAGTTGATCAATTTGTTGATGTATCATAAAGGACTGTCCAACAAGTCTCTAGGGAATGGCTTACCAATAGCATCCATGTAACAGACTGTAAGAACAGTGGCCTTAAAAAAATGCTAATCGGGACTGGAGATGAGTGACACATATTATCAGCAACAATCAGTTTCAACCCCTGAAAAGAAATGACACTGTCATTGAATGCAGATCCATCTCAAAGAGTTCCTGAGCGATCATTGTCAAGCGAACTGCATGCAGTCGGTGTGTGACTATGATATCCTGCAAAAGGCTATTGTTCACAGTAGCACAGAAAGCTGCACGTCTTCATAAAGGCCAAACATAGAAATTGGACAGAGGCTAACTAAGAGCTTGTAATGTGGCCTGACAAGCTGCAATTATGTCTCTCTTAAAATGTTGCAAAGTGTTGAGTGCTTCAATGCCCATGAGAGATTTAACCCACAGTGTGTAGAGGGTGTAGTTCAGGTGGGTGGAGGTTTTGTGATGTGTAGGTGATGTTTTTTATACTATGAGTTGGGGCACAATTTCAGGTTACTGTGAATATGAACCAGGATGTTTAATAAAACACAGTCAGTGACTAAACTTTGTCCAGTCTTCTGCATCTTCCAAGATGACAATAGTTATATCCTCACTTTTGCACACAAATGTTTCTTGTCTGATGAACACTTAGCACCCTATCATACTTTGGTTTGCTAAATCACCTGACGTTAATCCCATAGAAGAAGTCTGTGACTATCTTAAACACTATGTGAATATAACAGTCAACATCATCAAAACTTTATAGCTTTGCAGGAGCCATTTATCAGCGAGTGACTTCAGGTGGCTTCTGGCATATCTGAAGATACTTGTCGTCCCTTTTCTTGCTGAAATGAAGCCATAATCAAGGGTAGAGGTGGTGTTACACAGTACTAATGCGATGTCTCCTGAGGGTGTTTACTCTTCTATGAAAAATAACATGTCACCTGCATACTGATTCAAGAACTTGAAACTACAACTCCCTGGTATTATGCTACACTGATGTCATTTTCATTTTCGCAAAAGTATCTTTGTGAGAGTATTTACATCTCACTGAAAGCAAGCTGAAAGTAAACTTTGGGCATATCCCTACCTCTGCAAATTTTTTGATTGAATAGATAATATTCTGAACACTGTGATGATGATGAAAATGACAGAAAATGAGAAACAGAAAATTATCTGTCAATTACACTTCCAAATCATTTTTACAAAGGACTTTTGAGGACAGCACGTCATAAAGCCAATATCTTCTGCGATAATTGGACAATATCATGTCATCAGGACATATGAAGATGCTGCACTACAATTCCTTTTGCAATTTTTTAAAATTTTGTCCCCCATAATACTCCTTTCACAATAGAGGTGAGGAAAAAGAGGCAATTAACCATTCTAAATGTTTTAGTGCTTGGAGAAGAACAATGATCCTTGGGTCATGGTGTTTATTAGAAGCCGATGCACACATTATGCTATTTTCGGGAATCAAGCTCTCATCATCTACCTTAGTACAGGCTAGTCTAAAAGATGTCTAAGGTAGTAAGTGGTGTTATGAAATTTTGTGCCTGTTTAGAAAACCCTATATTGTTGAATAACACAGCAAGAGAACTAATTGCAGACTCTGTTTTCATCTATTATATAACAATCTTTAGGATCTCACACTGACATACTGTACAAGATCAAGTAACCAACTTCACAAATACAATACCGCTATATATTTAAATTGCAGTATTTTACAAGAATAATGCCTTCTACAAGCTGCACATTAATTTTTTATTTTACTTATGCACCCAGATACATTTTGCTCTTTTTGTTTTTAAAGGGCAACTTCAGCGTGTGTCCTGAAATGTTACACAAATTTTTCATAATCACATAATAGGTCACAGATTTAAGAGTTCATGGAAGATTTTATAATAAAATGGAAAGGTACTTACACATCAGGGTCTAATTCTGACCAAACAGGTTTCTCCCACATGACAAAAATGACTGAAAGCGTGAAGGTTTCTTGCAGTCATTCTGTTTTCAAAACATAGCACTGTTTTTGTGTCTAGAGTGTCATTTATCTTTGTAACAACTTTTTATTTTATCTTTCAATGGCTACCACAAGACCGTATGTATGTAATTTTCATAGCATCAAAGCATTCTTAGACAGCTTGTCAATATCAGGATTTTATTTTATTTTACATGTCTAGTTCTGTGGGACCAAATGGAGCAGCAAACCTCCAATGCCATGGAACATGTCAGTACATGAAATTACAACATAAAAGTAATAACAGATAAAATAACATGTTTATGAAGCCAAAAAAGACAAGCCATAAGTTTATGTAAACACAATCAACAATATAACACCGGAATCAGCAAAATTTTTTAAGGAACTCCTCAACAGAATAGAAGGAGTGATCCATGAGAAAACTCTTCAGTTTCATTTAGAAAGTGCGTGGATTACTGCTATGATTTTTGAATTCTTGTGGCAGCTCATTGAAAATGAATGCAGCAGTATACTGCACACCTGCTGCACAACAGTCAAGGAAGTGCGATCCATATGCAAATTGGATTTCTGCACAGTATTAATTGAGTGAAAACTACTAATTCTTGGGAACAGGCTGATATTGTCAACAAGAAATGACAGCAAAGAATATATATATTGACAGCCAATGTCAGAAAACCCAGACTAATGAACAGGGGTCGACAAGAGGTTCACGTACTTATACCACTTATTGCCAAAACTGCCCTTTCCTGAGCCAAAATTTCCTTTGAGAATGGGAAGATTTACCCCAAAATATAATGCCATACATCATAAGCAAGCAAAAATAAGTGAAGGAGACTACTTTTTGTGTCGAACTGTCACTTACTTGAATAGTAAAAATGGCAGCATTACGTTTTTGGACAATATGGGCTTTCCAAGACATTTAACTACCTATGTGAACACCTAGAAATTTGAACTGTTCAGTTTCACTAATCATATGGCCATTCTATGAAATTAAAGCGTTGGGTTTTGTTGAATCGTGTGTTAGAAACTGTAAAAACTGAGTTTTACTGTGGTTTAACATTAGTTTATTTTCTACAAGCCATGAACAGTACCATTTGAACCAGTGCCAATGCTGCATCTTTACTACCAAGCTACTATCATCAGCAAACAGAAATATTTTAGAATCACCTGCAATACTCGAGTGCATATCATTTATATAATATAATATAAATAATAGGAGTGACCTTAGTACTGACCCCTGGGGCAACCCTCAACACCCCCCCCCCCCCCCCCCTTTCGAATTAACTGTGCCCCACTCAGACCACACATCAACGCCACTCTTAACGCTGTGGATAATGAACTTTTTCTGTCTCTTGTTAAAGTAAGAAGTGACCCAATTTTGAGCTACTCCCCAAATTCCATACTAGTCCAACTTCTGGAGTAATATTTTGTGAACAACACAATCAAATGCCTTAGTTAAATAAAAACAGATGCCTAGCATTCGAAACCTTTTGTTTAATCCATCCAGCACCTCACAGAGAAAAGAGAATATAGGATTTTCAATTGTTAAACCACTTCTAAAACTGAACTGTATATTTGATAGCAAAATATGTGAAATAAAAATATCAACTATCCTTATACACACAGCCTTTTCAATAACTTTAGCAAACACTGATGGCATAGAAACAGTTCTAAAATTGTCTACACTATCCCTGTCTCCCCTTCTGTAAAGTGGCTTTACTACTGAGTACTTTAATTATTCAGGAAACTGACCATTCTTAAAGGAAAAATTACAAATATGGCTAAGTACAGTACTTTCATATTCTGCTGGGTACTCCATCATATCCCAAGAGAATTCTCAGTCTTCAGTGATTTAACTATTGACTCAATCTCCTTCCTTGTCAGTATCACAGAGGAGTACTTCAAATGTCAGTTCAGGAAAGCATTTTCCTAGGGAGTTATACGATACCCTGCAAAAACTAAGCTTTTATTTAATTCGCCAGCAATGCTCAGAAAGCGATTGTTAAATATTGTACATATATCTCTGACTTACCAGTAACAGAAATATTTTTACAATGAACTGACTTCACATCGACAACCTTGTGTTGCTCACCATACACATCCTTCATGACTGACCATATGGTTTTAATTTTAGCATCTAGCATTCTATTTGCATACCACATACTCTTTGCCTTTCTAATAACATAAGTATCTTACAATACTGTTTGTACTGGTCTACTGTAGCTCAATTGTGACTGCTTCCAACATTTTGATATAGTTCCCATTTTCTTGTACATGATATCCTTATCCCACTAGTCAGCCACCCAAGCTGCCTTTTACCACTAGTAACCTGTTTAGAATCTGAAGATGATAATGAAGTAAACAAAACCAGCCATGACAGCAAAATAAAATATGCAACAGGAACTGTTATTTCCCTTTGCTATAGTTCCTACAGCTGCAGAATGCTCTAAACTGAACGTCAATTGCGTACAAGATATTCTCTCACACTCTTAAGTACATGTGATGCATCACTGGTTTCATACATGGTTCAGGTTACTAGAAAATGGTTGACTGGCATGATCATGGGATGGACTACATAAACACCAAGGCAGCTAATACTGCTCGTCTTTTAGGAACAGCAATATTTAAGTGTCTGTCTACATCCACACAGCTCATCATTTCACAAGAACTCGGGATTTAAACTAAACAAAGTGTGCAACACATGACACACTAAAATTATTTCAGTAATGGAACATCCAGTCAGCTAAGTGAAGGTAGTGAAGACAGACCATTGTGCACATCATGTTCCACTCCAACAGTTATCTTCTGCAGGCTTCTATGAAACATCTACTTTATTAACTGCAGATGATGAGCAAGTGCTCAGTTGAAATAAAGTGTAATTTCCATAAAACCATCTAGTTTTATGCTAAAAAAAAACCACTGCAGCACCCTAGGGTTACTATAGCATTCAACAGTAAAACTATTTGTCTCAATGAAGACATGTTTTGACTGGATGGCAAATCAAATTGGAATACAATACACACTTTGTGCAGTACCAATTTATCCTAAAGGCAACAAGAAGATATAATTCAGACTGAATTTTCCAACAATCTCATGAATATGACTATCTTCACTGTCTGTAGTGCATGTAGTCGTTGTTGTTGTCTTCAGTCCTGAGACTGGTTTGATGCAGCTCTCCATGCTACTCTGTACTGTGCAAGCATCTTCATCTCCCAGTACCTACTGCAACCTACATCCTTCTGAATCTGCTTAGTGTATTCATCTCTTGGTCTCCCTCTACGACTTTTACCCTCCACGCTGCCCTCCAATGCTAAATTTGTGATCCCTTGATGCCTCAGGACATGTCCTACCAACCGATCCCTTCTTCTAGTCAAGTTGTGCCACAAACTTCTCTTCTCCCCAATCCTAATTAGTTACGTGATCTATCCACCTAATCTTCAGCATTCTTCTGTAGCACCACATTTCGAAAGCTTCTATTCTATTCTTGACCAAACTAGTGATCGTCCATGTTTCACTTCCATACATGGCTACACTCCATACAAAATACTTTCAGAAACGACTTCCTGATACTTAAATCTATACTCGATGTTAGCAAATTTCTCTTATTGAGAAACGCTTTCCTTGCCATTGCCAGTCTACATTTTATATCCACTTAACTTCGACCATCATCAGTTATTTTACTCCCTAAATTGCAAAACTCCTTTGCTACTTTAAGTGTCTCATTTCCTAATCTAATTCCCTCAGCATCACCCGATTTAATTTGACTACATTCCATTATCCTCGTTATGCTTTTGTTGATGTTCATCTTATATCATCCTTTCAAGACACTGTCCATTCCGTTCACCTGCTCTTCCAGGTCCTTTGCCGTCTCTGACAGAATTACAATGTCATCAGCGAAACACAAAGTTTTTACTTCTTCTCCATGAATTTTAATACCTACTCCGAATTTTTCTTTTGTTTCCTTTACTGCTTGCTCAATATGCAGATTGACTAACATCGAGGAGAGGCTACAAACCTGTCTCCCCCCTTTCCCAACCACTGCTTCCCTTTCATGCCCCTCGACTCTTATGACTGCCATCTGGTTTCTGTACAAATTGTAAATAGCCTTTCGCTCCCTGTATTTTACCCCTGCCAGCTTCAGAATTTGAAAGAGAGTATTCCAGTCAACATTGTCAAAAGCTTTCTCCAAGTCTACAAACGCTAGAAACGTAGGTTTGCCTTTTCTTAATCTTTCTTCTAAGATAAGTCGTAAGGTCAGTATTGCCTCACGTGTTCCAACATTTCTACGGAATCCAAACAGATCCTCCCCGAGGTCCGCATCTACCAGTTTTTCCATTCGCCTGTAAAGAATTCGCGTTAGTATTTTGCAGCTGTGACTTATTAAACTGATAGTTCGGTAATTTTCACATCTGTCAGCACCTGCTTTCTTTGGGATGGAATTATTATATTCTTCTTGGAGTCTGAGGGTTTTTTGCCTGTCTCGTACATCTTGCGCATCAGATGGTAGAGTTTTGTTATGACTGGCTCTCCCAAGGCGGTCAGTAGTTCTAATGGAATGTTGTCTACTCCCGGGGCCTTGTTTCGACTCAGGTCTTTCAGTGCTCTGTCAAACTCTTCACACAGTATCTCATCTCCCATTTCGTCTTCATCTACATCCTCTTCCATTTCCATAATATTGTCCTCAAGTACATCGCCCTTGTATAAACCTTCTATATACTCCTTCCACCTTTCTGCCTTCCCTTCTTTGCTTAGAACTGGGTTGCCATCTGAGCTCTTGATATTCATACAAGTGGTTCTCTTCTCTCCAAAGGTCTCTTTAATTTTCCTGTAGGCAGTATCTATCTTACCCCTAGTGAGATGAGCTTCTACATCCTTACATTTGTCCTCTAGCCATCCCTGCTTAGCCATTTTGCACTTCCTTTTGATCTCATTTTTGAGACGTTTGTATTCCTTTTTGCCTGCTTCATTTACTGGCAGCCCTCATGTTTTTACCTACTTTATCCTCTGCTGCCTTCACTACTTCATCCCTCAAAGCTACCCATTCTTCTTCTACTGTGTTTCATTCCCCCATTCCTGTCAATTGTTCCCTTATGCTCTCCTTGAAACTCTGTACAACCCCTGGTTCTTTCAGCTTATCCAGATCACATGTCCTTAAATTCCCACCTTTTTGCAGTTTCTTCAGTTTTAATCTACAGGTCATAACAAATAGATTGTGGTCAGAGTCCACATCTGACCCTGGAAATGTCCTATAATTTAAAACCTGATTCCTACATCTCTGTCTTAACATTATATAATCTATCTGATTCCTTTTAGTATCTCCAGGATTCTTCCATGTATACAACCTTCTTTTATGATTCTTGAACCAAGTGTTAGCTATGATTAAGTTATGCTCTGTGCAAAATTCTACCAGATGGCTTCCTCTTTCATTTCTTATCCCCAATCCATATTCACCCATTATGTTTCCTTCTCTCCCTTTTCCTACTGACGAATTCCAGTCACCCATGACTATTAAATTTTCGTCTCCCTTCACTACCTGAATAATTTCTTTTATCTTCTCATACATTTCATCAATTTCTTCATCATCTGCAGAGCTAGTTGGCATATAGACTTGTACTACTGTCGTAGGCATGGGCTTCGTGTCTATGTTGGCCACAATAATTCGTTCACTATGCTGTTTGTAGTAGCTTACCCACACTCCTATTTTTTTTAATTCATTATTAAACCTACTCCTGCATTACCCCTATTTGATTTTGTATTTATAACCCTGTATTCACCTGACCAAAAGTCTTGTTCCTCCTGCCACCGAACTTCACTAATTCCCACTATATCTAAATTTAACCTATCCATTTCCCTTTTTAAATTTTCTAACCTACCTGCCCAATTAAGGGATCTGACATTCCACACTCCGATAGGTAGAACGCCAGTTTTCTTTCTCCTGATAACGACATCCTCCTGAGTAGTCCCTGCCCGGAGATCTGAAAGGGGGACTATTTTACCTCCGGAATATTTTACCCAAGAGGACGCCATCATCATTTAATCATACCGTAAAGCTGCATGTCCTCGGGAAAAATTACGGTTGTAGTTTCCCCCTGCTTTCAGCCGTTCGCAGTACCAGCACAGCAATGCCGTTTTGGTTAATGTTGCACGGCCAGATCAGTCAATCATCCAGACTGTTGCTCCTGCAACTACTGAAAAGGCTGCTGCCCCTCTTCAGGAACCACGTTTGTCTGGCCTCTCAACAGATACCCCTCCGTTGTGGTTGCACCTACAGTATAGCCATCTATATCGCTGAGGCACGCAAGCCTCCCCACCAACGGCAAGGTCTATGGTTCATGGGGGGGCATGTTGTCTTACCAATACCTAATTCCTGTGAACAACTATAAGTGGACCTGACCACAACGATTTATATGTTCCATTAGCACAGCCCATAAACCTACTTTAAGTGATGATATTCCGCACTTGCAAGAGCTCATGGGATACCTAACAATATCTGGTGAAATAATAACCGATTCATTAGCCTCCGGCACTTAATGAAACCTATATAATAAATAATCCACTACTTACACTGTCCCATAACAGTTTATAGTAATCATCACTGTGCTGTGCAACACACATGCAAAATGTAACATAAAGATACTTGAGACAATGCGGCACTGATTGCATTACTGGATAAGTGAAGTACCATTAAACTAAAAGAATGCAATCAAATATTTTGCAAAAATGTAACTATAGTACCTGACTGGAAGAATGGAAAAACCCACAGTAGATTTTTGAATGTTGTTGAAGTCTAGAAATTTTCTAGATATGCCGTACTCACGTTATAGTTAATAGGAAGTTTTTAATTACCTTGTATTTCATGCAAATTCTGCTAGAAGTAAGAGAAACTAAGGATCATAGCCTGCAAGAAATGCCTTACCGTTTTAGAACTCTCTTTGCACATATGCTTATTTTGTGAATGGTATAATACAATATCAATAAATATTTGTATTTAATGGATTGGAGAAAAAAACTGGAGACACAAACATGAAAAGTTGAATAACATGTTAAAACAAGACTTTACATAGTTACTAGTAGACTGACATGCAGGTTAAAACCAAGTGGATGAAGCAAAAAATATATAAATGGTTGACTGATAATCAGCACAATTTCTTGTCTCTTTCACAGTCAAGTTCATCACAGATTATAAAGGATGGAGGGGGACTAATCCTGTTGAGAATAATGTTTTACGAGGAAATCTTTGTAAAATGTGATATAAACTATGAGAAGATGTACACATAATAAGGCCGTATCCATCATCCAAATAAACAAGGACAAAATATGAATAAGAAAGAAAAGGTCACAAGACCTAATGAAGAAAATGGAACAGCAAGCATCTATTGAAACGCAAGGGGCAAATATAGGTTTCTGCAGAAAGTGATCTAGTTTTGATATATAACATTATTAACTATATTTTTCAGAACACAAGAACAAAATACATAAACATGTTCTTCACACATTCTCATTTCAGGCATGGAAAATGATGTCTGGTGACGTATGAACTCCTCTAATGCATTGGCATGCAAGAATACTGTGCCTGAAATTCACTATGACTGCCCGACATGACTCCATTTGCATTTCACCAATGGCTTGTAGAATTTCATCCTTTAACTTGCAGATGTTTTGGGGCTTATTGGCTTATACTAATTATTTAAAACAACGCCAAAGAAAAATTCCCACAGTGATTGTAGATGTGCCACTACCCGACAAACACAGACCCATTTGGTAAGTGCCCTGACGTCACCACTGGCATGTTTGTCTGTTGACCAGAATGCCACCTTGTGTGCACGATACGATTGTAAGGACATCTTTTGACTGTTTGTATGACTATATCATGAATTAGACACACGATGCGGAAATAGCAGTTTGTTGCTTTAATTTGTTACACCAGTGTGTATTAAAAAAGGGGGAGTGGGACTGTGGTGTCACCGCCAGACACCACATTTGCTAGGTGGTAGCCTTTAAATCGGTCGCAGTCCGGTAGTATACATCAGACCTGCGTGTCGCCACTATCAGTGATTGCAGACTGAGCACCGCCACACGGCAGGTCTAGAGAGACTTCCTAGCACTCGCCCCAGTTGTACAGCCGACTTTGCTAGCAATGGTTCACTGACTAAATACGCTCTCATTTGCCGAGACGATAGTTTACCCTAGCCTTCCGCTACGTCATTTGCTACGACCTAGCAAGGTGCCATTATCAGTTACTATTGATATTGTGAACTTAATGTCATAACCGACATTCATCATTAATGGATTAAAGTTAAGTATTCCACCAGCTACATCCGTTTTTCTAAATTCTAATTTCCTTGTCCTGTTCCAGACCTCACGCCAGCCTGAGTGAGCTAAAACGTGTGCCTTTTGGCCTCCTCTAGTAAAATGGTGTTAGCTCTCCTGCCAACCACAAAAGGGACAATAATGCCGCCCGCTCAAAAACCACACCAAACTGTCACTTGCTGTTGATGCATTTCACTCTCTTGAACAATGTAAGAATTTTCTGATTCCTGGATATGGCGGATCTATTTATTCATAAACCCATTTAAGTGGAAGAGCACCTCACCACCGAAAATGACGTTTCTCGCTAAATTGTCACCTTCTCAGAAAAAAGTCAACAAAACAACATTTTTTCCCCCATTACTGACTTATTTCAGATCATACTGTAGAATTTGCCACACTCAAAAATATCCTACTTCCAATTTCTGGGAACTGTGACGAACCACTGTCATGTTTTCTACAGATCATACAGAGCAAGGTGCCCAGAACTCTTTAATGTTCCCTGCTGAACCTGTTTCATTGAACTCTGCAGTTAGACTGCAAACTGTTGATTCATTCGGTGTTTCATTGAGCCCTAGGTGTCTCACAGCTGCTGCATAACTTTTTCCTTTACGATAACATGTTTTCATTATTAGTGCAAACTGCACAATAGTAAACTGTTCCACGGTTAGACAAACAATGAAGGAATATGAGAAATTTAGACTGAATCAAAAATCAGAATGTTTCTGGAAACTGAAAAGATACACAACAATTTGGTAAACTGACAACCTGTGATTTAAAACTGGCATGCTTTTTGAGGGGATCTTTACTTAAAGTCACATCAAACAAGTATGAGGACCTTTACTACCAGAAAGGTGCAACAATGACAGAGATTTAGTAATAGTTTATCTTCGGTGGCAAAAATTATAATGAGAAGTTGTGTCACAAGGAGAGAGTAAAAAGGTGATAGATGCATAAAAAACGCACAGAGAACAACAAAATAAAAACCAACACAATTTGGAACTAACAAGCTATTTTTATCTCAATAACAGACTTAAACACTTCAATTTATTTGTTAGATATTGTGACCATGATAACTGATGCACTAGCAACTTATTTAAGATGTGTGATAATATTTAATGTCAGTACCCAAAAAGAAAAAGATCAATAGTTCTATAGTATTAATTAGTAATGTCAAAGGATTTTAATGGACAAAATTTTAAAACAAACACAAGATAAATTCTGAGCCACAGATCTCAACCTATGTAAAGCAGAAAGTTTGAAAAAGAATAGACAGTTTACTTTAAAAAAATGTTGGCAGGGACAAAATTGATAACTTCAGTTATTATCAATAAAGCAAATCAAAGAAAGAAATATGTGAATGTAAATATCAGCACATGTGGCAGATTAAGAAAGGCGTTAAGAAAGGTGTGTAGGTGTGTGTGTGTGTGTGTGTGTGTGTGTGTGTGTGTGTGTGTGTGAGAGTGGTGGGCGGGGGTGGGTTGGGGGTGAAGAGAGATAGGCAGACCACTCAGCTGCAAATCCCAAAAATGAAACTGCACTAGTCTTTGTTTTGCTCCTCTGGACAAAAGAAATCAAAGTAGGATAAGAAAACAGAATTAAAACAATATACTGAACTAATAATAAGGCATCATGGTATGAGGTTTGGGCTGGATACGCAACTTTTCTGCGCATAAGTTTTGATGCAAGACAAAAACAAAAAGTTAATCATCAATGGCTTTGTATTGACGATGCGACCAGTCATTTTATAATGCTTTTAACATACACTTCTATTCATCCATTAGCTAGCTTTCAAAGCCACAGCATATTCAACCTGAAATACTATGTATTTAGAGGTATTTTTATAGCAGATGCAGCTACTCAATGTTGTGTGTTATGTAATTCCTGGAGTTGTCATGATTCTAGCAATTAGATGCAAATGGAATGATAACAAAGTGTCTATAAATATCTACCACTGAAGGATGAGACTTGACACTGGAAAGCTAAATAATGGAAGAATTTAAAAAATCGTCATAAAATAACAGGGTGCAGTTTCAATGAAATGCATGATAATTTAACGAGTCTCCCATAATTGATTAGACATATAAAAACTTGACTGATTGAAATATTCATCAAATTACCATACCTGCATCAACCTCTACGCAGAGCAGAATTATCACTACATATAAATAACAAAAGAAAACATTAAAACAATTTAACTCAGGTGAAAACAACCAGTGTTAGAAGACTCCACGAGTACAGTACTTAAATAATTAAACAAGCAACTTTCTTCATTCATGAAAAAAGAAAAACAAATTATTCAGCTGAGCAGAGTACACTGAATATCAATCCTATTACACACACTCATTGGCTGCTATCAGGGAAAAAGGCAGAACTCAAACAGCAACAAAGTGGGAGAAAATGAAAATCTGATATGGGAAAAAAGAACATTACTCTTTTCCCACAAAATCAAAAAGGCTTAATCCAGAACACATAAAACTGATTATGTATCAAGTATCTTTAAATTAATGCCCAGGCTAGTACACTAATCATAAACCAAATTTCACTTGCCAAATATCTGAAAGTATATATGACTGCAACTGATTTAAGGTCACAGAAAATATGGAAATAATAAAAACACAATTTACGAATGTCACTGCTTTTTTGCATTTTATGCTGTTTTTCCTGTATACAGGAATCACTGACTTTGAAAGAGCTCTTTTACATTTCAATTTTCCAATTCTTTTGTACATATGGACACTTTACTTTTACAAATGTACAATTACAGGCTTTAAAAACACAACTGCATCCAACAAAGAGACACAACAAGCAACAATTTCTATACATATGATTAAAAACAGAAGAGACTTTTCCTTTCTCGGAAGTACAGCATGACTGTATGAAAGATGACCTATCAAAGAAGGAAGAATAGCTCATACTGTTAGTCAAATAAATCACAAAAGTTATTCCAGCCAGGATTTCCCATTGTTTGAAATCACTAATGCAGCGTTCAAGTCTCTATTTAAGAACCTCAATTTTTTTCCATTCTCAGTTATGACTTCCTTCTTCGAGGCAATTTCAATATGGTGAAGGAAACACACATATTACAGCATTTTCAATTATTAAAAAGTATACTATCACATTTCCCATCTCTCATACACAAGATAAGGCTATCCAGTGTTGCTGCTCCAATTTTCTGATTTTAGTGGTTTATGAACAACAGCACACTTTTTGAAAACAGGTTGATCAAGATGCAATAACTAACAGAAAGCTTCTAGCTATCAGTAACTGTAATATGTGTCTGCACACAATTTATGCATTGATTACATGGAAATACCAACACTCAACCTAAGGATGAAGCACTAAGTGGGAGATAAGCAAGGGGGTATGAAAACGCGCACACACACACACACACACACACACACACACACACACACACACACACACTGGGATATCTATTTTGTTATCAGAGATGTATTATTTCTCTGATTTATTGGTGTGCCACTGAAAACGCTCACACTCCTCTCAATAAAGAGTGATTATTGGTCTAGGGAGCTAGAGAGTGAAAGATACGAAGACACGATTGAGTAGGGAAAGACGGATAAGATTTCCAGAACAGCTCTCATAATCAGATGATGATGACAGGGCAAGTCCACATGAAGGAGAGACTTTCTGACACCAAGACCTACAGAAAGACACATAGATAAGGACATGAATGGAATACACACAAAAGGTAAGGATGCAAGGAAAGCAACATAAAGATGTCAGATGCAGAAAGATGACAAGGACAATCATAGTTTTGTGCGGTTTAAGAGGGATGGTCAATAGATGCAAATTTTATTAGATTCTTGAGGACTGTATTCAGCTACACATCTAACAGCAGCTAGTGTACAGGATGGACCATGGGAGAAATGGGTGTATGCACAGGACATATCTCACACTGGATGACATGTAGGCTAAAATGTAAGGCTGCAGGTAAAGCGAATAGTGAGGTACAATGTTAGATGGATTATGCAGGTGAATTTAAGATTCTTGGAGAGGCTGTTCCTCATTTCCAGATGTGAGAATAGGTAGTTGAGGAGCTCGCTGATGATAGGGTTAAGCTCGTCAAGAGCAATGTGGTACTGAAACTCCCACTAACCATTAAGTAAGACAGAACACAGGAGATATGTTTTTGGAGTGCATAAGTGGACACTTGTTGTCTCTAAAGGCTTTGGTGAGGCTACTCCATACAGGCGAGGGACAAATTATCATTGTAAATGCTAAAGTCAAGAGGTACACTTGCTGTAGAGTATTTTTTAGTGCATAAGTAATGCAAATTGGGTAATTTATAGTTAGTATACTGTAAACTGAGATTTTAAAGTGATATATGAAGATCAGAGTTCAACATAATATCCATGTCAATGTAATTAGAGATACTTAGGACTGGAGGGGGTGGGGGTGGGGGGAAGGTGAGTGGGTACTATTAAAGAAACAGACTGGTCTTGTTAAACCTACCACCTTAGCATTCATAAGAACTAATAAAATAACACACAAACACACACACACAAAATTTCGAGCTTTCGCAACCGGCAGCTGCTTCGTCAGGAAAGAGGGAAGGAAAAGGAAAGATGAAAGGATCAAACTCTTTGCCTTTAAATATGTCTGCTTGTGTCTGTGTATGTATGGATGGATGTGGATGTGGATGTGTGTGTGTGTGTGTGTGTGTGTGTGTGTGTGTGAGCGCGCGCCTTTTTTCCCCCTAAGGTAAGTCTTTCCGCTCCCGGGATTGGAATGACTCCAAAACCAACATCCTTTCATCTTTCCTTTTCCTTCCCTCTTTCCTGACGAAGCAGCCGCCGGTTGCGAAAGCTCGAAATTTTGTGTGTGTCTATATAATATATATATAAACAGAAAAAATAAATCATGTTGACTAAATGGAATATTAATACTGCTCTTCTGGCAAAAAAGACCAGTGCCTTAATTATTGTGTTTCCTCATCCAGGAAAGGGTATTATGAGTATCTGGAGTAGTATTAATGTTTGTAAATCTGATATTCAATGGAGATGAGGTTAAGGCACAGACATAGTTCATTATGGTTCCAAAGGAATACATAGTCCATGCACTCCCAATGGAATTCTGGGCAAGACAACATTTAGCACCATATGACCATTGGTTGGTATGTTCTTGTGTGCCAGGAGAGGGGCATGCACCATGATGAGTAAAAATTCACAAATAAATTAAGAACAATGAAATACAAATTTTTGTGTTTTTTGAATTATAGGCCCTAGCCGACTACATTAAAAGAAAATGCTTTACAGACATTAAACTTACAGTGTTTTATAAATAAAAATAATGATTCATTCACCATTGCCTGTGGTAGTACTGGGTATAATTGGAGCAAGCACAGTAGCCAGAAACTCTTGACAATTCACCAGTTAACCAGATCTGCTGACCAAGTCTATCCAATATAAAATATACCAATTACTTCCCACAGAGGAAGACAACAATGTCAGAAGATTCTTGTATCCAAATGTATCAAAGCTTCTGACAAAACAAAAGGCATTCAATCCACCTATTTGAACTTCTTGCACTTCCTGCCCAGTTGGAGAACCTCAGGGACTGTAAATGAAATGCTACAAAAGCTTTGCCTCCAGAAAAATCTATTTTGTGACTTTGCTACGTCAGAGAATCAACTTAGGGCAACAGATTGCAGGTATTTAAGTTATCTTTGATGGTTTATAGGTATAGCTTTTCAACACTTAGGCTACATTTATGGAAAATACTTTGGTTCATCTGGGCTTTAACAGAATGTTCCTCTCTTTTTCCTTAGTGTCATTCAATGCTCTTTTCTTACTTTGCAGATCTTTATCTTATAATAAGCACACATGCTAAGTGTGTGTGTGTGTGTGTGTGTGTGTGTGTGTGTGTGTGTGTGTGTGTGTGTGTATCTGCCATTAGCACATCATCATAGGAGTAATGGCATTTCCTTGAAATATTACACTATTGTCTTTTGAGATCTCTCTCTCTTCCTAAAATCAAAACAGAATCTGTAATTAGTGAATAATGAATCAGTCTTTTTTTGGCCTAGTTGAAGAAACTAATTCATAAATAATAACAAATGTAAACAGAAACTACATGACTAATTTCCTATGTGGCTTTAAAATCTTTTACATTATTGTGCATTAAAGCTGCTTTTGAATCAATGCATACAAATTTTGAGTGTTCACATAAAAAGTTTGTTAAATATTAGGCATGATGATTAATTGCTCATCAATGACAAAAATAAGAAAGAAATGTGTTGCAAAACAGGATATAAAAAAGCAGTGAAAGTTTAATGCATTTTGACTACAGGAAACTTCACACAAAGGAGAGAATGTGACTGCAAATTCACTCTCTCTCTCTCTCTCTCTCTCTCTCTCTCTCTCTCTCTCTCTCTCTCTGACATACACACACACGCACACAAAGAAAGAAATACAAGGCACCCATGTACACAGTTAATGCTATCACAGAATTAATAAATATACCTTTGTATAAAAAAACTATTTACACACAGTTAAACATTTCACATATCAGACAGCTGATCTTTGGAATAGTTACAATAAAATACTATAAAAACACAACAATATGCTGTACTTCTGAGACACTGGTTAAAGCATGAGCACAGTATTCCTTAGCAAATAAAAGATACAGTATCAATATTCATTAAAAATCAAAATGGAAATGTAAGATTTGAGTCACATAAAAACATATAAAAATCAACAATACACATATAATGTGATGTTTGCTTGTCTATAAACAATAAATGAACAACAGCATCTCATTGGCAAATGTGTTAATCAGCAGTGGTTTCTTTGGTATTGACTTTATGGGTATTAAAATACTTTTCACACGTATACAGTCACAACTGCTTTCAGTTTTGATGTCGCAATGATCACAGCCACGATGGTCGATTCACTGAATCATACGGCTGACGTATACTAAGTGCAGGGTGATAGCCAGGTGGGAAGCCAGAGGGAGGTGGTAAAAGGCCTTGATGCAGGACCATTGGAGAACTCGAATGGCGCAGTAGTTCATAAGGCTGGTATATGGAACCAGGGGCACCAGGGGGATCAACCAGAGCTTGTTGATGGTTTATAAAAGCTTGCGCCAGGGGAGAATAGGCAGGTTGACGAGGTTGAGAATGAGTGAATACCTGGAATGGATTTGCCGATGGTGCAGGTGAATTCTGCACCATTTTATCACGTCCAGATTCTGAAGCAGCAATGTAGTAGTTTGTAGATGCAGTCCGATAATCTTCAAGATATCCTGCAAAAGTGTCTTTGTCTGAATATATACCCAGGCAACCTGGACGAGGTCCAAAGTTAAAGGCACTACCTGGAACAACACTAGTTGTCTTGAGAGATATAGCCGTAGGTTCAGAGATCACTGAGTCACCCTTTAGTCCCACATACTGTTGAAATGCTGTTGATCCTGAAACACTACTTGCAACAGACACTCCACTACTTGCAACTGCAACTTTTGTCTTTCGTTTCCGGGACTTTGGCTGTCCTTGCATTTCTGTAGAAGCGGATGCTTTGTTAGATGGCAAATAGTCTGTCATTTGTCTATTGTGTGATGTAGTGTTAACAGATGCACCAGATATTTTGCTATGAATGGCTGGTGTCAAATCAGTAGCTTGGTGAGCAAATGGTACTTGGAGATCTATGGGTTGGGGGTCTTTGCTTGTCAACACTGGTGAAAGATCTGCAACTGGTTTATTTAAAGAGGCTTGTATATTTGGCGAGGTAGAAGAGCTTTTAGCCAGTGCTGATGACAAATCCGAAACAGAATGAGTAAATGTTGTCTGCCCAGATGTGGCTACACAGTTTTTCACAGATAATAAGGAAGATTCTTCTGATCTGCTGTAGGTTCCTTGGTTATTTGTGGTTTTTAAAGGTGGTGACAACTGTGACTGGGTGTAACTTAGAGAAGGAGTCGTAGGGCTGTTTCTATTATAAGGCAATGTCGCTATAGTGGAAGGGACTTGAGAAAACACGGGTACATTTGTAGCTGAAGTTGATGGAACATGTATAGAAGATGAAATGTTCTGACTAAACATAAGTTGGTTTTTAACAGTTTTTTCTATGTAATATTGAGAGCTAGTTCCTTGAATTGCAGAAATACCTCTTCCATCAGTTGGAAACCTTTCAACAATGTGCGAGAGGTTAGTTATACTACCTCTTAAAGGTGCTGATGCATCTACTCCTACTGGCGACTGAGGAAGAGGTGAGAAAGGTGCTCGATGAAAGGAGAAATCTCCACTGTGTGCTGGTGGAGCAACACTAAGAGAAGATGGACTCGGTTGCGGCATTGGTGGTGACACCTGTCGCATTTGTTTATGTGGCACTGTGACATTTACATCTTTATGTGAATGCAATACAATGCAAGATTCGGGAGCCTCTGCGTTCTTTTTGGACATAGTATTTTCCTTAAGCGGTCCATCATTCTCTAAGTGATTAGTCATAAAGGTCTTGTTACTAACATTTGGCACACAGTCTGACAGAGACCTACTGTTAGTTGCTAAATGACTCTGTTTTGGAGACAGTGAAGAAGCAGAAGAAAGTAACAGGTTTGGAGATGAGGCATGAGACTTCTTTAAAACACCTATTACTTGAACATCATCATCAGATAATGTATTTTTTGAACACGGCGAAGAGAGTGGTCTTGGCACTTGGGGTGATCCACGGCCAGTCATAACATTTGGTTGATTGAGAAACTCTTCTTTCAAACGTGGGCTTTCAGAGATTACATCTGAATTTGTGACTAATGCCAGAGATTTCTCATTCACCGGCAGTGGGGCATGAAGATTTTCCACATTACTATGGAATCTTTCACTCCCTGAAACAATATTAGGCAGAGACATTTGATGTGCTCTCTCAGGGGAATGCCGCGCACAATCCAAAGGCACAGAATCACGAGCTTGATCTGCAACAAATCCTTCCAAAGGAGCTCGATCAGAAGCATGTGCTGGTGGAGGCAATCTGTCAACTGAAGATGGCTCCACTTCACTGTACAAACGTTTTTTTACAGGGAAAATGGATGATGGTTTCATCAGTGACTTAGTCATTGTACTAGATGCTGAAGTTGATGTTCCTGTGTTTTGCTGATGGCTAGTTGAAAATGTTGTGACATTACTGGTATTAACTGATGAGGGTACCTCTTCTTCTGCTGCTTGTGTTCTTGCAGCCCTATACTGATCAGTCAGTGGCTTACTTGTGTCATAATACTGCATCATGGGACTTGCACTATATACCGGAACACTGCTGTACAGGGACTTTGGTCCCAGCATAGCTGCTGGAGATTCCGGTGATCTTCCCTGGTATGTTGAGTAGCCTATTGAATCATTAGCTGGTGGATACATTCGTGGACTATATAAAGGAAATGCAGATGAATGCATCTGGTCCCTTGGGCTACCATTGCTGCTGTTTTTGTCTGGACTTCCTTTCTGAAGTGAAGATGTATCTTGATAAAAACCAGCCCGTATAGTTCCATTGATAGGCTGATATGGAGGCAGCTTCAGGTTATCTTCTGGACGAGGAGATGCCATCAGGGGTGATGCAGCCACTGGAGAACGATGAAGGGGGGAAGGATAATGGGTGGAATAATTTTCCACACGAGGGGAGGAACCGTCTAGTGGGTCCATTGGATCCTGGCTAAATGAAGAACGTTCAGACATGCTGCTACCCGTACTTATTCTCCTTTGACGAGAAACGTTCTGTAACGGTGAAGTTGTAGCTTCTTCTTGCCCACTTCTTTGGTGTGGGGAGTGTAATGATCTTTTCTCAGATTCTTCTGGCATTCTTCCACTATAGAGATCACCCATCGCCATGCTAGAATACTTTGAAGGGACAGACTCTCGCTCAAACATATGTGATTTATCTGTAAAAGGAACATTTTGAGAATCAGTTCTTTCACCAGTAGGAAGAGATTCATTTTCTTGAGAGCAAGAGTCTGACTTTTTTTTCTGCACTGTCAGTGTTCTCGGAGCGCCAAATGCTTTGAACCACGCACTAAGATTTGGTGTAGCCTTTTCTTGCTTTGTTTGTTGTACTATATTTTTAGTGCTTTCTAAAGACTCTTCAGTTTCTTTCTTTGCAGACAAATTTGAACACACGGATTTGTGAGATTCTGGAGACACAGGCACTTTAACATCTACAGGAACCTTTGACAATTCATCTTCTGAGAGATCAAATTTGGTGTCTTCAGCCTCCTCTTTTGTGGAAAAATTATGCCCACTGCCAACACCGAAGGCTAAAACATCATTTCTTAAGACAGACCCCAGACTAAGTTTTGGCATAGTTTCTTCAGACTTCACAGGTTGTAATGCTTTTCCATCTTTAGGTTTTCCAGCAATACTCCCATCTTCTGTTACTTTACTTGTACTCTGAATGTTGGATAGCAGATTTCCTTTACTCTTGCCTGGCTGTAAGCGATCAATTGTTCTTTGGACCTCTCGTTTACGTTGTTGTTTGGCAGGATCCTTGTTCAAACGCTTTTTTGATGCATCCTGTAAAACATAATAGAGATCAGATAAGCATTAAGCATGTAAGCAGTGTACACATAAAGGATAAATCCAGAGACAGAGAAAAAAGGAGAAAGACTTAAGCATCACAAAACTAAGAAAAAAAATAAACATCTACCTTAGCATTATGAAACAGATACATGTGCCAATCATATGTTTATAGTTTCTGCAAATAAAACATCCAAGATGATTAATACTACCACAAACTCAAAATGGTATCTTTAGTACTGAGATGTCACAAGTAAAAGTGGAAGATCGAGATAGACGGCAAGGTCATCAGATAGTTAACATAGGCTCAGATTAGGGAAGGATGGGGAAGGGCATTAGTCACGCCCTTTTCAAAAGAATCTCCTGGTATCTGCCTTATGCAATGTAGGAAAATCACAGAAAATTAAAATGCGGATGATTTGATGAGAATTTGAACTGACATTCTCCCAAAAGTGTGCCCAGTGTCTTGCCACTGTGCCACCTCTTTTGGTTAACACTGTGAAGAGTTCCTTCATCTAGAGCTGTGGAAAAAGTTATCTGTGAAAGAAACATTAAATCATGTAAGGAAAAGAATCATAAGCATACAGATTTGTGATACAATCGCCAGCTCAAATGGTAAGTTCGCCTCAAATTTAAGTATCTTTAGCCCAGCTCTACAAGGTCGCAGTTCGTAGTAATAGACGGCAAATCATCGAGTAAAACTGAAGTGATGTCAGGTGTTCCCCAGGGAAGCGTCCTGGGACCTCTACTGTTCCTGATCTATATAAATGACCTGGGTGACAATCTGAGCAGTTCTCTTAGACTGTTCGCAGATGATGCTGTAATTTACCGTCTAGTAAGGTCATCCGAAGACCAGTATCAGCTGCAAAGCGATTTAGAAAAGATTGCTGTATGGTGTGTCAGGTGGCAGTTGACGCTAAATAACGAAAAGTGTGAGATGATCCACATGAGTTCCAAAAGAAATCCGTTGGAATTCGATTACTCGATAAATAGTACAATTCTCAAGGCTGTCAATTCAACTAAGTACCTGGGTGTTAAAATTACAAACAACTTCAGTTGGAAGGACCACATAGATAATCTTGTCGGGAAGGCGAGCCAAAGGTTGCGTTTCATTGGCAGGACACTTAGAAGATGCAACAAGTCCACTAAAGAGACAGCTTACACTACACTCGTTCGTCCTCTGTTAGAATATAGCTGCGCGGTGTGGGATCCTTACCAGGTGGGATTGACGGAGGACATCGAGAGGGTGCAAAGAAGGGCAGCTCGTTTTGTATTATCGCGTTATAGGGGAGAGAGTGTGGCAGAAATGATACACGAGTTGGGATGGAAGTCATTACAGCATAGACATTTTTCGTCGCGGCGAGACCTTTTTACGAAATTTCAGTCACCAACTTTCTCTTCCGAATGCGAAAATATTTTATTGAGCCCAACCTACATAGGTAGGAATGATCATCAAAATAAAATAAGAGAAATCAGAGCTCGAACAGAAAGGTTTAGGTGTTCGTTTTTCCCGCTCGCTGTTCGGGAGTGGAATAGTAGAGAGATAGTATGATTGTGGTTCGATGAACCCTCTGCCAAGCACTTAAATGTGAATTGCAGAGTAGTCATGTAGATGTAGATGTAGATGAATTAAAAGTTTTTGATCTATTATGAACAATCGTAAAGTTAAAACTTTGTGCTGGGCAAGCCCTGTTTCACTTGAGCTATCTCAAAACACTTCACCAACTAATTCAATAAATCATAAACCTGTCACTAACTTTGGCCTTATCTTCAAAACATCCCAGGTAAAATAGCTGAATAAGTGTCTCTTTGGAGAAAGGGTACAGTGAAGAGACTAACATCATGAAGGTTTCAGGGCTGTTATGCTCATTAATCACGAAAATTCAGCACAACACATATTATGCTTAGAGCAAAAATTTAACGCAGCAACAACAATCTGTAGTTGCCTTCTACAGAAAACTATTTGTAACAATCTGGAGACTATTAAAGTTATTCTCTCACAAATAACAATACTATGGCATTAACGAAGAGCAGGTTTAAAAAAAGATTGCAGTGTCAGGTAAATTTGGTCAGGGGTGGATATGAGCTGCAAATGATTGTCGGCCAAAGTCTGGAGAGAGATGTGTTGCAGCTGACATTGTCCAAATAGCTGAATCACAATTCTTTTAGAGAATCTTATTAGAACTCTCATCATTTTTTTCTACTAACTACCGTATTTACTCGAATCTAAGCCGCACCTGAAAAATGAGACTTGAAATCAAGGGGAGGGGAAAAAAAATATCCTGAATCTAAGCCACACCTGATATTTGAGAGAAAAGTTTTAGGCCGCACCTCCAAATCGAAACAAAGTTGGTCCATTGTAATATGAGACACAATTTAGGTCGAATGAATGACGATACAGCTACAGTTGTTTGGTTCGTCATAAGCTTAGCAGTTAAGCTTTACCAGGTAGCCATTGCTACGCGTCGGGCGCTCTGTCCGTATTTATACGGGTACCCTTCCTTTTTCACATGCCTCGTCTGGTTTGAATTGATTGCTTATTTTTCTTTGATCTGATAAGTGCCGTTCTCTTTGTTATATGTGTTTAAGACACATTAATCTGAAAATGCGTTACTGTACTGTGTCATGCATTGTTTGTCGCATTTTGATAATCAGTGTTTACGGCCTGCTGCCGCTCGCGGCATAGCTTGCTTTTGTGCATGCTACCGCGCTTACAATTAATAAAAAAAAGAGAGGAATCGTCTCATTAGCGAAACAATGGCAAGAGACTGCTATTTGTTGTTACTTACACTGCTGCTTTCTTTGATAAGGATCAACAAGAACCAAATAATAATCTGCATATGATAGAAGATATTCTGAACGAGAGTTTGGTGAAAATTTTTCTCCATTTGAAAATCTTTGCAGATGCCTCTTTATTACATCACATTCTGCACAGAAATTAGAGTCATCTTAGATTTAAAAATCTAGTCAATTGCCACGTTTCATTTCTGACTGTATCACTATTAGGCATAAGAATAATACGAATATTAACATGACATGATATGTATGTTGTTCCGCATTTGCTGTTGTCTCAATTAGTTTCATAGTTTATTAGGCAGACAAGATTTAAATGAGATAGCAGCAAACACAAAAAAATGACATGGAAAAATGTTTATATTCGTATTATTCTTTTGGTGAGAGAATACTGCATGTGATTCACAATTCATAAATGTTCCTACTAATCACCACGTCTTCTCACAGGTAGGAAAAAATTCAGAACATAGAATTGGCCATATTGACAAACATCCCAAACAGTCTTGCCAGTCGGATTTTCATAGTACATTGAAATGCTGCTACATTCGAAGATGAACAATACGGAATTCGCATTTACTTCGTTGTATAATGTATGTACTGCAGTGGTTGAAACTAGGGGCAGAGAAAAGAAAGCTCGTCTTCTACCTTTTTTTTTAAAATTTATTTACTGACGCAGAGGTTTTGGCACCAGTATTTATCTTTGTGGCTGCAAAGCATGCCTGTGTAGCGCTACATATATTTGATGGCAGAAGTTAGTTGTGGCGGCACCTACCAACATTTTTCAGAACTTCCGCCTACTTTGCACTCAATTCTAAGCCGATTACAAAAACCGGAAAAAAGTGCGGCTTAGATTTGAGTAAATATGGTAACCATCAAGTAAATTCTTCCTATTTTTAACCTTAAATGAAAAATTTCTACAATTTTTAGATAGAATACCTGTATACCATGCACGTAAAATACTAATTACTGGCAAAGCATACTGGGAGACTAAAAAGGTTAATAGATGAATAAGAACAAGAACAACGACATTTGCTTCAATAGAGAAAACTTCTAATGCATGTTTGTGCTGTGATGCTCAGTTTGGAGGTACACTGTACTAATTTTTACCATGAACAGCTGTTTGACAAGGGGAGGAGAGATAGTAGCATTAAGTTCCTGGCTGCTATAAGATTTAGCATTTTCTGAGTTAAATCCCAATTATACGCAAAGGGTCTCATGGTGTGTAACACTGCTAATGGTGATGTAGGCGTCAAATGAGGACTTAAGCTTTGTTGCTGCATTTGTGCTATTTGAGACAAGTACACAATGTGCCAGCCCCTGATTTCTCTCTTCTCATCAACAACTACACAATAATTTACTAAACTCTACATGCACTCATCCTACTCATGGACACTCAAAAGTCACACTCAAGACACAACACCTGTGCTTTGTGAATGGAATGTGCTGTTATGTGTGAAGGAAGGAAGCCTTTCCAATTAGGTGGCTAAACATACCCTACAGTGTCTCCTATCCAATAGTGCCAAATGGATTATTTGTTTTGTAGTAATGGTAATAGCTGCCAGGTACTGTCTCTGACAGTCACTTAATGTTTGGAGAAAGTGATACAAACAAAACAATAAACTAAAATGATAAAAGTACAGAGGAGAATGATGAGAAAATCAGCAGTCACAAACACACACACACACACACACACACACACACACACACACACACACACAAAGCTGAAATAATGAGAAGCTTCTGGAACTAAATTTTCTTTATCTCGTCAGAGAAAAGTGCCCAGTAGTGCACGGGAGTGTCTAAGAGAATGTAACAAACGTAGTTGTGACGCTTAGTTTTTCTGTTTACTTCACTGTAGTTTCGCTATTGATAACTGTAATGAAGAAATTTTCACAGACCTAGTATATACATCAAATAAGACAAAACATCTATGGGAAAAGTATGGCTCAAATGAAACTTTGTGGTTCCAGAGTGAAATTTGAACCCAGCTCTCCAGCTCACTAGGCAGATGCACTAACCTCTACATCATCCTGGTATCTACATCTACATCCTTACTCCGCAAGCCACCTGACGGTGTGTGGCGGAGGGTACTGTGGCTTTGCATAATTTCATTCACTGTCCTAGCCTACTGCCCTCTTCAATACAAATTCCCATTTACAGCTCGGCCCACTTAACGCTGCAGAGGTTCTCCAACAGTAATAGCACCTCAGAATCAAATGAAACAATGGATCCAGCCTGAAGCACAGGCGTAGGCGCTGTAATCAAATGAGATCTTATCAAGTCTATGCTGTACATATGCAGACAGAAGTGGACAGGTCTCTAGAAGCATACAATTTCATTTGATTTAATTCTTGGGTTTCAGGCAGGATCCTCCATCTGATTCAATGCTGAGATGCTACTCCAACACAGTTGGAGAGCCTCTGTAATGCTGTTCAAATTTAGGGGAATACGGAGTAGACTTAGGTGTGAATGGGAATTTGGATTAAGGAGGGATGCGTGTGAGAGTAGAGCGTGAAGTTGCGCAAAGCAACTGTACTTGGGTGTTATACATGTTATGCATCTGTCTAGTGAGCAGGAGACCCAGGTTTGAAGCCCGGCTTTGGCACAAATTTTCATTCATCACTTCAGACTGCATGTATACATAATAAAAGTATGATTTTTATATGTATGTAAGAACTGTTATTGATATGCATGAAGAAATAGTGGAGAGGGGTTACAGGAAGATATCTGAAAGAGAGATTCTGTCACAACGAAATTGGAGTAGTTACTACAACAGCTTTATGATGTCTCTGAACAAGAACAGCATCCCTACAATCTTCACTTTTGTACAGCACTGATTTTGTTCCAGGCGACATTTTTTGGTATTCAAATGTTGAAGCAAACTTTGATGGGTGACCATCTGCTACAAAAATTAATGTAATGTAGGTTTTACAGGAAATTCTTGAATTCTTGAGAAAAATAATAAACTAGTTTGAGATTATCTTTTACCAGAGGAACAGGTGCATAGCTCCCAGTAGGTTTGAAAAGCTAGTTTTGTTCAACTGTTTTTCAATACAAATTTTAACAGCTTAAATCTACTTGTTTATGGAACAAGTTTTCTATTTAAAACTTTGCAAGAATTTACATTCAGATTATTTAGTAAAATCTATAGATATATCACCACTCTGAATTTACTGTTTTGTAAAACTACAAAAGCGGAATCATCCTAGTCATGTATATTAGTAATGTAACCGAATTGCCAGACTAATCAAAATTACTTATTAGCTAATCTCTACCACAGGCCAATACAGCATCTGTATGATGTCGGTTGCCTCTCAACTACAACTTGGTCAAACAAGGAGTAGGTTGTCAACACAAGAATGGCATGTTGTTGTCTGCTGTTGTTACTGATAGTAAGCAGACTGTGGGAACATTCAAAAAATCATTTACAGGTATACACTATATTACTTCAACACTGCAACACTTTGTTGTGGCACATGTGCAACTATGGGCAGTTTGCTTGCAGCTTTGAGAGATCGGAAAGAGCAAACACGGTTTCATGGAGTGAAGTGTCACGTAACAAGTGTCACAATCAGACTATCATCATGCACCCAACTGTAGTTTCTTTTAAAATCATAATCTGATGGTTTTTCAGTTACATTCCCTACTTTTGTATTTGGTACAGAAAACTGGAAAACTGAAGTCCTTGGTAAATACACAAGAATTTACAAAGTGCTAAGAGACGAAAATTCGGAAATGATTATATATAATACAGGAGACCACTTGTGCACCCATCTGGCACAATGCAGGTATGGGGTGGAAGGGGAGAGGGGGGGGGGGGGGGGAACAATCATATAAACTTTTTTGTAATACACTAATATGACAATTGGACAAAAAGATGCTTCATGATAAACCAAAGTGTGAAGTATACGAATCAAATTTGGACTCCGTATTCTTTTCATTTTTTTAAAAATATGAAGCTAGAAGTTTGAGACGTTTGTTGTCCTATTTTGAATAGTAGGACAATTTTGGGACAAACTATGACTCAATTACACAATCAAGAACTCATCGGTAGGAGACACATGATCCCCTGCTTCCTTCTCCAGGGATGCAGCAAATTTATTAGTAATCCACAGTCTTGTGTATGAAATGCTTCATTTTCAGGTGCAATATTCCCAAGAAAACTTAAAATACCATTTGGTCTAGTAGCTAGGATAGCTGGCTTTCACCCAGCAGGTCCAGGTTCGATTCCTGGCGTGGTAACCAATTTAAATGGAACTGCTTAGCATACCTCATTTTTGGCAAAGTATCGGAGATTACGATAGATCAAATGCTGAAGTATTTACCTTCTTGATACATCATTAATATAACATTTACTGTTTCCTATAATCATTGCTTTTATTAAACGTAAATATTTTTGTAATTTCAATCATATTGATACAGGACATAAATCTTCGTATGTAAATACTGTATTCAAATATCTGTGAAATGCAAGCTAGGCAATCTTTGTTGTTAATTTATGTAAATCAGTACAACACAGTACGTCATGGAGTAACAAGCGGTAGTGGTTTTGTATTAGCAGGTTATGGAATATCAGAAGCAATAGTGTTTCAGTGAGTCATGGCAGAATATTGTGAAGTATATGCTGTGAAATTGTGATGTTAAACCATGGAAAAAGGAGTTGTGAATGTATCTGTACACATCTGCTGTTACAAACACTAAATCAGTGAAAGAAGTACAATTAGGCATTCTATGCCAAATAGAAAGAACTTAATTTTATTTAAAACTTCAACATTAAATGTAACCATGTATTAGTTACTGAATCATTTTCTTATGCTACAAAAGTTTGTTTCACATAACTGTGTTTACAGTAACTTTCAATCACCATTTGGTTAATATAAATAAAGCACCCTTACACATAAAAGTAATTTACTTTATATTTGTCAAATCATAACTTATTTTAGTGTCAGAATTTTGTTCTACAAAATTCTTGGTGGGCTTACAGTAATGGAACTGCTCAACACCCCTCATTTTCTGTAAAGTATTGTAGATTACGATACTACAAAGGTCAAAGTAATGACCCTTGTGATCCACTATAAATATAATACTTATTGTTTCTTATTGTCACTCAGAAAGATAAAATTGTAATTATGATTTGAAAATATTGTCATTCTTCTTATTTATAGGATTTCTTCTGAAAACATTTAAAAAGAAATAGTAAATTTCATTAGGTTCTTTAGAGGTAAAGAGACATACACATACATCTCCATACTGCAACTTAACGTATTGTAGCTCGTGTTCATTTGTGTTCATTGAAATAAATATACAAAGTCGGAAATTCTTGACTGGCGTCGTGTACAAGCCGCCAAAAATAAGCTCAATGAGTTCCTTCCAGTCGGAATTACATTCACTTCAGTGTCAATACGAACATGTCATCGTAATGGGTGACTTGAACATAGACCTGCTAAGAGACACTCCCTCCGCAATAAACCTAAGAAGATTGTTTAGTTGCAATAGCATGAACATTCTTCCATTGCAACCTACACACCATACGGCGCACAGTCATACTCTTATAGACGCGATAGCAACGAAACAGACTGACAAAGTAAGAGATGTTGGTCAATCATCGGCCCCTGGCCTCTCAGCACATGATGTAATATTCCTGGCCTACTCTGTGCAGCCCCCAAGGATCAAATCGCGTTACATAACTTGTAGGAACATGAAACGTATTGACCTTGACGCTCTAACAGCCGATTGCTCAGAAATCTCATGGCATCAAATAATCAGAGAACCTACAATCGACAGCAAAATTAATGAACTTGGTGATAAACTCACTGCCCTCTATGACAAACATGCACCTGTGCGCACAGTCCGTGTAAGAAAATCTCCTGCTCCATGGCTGACAGCTGAATTACGTCAAATGATGACTAATAGGGATGCTGCCCACAGGCGTTTCAAGGCAGATCCGAAACCCGAACGTTTTGAAGAATATAGAAAGCTACGGAACAGAGTGAAACAATGCATTCGCAATGCCAAAATCAGGCACGCTCGCTCCCTTGTATGCAGCGATCTGACACCCACGACTCTATGGAAGAATCTCCGTAGCTTGGGGGTCGGAAAGGCAAAATCGGAAACTACTTTTCATGTGTCAGCTAACGAATTAAATGAATTCTTCTCTGCACCTCTGAATACCAGCACGGCTGATAATTACCGTCCACAAGAACCTCCAAACAGGATAACTAACAACGATACCTTCCATCTAAAAAATGTAACAACAAATACGGCAAGAAAAGCAATAATGAGAATCTCTTCTGATGCAATAGGCAACGACAGTATCGGTATAGCCATGATTAAGAATGTTGCCGATATCTTAGTACCTGTCTTAACTGACATATTTAATTTTTCCCTCGTGAACGGAATATACCCCACTGCATGGAAAAGAAGCATAATTCGACCCATCCCTAAGGTCGAAAACCCGCAACTGCCTAGTGATTACCGACCAATTAGCATACTGCCTGCTGTTTCCAAAGCACTGGAATATATTGTTCATGACCAAATCACTGAACACTTGCATGAATTCAGTCTATATGACAAATTTCAATCCGGTTTCCGTAAACATCACAGCACAAACACTGCTCTAATTAAAGTAACTGATGACCTGAAATATGCCATCGACAATCGAAAGGCAACAATATTGACGCTACTGGACTTCAGCAAAGCTTTTGACACTGTTAACTTTGACATATTACTCAGAAAAATGCAACAGCTTAATTTCTCTGATAGTGCAATGAGATGGTTTGAAAGCTACTTAAAAGACAGACAGCAATGTGTTGTCTGCGCAAATGAAAAATCTTCCTGGAAACATGTTTCTTCGGGAGTGCCACAAGGATCAGTCTTAGGACCACTTTTGTTTTCTTTATATGTCAACGATATTTCGTCGGTTTTGTCCTCCTGTAAACATCATTTCTATGCCGACGACCTCCAGCTCTACCTAAGCGTCAGACCTGAAGACGTAAACACTGCAATCGCTCTGATGAATGATGATCTGTCTTCAGTAGTGACATGGGCGAAAAATCTGGGGCTTAAATTAAATGCAAAAAAGACGCAAGTAATCTTAATAGCCCATCAGAAGTTAATAAGTTCAGATTTCTGCCAACGGCTACCTCCTATTCTGCTCGAAGGTACTCCAATACCATATCAGAAAACAGTGAAGAACTTGGGTGTAACTTTGGACGAGCATCTCAACTGGGCGGAGAATACAGTCGCAGTGTGCCGAAAGATGTCTGCTTGTCTCTATGCTCTCAAAAAGTTTCGGAACATATTCCCACAGGACTTGAAACGCCAGCTCGTGCAAGCACTCGTTCTACCGAACCTCCACTATTGTGATGTGATTCAACAAGGCATGAGTAGTGAAAACAAAAGACGGCTAGAGCTAACCATGAATGCCTGTGTGCGTTACACCTGCAACATTCGCCGATATGATCATGTTAGTGCTTCATACTCCGAGCTAGGGTGGCTGCGGCCAGACAAACTGCGTGACTACCACACTCTATGTCTACTTCACCGACTCCTCATCGCGCAAGCACCCCAGTACCTAGCTTCAGAGATTAAAAACCTGTCATGCCATCATAATCGAAACACGAGGTCACTCTTATCTGGTATCCTAACTGTGCCCACTCACAAAACAAAAACTTTTGCAAACTCCTTCTCAGTTGCCGCTGTCCGCCTCTGGAACAAACTGCCCCTTACCTTGAGGAAAATTCAATCTCCTGTGGCTTTTAAGAAGAAGTTGAAGCATTTCCTACTATCATCCGCATAAAATTCTCCACAAAATTAATGTGCAAGGCCAATCCTCTCATCTGTCAAATAGCAAAGCTAGCGTCTCGTATCTTGCTGCTGAGATGCCTTCCTCTTCATCTATCTCTATTAGCCACGCAGTCTCCTTTTCCTTTATATTTTCCTTAATTATGTTTCATCATGTCTCTCTATTCTTCTCCTCCCTTCACCATGAGTCTCCCTCATACTCCCTGCTGCCAGCACTCCTATCTTAAATCTTTCTCTTCAATAATGCATTTTTCGAGGTGTACCTTTCTAATTGTTTATCTCACTTTTTGTATTAGATGTAGTTTAACATGCCTACTGAAACATATGACTGTAAAATAAGTAGAATGCCTGGTTAGATGTAAGAGAGGGCCTGATGGCCCTAATCTTGCCAGGTTAAATAAATAAATAAATAAATAACAAGCACTAGTCCATCTGAGTCTTCGTGAGTTGTTGTTGTGTGACTGCTTAGTTGGTTGGACTCTGCAATCTAGTATTGTTCAATTAAGATGGAATGGCATGTTGAGCTGTATTGAATATTGATTTTTGTAAACATTTTTGTCGAATTATGCAAAGTGTTATGAGTGCTATGAAGTTAATGAATCAGCAGAAATTTAAACAACTGAAGTGAAATCACAGCTCCTGCTTCATTTGTACTTTTCACTGTATGTATATGAAAGCAACAACCTATTCCTCTCATAGGAAGCAAGACCATCAAACTAGACAATCTGCCAAAGAGCAGTTCTACAGCTACACGAGCAAAAGTTTAAGTAACATTTTTTTTTCTTTTTTACAGCCACTGGTTAATTTTGTACTATCACGCAAATGGCCACATTGTTAGCAAATGGCCACATTGTTATTCAATGCCTATATTTTCTATATTAGTTGGTTTTGCTATTATTCATGCAAACAGAGCAAGGCAGCCTGTTAAAATTGTGTTTCAACAGCTATCACCAAGAAGTCCCTCCCATACAGGCTGGCCACTAAGGTATGGCGTATCTGCAGTGATAGCAGCTCCCTTACAAAGGTCTTCACTGACAGATACTACCTGCAGACCTAGTCCCAAACAGATATCCTATACCACATCATCACATACCCTCAACCCCCATCCCCGAGAACCACATGTCCCCTTTGTAACCCAATAACACAATGTACTGGAACAACTGAACCACATCCTTCATTAAGGCTTTATTATCTATCATAATGCCTGGAAATTAGGGACATCCTATGCAATATCCTTACCAAAGGCATTGGCATTGTGGTAACAAGCCAGATCACCCAAGTTAAGTGCTGTCAGGATGAGCTAACACTTGGATGGATGGATGACTGTCCAGGTATGCCGTGCGCTGTTTGCAAGCAGTGTGCACTCAGCCCTTATGAGGCCAATTGAACAGCTGCTTGATAGAGAAGTAATGGCACCCATCATGATAGCTGACAATGGTGTGCTGACCACTTGCCCCTCCATACCCGCATCCACTCACACCTATCAGCAGAGGATGATATGGCAGTCGTAGGTAATGTTGGGCCTCCTGAGGCCTGTTTGGACAGAGTTTAGTCAGTTTTTACCCATGATCGTTCCCATCCCTCCTAAAGTGGTGTTCTGTCACTCACTCAACATCCACATCATAGTCCATTCCTATCCCACTTCCAATCCCAACCCCTTCCAAAGGGATCATATCCCTGTCTAAGACTCAGTTGGAAGAGCTGACCAATCCGGCCTCCCAACACTCACTATTCCAGTCCTGTCACAGGACTATCCCACCCCATCAGAGGTCAGGCCACCTGTGAAAGCAGCCATGTCATATCCAAGCTCTGCTGCAATCATTGTTCTGCTTTTTATATTGTTATGATCACCAATCATGTGTCCATGAGGATAAATGGCCAATGGCAAACTATGGCCAAGAGCAAAGTGGACCACCCTGTGGTGCAACATGTAGCTGTACAAAACATACTTGATTTCAATGGCTGATTCACAACCTGGGCCATCTGGATCGGCCATCAGGATCCGCCTCTCCAGCACCAGCTTTTCTGAGCTGCGCAGATGAGAATTATTCTGAAAAACATTCTACACTCCGAAAACTATTCTGACCGCAACCTACTGTCCCCACACCATCCACCCCACTTTTCTGCCACCCCCTGCTCTTTAACTTCCTCACAATTCATATACCCTCACTTGCATTTTGTGCTGTTCTCTCCTGGTGCATCCACCGGTCTCTTGTCCTTCTCTGCTAATTTTCTTTCTGCTCCCCATATTTCTCCTCCCTCTCCCTCCCTCACAGCCTCCCAATACTGCGCCCATCAGCCCTGTCCTGCCATCTCTAGTCCCTGCATGCTCCATTAGGCAGTGCCATTTCCTCGTTCTCGACCTGTACCATGCTATCCCTCCCACTTCAAGCTCTGCTGCAGATTGTTGGTCGAATTCGACGCAACTCTGTTGCAGTTTGGCCGGAGTTAGTGATCACGTCTGTGAGGTGTGCTCGGTCGTGTGAATGTGTTCTCATTTCTCTAGTCATCTTTACAGTGAGTAGCAATCTATCCTTTTCATAATATTGTTAAAATAGGAAAAGTCCTAACCATACATAAAGAAAGATTGAATGATGAACCTAGCAGCCACTGTTTAGTTCCTTAGTTCCAATGCCGTCTGTATTTAGTTAAACATCTGAAAATGAATGGCTACCAAACTAAAATTATTTCTTAGAAGAAATAACATTCTCTCTTCTGCTCAGTGTGCTGATGCTATATATGAGCTCCTTGCTACTACTCTATATCTTGTTGACATGAAATGCCCAGCGATAGGTATTTTTCTCGAGCTCATGAATGCTTCTGACAGGCTAAACCACAACATACTCTTGCAAAAGTTGGATTTGTATGGAATAAAGGGAACTGGCCATAGCTGAGTCAGCAGTTACATCAAAGAACTAGCACAGTACATTCATATAAACAAAGTCAGTCAGTCACAAATCCTAAAGGTACTGTACTTGTCTACACAAGCCATAAAACTTAGTGTGTCACAGGGCACAGTTTTGACCCCTTGTTATTTCTACTTTATACAAACAAACTCCATTCTACCCTATCCACTAGTAAGGCATTTCTGTTCGCTGACAATACTAACATTCTTATCTCAAATATAGATGAATCTCTCCAGTTAACAACTGATAGAAATACAGCCCAACTAGCCTCATGGATTGCATCAAACGGACTGATTCTCAATGCAAAAAAATGCTTACTCCTCACCTCCATTCGGGATAGAACTCTACATATTTCAACAATAACACTAAATGGAAGCAAGGTAGAATTTGTCAATCAGACATGATTTTTAAAGATCCACATAGAGGATACATCCATATGGAAAAACCACATTGACATGATTAGTCCCACGCTAAGTAAAGCCTGTTAATGCTCCACTCACTGAAGGATGATCAAATGCCAGCACAATGACATTATTTATTATGCTCTTTTCCATTCGGTACTATGCTCAAATAGTTTCTTGGGGTCCTAATACTGAAACAGTAAAATTATTTAAACTGCGGTGGAGGGAGAGTGAGAAAGAGAAGCAATTAGAACAATCCTGTAAAAACAGCAAGGAGGAACCAGTAAACAATTCTTTCAAAAACGAAACTTACTGTTTCTCCCTAGTCAACATATATATCTCAACTGCTCTATCACACAATGGAAAAATCAGGATGGAATAATGACAATATTATGAAAAAGGACAGATCCCTACTCACCATATAGCGGAGATGATGAGTTGCAGACAGGCACAACAAAAAGACTGCTAAATGAGTAAGTTTTTGGATAAAAGGCTTTCCTCTGGAGTAGGCAACACACACACACACACACACACACGCACACACACACACACACACACACACAAGTGCATGTGGGCGCGCACATGCACACGTGTGCAAACACAACTCAAACACAACCACTGTCTCTGGCTGTCGAGAACAGACGATTTGCAATTGTGCACGACAGGAGAAGCAGTCTGAGCAGTGAGGGTAAGGAGGAGGCTGGAGCAAGGAAGGTGTGGGAGAACAGGTGTGCTTGTGGGAGCATAAAGGAATGAGATGGGGGGAAGTACAGCAGACAGGTGCAATCAGAAGGTTAGATGGATGGCAGGGGGAAGGGGGACAGGAAGAGGAGCAGAAAAAAAGAGATGTAAAAAGAGTGTGGGTGCATTGGTGGAACAGAAAGCTATGTAGTACTGGATTGGAAACAGTGAAGGGGACAAAGGGCAGTAAATAACGATGGATAAGGCCAGATGGGTTATGGGAACATAGTATATATTGCAAGGAGAGTTCTGACCTGCACAACTCAGTAAAGCTTGTGTTGGTAAGAAGGATGCAGATGGCACAGGCAGTGAAAAGGTCACTGAAATGAAGAACATTGTATTGGGCAGCTTGCTCAGTAACTGGGCGAACAAGCTGTTTCTTGGCCATAGTTTGTCAGTGGCCATTTATGCGAACAGACAGTTTGTTGGTTGTCATGCCCACATAGAACACAGCATAGTGGTTGTGTCTTAGCTTGTATATCACATGACTGCTTTCCCAGGTAGCCCTGCAATTGACGGGTATGTGATGCTTGTGACAGGACAGGATTAGGTGGTAGTGCGATGATGCATGGGACAGGTGTTGTATCTAGTTCTACTAGAGAAACATGAGCCATGAGGCATGAGGTTGGGAGCAGATTTGGAGTACGGATGGACCAGGATATTGTGAAGGTTCAGTGGGCACCGGAATACCGCTGTGGGAGGTGTGGGAAGGGTAGTGGGTAGGACTTTCCTCATTTCAAGGTACAGTGAAAGGTGGTCAAAATCTGGCAGAAAATGTGTTTCAGTTGCTCCAGTCGTGGGTGCTACTTCGCCATCTGGATATTTCTCACCAATACAAGCTTTTCTGAATTACGCAGGTGGCAACTCTCCCTGCGATATATACTACTTTCACATAATCCTCTGACCTCAGCTTACATTAGTCACTGTCCTATATCCCTTTCTCTTTCTCAACTCCAGCACTACAGCCTTCTATTCCACCAATGCATCCAGAGTCTTTTTACTTCTCTCTTTTTCATTACCTTTTACCTCCCCACTGCCTAACCGCTCGACTGCACGTGCTACCCTACCCTCTCCCCATCTCATATCTGTATGGTCCCCAAGCAGCAGTTTATAGGGCCCCCTGCCCCAACACCTAACCTACTATCCCTCCCTCTCCCTGGCCCAGCCTCCTCCTTACCCCCACCCCCAGATGGCTTCACTCATCACACACAGTTGCTTGCAATCTGTCCTTGGCAGCCAGATACAGTGGTTTTGTGTGTGTGTGTGTGTGTTCTATTTGCATGAATGTCTGCTCCAAAAGGTGGCCTATGGTCGAAAGCTTACTTGTTTAGCAGTCTTTTTGTTGTGACTGTCTCCACTTATGGTGAGCAGCAGTCTATCCTTTTCATAATATTGCCCATATTTGAACTGCTCTTGTTTTATAAACTAGAACATCAATGCACTGTACAAGAACAAAATCAGTTCTTCTAAACTGTATACTAATAGTATTAAGTGTATGGGAATGAAACTTTGCAATCATCTTCCAAAAGAATTATGACATATTCCAGGAGTGACATTTTTTTTTTTTTTTTTTTTTTTTTTTTTTTAAAGTCTTTAAGAGCACTTCTAACAAAGCGCTTCTTCTACAGCATACAATACTTTCTTGAATGTACCTCATAAATTATATTACATACTTTATTATCTTTCAAAACTACCTTGTTTTATTGGAAATAAAGCCTATTTTTCGTTAATGAACTTAAGCCATGTGATTATGACCAGCATAATTAATCAAACTTGGTCTTTCACAATTATGAATAATGTGTAATATATCTTCATGAAACAATGTTGTGGCTACATATCTTTGACCTGTCCCATATTGTACAGCACAATTTTGTACACAACACAAATAGTGCTATTAAACTACCACTGACTTAAAACTGTCAGCAGCATAGCAAAATTACAGCTTTCTGATATTTATACCAAACTTATCAAAATAAATCTCTTCTGAGAATTTAGAATCTGAAAATAAATACTGGAATGAGTGAAGGTAGTAACTCCCCACACAGTTGAATCATTTACTGGCACATGAGCAAGACTGAGAATATGACTAAGTTTTGGATGAATCCTTAAGTTAATAGAATACACATACATGCATGCACGCATGCAGCTGCCAATGGCATTCAGTGTGTATACCTGGAGGATTCATTCAACATCTTGAAGAGGCTATTCCTGCAGATTAAGGCAGTCTTCGGGACAGATGATACATTTCATGAGGTCACACTTTGGTCACTCCAGTGACTAGCAGAATCTGACAACAGCAGCCTCATGCACGGAGTTTCAACGAAGCTCAAAATTTGCAGCATAGTCTCCAGAACTGATCATGGGACCCTCATTCTGATTCGAGTGGAAGGACTGAACCAGAGACTTCGACAGTTCTGTGAAAAGCTAGGTTGCAATTTCCTGCGCTTGCTCCGTAGGGGTGTTTGTCATCTAATTTTGTCAAAGGCCTTACTGGCCAAAAGCTACATTTGTGACAGTCTCTCTGTTGTGCCTCTCCGCGACCCAGCATCACTGCTATATGGTGATTAGCAACTTTCCTTTTCACAATATTGTTGGAGTCCAAATACATTGATAATGAGTAACCCAATTCATTATTTTCTCATATGACACAATGAAAGCTCTAGATCCAGGCAGTCAGGTAGATGTAGTATTTCCTGATTTCCGAAGAGCATTTGACTCAGAACCACATCTACACTTATTGTCGAAAGGATGGTCATATGGGGTATGAAGTGAAATTTGTGACAGGAATGAGCATTTTCTGGTAGAGAGGACACAGCATGTTATCCTGCATGGACATTCATTGTCAAATATAGAAGTAACTTCGGGTGTACTCCAGGAAAGTGTGTTGGGACCCTTGCTGTTCCTGTAGTATATGATGGCCTTGCAGACTATTCGCAGATTATGCAGTTACCTATAATGAAGTAGTGTCTGAAAGCAGGTGCATAAGTATTCTGGCATATCTTGATAAGTTTTCAAAGTGGTGCAACTTGCTTTAGATGTTCTAAAATGTAAAATTGTACACTTCAAAAATGAAAAATACAAAGGATACTATGACCTATGACTATAATATCATTGGACCGCCATTGAAAACCAAAAAACCAACACAATGACATGCACTTCATAGTGGTTTGTAAGATATAGATGTAGAATAGTTAGGCTCCTCTTATCTCGGAGTCTTTTTAACCTTTCTTAATCCATCCACCTTTCCACTCTGAGAATGATACAAATAGTTATGAAAGCTAGGAAAATTTATTGTATTTTTATATGCTCCTATCAGCAGTACTTAGAATTGATCTCCTGAAGCTAAGTTCGATCAGTCATTCTCTCTTCTCGTAATTTCTTAATTTTTGCAAGCGAATTATAAAATTTGCTTCTTCTGCACATTAAAAACAAATGTTTATGTTTTATTAACGCTGATGATGTCTGATGTCTTTATGGGCGTTATAACATTGCAATAATATCTTTAACTTCCAGCATATGACATACCAATAGACTGAACACCTCAGAAACATTACTTGCACATTTTAGTTGTCTCCACAGATAGTTCTGAGTCCTTAATATTGTGAGCATGATTGTGTACGTGTGTCACACACTCTGGAGTATTTTGCCCTAGTAGTTGAATAGAATAATTGCACTGTAATAACAATTAATTTTAGCATTAAAAATATCTTCAAAGGCAAGAGAATAATTACACTATAATAACAATTAATTTTAGCATTAAAAATATCTTCAAAGGCAAGAATATGTGAAATTTTAAGTTTGTTGGGAAATACTTTCTTTATTATAAATGTGGTGCAAGCAATGCATTTGGAGTTGACTGGGCACAAGCTGCTTATGGTGTTTTCACTGAGAGCAGTCCAGGAGTGCAGTCATGATGGCAATAAAGTGAAGTATAAGTGAAGTATTAGTTAGAATCATGATTTTCTTCTTGCCAAGCTAGCTGCCTAGACTTAAAACTAAAATAGCACAATATAAGTGTATTTTCAATTCTTCATGTGCGTATTACCTGGTTTGAGGCTTATTCGGGCATAAAAAAAAGAGCTAACGTCACCCTAAATATATGTTTGAAAAAATCTTGCATTTTTCGATTATCTATGCAACTTTTCCCCCACATTAACCTGAAAAATCAGGAGTACATTAACTCATTAACTGGTACCAAACACTGGATCACCTCTCAGACAACATGAAAATGAGCCAGTCAACTATGATATTTTGGCTTTTACATAAACACCTGATAGACATCAAATGCTGGGTAGCATCACAGTTTGCAGCCAGTCATTGGTGAAGTAATTAAAGGTTCATGATGTGCCTAATTATAACCTTACCATCACCAGGTACGTTTGGCTGTACTGAGCTGCTGCTTTAGCAACTCAAGAATGCCATTGCAATGTTGAATAAGTGATATTCATGTAAGAGCCGATGCTGCTTGTGCATCAATAACAACAAAAAAATACTTCTAAGTGACAGCTCTTTCTCATTCATTACAAATGCAGAAAAAATCATTAAATCATAAAATACAAAATACATACAAAAGTATAAGAAAAATATTGTTTACCTTTTGTTCCTTACGGAAAGCTTTCTCGTGTGATTTAGAACTATTTTTATGTTCATCCACACGAGTTGACCCATCATATTCTTCTGTTCCAGTGTTCATGAAATATGATGGGGAATTACTTGCAGATGAAAATTCAGAGAATCGTGGTGTGTCATCTAGCCACTTGTTAATATCCTAAAAGAAAAAAAAAAAAAAAATTATTTGACCTGACATGATGTGGTATGATACCAGTATTACAATAAAAAGTAAAACAAAATTAAACAAGTGACTGTAAGTGTCATTTCTTAAATTTGATTAATCATATTGTCGATTCTTTCAATAAAACTTGTTTATGTCCCTTCACAAAGATGTATGATGATTGCTGCTATACTCTAAATGTCATGTGAAATGTCAGCAAGACTTTCACAAAATGTGTTAATCACATTTAAGAAACAGTCGGTTAGTACTCTTTCCCACAAACACATGTCAATCCATTTCTGGAAAGAGAGAGAGAGAGAGAGAGAGAGAGAGAGAGAGAGAGAGAGAGAGAGAGAGAGAGGGAGGGAGGGAGGAGAGAGAGAGAGAGAGAGAGAGAGAGAGAGAGAATCAGATTTCAAGGCAAAGAACTGCATCACACATCATCAAGGTTCCATCTCCATTAAGAGGAATACAATCTTTTATTGTTGTATCTAATCTCATTAGCCTCCCAATGGCAGCTGCAATATGAATTCCTGCAGATATTGATGTTCTGGTGAATTAGGTTTAAACTCTCACCTTCAATAATAATAATAATAATAATAATAATAATAATAATAATAATGAAATTATCATGCAGCATTTGTTGTTATGATAAACACACAAACAAAAATAAGGGATATCACTTTAAATTTAAAGTTGCCTTCTCACCAGAATACAATTTGTACTTCATTAAAATGTGTCATCAGAAATGTCTACACCATAGGCCTTACATATACCCATATATCCACTGATTGGAGTTTAAAGCCATGGAGGAAGACATATTACAATAGGAATTGTCATTTTAGAAAGCACAAATAAAAATTCATGATTTTTGTGAATGATGGGGTTCAAAACTGTGCCTTTTGATCTTTGGCATCCTAATTTGAAAGGTTTTTCTTTACTGATACACATTTAGCTCGGTAAATTTCCTCTTGATTATAATGTACATGTAAATTTCCAACAAAAGGGCATTCATTAACATAAACTAAAGAAAAATTTGGTCAAAAAGTGGTTTAATGCTAACAATTTTCTTTATATTCTGTCTTTATTATCAAACACCGAAAACACATCGTAAAAAATGTAAAAAGCTTCAATCAAATCCTGCCTCTCCTAAATATCATTCTTCTGCATGCTTTCTGGCCTCTAATATGTCTGCCTCGTTTCTCAGGAGTACACATTTTTCCAGAACCCTTTGGCCCTTGTTTCACACCACCTCTCTCTATATGAACCGTCCATTACATGGCTACTTTTGAACTTGCATTGACTCTTAAATAAGCTTTCATATTTCTGATGTTTAGATTTTACAAGTAAGTGATGGTTCACCATACTTTTTCTGACCAGTTTATCAGTTCCAAAAATAACACTGCATACGGATTTACTGTAGATGTCTTCCTAGAGTGAACAGATACGTCTACTGGTGTATCATCATATTCATTCATCAATTCAGTTACCTTCTGGAACTCTGCTTTCCTTTCTTCTTGGTCTTCTGTGCATAAAAGAGGCTGAATCACCATTTCACTAAATGTGAACCACAATGAACATTACATTGTTGGCAAAACAATATCCACTACTGTTTTCTTCTGTGATTTTAGCAACTCCAGTTGATAAAGAATGTGGTGGGATTCTTCAATCCAAGAGAATTTTGATTTGATAGTAAACCAACATGGATAGTAAACAGCAAAAATGTATTCCACAAGTAGTTGTAACGTCATCAAGTTGTTGCCTTTAAGGCCATGTTTTCAAAGTCATATTAGACAAACCCTATTTGCAGTGGTTAACCACCAAGAGTAGCTTGCTGGACCAATTTCTAATACTGCCGCATCAGTTGGAAATGCACCTGCCCTTATCGCCTGAGTTATCCTGTAATCAAAAGCCTGGCAGATAGAGAAGTCTTTGATAACAGTGTCACTCATTGGAACCAGAAGCTCTGGAATGGAAATACTACGAAACGACGGACTGATTTCAAGTTCTTTTGCATTATCAAGCATGTGCCAAACTTACCACTCCACTTGCTGCTAGACAAAGTTTTCCAATTCAACTGTCTGATCAAGTGGCCCAAAGATACTCATTTGTAAACCAACCAGACGAGTTTACGATTCAGCCTTGTCTCAACCCTATGCTTAACTATCCCTTCCCAATCAGTGTTAAAATTCATTCAGTCAACACCATTAGTCTGCAAACTTCTACCAATGCTGTTTTTCTTTAAAAAATTGACTAGATGGTTATCAATATCTTCAGTAGTTTTCCCCGTCATTAAGTCATTCTCTGGAGTAAAATGGCAAAGATACCTTGCACCTGGCCGACTGCAAACAGTGTAATGCTCTTCTTTCATAATAGTCGGAAAACTTGAGTTACCTGCTTGTAACATAACTTCAGTGGAATCTTGGCATCCATCAAAGAAGATACATTCAATCTTGTCTATCCTGCATCAATCATGAAATTCTCCATCAAGTGATTCATTACTTCCCTTTGGGCCCTTTTTACTTTATTGTGATCAACCGTGAGTCTCCTTCAATAATTAATCCAGCACCCAATATGCAGCTGTTGTAGTACATAGAATGACACCATAACTAATACTTTGCACTGCAACATTACACAATTGAAGCATAATATGCTAACTTGTACTTAAAAGTAGTGGGCACGTCAGACTCATCACATGATATCTGCAACGGATCTTCAGAATATTCAGTTGCCTCTTCACCTTATTTTGGAGAAAAGAATTTCATTTCACTGTGATAATAATTCTTCCTTCATTTTCTGCGTATATTCAAAACTATTTTCATTTCATTTTCGTGTCTCTTCTGCTTTTAATTTGTCTTCTGTGCTAAGGTAGATCTGGCAACCCGATTTGATGCCATCCAACAGATCCAACTTTCTCTCTCTGACCTTTAACAAACACCAGTTCTTTGAAAGGGATCTTAGAACGAGAGCAGCACTCCATGTTTACAGTTAGCATCACTTGGACATAGACCCTCAAATTCTCAAGATAGCTTAATCTCACATTTGTAACAGAGGATGTCAAGGTGCTTGTCTAATGTTGCTATGAAAGCCTGTTTCATTTCCACTTTTCCTCTGCCAAGTGATATGTTTTGGCCTTTTCCCAGTTTTCCTCTACCTTCTTTAGGACTGTGACTCTAGATAGAACAACTATTTGCTAGTTACCACTTTTCAAGCACTTTTGGATAAATATCTTTTGCAACAGTGGCTGCTGGGTAATTTCTGACATTCTATCCACTCTGCTTTCTTAGTGGAAGTGCAAATCTTACGTCACACAGAGTTTGGAGTTCGGAAAGCAGCATTTCTTGAAATGTTCAAACAAAGTTACTCATATGAGTGATAGTTGCCAGCCTTGTCTCCTGTTTACTAGCCACAGTTCCTAATTTTAAGATTTTGAAAGTGAAAGAAACTATTTGTGCTTGGAAAAAGAAAAACTAGAAATTTCACTATCTGTGTGATTAAGAAAAAGACACCCTGGTGCAAGTGAATATTGCTATTTTATAAACTTTTATGAGTGGTTTAAAATGATTACAGATTTTATAGTATATTCTTAGAGTAGAAGTACAGACAGAAATAAAGGTAAGAGGACACATCTTGAAAGAAGACATTTGAGCAAATTTAACATGATATGTCAAAATCTCATGAAACTGAAGTACCTATTTACCCACAAAACAATATAACTGCCATTTCTTGTAAATATAATTGAGAATTGCTAACCAAAACAAAACTTTGTGAACTCCTCATTTTTTGAAAAATGAAGTCAAAATATCTGATATGCCCTAATGTTAGAGCTACTTTGTCATCAATGGAAAGAAGAATACCACAGCTGGATGGGTGTTTTTATGGACCGCAACATGTTGGCCACCATTTCAAGCACTTTTCCTTCCAATGGTTCATGAAACTTTGATTCAAGAACAACATTAAATCTTATATGGGAACAGTATCCTGCAATATATTGTTTCGCCAACAAAATTCTTACACTGCTGTGTCTGTCTGCTAGTTTCCCTGATATCAACAGGCACTGGTAACCATCTGAATGTGACAACCTTCTGTCCTGTTTGTAGCAGGAGAAAGAAGTCCTGTATATTTCAAATAATTTTCTTTGTTGCATTGGTCTGTTGAATTTCTTGGAGGGCATTAAGATAATTTCGGGAATTCCCTCTATACTGATCTCATATCTGCTCCATCAAGGTGAACAATAGTTACCACTCTAAGGAGAAAAGGGATTCAAATTCACATCTAGCCCTTGTGATTTAGCTTCTTAGAGGTTTCCCTAAACTGATTATGGACAATGTCAGCATAGCTTCCTTGAAAAGGACATGGCCACAATTCCTCCCTGAATTTTGCCCTACCAATGCTTGTATTCTGTATCTCATCATTGAGATTTAGATTCAGTTTTTGTTTCACAGACCCAAAATTCATCTTGTTTATTATGTAATAGAACCAATGCTGAAAATTGGGTTAGTGTTCAAACACATTAGACCCTTGAGTAACATTCAGCTGACATCCTTTTAATAGTTCCTTTGGATACTGTCCAGGCCATCATAAATATTAAGATCTCGGTGTGGTCAGTGGATTGCAAATTTTCAATCACTTTTTCCAAGGATGGAAGGGTCTACTGAGAGATCAGTGATGAACAATGACCACACAGGAGGGCTGCAATATATGCTTTGATTTCACTGGCTATATGGGACATGTAGTATTTATTTATTTATTTACTGGTCAAGTTCCGTAGGACCAAATTGAGGAGCAAATCTCCAAGGTCATGGAACGTGTCAGTACATGTAATACAACATAAACATAATAACACATAAAAATAAATGTTCATGAACCTTAAAAAAGTCAGTCCATAAGTTTAAGTAAACGCTATCAGCAATACAATAATAATCAGCCTAATTTTTCAATGAACTCCTCGACAGAATAGAAGGAGTGACCCATGAAGAAACTTTTCAGTTTCAATTTGAAAGCGCATGGATTACTGCTAAGACCTTGTCGACAAGAGGTTCGTGAACTAACACTACTTATTGCCCGAACTGCCCGTTTCTGAGCCAAAAATATCCTTTTAGAATGGGAAGAGTTACCCCAAAATATAATACCATAAGACAATAGCGAATGAAAATAAGCAAAGTTGACCAATTTTCGTGTCAAACGATCACTCACTTCTGATACCGTTCAAATAGTAAAAATGGCAGTATTAAGTCTTTGAACAAGATCCTGAACGTGGCCTTTCCACGACAGCTTACTATCTATCTGAACACCTAGAAATTTGAACTGTTCAGTTTCACTAATCATATGCCTGTTCTGTAAAATTAAAATGTCAGGTTTTGTTGAATTGTGTGTTAGAAACTGTAAAAACTGAGTTTTACTGTGGTTTAACATTAGTTTATTTTCTACAAGCCATGAACTTATGTCATGAACTGTACTATTTGAAACAGTGTCAATGTTGCCCACAGCTACCTTTACTACCAAGCTACTGTCATCAGCAAAAAGAAATATTTTAGAATCACCTGCAATACTAGAGGGCATATCATTTATATAATATAATATAAATAACAGAAGTGACCTTATTACTGACCCCTGGGGCATCCCCCCCCCCCCCCTTCCAATTAACTGTGCCACACTCGGACCCCACATCAATGCCACTCTTAACACTGTGGATAATGACCTTTTCTGTCTCTTGTTAAAGTAAGAGGTGAACCAATTGTGAGCTACTCCCCAAATTCCATACTGGTCCAACTTCTGGGGTAATATTTTCTGAACAACGCAATCAAATGCCTTAGTTAAATAAAAAAAAGATGTCCAGCATTCGAAACCTTTTGTTTAATCCATCCAACACCTCACACAGAAAAGAGAATATAGCATTTTCAGTTGTTAAACGACTTCTAAAGCTGAACTGCACATTTGATAGCAAATCGTGTGATATAAAATGATCAATTATCCTTAAATACACACCCTTTTCAATAACTTTTGCAAACACTGATGGCATAGCAATAGGTCTAAAATTATCTACCTTATCCCTTTCTCCCTTTTTATAAAGCGGATTTACTACCAAGTACTTTAATCGCTCAGGAAACTGACCATTCCTAACGGAAAAATTACAAATATGGCAAAATACAGAGCTAACATGAGCAGCACAGTACTTTAATATTCTGATACACACCCCATCATAACCATGAGAGTCCTTAGTCTTCAGTGATTCAATTATTGACTTGATCTCCCTTTTGTCTGTATCACAGAGGAGTATTTCAGACATCAATCTCAGAAAGGCATTTGCCAAGAAAGTTATATGATTTCTGCAGAAACTAAATTTTTATTTAATTCAACAGCTATGCTCAGAAAATGATTGTTAAATACTGTACATATATCTGATTTATCAGTAACAAATATTTTTACTGCGAACTGACTTTATATTGTTGAACTTGTGGTGCTGACCAGACACTTCCTTCACAACAGACCATATGGTTTTAATTTTATCCTGTGAATTGGCTATTCTATTTGCATACCACATACTCCTTGCCTTCCTGATAACATTTTTAATCACCTTACAATACTGTTTGTAATGGGCTACTGTAGCTTGATTGTGACTACTTCTAACACTTTGATATAATTCCCACTTTGTTCTACATGATATCCTTATCCCGCAAGTCAGCCGCTAATCAGTAATGGAGCTCTGTAACATATGACGTGTCTGTAAGTCCCTGGAAAGGAAGGCTGGAAGGGAAGCTAACTGATAAAGTTGTTGCCAGCTTCTTTGTCAAGGGCTTCATGGAATATCACGCAAAATGAACAAAGCGTTACCAATATGGAATTTACACTGGAGCAGCAAATGCTTCCAAGACTGACATGAGAGGTAGAGATGCTGAGTGTTCTTATCATTCTCTTTTAGCTTCTTCCTCACTAATTTCATCTCATCTAAGGGTGTATAAATGCCGTAGTACACGGGTATCAGTCTCTTTCTTGTTGATCTTATGCAGTCATATTTACAGGGTCCTTGACTATAGAACAGTCCTCAATTTTTAAGCATAGATCCTGAATCGATTTGCATACAGATGTAGTATGAGAGTCATGTTGTTTGTGAGATTTTATTTTATCCTTCACCATCTTTAATTGAGAATATCAAGCAAAAACCACAGAACTCAGGAAATTAGAAAGAAACTTCCCCATGGGAAAAATATATTAAAAACAAAGATTCCAAGACTTACCAAGCGGGAAAGCGCCGGCAGACAGGCACATGAACAAAACACACAAACACACACACAGAATTACGAGCTTTCGCAACTGGCAGTTGCTTCGTCAGGAAAGAGGGAAGGAGAGGGAAAAATGAAAGGATGTGGGTTTTAAGGGAGAGGGTAAGGAGTCATTCCAATCCCGGGAGCGGAAAGACTTCCCTTAGGGGAAAAAAAGGACAGGTGTACACTCGCGCGCACACACACACACACACACACACACACACACACACACACACACATATCCATCCGCACATACACAGACACAAGCCTTGTGTCTGTGTCTGTGTATGTGCGGATGGATATGTGTGTGTGTGTGTGTGTGTGTGTGTGTGTGTGTGTGTGTGTGTGTGTGTGTGTGTGTGCGAGTGTACACCTGTCCTTTTTTTCCCCTAAGGGAAGTCTTTCCGCTCCCGGGATTGGAATGACTCCTTACCCTCTCCCTTAAAACCCACATTCTTTCATCTTTCCCTCTCCTTCCTGAAGAAGCAACCATCGGTTGCGAAAGCTAGTAATTCTGTGTGTGTGTGTTTGTGTGTTTTGTTCATGTGCCTGTCTGCCGGCGCTTTCCCGCTTGGTAAGTCTTGGAATCTTTGTTTTTAATATATTTTTCCCGTGTGGAAGTTTCTTTCTATATATATATATATATATATATATATATATATATATATATATATATATATATATATATATATATATATATATATATATTAAAAACAAATATGTCTGCTTGTGTCTGTGTATGTGCGGATGGATGTGTGTGTGTGTGTGTGTGTGTGTGTGTGTGTGTGTGTGTGTGTGTGCGCGCGAGCGCGCGAGTGTACACCTGTCCTTTTTTTCCCCTAAGGGAAGTCTTTCCGCTCCCGGGATTGGAATGACTCCTTACCCTCTCCCTTAAAACCCACATCCTTTCATTTTTCCCTCTCCTTCCCTCTTTCCTGACGAAGCAACTGCCAGTTGCGAAAGCTCGTAATTCTGTGTGTGTGTTTGTGTGTTTTGTTCATGTGCCTGTCTGCCGGCGCTTTCCTGCTTGGTAAGTCTTGGAATCTTTGTTTTTAATATATTTTTCCCATGTGGAAGTTTCTTTCTGTTTTATTTACATCATCATCATCATATATATATATACACAAAGACTTGCTACTGAGAAGAATGAATGATGGTGACAAGTGTGTTAAATAATAGCAAAATGGCAGATATTTGGCATGCACTGGAATTAACATATTTAGAAGATGCCATTAAACTGGCAAGGAAGGAAGATAGAGAGTTAATGTTGTGTTGACAATAAGGTCATTAGAGATGCAGCTCAAGCTTGTCTTGGAGAACCATCCCAGAATTCACCTACAGCGAATTAGAGAAATCATGGAAACTAAAACTAGATGGCAGACCGGTATTGTACAACCTCTCCTCTCAAATACAAGTCTTATTACATAAGTAATACATTTCAAGATGACATTATTTTGTATCACTTTTCATCTACCAACTAAATACAGTTTCCTTCACCTCTGCACAATAAATAATTATCTGTAAACAGAGGGACATTCAAAATCTGTCAAACTGTGAGTACATTGATTTTCAGTATTGTTTTATTGGTGTTGCAACTTTCTGTAACAATATCTAAGAAAAATGCAAAAAGTAAGAGGTAAGCAGACAGATTCTGCCACTTTGATGGAAACACCATGAAGAGGGGCTCATAAGGTAGGCTCCAACATATATCAACCATTTTTGCTACACTTAAAAATGCAGTTGGAGCTATGAACAATGACTTTTGAGTTTAGGCTCATTCTATATACCTAGTTATGCATTCTCCGACAGTCAATAAGTGTTCAGCAGGGTTCTGAGCACTCTACTGTGAATGTCATAGCCAGTATAAGCATTAAACATGATTGTGGCATGTTAATTACTGATTGTTTATTCCATTTGTTGAGAGATGTCATGGATGCAAAGATGGCCACGAGTGTGGAAGTCGCGAATTTTAACACGAGAAATAGTTATAGTTATGTAGTTAAAAAGAAAACCTGCGAAAATTGTAAAGCTGTAATTACAACCCTAAACGAACGAATTTCAAGCCTACAATTCATAGTCAATAATTTAAAAAGGGAGATAGCTGGACTGAAGAAAGAAATCGGCGAAGTACAAACAGTGAAAAATTCGTGTGAGGTGAAACAAGATACACGTGATAAATCATCCGAGTGGATAGCAGTGTCGCAAAAAGTTCGGTCTCAAATCACGAAAACTGTTAAAAGTGTTACTTTTTTAGACAAAAACAAATATGATGTCTTGAGTCATAACGAGTGTACAACTGATCGTGACGTTGTAAAAACCTGCAATTCGGACACCAACAGTAAACTTGGAAACAGTGGTAAGGGCAAAAACGTATCATTAAGGAAAAAGTGTGGTATTCTCTTGCTTGCCGACAGCCACGGCAGAAAGCTATCAAGCATGCTCCGAGAGAAAAATCGACAAACGGCAGTGACTAGCATAGTGAAACCTGGAGCAGGAACACACCATGTCGTTGACACCGATCTTCAGATGAACACAATACAGGATAATGACTTTATAGTATGTATAGCGGGTTCGAATGACATAGCTAAAAATGAAGCTGATGCCTGCATTAAAACACTACAGAACTTTCTAGAAGTGAATAAATCTAGGACCACAATAGTAGCCACAGTGCCTCATAGACACGACCTAATCTACAGATCGTGTGTTAATAAAGAAATTAGGAAAACTAACATCAAAATTAAGAAACTGTGTGCTGAATACGCAAAGTGTGATGTACTGGACGTAAGTAAACTACATCGAAACCTACTCACCAATCACGGAATGCCCCTTAATTACAACGGAAAAAGTGTTATGTGCGATCACATCAGTGAAATAATTAAAGAAAGACTATTACGAAATAGATCTGTCTATCAGCTTCCTGAAAGACTTACAGGCAAAAATGAGGAAAGCAAATTCGACAAGAACGAAGAAAGCAGGAAAGAGGAGACATCAGAAGATCCACAAAGGACTGCAGCAGTTACACCTGTAAGAGTTAATTTAAGATCAAGGCGGAATATACCCAAGAAGGAGGATTTTTTCTATCCCCCTCTGAGAAAACAAAAAACTTAGCATCACCAAACAAGTTAAAGATAGCATCATCAAACAAGTTAAAGATAGACCATCAGCAAATTGTAGTAAATAAGGTAAAGTCTGAACCTCCTCACCAATGTGTAAAAAAATTTAACAAAAAAAATCTTGATCTAAAAGTATACATCCATAATGTACAAGGGCTCAAAACCAAACTTAATGAATTAGAAATTTTGTTATCAAGTGCAAGTGAACTGTCAGATACACAGATATTATGTATTAATGAACATTTCGTGAGGTATTTTGAAATAGAAAGTGTTGTGATACCAAATTTTAAACTCGTAGGTCACTTCTCAAGAACATCTTACAAAGGTGGAGGTAGTTGCATATATGTAAAAGACAACATTACTGCTACACCTCTTGATATCTGCAATTTGTATAGTATTGAAAAAGATATAGAACTGTCAGGTATAGAGCTTACAGATCTAAATGTTTATATAATAGCACTTTACAGGTCACCCTCTGGTAACATAGGGACTTTCTACAAAAATCTAGCACCAGTAATAGAAAATCTAAGTAAAAGAAAATCATATAGTGTTCTAATATGTGGTGACTATAATATAGATTTTCTCTCAGAAAACTCTAGCCATCTAAGCATTAAAAATTTTATGAACAGCTACAACCTAGACCTAATGGTTAACATTCCAACCAGGATAACAAATCACAGTACCACTTGTCTGGATCAAGTGGCAAGCAATATAAATTGTACTGTATCCTCTGTCAAACTAGGATTTTCAGACCACAATGCATTAATTATGCAGATCTGGTTGCAAAATAACAGTCATGAACACAATAAAATCACTGTACAGAGGAGAAACTTCAATAAAACCCACATGCATACTTTCCTCTTTGATATACAAAATAAAAACTGGCAAAATGTATATGAGGCTCAAACAGTAGACAGCAAATATGAAGCATTCTTGCATATTTTCTGTTATTATTTTAATTGCCACATTCCCTTACAAACAAAACGTATCAACAAAGATAGGAAACTCTCCAGCTGGATCACCCCAGGAATCATTAGATCATCACAAAGAAAAACAGAACTTTTTTACATTAGCAAATCCAAACTAGGCAGTAGTGAAGCATTTAAGTCATACTTTACTCTATATAAAAAGATATTAAGGAACATAGTAAATGCAGCCAAAAAGCTACAGAATGATAAGTGCCTCAAACTGTCATCAAATAAGAGCAAAAGCATGTGGCAACTTATTAATATGAATACTAATAGAGGAAAACAACTACAAAGTGATATTAGCTTAAAAATAAATGGAAAATTAGTCTCCAGTGGGACAGAAACAGCAGAGGAATTCAGTAACTACTTTACAGAAACAGTAGAAAACCTGGCTAACCATCTTAAAAATAGCTGTCCCTTACAACTAGAACCAAACTTATGCTGTGAGACTCTATTTTTAAGACCTACATCTGAAACCGAAATAGAAAAGACACTTCACAGCAGAATTAAAAAAAAAATCATCTGCTGGACAAGATCAAATTCCATGCTTCCTCCTTCACAATTGCAGTAACTTTATCAGTAAACCCCTAGCCCATATAATAAACTTCTCATTCCTGAATGGTGCATTTCCTGGTATGCTCAAAATTGCAAAAATTATACCTGTCCACAAAAAAGGAAGCAGAGAGGATCCCAGTAATTATCGACCCATTGCACTGCTTTCAACTTTTAGTAAAGTATTTGAATATATAATGGCCACAAGAATCATGTCCTTTCTAGACAAAGAAAATATCCTGTCACCTGCTCAGTTCGGCTTCCAAAGTAAGAAAGCTACAACTGATGCAATACAAGAATTTCTAGATCATGCACTGGAGCTTGTGGACAAAAAACTCCCAGCCATAGGTGTCTTCCTAGATCTAACAAAGGCCTTCGACATGGTTAATCATAGTATACTTTTGCAAAAAATGCATTCCTATGGAATAAGAGGAAATGCCTATGACTGGTTTAAAAGCTATCTGGAAGATCGACAGCAGTATTTCGAATTAAATGAAACTAAGCTCTCAGGTACAGCTAGCACTGTACATTCCTCCATGCATACCATAAAGCAAGGCATTCCCCAAGGCTCTGTCCTGGGCCCCTTGCTGTTCTTACTTTACATAAATGACCTTCCTCACAGCCTACCTAACACAAAAACCCTTTTGTTTGCTGATGACACCTCTATACTCATATCTGCACCCGAACAAATTCTCCAATCTCATATAGATAGGACCACAGATCAAATAAGTCGATGGCTTCAAAGTAACAGGCTGCTGCTAAATGCAAAAAAGACAATTGGAATAACCTTCCACACGGCCCAAAACAGAAATCCATTACTACCAACTATATCACTGGAAAAAAATAATGTTAAACTTGAAAATGAAATAAAATTTTTGGGCGTCACTATTACTGAAAAGCTTACATGGAAAAGGCACATTGATGTTACCAGCACAAAACTTAGTAAAGTATGCTTCATGATTAGATCAATAAAGAATGTCACTAACACAAGTACCCTAACCACAATGTACCATGCACTCTTTCACTCCTTACTTAGCTACGGAATCATCTTCTGGGGCCAAAATTCTGAATCAATTAAGATATTCAAACTGCAGAAGAAGACAGTCAGAACAATTATGTTCAAAAAACAAAGAGACACTTGTAAACCATTATTTAAGAAACTAAATATTTTGCCCCTCCCATGCCAATACATACTAGAATTATTATTCTTTACCAAAAAAGTATCAACAAAATTAGCAAAAATATGGATTACCACGATTATGACACAAGATCAAAAACCTCTCTAAGAATATTTACCCACTCAACAAAACTATACAGTGATGGTGTCAAGTGTATGGGAATAAAATTATATAATCATCTTCCAACTTTTATACAATAAATCCAAGAAATAAATAAATTCAAACAGACAGTGAAGTCTCTTTTAATAAAAGACTGCTTTTATACCATCCAGGAATAATTGGAATCAAAATTGTCTTAGTGCATGATAATGTATCAAAGCTGAATGTTGTTAAGTCAATTTAGTCACATCATGTAACAATTCTTTGTAAAGCCGTAACTTTAAGTAACATAATTTTGTAAGTAGTGTAAAATAATCATTCTTCTGTGTTCTTGTTTACTGTTTTAGACTCCTGTAAACTGTATATTTGTATTGACTTATCCCATATCAGTTGTACAAGCCATTGTACTGATTTGATCTATGGGATAAATAAATAAATAAATAGATAATGATGATGGTGGTAAGCGACAAATTCTATATAAGCAAGCGAGGCATAATTAGCAAGATACACATTTTCTTTAAACGCAACACACACATATGCACATACCACAACTGTTGCTGGGACCTGGTAAGACTGCACTCTCGGCCGTTGGCTTGACCTGCATGGACCACCACTGTTCACGAATTGGACTGTTACAGGGAATGTGTCTTATATTGAGTTGTCTACTATCACACAGCAGTTCATTTGGGCTTCAGTGTCTCTTACGTTGAAAAATACACAGGAATGAAGATAAATTAGGTTCACTAATTGTATATATGAATGTGAAATGAAAGTTCCTTTTTCACTGCCATCCTACACGTTAGGCACTTGCATGCATCGTCAGAGTATTAGTACAAAGGGGCAGTTTGGATGTCAAGAGGACGAGCAAAGTGACTGCAACTGACAGAGCACGTGAAAAAAAAAAACTATTCTGGCTGTTGTGCTTATCAATCTACCTGCTGGCAAGAGAGACATCCCAAAGAATGTGTGATCAGCCAGATGAATGTTATCTGCTTCTTGCAGTCACAAATTATACCTTCCTTATCAGTCATCATAACTTGTACTCGAAGGCTATGGTTTCAAATATTTTATACAATTTTGCTGGTTTGCTCTGTAACATATGAGACATGGTACTACAGGGTGTATACACTGACAAGGAAAAAAAAATCCCAGATTTTTCCAGTATTCCCCAGTTAAAAATACACTTTCTCCCAGGTGAAAAGACATTTTCTCTGTGTTAAGTGATAGTATAATTTCCCTTGGAACTGCAAAACTTATCAATCCTTTGAATGGTTATGGTTTTATACACATGTGTAGAATTTCCTGGCATTTTAGAAAATGAAACTCAGGGAAAAAAGACACATTTTGGAAATATTTTTGATGTGCAACAATATGTATGCTGCGTATTTTAGTATTACGAAAGTATACATTGGAATTCCACCAAACACCGCAATTACTTTCCGAATCATTGAAATCAAGATTGCGATACGCTTTCGTAAGCCAGTCATTGCTCATGCCATGTGATCTTGCCAGCCAATGACAGCGGATATTCAGAGCATAGGACACATGATGTAGTCAGCCAACAGCAACATCACTGTTAAGTACCACGAACACACAAACAGGGAAAGTTAGAAGTTTAAATTAATTTACATAGTGATGCCACAAGAAAAACAAAGCTTTCACATATAACATTGGTCTCTAAGGTTAATAAGCTGCAAGAGAAGCTAAGCTTTTGCATATAACGTTGATCTTTTTTGTGCGTGTTACACTTTAACATATATCACACAAATGTGCCAGCCAAATTTTTAATAATGACATAAATGTCTGATCTTCAGGGTTCGAAATTCTTCTAAATAGCTTGTCATCAAAGAATTGATTTGAGGTGCTGCCAGCACTTCCGCTTAAGAAGGTGGGGAAGCCAAGTCAATTGGGTGTCGAAACCCAGCCCTAAGAATCGATATGTCTCCGCTACAGTGAAGGTAAAGTTCTGGGTCCGTATGAATGGTACGACGCCGACGGAAGTGCTCGACACATGACTTTGAGGCTGAAAACTGGAAGCCGTGGGCTAGAGCCCATGACTGTGCCTTGTGGATGGCTCCCTGTATGCGCCGCTCAGCAACACCAGTACTGAAGCAGCAGTACGAAATGCAGAAATCGTCTGCATACAGAGATGGTGAGACTGAAGGTCCTACAGCTGCTGCTAGTCCGTTAATAGCCACTAAAAAGAGGTAGACACTCAATATAGAGCCCTGTGGGATGCAATTCTCCTGGAAATGGGGGATCTATGGGAGGCACCAACTTGGATATGGAAAGCATGAATCAACAAGAAGTTTTAGATACAAATCAGAAGTGGGCCCCAGAGACCCCATTCATACAATGTGGCTAGGATATGATATCGCCAGGTCGTGTCGTATGCTTTGTGTAAGTCAAAAAATGTAGCAACCAGGTGTTGGCGTCTGGAAAAGACTGTTTGGATGGCAGACTCGAGTGATACCACATTATCAGTGGTAGAGCGACCCTGGCGGAAGCCGCCCTGACATGGGGCCAGTAGCTATGTGAGTCCAGAACCCAATTCAACTGCCAACACACCATACATTCCAGCAGCTTACAAAGAATGTTGGTGCCGCTAATGGGCCGATAGCTATCCATGTCAAGCAGGTTCTTATCAGGTTTGAGCACCGGAATGACGATGTTCTCACATCATTGCGATGGAAAGATACAATCACACCAGATCTGGTTGAAGATGACGAGGAAATGCCACTTGTAGTCAGGCGAGAGATGTTTAATCATCTGACTGTGGATCCGATCCAGCCCAGGAGCTGTGTTGGAGCAACGTGCAAGGGCACTGAGCAGCTCCTAGTCTGTAAATGGGGTGTTCTAGGGTTGACTGTGGCATGTAGTGGACGAGAGAACCGTCCCTCCCATTCACTCCTTGAGGACGTAAAATGCTGGGGGACAATTCTTTGACGCAAAGACGCGAGCACAGTGGTCAGCAAAGTGCTCGGCAATTGCATTTGCATCAGTAGACAACACGCTATTGATGTGAACACCAGAGACATCCATTGGGGTCTGGTACCTGAAAAGACCTTTGACCTCGGTCCAGAATTGTGAAGGTGATGTATGGCACGCAATGGTCGAGACATACCTTTCCCAACACTTCTGTTTCCTTCTTTGTATAAGCTGGCATGTGGGGTAGCGACTTCCAGCTACCACCACAGGACTGTCTTTCGCCGGGGGCACCCTAGAGAACGAGGGATCGCATTTTCCGCCTCACAAACGACCGTTGTGGTGACCTGGTCAACCACAACATCGATGGCTCCATGTGGGGGAGACTCAATGATGACAGCAGAGGTGAAGGCTTCCTAGTCTGTCTCGTCTAAAGCCAATCTGGGTAAGCGCCGATGGGCATGGTGTCGGGGGAGTGACAGAAAGATGGAGAAGTGGTCACTACCACACAGGTCGTCATGTGCTCTCCAGTGGATACATGGGAGGAGTCCTGGGCTGCAAAATGATAAATCAATGGCCGAGTAACTACCATGAGCCACACAGAAATGTGTGGCAAACCCAGTATTTAAGAGGAAGAGCTCAAGTTGGGACAGTAAATTTTCGACTCCTCTCCCTTGGCCAGTAAGCATGGTACTGGCCGACAAGGGGTTATGGGCATTAAAATCTCCAAGAAGTAGGAAAGGCTTAGGCAGTTGATCATCAGGGCAGCCAGGACATTCAGGGGTACCGCACCACCTGGAGGAAGATGTAAGTTGCAGAGAGTGATTTCCTGTGTCATCCTTATCGTAAGTTTGAAGGGGTACAGGTTCGTTATACACCGAGTTCAGGACACAGACACAAACGCCACCTGACACCCTATTATATTTGCTACGTTTTTTGTAATATCCCCTATAGTCACGGAGGGCAGGGGTTTGCATTGCCAGGAACCAGGTTTCCTGGAGGAAAATGCAGAAAGCAGATGTAAAGTGTAACAATTGCCGTAGCTTAGCCAGGTGGTGGAAAAAACCGCCACAATTCCACTGGAGAATGACATCATTGTTGGGCTGGGAAGGCATGAAGCACTCAAGGAGGCAAGTTACATCTCAGGGTCACCTGCTGTCTACCATTCAGTACCTGTGCGATCAACACCCATTGTGTCTGAGGGTCTGGAAAAATCTAGGTCCTCAGCAGACGCCAGAATCTCCAACACATCCTCAGATGCAGAGCTTGTAGGGAGCAGTGTTATGGGTGCTACCGCAAGGTCTGGATTCTTGGGTGCCTTCTTCTTTTTTAGTTTCTCTCGGTGTTCCTTCAGTGTTTCTGGCAGGGAGGGCTTCACTGGGTCAGCCTCAGGGACTGAGGAGGCCCTTGAAGCCCTACGACCAGATACCTGAGGTTGCTTCAGCCACTGGCGGGTATCTGCTTATCCACTAGTCAAAACCTGGGAATGGAGTGACCCAAGAGACCCCTTCTTGGTGAGAGGAGCTGAAGAAGACTTACGCTTCTCTGGCTGAGAAGTGAGGACTGATGTCCCCACTGTTTTGGGGGGTGGGAAGGGGGTTGGGTGGGGGGGTGGGGTGGAGGGTGGTGTTGTGTTGCTCCTGAAGTAGGTGGTGCAGGAGTGAAGTGGCCCCCGCCATCAGGGGGCAGGTGGAGTCTGACGTATCAGAGCCAACTGTACGCAGCGGAATGAGAGACAGTAGAACCGTAGTCATAGCGGCGGCATAGGCTGATGACATAAGCACAGGATGGAGCATATCGAATTTTTGCTTAGCCTCAGTGTAGGTCAGGGAGTCCAAGGTCTTGTATTCCATTATCTTCTGTTCTTTCTGTAGAATCCTACAGTCCAGCAAGCAAAGGGAATGGTACTCTCTGCAGTTGACACAGATGGGAGGCAGGGTACATGGATGGGATGAGAAGGACGTCCACAATCTCGACAGGCAGTGCTGGACATACAGTGGGAAGACATATGACCGAATTTCCAGCACTTAAAGCATTGCATCGGGAGAGGGATATATGGCTTGACATCACAGCAGTAGGCCATCACCTTGACCATCTCAGGTAATGTGTCACCCTTGAAGGCCAAGATGAAGGCACCGGTGGCAACCTGATTATCCTTTGGACCCCGATGGACACGCCGGACGAAGTGAACACTTCGCCACACTAAATTGGCACACAGCTTGTCATCAGACTCGTAAAAGAAGGTCCCTGTGGAATATAATACCCTGGACTATATTTAAGCTCTTATGCGGTGCGATGGAAACAGAAACATCCCCCAGCTTGTCACAGGTGAGTAATGCCCATGAGTAGGCAGAGGATGCTGTTTTTACTAAGACTGATCCAGAGCACATTTTGGACAAGCCCTCCACCTCCACAAACTTGTCATCTAAATGCTGCACAAAAAACAGGCTTGCTTGACACGATGATTCCCCATCAACTCTCGTACAGACGAGTCACTGGGGCGAATAACCTTCGCTGCCATCCTTAGCCATGCATGCCTCCCATGGTGTGGCCAAGGAGGGAAATGATTTGGGGTCATACTTCTGCGCACTGAATTGAGCCATGGAACGCTTAAGAGACTGCTGGTGGGTTGCCACCAGCAAGAGATGACGTTCCATGCTTAATTGTGTGTCATCTGCCCTGATGACACCCACTCCAACCAAGGGCCCTCCCCATGGGTGCCACCCAGCCTCAGCAAGGGCGACCTGGCAGGAAGGCCATTGCTGGGAGTCCCGATGCCCCAGGGAGATAGGTATCTACTCCTTGGCATACATAGGGAGTTAACGCTGCAGGCATCAGCAGAGTGATCCCTGTGTTGTCAGGGGACTACAACCAACAGGTTAAATGGCGGCCCCACCACAATGGACTGGCTACCATGCTGGATATCAGGTGCAAAGAAGCCCATGGCCATTGTCAAAGCAGAAAGAGGCACTGCATAGTGAATGGTGGAAAACACACCCAGGAAGCTGTCCTCATCCAAAAGACAGAGAATGAGCAGGACTACAATGCAATGACAAGAAGTGGGCTAAAGATCTCAATGGACGATGGACACAATGCTTCAAGTAAGGCACCCTTCCCCAATTGGCTCGCTCTTCGGAAAAATTTTGGAGAATGGAGATCAAGCCCTACAGGGAACCAACACAAAAAAAGCCGAAACGTGAGACCTCTTACAACAGGTGGGAATACCTCGGGCCTATTCTTACACCTGCACCCGCAGAGGAAGGGGGGGGGGGGGGGGGGGGGAGAAATAAGACATCAGAGGATACTCCAAGAGCATAGGAATTTCATGAACCATACTACAATGTGAACATTTAAAGTGCATACTTAAAGTGCACATTCGTATGTCCAGATTCCCAACGAAGTAGACCTTGACCTGATATTAAGCTTTTCAGTGTGGTTATCGGGACTTAAATTTTGTTGCAGCACCAGTACTGTATTATATCATATTTGGTTCTTTATTATGGCATATGCCATACATGCTAGAAGATGAAAACGTGCACTTAAAATGCAGCAAACAGTTGAAACTAGCCAGTACTGTGGAATTAAACACTTCGTTTCAAATACATTGACTGCCTCTACAGAAAAGGTTAACAACAGTCAAATTTCTTTAGCAAACAGAAAAAAATAACTTCATTGTTCTGCAAAGCGATTTATGCTTGACTGTCAGGAAGGTGAAAATAAAATCAAATCTGAAACTGATGCCATATTTTAGCCTTCTGTAATTATGTGAATGTATTTTAATTCACTTGATAGCTCCCAGCCACAGATATCTGTTTTGTTTTCATTTGATGGGAAGGCAAACGAAGGGGAAACAGAAAAATCACTAAATGTAAACACGGGTCACGTGGAGACTACCCACTGAAACTCAGACTGCTCTGCGCGTTAGCCCCAGATCTATGATATTTGTGAACTGGGTCAATACTAAAAAAATCGAATTTTCAAAAATAGGTTCATCTTGTAGCGCATATCATTCTGAAAAGTCTGAAACATAAAACATGTGTTAGACGAAATGTAAGTGTGCCAAAGTGCAGTGCCATGCCTCTTCATACAGCATTCTTCTATCACACATCACTGTATTTCGCTCTGTGGAGTTGAAATGTGTATATTTTGTAATGGATGCCATCAAACTATATTCAGGACAGTGGAAACTGAATTGCCCTGTGGTGCCTCTCCTGCTCCCAGTTGGCCAGTTTAACAGCCTGCCCTTCTTAAAAAATCTTGCAATTAATAGTGAATGGGATTATTTGCAATTGGGAGAACAAGAACTCTTCAGAAAATTTGCACTCTTTATTGCCTACCCCCATGAACCATGGACCTTGCCGTTTGTGGGGAGGCTTGCATGCCTCAGCGATACAGATGGCCATACCGCAGGTGCAACCACAACGGAGGGGAATCTGTTGAGAGGCCAGGCAAATGTGTGGTTCCTGAAGAAGGGCAGCAGCCTTTTCAGTAGTTGCAGGGGCAACAGTCTGGATGATTGACTGATCTGGCCTTGTAACACTAACCAAAATGGCCATGTTGTGCTGGTACTGTGAACTACTCAAGAGGACGTAGTTATCAGGAGAAAGAAAACTGGCGCTCTATGGATCAGAGTGTGGAATGTCAGATCCCTTAATCAGGCAGGTAGGTTAGAAACTTTAAAAAGGGAAATGGATATGTTAAAGTTAGATATAGTGCGAAATAGTGAAGTTCGGTGGCAAGAGGAACAAGACTTTTGATCAGGTGACTACAGGGTTATAAATACAAAATCAAATAGGGGTAATGAAGGCGTAGGTTTAATAATGAATAAAAAACTAGGAGTGTGGGTAAGCTACTACAATCAGCATAGAGAACGCATTATTGTGACCAAGATAGACACGTAGCCCACAGCTACTACAGTAGTACAAGTTTATATGCCAACTAGCTCTGCAGATGACAAAGAAATTGAAGAGATGTATGACGAGATAAAAGAAATAATTCAAATAGTGAAGGGAGACGAAAATTTAATAGTCATGGGGGACTGGAATTCGAGAGTAGGAAAAGGGAGAGAAGGAAACATAATAGGTGAATATGGATTGGGGCTAAGAAATGAAAGAGGAAGCCGCCTGGTAGAATTTTGCACAGAGCATAACGTAATCATAGCTAACGTTTGGTTCAAGAATCACAAAAGAAGGTTGTATACATGGAAGGAGAGAGAGAGAGAAACATAACTTAGTGCCTGGTTTATTACTTCCTTTAACTGTGGCATCTATATCATTCCTAATTTTTGTCCATAGGTTCCTTTTAGATGCTTTCCTCCAGCTTACATTTTTCTCTCTATGGTGCTCTTCATGGTATTTTATCTACAGCTTATTTCCTTCCAGTGGCACCATAAAAACTTCCAGCATTCTCTCATGTTGAAACTCTTCTTCTTCTTCTTCTTCTTCTTCTTCTTTTCCCCACCCATTTGGTACCAACCCATGAAATACTTTAGAAAACATAACACAGTGAAAAAGATGTTGCTCTTTGTACGTACTAAACCCACTACTAAAGTGTCTCTTGTACGACACTTAGTTTGTTAAAATTAATATCTTCAAGATCACTTTTCAGTTATGTTCTATTAATACTTTCTTGACCTTCAATTCTGTCTTCATTTCATTCTTGGGAACTTCAAGCCTTACTTTGGGAAGTGTGTTGGTATCCAAATTGTCTCGTAGTTCTCTGGACTAATCTGACTCAATCAAACTTAAATCCCTTTATTATTTTATCAGGTCTTCATTTTTTTGAATCAGTCTTCTGATTGATTTGATGCGGCCTGCCAGGAATTCTTCTCCTCTGCCAATCTCTTCATTTCAGATTAGCACCTGCAATCTACGTACTCAATTATCTGCTGGATGTATTCCTCTCTCTGTAGTCCTCTACAGCTCCATCCAGAAACATGGAAGTCATTCCCTCATATCTTTAACGGATGTCCTATCATCCTGCCTGTTCTCCTTGTCAGTCTTTTCCAAGTATTGCTTTCCTCTATGATGCTGTGCAGTATGACCTCATTCCTTGCCTTTATCAGTACATCTCATTTTCAACATATGTCTGTAGCACATCTCAAATGCTTCGATTTGCTCCTATTCCGGTTTTCCCCTAGTCCATGTTTCACTACTATCAATGCTGTGCTCCAAATGCACATTTTCAGGAATTTCTTCCTCAAATTAAGGCCTATGTTTGATGTTTGTAGCCTTCTCTTGGCCATGAATGCCCTTTTTGCCATGCTAGTCTGCTTTTGATGTCCTCCTTGCTCCGTTCGTCATTGGTTATTTTGCTGCCTATGTAGCAGAATTCCTTAACTTCATCTACTTTGTGACCATCCAGTCTGATAAGTTCTTTGCGGTTTTCATTTATGCTACTTCTCATTACTTTTGTCTTTCTCCAATTTACTCTCAATCCATATTTTGTACTCATTAGACTGTTCATTCCATTAAGCAGATCATGTAA